>NC_141046.1:12821425-13501425 GCF_041138505.1 Cibotium barometz
CCAACTGTATGCTGCTCATGTTGTCACAATATATGACAACTGCCCTATACACGGGCTCTCCCATGTCACCAAGTAGCTTCTGAAACCAAGCTACCTCACAAGTTGCCATAGTAGCACCCTTGTACTTTGCCTTTGTACTCGACAAGGCAACAGTTGGCTGCTTCTTACTGCTCCAACTCATAGCAACACTCCAAAATGAGAACATAAAACCACTGGTAGATCTCCTGTCTCTGCAACAATACTACCAGCCCAATCATTCACATCACATCCATTCACATCCATCCACATCCATCACATCCATCCACATTCATCCATTCACATCCATCACATCACATCCATTCACATCCACCACATCACGTCCATTCACATCCACCACATCACACCCATTTATATCCATCACATTCATTTTCATCACCACATACATTCTATGCACATTACATCACGTCCATATCATATTTCATTCATCCCATCCACATTACATCACATCCATATCATATCTCATTCATACACATCCCATCTCATTCATCCACATCCATCCAATCATTCACATGCACGACTATCCACATCTATCCATACATTCACATCTATCACTTCACATCCACATATATTCACATCACATCACATTTCATCCACATCTTTTTACATCACATCACATCACATCCACATCCACATCACATTCACATCCACATCTCTTTACATTACATCACATCTCATCCACATCCACATCTCTTTTCATCACATCACATCTCATCCACATCCACATCACATTTACATCCACATCTCTTTTTATCACATCACATCTCATCCACATCCACATCACGTTCACATCCACATCTTTTTTCATCACATCACATCTCATCCACATCCACATCCATTTACATCACATTCTTTCACATACACATCCACATCCATTTACATCACATTCTTTCACATACACATCCACATCTCTTTTCATCACATCACATTTCATCCACATCCACATCCATTTACATCACATTCTTTCACATACACATCCACATCCATTTACATCACATTCTTTCACATACATATCCACATCCATTTATATCACATTCTTTCACATACACATGCACATCCACATCCATTTACTTCCCATCTCACCCTTTCACATATCCTCTCATCTCATTCTCATCTCGTCATTCACATCCACATCCATTTACTTCACATCTCATCCACATGTAAGAAATTACGAAACAACAGAAGCCAAAATCTTTGTAGACAAGAGAAAACACAGAGATATGGAGAATCAAAAATTTTTTGTTACTGTATGCAATTACAATAGATAGCTATCGCTTCCCAGCCGTGTGCTTCAGTGAAGAAGCTTTGATAGTAGCTGACTGGAAGAAGTGAGAGCAAAGGCTGTATGCAAAAAGCGTGGGTGAAAAGTGATTTTAGTGGAAAAGACCGTCTCGCTAAATAGAGCTTTGCATGCATGATTTTTCATTATGTAATCATAAATGACCAGGGAATCTATATTTCAGTTGGCCTGCAAAGTCCACATGGAGTTTAGCGTAAATGGCCCTTCGGTGACTCCCCCCCAGACCCCCTGCAGAGAGGGGCTCACGCCCCCCTCCGCAACTTCCCCCAAGTAGGCTGGAATGAAACTGCGCGCCTAACGGACCCAAAATTTACAGCCCAAATGTAGTAGGTGTATAATAACTCACCGCATATGCATGTAGCCTGGTTGGCAGTGTGCCAACCTTCTCCAGAATCGTCTCATGCTATCTGGCCACAATCGGCCACCATCCCCGGTGTGTAAACCGGGACCTACAGGCGACCTGTGCTACTCATAAATGCCTTCTCCTCATATAGGGGGGGGCTCACAAAGTAGAGTTAGCCGGTGCCTGCGTAGTTACCTGAGGGTGGAGCAGTGATATCCAACACCCCCCCTCAATGTCCACCTGAAGGTGAACTACCATTTCGGCCCAATGCCGAGTTATTGTAGATGCCGCTCCAGGGTCTTTCTCCCAAGAGCCTTAGTGAAGATGTCTACACAATTGTCCTCTGTTGGACAATAAACCAAATCCACCACTTCATCCATGATAAGCTCTCGCACAAAGTGATACTGAACTTCAATATGTTTTGTACGAGCATGAAACACAGGATTTCGTGCAATCGCCATGCAACTGTGGTTGTCACATAGTAACTCTGTAGGTTGCTCCTGGACTGCTCCTATGTCTGCCAAAAGCCTCCTCAACCATAATGCCTCACATGAGGCAAAACATGCTGCTTTTTGTATTTAGCCTCGGTAGAAGAAAGAGCAACAGTAGGTTGCTTCTTACTAATCCATGAGATAACTCCAGATCCAAGTGAAAAACAATATCCTGTTTACTGATCTCCTTCTATCTATGTCTCCTGCCCAATCTGAATCACAATATCCTGTCAAGGTGGCTTCTCCGCCTCTCCTGTAAGTGATTCCATAATCCAAAGTACCACTATTGTACTTTAGAACACGCTTACCTTCTTTCCAATGGCTTTCCCGAGGCTTATTGGAAAACCTGCTTAGAACACCTGTAGCTTCACAAATGTCAGGGTGAGTGTTACACAAGTAGATAAGACCTCCCACAAGTCTCCTGTACAATTCATTGTCTACCAATGCGGATGCATCTTCCTTTGAAAGCTTCAAGTTAACTTCAAAAGGAGTACTTACTGACTTACACTCAGACGACATACCAAATGCTTTTAGTAATTCAATGGCATACTTCTTCTGTGAGATGAAGATTCTATCTGACTCCTGCCAAACTTCAATTCCCAAACAAAAGTGCATAAGTCCGAGATCTGTCATCTCAAACTCCATACATAATGCTGACTTTGTTTGAGAAATCTTCTCTTCATGATCTCCAGTAAGAGTAAGATCATCCACATAAACAGCAATCAACATGTACCTGCCATTCTCTTCAAAAATGTACAAACTTGGACTTCTTTTAAAACTGATACTTATCAAGTACCTGTCAATCCGCTGATCCCATGCACGTGGGGCTTGCTTCAGCCCGTACAATGCTTTCCTGAGTCTGCAAACTTTATCTTCTGAGCCTGGGACCTCAAAGCCTTCTAGTTGTTCCACATACACCTCTTCCTTTAGGTAACCATTTAGAAAAGCGAATTTCACATCCATTTGCATGAGTGACCATCCTCTCTGTGCTGTTAATGCTAGGATGGTGCGGATAGTAGTTAATCTGGCTGTGGGAGCAAAAGTGTCCTTGTAATCAAAACCTTCTACCTGTGCAAACCCTTTAGCTACAAGTCGAGCCTTGTACTTATCCAATGAACCATCAGATTTGTACTTAGCTTTATACACCCACTTGGATCCAATTACCTTGCGTTTCTTTGGACGATCCACAAGATCCCAAGTGTGGTTACGCATGATGGAATCATACTCTGTTTGCATGGCTTCCATCCACTTTGCATCTATTTCAGCTTCTTTAAAGCTGGTGGGCTCGTGAACTTTCTACAACTCTGCCATAAGAGCATAATTAACAAGATGCTCCTGAGCCCTCCTTTGCTCCTCTATTCTCTTGGAACGGCGAATTTCAGAAGGCCCCTCATCAATGGCTGGAGGCTCATTCCCGTCCAAAAGTTGTGTCACCCATTTAGGCAATGGCTTCTTCCTGTTGGGTTCTTCAGGCTCATCCTCATCTTTTTCATCACCATGTTGAACTTCTTGTGGTCTCCTCATCGTCGCTGCAGGGACCAGTTGACCTGCTACTACTGGTGGTCGTGGCTGATGGGCAGGGGTTTCCTGGTTATCTGAAGAAGGACCCTCCTCCTCCATTTGATGCGGTTGCTCCACAAATACCACATCTCGACTCACAATGATCTTCTTATGAACAGGATCAAAGGAATTTTTCTTATTACAAAAGTGTTATTCTCATTAAATTTGATTTTTATGCAAAGAAAGATGCATAAAGGAATTTTTTTATTATAAAAGTGTTATTCTTATTAAATTTGATTTCTATGCAAAGAAAGATGTATAAAGGAATTTGTTTTATTATATATTATAAAAGTGTTATTCTCATTAAATTTGATTTTTATGCATAAAAAGATGCATAGAGGAATTTTTTTTATTACAAAAGTGTTATTCTTATTAAATTTGATTTCTATGCATAGAAAGATGCATAAAGGAATTTTTTTAATTACAAAAGTGTTATTCTCATTAAATTTGATTTTTATGCATAGAAAGATGCATAAAGAAATTTTTTTATTACAAAAGTGTTATTCTTATTAAATTTGATTTCTATGCATAGAAAGGTGCATACAGAAATTTTTTTTATTACAAAAGTGTTATTCTCATTAAATTTGATTTTTATGAATAGAAAGATGCATAAAGGAATTTTTTTATTACAAAAGTGTTATTCTTATTAAATTTGATTTTTATGCATAGAAAGATGCATAAAGGAGTTTTGTTTAATTATAAAAGCGTTATTCTTATAAAATTGATTTTTATGCATAAATAGATGCATAAACAAATTCTGTTTATTTTAAAAGTGTTATTCTTATTAAACTTGATTTTATGCATAAAAGGATTATATATATATATAAGTGTTATTCCCATTGAAGTTGATTTTTATTCATAAATAGATGCATAAAGAATTTTTATATCAAAATTAGAATTCTCTTAAATTTTATGTTTAAATTCTATGAGTATTTGATAAATGAATAATTAAATACTCTAGGAGAGAAATTTCTATCGTTTTATATTCACACGGATTGTAGAAAGAAAATTCAAAAAATCTATCGAGATCGAAATATTCAGATAAATGATTAATTTATTCCTCATTGGAATTGGTAACTAATTTAGAAATCCGTTAAGTGATTATTCAAAGAAAGAAATTCAGTAAAATAGTAACCAAATTATCAAATCTTTTCGAGAAAGATAGTTCAGGAAAAATCTTCTCCGACTCGAACCTTGAATCAGACTATGACAAAGACTAAACTCTTTCGTCAGTTTCGAGGAAAGAAGGTGTGACCAGTTTAGAAAAATACACTCAAAACTCCAGCCAAATCTGAAACTAAGTTTGAGACCCTTCGAATTGATCTCTGGATCAAGGTTATAGAATTCGAGGAATTCTGGTATGAAATTCATAATTTCAATCAAGAAGTCTTGCGGATACTGATTCAAGAAATACCCCTTGTATTCAAAAGAAAATCAAACTGAAAACTTGCATAGAAACCCTGTTTTCCTGAAGGACTGTCTTACGCCAGAATGGTGGAGGGAGCATTCATGTGAATCAGATAGATGTGAATGAATGGATGAATGTGGATATATATGTGAAAGAATGGATGTGGATGTGTATGTGAAAGAATGGATGTGGATGTGTATGTGAAGAATGGATGTGGATGTGTATGTGAAAGAATGGATGCGGATATGTATGTGAAAGAATGGATGCGAATATGTATATGTATGTGAAAGAATGGATGCGGATATGTATGTGAAAGAATGGATGTGGATAGATATGTATGTGAAGAATGGATGTGGATATGTATGTGAAAGAATGTATGTGGATGTATGTGAAAGAATGGATGTGGATGTGGATGTATGTGAAAGAATGGATGTGGATGTGGATGTAAGTGAAAGAATGGATGTGGATGTGTATGTGAAGAATGAATGTGGATGTATATGTGAAAGAATGGATGTGGATGTGTATGTGAAGAATGGATGTGGATGTGTATGTGTATGTGTGAAAGAATGGATGTGGATGTATGTGAAAGAATGGATGCGGATGTGTATGTGAAAGAATGGATGCGGATGTGTATGTGAAAGAATGGATTTGGATATGTATGTGAAAGAATGGATGTGGATGTATGTGAAAGAATGGATGTGGATATATATGTGAAAGAATGGATGTGGATGTATGTGAAAGAATGGATGTGGATGTGTATGTGAAAGAATGGATGTGGATGTGTATGTGTGAAAGAATGGATGTGGATGTATGTGAAAGAATGGATGTGGATGTGTATGTAAAAGAATGGATGTGGATGTGTATGTGAAAGAATGGATATGGATGTGTATGTGTGAAAGAATGGATGTGGATGTATGTGAAAGAATGGATGTGGATATATATGTAAAAGAATGGATGTGGATATGTATGTGAAAGAATGGATGTGGATGTATGTGAAAGAATGGATGTGAAGGTGGATGTGAAAGAATGGATGTGGGATGTGTATGTGAAAGAATGGATGTGGATGTGTATGTGAAGAATGGATGTGGATATGTACGTGAAAGAAAGAATGGATGTGGATGTATGTGAAAGAATAGACGTGGATGTGTATGTGAAAGAATGGGTGTGGATGTGTATGTGAAAGAATGGATGTGGATGTATGTGAAAGAATGGATGTGGATGTGTATGTGAAAGAATGGATGTGATGTGACATGAATATATGTGGATGTGAAGTGATATATATGAATGTATGGATAGATGTGGGTAGTCGTACATGGGAACGATTAGATAGATGTGAATGAATGAGATGTGAGGTGAAATGGATGTGATGTGATGTGATGTGGATCGAGGTAGATATGAACGGATGAGATGTGAAGTGATAGATATGAATGTATGGATAGATGTGGGTATTCGTACATGGGAACGATTAGATCGCTGTGAATGAATGAGATGTGAGGTGAAATGGATGTGATGTGATGTGATGTGAATCGGGGTAGATATGAACGGATGAGATGTGAATGAATGTGATGTGATGAGATGTGGATATGGGTAGATGCGAGTGGATGAGATCTGATGAGGATAAATGAGAACAGATGTGATGAGATGACAATGATGTGATTGGATGAGAATGGGAATACATATGAAATGGATGTGGATCGGGGTAGATATGAACAGATGAGATGTGAATGAATGTGATGTGATGAGATGTGGATATGGGTAGATGCGAGTGGATGAGATCTGATGAGGATAAATGAGAAAAGATATGATGAGATGAAATTAATGTGATTGGATGAGAATGGGAATACATATGAAATGGATGTGGATTAAATAATGTGGATTAATGTGAAACAATGTGGAAAGACGAGAGTTCGTTATAAAGACTGTATTTTTGGCATGTTTTTAAATGATTGTTTTATGTCAAGAATGCTGGGGAAGCATTTTGACCGTCTTGTGAATGAGGTCGTGGAGACCTAACTGATAAAGTTGCAACAGCTGATGGAGAGTCAATGGAGTACATCTTACGTAGCAAGGTCTGGTCGAGGTCTTGACCAGCCTCGGTTCGATTTGAATGGTGAGCTTCTGGTACAGTGGATGAGGGACTAAGGAAGCGGCCTATGAGTGAAGCACTAGGTGACCTACGAAAGATCCTAGAGGGTGCTGACCATACGGTGCTCGGGCTCTGGGTCACCGAAGATACCCACACGTACATCGTGGAAGATGTTGGAACAAGGAGTAAGATTTGTTTTCTGAATTCGGGCATGGATCTGGTCTGCAGGTTCAAAGAAAGGAAAAGGTAAAGACTCTAGTAACCCCTCTTCTTCTGCAAAGGATAAAAAGAAGAAGAAGATAAAGTGCTTCTACTGCAAGAAGCCTGGTCACATTCAAACAGAGTGTCGAAAGAAGGCTGCAGATGAGAAGAATGGAACGTTGAAGTCCTCTACTTCAACAAAGGAGTCAAGCAACAATGATCAAGCTAAGGTGGAGTTATGGGTTGCTATTCAAGAAATCTGTGCAACTCATACAGCTAGAAATGATGATCATTGGATCATCGACAGTGGTGCAACCCGACACCCTACAACCAGTGGGAGATGACATCACGGTAGTAGTTGGGAATAATGCCAAATGCCCAGCAAAAGGTTCAGGTACTATTTCTTTTTTGTCAAATGATGGTGTTACTAAAAAGCTGTCAGACGTGCTTTATGTGCCAGATATCAAAAGGAATCTGTTATCAGTTGTGCGGCCATGACGGATCGTGATCTGAAGGTTCACTTTGACAAATTCTGAATTCTGATGGTACAGTTGTAGGCAAGGCAACTAGAAGCAACAACTTGTATCAGCTTACAGCTTTCACAACAGCAGTTGGTAATGTGAATACAAGTAAGCTATGGCATGAAAGATTTGGTCACCTTAGTCTTGTTCTCTTGAAAGAGATGTGCAAATCTGGGATGGTGGCAGATCTACCGTTTTTAAGTGATTTGCCAGATGCATGTGAAGCTTGTATGATGGGCAAGTAGCATCGGCAACCCTTTCCGCAAGAAGCAAGCAGAGCACAAGCTCCTCTTCAACTCGTCCACACAGATCTCTGCGGAAAGATGAACACGACAGCACTGGGTGGTTCCTCTTACTTCATGGACGACTACAGTAGGAGGATATGGGTATATTTCCTAAAGAGTAAAGACCAAGCTTTTGTGAAGTTTAAAGAATGGCATGCATTGGTGGAGAATGAAGTTGGCAAGAAGCTAAAGAAACTCAGATCAGACAGAGGAGGAGAATTCACATCACAGGTGAATTTGCAGAGTATTGCAAGAGCCATGGGATTAAGCGACAGCTTACTACATCCCATACACCTCAACAAAAAATGGAGTTGTTGAACGTAAAAACAGGGTGATTGTTGAGATGGCAAGAAGTATGATCAAGGCTAAAGGTTCCAGATACTTTTTGGGCTGAAGCAGTAAACACTGCTGTGTACATCTTGAATCGAAGCTACACCAAAGTAGTGAAAGGGATGACCCCTCTACAAGCCTTTTCTGGTAAGAAGCCTTCAGTTGCACATTTCAGAATTTTTGGATGTGATTGTTTTGTGCATGTGCCACATGGAGCTTGTAAGCTCTCCTTTGGCTTGAGGGATTGAGGGTTCTACTCTTGTTTGAAGCAAGAGTGGCCACCAATTCACTTTGGAGAGGATTAGGCCAAAAACATTTGAATTATTAAAAAATTCAATGTAGATGGCTCAGGACAGGAGTAGAGTAACAGTGCATAAAACACCATTAAGCTTTTACAAAGGGGGAGGCTTCTATTTATAGGAAAAAGTGAGCCTCTAACCAAGCAAACTGATTTTAGAAATTTTCAGATCAGTTTGGTCAATTTTTGACCATTTTTGGGTTAGTTCAGCTTACTTTTTGGATCTAGTTTTGAAAATTGGGAGTAATGATGAGAAAAAGGTGCCTACTTCATGAGGGAAGATCCCCATACTAAGGTGTCAAAAATGCGTCATTTCCTCTAAATATCTAATTTTTTAACTAATATCTCTTAATTTTTAACTAATAAACCTTGTACTCAGTCAACTCTTCATTTTATGTGAGCATTTACTCATTTTTGGGTATTTTCTTTTATTCTTTAGATTTACCTCATCCCAACACTTGGATTAATCCTATTGGCCCGTAGGAACCTTAATTGGACCATAATCCAAAAATTTCTGAAAATCTGGACCCTTAGGCTAAGGTCCTTTATACCTATTTTCAATTAATTCCAATTGTACATCGGAAAATTCTTTTTGAATTTCTGTTTCAAGGAAAACCATTTTAGACACTAGGAGTATTTTTATATCCAAAAATATCTCAATTTTGAATTACCTCCCTCTAGACATTTTCTCTCTCCAAGTCAAAACAGGGTAAAATAGGATCTTTCTTTTATTTTAGAGAAGGGAATAATTATAAGATTAGAAGGGGAGGATCTTACACCTGCACACCTCAAAATCTGGAGGGATGATCTTACATGGTCCACTAAAAGGCCATCTATTTCCGACCACTCTTATAAACTAGTGCCAGGGCACCATCTTCTACCACATCAAGATGGTGGATAATAAAAATGTTTACTTTCAGTATCATTCACCCTGTTGCATGAAATTAGGGAATGACACCATGTTAAAGGAGAAGCAAGACCAAATAGGGCTCGAGAATTTAGCAGATGTAGTGAAGTGCAAGGTAAATACCAAGCTTTGTGCCAAGTTTCTAGCATCATACCAATAGGGCTCCAAGAGAGGCATGGTCTCACAGGTAATGATGAAACCAAGAGGCCCATCCTAATTATAGATAAGCTTATTAGGGATGCTCTCCACCTACTCTTATTATGTTGAGATTTCAAGCTCATCTAGTGAGGCGGTGGACACTGATGGGGGATAGGCCCCACACTCACACCACTGGCATGGTTGGTGAGATCATGGATGATATGCGGCCAGTGGGATGATAGGCTGTGTGATAGCCATTCTAGAGACTGGCATAGTTATAGTGCCAGCTCATTTAGTTGGGTTCACACTACTATAGAGAACCCTAGTATGTATTTGGTTGAGTACTTTTCATATTGTGTGTACTCCTATCTTTGTATATGGTGTGTTGAGTGTTGTGTAAAAGGAGAAGAAGATTTTTTGCCTCTCACCTTGTGTGTTCTCTTTTAGGGTTTTATGAGTGTGTGTGTACTTGCAAGAGCTCAAGCTCTCTTCTCCCCTGCATCTTTTCATGGTATCAGAGCCTGGTTCATGCTAAGGGATGAGCTGCAAGCAAGAGAAGCACAGGAAGCGGTACGAGGGTAAGAGCTTCATCTACTCTTCCCTATTTGTGTTGGCGACTACACCCTTGTCGGGAGCTCTACGGGAGGCACTGGCAAATGATCTCTGATTGAGGAGCTTTCTTCGCGGGAGTAAAGCTATAGGGCAACTATTTACATCATTTTTTGAGCCGAAAACGCGTTTCGGGTGCGTTAGGACCTCCATTTTTCAGAAAGCAGGCGATTTCGAGCACTGCGGGTAAGTCATCGATTCTTTGCAGCAGCAGAACTCTGTTTTAAGAACTGCAGGAAGACAGATTGGTTGTGCAGACATTGTGTGTGCTGCAAGGAGGTCAACAGTTGCCATTGGGTGTATGTATGCACATTGAGGTCACTGGTTGTGACATTTGAGTGTAGAACAGTACCGCTGCAGAAAATACAACAGTTTGTGTAGGACAAACCAGAGTGCTATTTCTGGTAAATTTGTGTGTCTGGCAAGACGTCAAATGATGGCATAAACCAGATTGTTGCTGAGAAGCTTGATAAGAACAACTTCCATGCTTGGAGGTTCAGGTTGATAAATTTCCTGATGGGAAAGGGTTACTGGGACTATATAGAAGGTGAGCATGAAGAGGCACCGGAGATACCGGAGATCAATCCGACTGCTGTAGATGTGAAACAGTTCAAGGATTGGAACCAAGGAGCTAGAAAAGTTATGTATTGGCTCTCTATCAATATACAGGACATCATGATTGGGTACATACAGGATGCCAAGTCCCCCAAAGAGACGTGGGACACCTTGGTAAAACTCTTTAAAACGAATACCAAGGCACAAAAGATACAGTTGAAGAATGAACTTCATACTGTGGAGAAAAAGAGTATGTTTGTGAATGACTATACATTGAAGATCAAGGGTATTGTAGAATCCCTTGCATCTATTGGCGTTTCAGTAGATGATGATGATAAGGTGGAAATCTGTCTACGTGGTCTCGGGCCACAATACAAGGCGTTCAAGACGTCTATTCAGACTCGGGAAAACATTCCCAATTTCACAGATTTGGTGTCTATGTTGATTATAGAAGAGAGAAGAGCTTGGGTGAAGACCAATAGTCTTCAAAACAAAAACAGTTCGGAGCAACAGGCCTTCTACACAAGTTCAGGAAGAGGACGAGGTAGAGGAGGCCGTGGACGCGGCCAAGGAGGTGGTCGAATAGGTAATCAGAATTATGGCCAGCAGCAGCAATAGTCCCAGAATTCACAACAACAACAACACGCAGGTGGAAGAGGCCAATTCAGAGGCAGCGGGAGTCAAAGAGGTCGTGGAAATTGGCAAAGGCAGTATAATGATACACGTGGATGCTTTTATTGTGGTAAGTTTGGACATGTGCAGGAAGATTGTTATAAGAACCAGGCTGACATGCAAAATGGAAAATTGCACCAAAACAACTATGCATTCGAGCAGAAATAATGAGGATAATGAAAGGTTGCCGTTAATGCCATGTCTGAAAATGTTGAAACAACACATAAAGATGATGTATGGTATGCTGATTCAGGTGCTTTGAACCACATGACAAGTCATGGGGAATGGTTCAAGGAGATGAAAAACCTTGAAAGACCAGGTTTTGTGGAAACAGGGGATGACATTGCTCATCCAATTGCCCATGTTGGAGATGTGCCATTGTTTATGCAAGATGGCAAAGTGAAGTACCTTGCAGATGTACTTCATGTTTCGAACATAATAAAGAATCTGGTTTCAGTTGGCCAGATGATTGAGCAGGTTTTGCAGGTTTGGTTTAATCCTGATGGTTGTTATGTTGAAGACTTTAAAGACAAGTGCAGGTTGGTTGCAAAAGGCAACAGAGTGGGCAGAATATTTACATTGAATGTAAACATGCCTGAAGTGAGTGCTGCGATGTTTGCAAATGGTTCAGGAATTGTTGTAGACACAGACATTTGGCATAAAAGAATTGGACATGTGAATGTACAGAGAATGAAGTCTATGTAGACTAAAGGAATCGTGAGACAGGGCTGCCAAAGTTTAAAGTTGAAGGTATGCAGAAAATATGTGAAGCATGCCAATTTGGAAAGCAAACAAAGCATGTATTTCCACGTGATAGAAATGTGAGCAGAAATGCACTAGATGTTGTGCATTCAGATGTATGGGATCATACGAAGACCATGTCTATGGGAGGCTGCAGGTATTATGTGACATTTATTGATGAGTGACCACATAAGGAAAGTGTGGGTATACTTCATGAGTGTTCACTCATTTTCAGAATTTCAGAGTTATGGGTTGAAAAGCAAACAGGGAAATATGTAAAGTGCCTAAGGTCAGATGGAGGGGGAGAGTCTTTGAATTTTTGAAGAAGAATGGTATTCGGAGACAATTTACATGCAGATACACTCCGTAGCAAAATGGAGTTGCTAAGCGAAAAAACAGGCACATTGCTGAGATTGCGCGAGCATTGATGGGAGAGAAGAATATGTCGCATAGCTATTGGGCTGAGGCTGTTTCTACAGCAGTTTACATCATGAATAGGACTCCAACTGCAGCCATACATGATGTAACTCTAGAGGAGAGGTTTACTGGTAGAAAACCTGATTTGTCTCATCTAGATGCATTGCATATGTGCATGTGCCAGATGAGCTGATAACTAAGCTGGATCCAAAAGCTGAAAAATGTGTGTTTATTGGGTATTCCCTTGAGCAAAAGGGATACAAGTGTTATAACCCTGCTACACGTGAGTTGAGGGTAAGCAGGAATGTTGTTTTTGATGAGATGAGCAACTGGTATGCTGTTGAAAAAGAAGCTGATGGGGCTGATGTGAGTGGAAATGTGGTTGCACAGAATGCAAGTCAGCAATCACAGTCTTTGTGTGGACCAGGAGAGTCCTCATCTAGTGGTTCAGTTGATAGACCATGGAGTCGAATGGAGTATCGTATTATCAATTATCAAGAAGCTTAGTATATAGCAGATAGTGAGGATGAAAGTGTTCAAAATAGCAATAGAAATTGCTCTAAAGGTAAGGGTAGTGATTCTATTGAGTTTATAGACTTGGAGAGTACTCCATAGGTGCAAAAGATGAAGAACCTTTGGGAAAAATTTGGACGAGATTGAAATCTCAGAAAATGAATCAGCATGCATGGACAACACTATTCAGATTGATGTTGATATAGAGGAGGACAATGCCACTAGCTCTGTTAATCACACAACCCCTTAGCTCCTTTAGAATGCCAAGGGTAACCGCAGGCTGTAATAGAGATGAGTGACGATAATGTTGTTTTTGAGCTTCCACCAACATTTGGAAAGGGATCCGGTATGGATGGGATGCAATAGAAATATGATGGTCATATGTGGTCAAGGCCAAGTTTAATATGTCAATGCCATGCAATGTTAAGCTTAGTTATTGTCTTGGTTCTCTCCAATGTCAAAGATACTCTTGCATCTATTATTATAGGAATAATAAACGATTTAACGATAGATTCTTCCATGGTTTTTTGGAGAACAGAGTATCTAAAGAACTTTTAGCTAAAGAAGAAAGGGCACAAATCACATGTTAATATTGCAAAAACATTGTTCATTGTGTGCATACATGTCTATGTTTAGTCTATTACATCATTCTTGAAGATAACTGTATGACACAACTAATGACACACCTGGGTGAGCATAGTCATCCAATTGATCCGAGAACCTTAAGGGTTGCTATTGAGAGACTAAGGATTCTCGTGGGTACATTTTTGAATTACAAATACAGGTGGTAGGCTGCCTAGAAAAATACAGATGCTTGTGGCTCAACAATTGCTTATGGACTCTTTTACATTTGATCGTAAAAATGAATCAGTGGGGGAATCAAAGCTTAATAACTTTTTAGAAGAGTTGATACCTCTTGTTCAAAATCAAAGGTTTGCTTTTTTACAGTCCATTGTCTAGAGTAAATTATATAATCCATAATAAAATTTAACACTTTAATTTTCTATGCAAGTTTAGGAGCATTGTTGCCTATGAGAAGAAGAAGAACACTTTGGTCATTGGGGATGGTTTTGACAATATTTTGCAACTCAAGAAAAGATGTATGTTTCCTTTTTTCCATGGTAGTCGGTTCCCAGGTCAAGGAAAAGCCTTCGAAAAATGCTTCCTCTTCAAGATGTCCACAAAAGGAAGAGGTTTAGGGGTTGATCTAGTAAATAGGATACGTCGAACCGGATCTGGTGGAAACTTACGTGATTCTTGGGTGCACTTTGATCACACTCATAGAGTTGATGGCTGGGCCATCATGTCATGTTCAGTGTGTGACCCAAGGTTTGTGTGAAGTAATTATGTGTTTGTGATTCATAAAATACTTATTTCATGTAATAAGTAGGCATATTGTAAAATAATTAAATTAAATTTACAGTTTAAAAAGCCTGATGGTAATTGCTATATGTGAAATAAAAGAGGAGGATGCAGAGGCACAAATTCTATTCTAGGAAAATATTAACAATGTTATACAAGAAGAAGGATTCCCAGCTGACTTTGCAAGATTTATGGTTGACGAGGCTGGTGGGGACAATTGGACTGCAATACGAACTGTGTCCAATGGAGATGGTTGAGAGCGTTCTTGTCTCTTTCATTGGAAACAAAGTCTACAAAAGAACACCAAAAAATTGGTGCTACCTCACCATAGAGACAGACACATCTCAACATGTGCAAAGCATGGCTAAAGTGTCCTTTCTACATAGAGAGCAGGTCCCCAGGAGAAGTTGCACCGTGTTTTTGGTCAACAAGGGAATACAATGGAAAACAAATATCTTAGTGGATGTGGTTTTTCAATCGTGATGTCCAGCACATGTGGAATGTGGATAAGCAAGTGAACATTGTACCTCAATTACCTAGGATATGGCCAATTTCCAAGGGGACAAACATGCCAGTTGGTTGAAGTGAAATTACTTCAAGAGGTTGGTTTTACTTTGCATATAGCTTGTCAATCACCATTGTTTCAAAGATTTCATACAAATCATGGAGTTTCGGGCATGGATGAAATTACCCCTCCATGTAGTAAGAGGAGCAAAAAGTGGCAACATGGAATATCAAAAGAGGCAGAGAAAAAGATTGCCAGAGCCCTTAAGTTGAATGCAGTACTAATAGAAGAGACATGTGTTACACCAAATGATCATGTCAAATTTCATCTTCTCACATAAGGGTACCATGAAGTTCATATCAAAGTAGAGCCTTACTACACTTGCCCTGATTTCCAAAAGAGAGAAGAGAATAAGAAACCTTGTCTGGCATGTAAATATATATATTTCATCTATTTGCATGTTCTTGGACTACATCAACACCAAAACATGAGTATGCATCAGCCAACACTACAAGAACAGGATATTTGTTTTATTCTTGGACAAAATTGTCTAATGAAGCCAGCTGAATCATAGGATGCCTACAACCTCAACATTTTGAGTAGATTTTTGATAACTGAAGGACATTCAGCATTTTGATTCTCATTTGTAATTTGATGATATGTATCTCTTTTTGTTCTAGTTTGCTACTTTTTAATGTAGAGTCTTCATAGTAGATGATATCAATGTTTTTTTGCTAAAGGGCATTCAATGTAGGCCTGCATTGGGATTTGATCAGGGTTATCTCTCTTTGGTTCAGCTGCTACTTCTAAATCTAGAGAATGGCATTTTAGCACAACTTTCATTTACTGAAGGGCATTTTATTCTCTCTGGTTGCTATTTTTTAATGTAGAGAGTGTGATTATTTTTGTGAATAAAAGTTATTTTTAAGTTTAATATTCTGCTAAGTCTTTGAAAATATTCATGAGACAATTTTTATCTCTCCACTAATATGCTTGTTATTTTGTTCTCTCTCTACTTTTATTCTCATAGGTACACATTCTCTCTCTATATGTCTTTCTAGTTATCTCTCTACTTGGTACACATCCTCTTTCTATATGTTTATCACTACCACTAATGAAAGGAGGGAGCTTTGTTTGCAATAACATCATGTGTGCAAAAAGCTCTATTTTTAGGGGTGTGTTCAAAAAGCTCTAAATAAAAAGCTCCCTCTTTTATAATCCCCAAAGGTACCAAACTATGGATTTCCCTTGACTCTCTTGTTCCTCTACTTAAGAAGGAAAGATTGAAAAAGGAATACATTAGAAGATTCAAGAAGAATATCGAATGAGTTTATTACAAACATGGTTAATCTATGGGGAAACATGTATTTTCCTTTGATAACAAACGTTGTTTCTAGCATGTACTTTGTTTTCCAGCATATATGAAAGGTGGCAACAATGGTTTGTAACACATTGTTGGCATGGCAAGAAGTGGTTGTTGTTACAAGCTACACTGCCCCTCTCTTACAATGACAATGCTTACCTTAACACATAATGAGAAGCTTTTTGGCATCCAAGCTTGTATCTCTAGAGACTCCAAGAAATGCTAGTGGTAGTCTCACACTCATAAACATAAGCATAAGAGGAACATACACTAAGAATAAATCTCCCTCTCCTATAAGCTCTCTCTCTCACACTATAGACACAAGAGAGCAAGGAGATAAGACTAGACTCAATTGGAACAAAGTGGGATTGTCTTGCATTATGAGAATGTTGTTATTTATGCAAGTGGCCTTTATTCAAACTTTGGTACACCCAAAACTTAATGAAAGATGAACTAACATATTACAAGATACATAGTTTTGTGGCATTGCTAGCCATTCTCATAATTACAACGTTTAGAGTGCTGTTTCATGACATTTATTATGCAATCCCTATTATGTAATAGAGAGATTCTAGGTTAACCTCAAAATAGCATTAACATCTCCCCCATACTTGATGGAGATTCCATCCACAGAATCTTTGCCACATGGTTTCCTATCCTATAGATAATATTTGTTGTGGCTCTTCCTTGTCTAAAGGACACAAGAAGGGTTCTGTGAAGAAAATAGAATGACCTCCAAAAGTTGGTATCAATCATATCCTCAAAAGTGGTATATGTGTATGAGGGAAAACAACGTATCCAATGATAGTAGTGCATGATGCCACTATCCAAAAAGGCTCTTTGTTGAGGTTGAAGTGCACTCATGATTGTAGCTGTGAACAATCATCTTGAATGTCAATAAGAAGGATGATCAACTTAAAGAACCTCATAATGGCCACTATTTTGGGATCTATTTTGGGATTGAGGATCCCTTGGCCACGCATTTACTGTAGTGAGCATGAACTGTTGTTATTGGTTGAGAGTGTCCAAACAAGCTATGCTCAAAGTGAGAAAAGTTATAGATCACATGGGAATCACGAGGAGCGTGCCTTTCATAGAATTCATCTAGTAGTAAACCTATGTTTGATTGGCATAATCAATGGATCAACATGAAGGTGCCATGGATATGCTCTATATGTGTCAATCTCTAAGCTGAGTGGATACCAAAGTTGTGGACCACAACTTGGCCACCATCAGTTTTTATATGTATCTGCTCATAGCCTCCCCATGACTATTAAATTCTCCCATCACCCCACTACTTTGTGAGAATGGGTAATTATGAATGTGACGATGTGTATCTCGAGCAAATCTGTAAGCCACGGGTTGGCAAGCCTTGATCCTTTCACCACATTGGACCATTATTTTAGGGTGAGCCAACTACCCTAGTTCTTGTGTTTTTACACTGTCTCCCACCAAAGGGTATGGTAAATTAGCAAGTTGCATCCTTATTTCATAAGCCTCTATCTATATTGAAGTGGTGGGGTCAAAAGGAATGATCTACAACAAGAGGTGGGGTCAAAAGGAGTGATCTACAACAAGAGGGCTTAGCATGTAAGATGAGGCTTAAGTAAAGGATTCTCACTCATGATGATTTTCTCATATTATAGAGCCACAAGATCGAGGACAGGGTCAAAGGTGGAACCCATCATGTCAGGACCTTTCTACTGCATTGGAGCCTCAGCATCTTGCTAGCCATCCAAGGGTTCCTCGAGGTTGAGAGTGTTATCTCAAAAATCAAAGGAAGAAGATGGAAAGTTTCTCTCAATTAGTGGTGCGTTAGTATCATCTTTTGTCATATTACCATAATTGTTAGATAAATAAGAGGCTACTAGACTAAACATGGGCTAGGTGTTTTCCTCTTCTTCTTCTCTTTTTTCCCTTTCCCCATCATCGGAGGTGGCTTTATTTTTTTTGTTGATAAAGAAATCATGAAGAGCATTCAAGCCCTCTTCCTCGGGGAATGAGGGGTATTCAATGTGAACTTGGTCAAACTAATGATGCTAATAAGTTATGTAGATGTGTACAAATGAGATTAAAATTCTTAGGATACCATAAGGATGATAGGATTTACTATTGTAGACGAGTAGGTACTGGTGAACATCCCAAGTCTCTACCCATCCATGTTGTAGCATCCAATCAAGGCTGGTTTGTATCTTAGTTAGGGATGGGATCTATAAAAGAGCTTATGTTAGAGGGTATTATTAGTTCTAAGAGCTCTTCCCCCTCATTAAAGTTAGTTGAGTTAATTAGCACCCTACACCAAGATTTGAAGTTAGGAACAATGGGGTTTAATGGGTAAATATACAGTGTAAACCTCGTTTAGTTTGAGGGCCCCCATGAATATAGCCATGATTATAACATAGCACATGAAGTGTTTTGTTGGATTTAGTGCCAAATCCCCTTGAGTTAGTTCCTCACTAAGATTAATGTTATATAGGTAAAGAGTAGGGTTAGTGAAGAAAAGAACACAACGAGAAAAGGTCTGATTAGGGGCTCAAGGAACCACTAAAAGCTTAGCCAAGAGGAACTGCCCTCATCCTCTTTTTCTATAGGCAGGTTCCTTGTGCGAACAAAGATATTGCTCTAGAGGGTAGTGACTTGCTCCTCATTGTGGTCAACTAATGCCTCAGCTACCTCTATCTTCCTTTATTAGCAAGCTATGTGGATCTACAGATTGTAAAGCACTAGGGCATTTCTTTCCTTGTTGAGCACCACCACTTCATCTTGTAGTCCCACTTTCTAGCATTGTTACTTGAATCTATTTATTCAAGTGAGACAACCTGTTGGTGGCTTTCAAGTATTGTTACCCTTTCTATTTATAAGCTTTGTAGGGTGTCCTTGAGATCCTTGGCTTGGATCTAGTAGTTCTTGCAGCTTATTTCGTAAATTTTCTTAGCCTGCACCAAACTATCCTTCCAAGGTCACCATTTTTTCTTTGTGCCTCATCCCCATAGCCTTTAGCTCTTTATCTTTCTCTTTTAACTTCTTTTCTAGGTCTTGGTGATTCCTCTACATCTTTATGTGAGCCTTGCTTTTGGGAATATAACTACTCAAGTAGTGTCTAGACCTAGATAAGGGCGTGTTTGGCTTCTTCTATATCTTTTTTCTTCTACTCCGCCTCCTTAGTGACGTGATCCATCTCTATCATCAATTGTGCATATTAAGCTTTGTTGTAGTGTTGGTATGGCACTTAAGTAAGCAGTTGGTAGAAGCATGCATATGAAAGTTGTGCTCCATTTGCCCTACTTCAAGTATTCATCCACCCTCTTATATTTTGGTTTTAGGCAATGGAGAAGACCTTTCTCAAGCTCATGGACCACCACACCCCCTGGTTGTGATATATCCATGTTCTATAATTGTAGTAGGAGGCTTGAAAATCTCTTCTTCTTTTTGTTCTTTTTCCTCCCACTTTTAGCATTTTATCATAGTGTCCACCTCCTCTCTAAAACTTACTTGAATGCTTTTTTGTGCATGCTTCTTGGAAGATGGTGGTTCTGCGAAGGCTCGGGCTTGAACTCAGGAAATGAAATCCTCTAATTCAAATGGTTCGTAATCTCGAGACAAGGAGATACAAATAGGGATTTGCACTCAGAGTCATTCATATCTAGATGTGACTCCTATCTAAAAACAGGATCAGGAGTCACATCAATGATCCTCAATCACAGACGTAGGAATCGACATCTGTGCTGGCATGACGAACTCTCTTAGCCTAGGTAGATTGGTGGCACAACACATTAGCATTAGCTTATCTCATTGGGTGTAGTTGCATTAGTCGAGTCTCCTTTGGAGCCGACAAGACTGCATAGGATTGACACACACTTATAAGCACTACCATGCCAGCTCATCTCTCTCCTCGACCTCCAATAGAAGATAGTGCCCTCTGAACCCTTCCATGTTGGGATGCTCGATCAAATCATTGATCACATACGACTTTCATGAAGGTGTGAGATCCTTGAAATAGGATTCAAAGATCGCATTAGCACAACAATGCACTAAGGACTTTGATAGCTCTTTCCTATCCACACTTTTGGCACTTTGTGGTGGAGAGGGGTTGGTTCTTGTGGAGGAGAAGGGGGGAGAGGGGGACCTTGTGGAGGAGAAGGGGGGAGAGGGGGACCTTGTGGACGAGGGGGTTAGTTCATGTGGAAGAGAAGGAATGGGCGCATATGGAAGAGGAAGGGGAGTTCATGTGGAGGAGCAAAAGGGATGGGCTCATTTAGAACTGGAAGGGGGGGTTCATATGGACTATCTAAAATAGCTAATGTTTTCCTCTCCTCCTCAAGAGCCTCTTAGGTGGGGGAGGAGTCTAGTCCTATTACGCTTTCAACTCCTACGACTTTGAGAAACCATTCTTAAGGAAGCTACTAGAGAGGGGGCTCAAACTAAGTTGTTAATGAGATAATCCTAGAGATGTGTAGTTATACAGGAAAAATAACTTATCCGCGTAAGATTTCATTTGGGCACAAGATTGCATTCTATCTAAAAAGGATTGAATTAAGATAAATAGATAAACATATGGATATTATTGGTCTAATTTAAAAAAAAAAACTATAAATTATATTATACAAATATGGTACATAAAGCTTCTGATAAATTAAAATAATCTATTATTGTATTAACACATCATTTTTTTCTTAAGTTCAATAATATATATAAAAATACCTCTATAATGTAAATACATATTTAGAAGGTGATAAGAGATTTTTTGAATTTAATAAAATATAATTTAAAATTATTATCAAAATTAAAATTTTAAATTATGTTTTTAACATTTTTTAAATTTAAAAATAAATTTTTAAAAAATATTTTTTAAATTTCATATTGAGTTTTTTCATGCATGAAATAAAATCAACCCCATTAGGTAGTTAGAAATATCATTTTAATACTATATAAATATTTTTAAGAATAAGGATGTACGTATGCATAGAGCCATGGGAGAAGGAGGTCATGAGTGGTATCATGCATGCCATGTGGCAACTCAAGTGTGCCACACGGCACCATGTGAACTAACATGGCAATTCCACATGGGATGCATGGATTGACATGTATATGGATGATGTGGACATGTGTATGGCATGGCCTCAGTTGATGTGGCATGCCATGTCAACATATGTGAGGTGGCATGCAAGGTGGCAAAATGATGTGGCATCGATGAGGTGGTAAGGCGAGGTGGCTTAGTGCTTATGGGGATCCTCTCCAAGCTAATGTGGACACAAGTTAGCATGTACATGTAAGAAGTGTACCCACCCCAAGGCTCAAGGCTCACACATGCTTAATTCCTTTGCATAGGTAGGTTAACACTGGTACATAGAACACTAATCCATTAAAAAACCATGAACTATCTTTTAATTTTTATTAATTATCACTAATCTATTGGTTAGTGTGATTTGTATTGGACTATTGTTGTCCAGAATTCTGATTTCCTTGTCGGCCACCACCTTGGCCTCGACCACAGCCTCTACCTCTGCCTCTCCCTGAATTAGAGTAGAAGGCCTATTTCGATGTGTTCTTGCTTTGTGAAGAAGAATCCTCACCTCAGCCTTTTCTTCGATGATCAGCATAGATATCAAGTCCCGAAAGTTGGGAATATTCTCCCTAACTGCAATGGAGGTCTTGAATGGCTTGTACTCTTTGCCAAGCCCATTCAGACAGACACTCACCAAATCATCATCCTCCACTGATACATTGATAGACCCAAGGGATTCAACAATGCCCTTGATCTTTAAGGCATATTCATTGATGGACATGCTTTTCTTTTCCACAGTATACAACTCTTGCTTTAACTACAACTTCCTTGCCTTTGTGTTAGTTTGGAACATCTGAACCAGATTCTGCCATGCAGCTACTGGAGTGTTTGCATCCTGTATGTGTCCTATCATAGTGTCTGTGACACTAATTGAAAGCCAGTATACATGACTTTTCTTGCACCCTGATTCCAATCCTTGAATGCCTTTATATCTACAGGAGTGGCATTCTCCTCAGATAACTCTGGAGGTTCCTCATTGTCTCCTTCTACATAATCTCGAAATCCTTTACCCATTAGGAAATTGGTCATTCTGAACTTCTAGGCATGGAAGTTATTCTTATCCAGCTTCTCACTAACAATCTGATTAAATCCGTCAGTAATCAAATAACGTGCAAACAAACAACTTCTGTATGCAACCTGTAATATAGTAGTATCTCCTGTTAAGTGCTGCTGCACAGCAGCGGTACTTCAGCACAACTTGTGTGTCACCAAATGTGACCAGAGTACATGTACATACACCTAGTATATCAACAATACATATGCAAACCCTGTCTATACTTCCAAAATGCACTGGTGCACTGCAATAACCAAATTTTAAGCAGAAATAATTCTCTACCAGAACTTATAGAAAACTGTCGAAAATACCTTGAAGTGACAAAACTGGGCCCGCAACGTGCCCAAAATGCATATTTGGCCAAAAAAACGTTGTCTAATAAGACTCAATACCTACCCTGTAGCTCTACTCCCGCGAAGACAGCTCCTCAATCGGAGATGTGTAGCTCCCAGAGCTACTGAGGGGGTGTTGTACCTAAACCAAGAAGGGGAAAGAGATGATGGTGCTCTTACCCACCATGTAGTACCGCTTCCTTCCTTGCTTGTTCTTGCATCTCTCTTGCTTGCCTCTTTAGTTATCACATGAACCAGGCTCTCATACCATAAAGAGAATGTGGAGGAGCGGGAGAGCTTCAAACCCTAGCAAGCAAACACGCACACACAAGAGAGTGCGACACAAGAGAGATATGGATGGCTGAATTTTCTTCTATCTTCTTCTTCTCTACAAAACCAACATAACATAAAGATTAAGAGTACACACTATATGGGTTAGTACTCATCTACTACAACATACAAGGGTCGGTCCATAATGTGAACCCGACTAAATGAGCTGGCGCTATAACTATGCCAGTCTCTAGTAATCTAAAATGGTTGTCACATAGCCTGTCATCCCACTGGCTGCATATCACCCATAAACTCACCAACCATGCCAGTGGTGTAGATGCAAAAGCTATCACCCAAGCGGGTCATCAATGTCCATCGTAGCACTAGTTGATCTCGATATCTAAACAAGGGCAAGGGGGGGAAGTTTCCCCCCTTGCTGGCTCGGAAAGCCCCCCCTCGCCCTCCCTCCCTTATCGACAGGCAAGCCTAGCCGAAAAAGGAGGGCAAGGTTTCCCCCCTCTATGGCCAGGTAGGAAGGGAGGGAAAGCTTCCCCCCCCTTGCCCGGCAAGGAAGGGCAAGGGGGGGAAGTTTCCCTACTTGCCTTGCCTTGCTGGCTCGACAAGCCTCCCCTCTCTTGCCAACCAGCAAGCCCGGCTGGCAAGGGAGGGCAAGTTTTCCCCCCTCTATGGTCGACCAAGAAGGGAGGGCAAGTTTTCCCCCCTCTATGGTCGGCCAAGAAGGGAGGGAAAGATTCTCCCCCCTTGCTAGGAAGGGAGGGAAAAACTCCCCCCTGCTTGTCGGGCAAGGGGGAAAGTTGCCGATCGGCTGACCAAAGAGGCTCGGGCCGCAAGGGAGGGCAAGGGGGGGAAGTTGTTTCCCCCCTTGCCCTCCCTTGCCAACCAACCGAGCCAAAGAGTAGCACGCACTACTTTTTGGATTGGCCCGCAAGGTAGGGCAAGGGGGGGAAGTTTCTCCCCTTTCCCTCCCTTGCTAGCCCGACAAGGGAGGGCAAGGTTTCCCCCCTTGCTAGCCCAGCAAGTCCCCCCCCCCCCCCCCGGCGGCCCTCCTTTGCAGATCGACAAGCCCGATCGGAAAGGGAGGGCAAGGTTTCCCCCCTCTGCAACCGGCTGCGAAGGGAGGGAAAGCTTCCCCCCTTGCCCGGGAAGGGAGGGAAAAACTTCCCCCCTTGCCTAGTGGCAAGGAAGGGAAAGGGGAGGAAGTTTCGCCACTTGCCCTCCCTTATTGGCCTAGCAAACCCCCCCCAACCCTCCCTTGCCAATTGGCAAGCCCAGTAGGCAAGGGAGGGCAAGATTTTCCCCCTCTTTGGCCAGCCGAAAAGGGAGGGAAAGCTTCCCCCCTTCTCAGGAAGGGAGGGAAAAACTTCCCTCCTTGCCCGACAAGGGAGGGCAAGGGGGGAAGTTGTTTGCCCCCTTCCTAGCCAGCCGGCCTAGCCAAAGAGCAGCGTGCACGCTACTCTCGCATGGTACTCTTTGGCTCGGCTTGCAATGTAGGGCAAGGGGGGAAACCTCCCCCCCGCCCTACCTTGCCAGTCTCGGCAAGGTAAGGTCCCCCCCCTTTGCTGGCCCAGCCGTAGAGCCAAAGAGTAGCGCGTTGCCCCCCCTTTCCCCCTCCCTTGCCGGCCAGCCGACGAGCCAAAGAGTAGCGCACTGCTCTTTGGCTCAGCCAGCCGACAAGGGAGGGCAAGGGGTTTAAACACCCCCCCTCCCTTGCCAGTCAACAAGGGAGGGCATGGTTTCCCCCCTTGCTAGCCCCGCAGCCGCAGAGCAACGCTACTCTACCGTCGACCAGGAAGGGAGGGAGATCTTTCCTCCTTGCCCTCCCTTGCTAGCCAGGCCAGCAAGGGAGGGCAAGCTTTGCCCTCCCTTGTTGTCCCAGCCAGCAAGGGATGACAAAGTTGCTCAATAAAAAAAGGAGCTCAATAAAATGAATATAATTTTAAATTAGAAGCTTAAAATAATAAAAATTAGAAGCCGAAAAAGCTCTCAAGTTTTATATGATATTAATTTCGTGGGAGAGTGGGAGTGGAAGTGTAAGTGAGGGATGGCTGTGAACTTTAAATGATGACGACTAGAGAATAATTTTTGAAACAAGTGTTTTCCTCATCTTTAATGATGAGAATCAAACCACTTCTTAATACAAAATATTCTTTTTTTATATACTTTCATCAAATTATAATATAAATAAACAACATATATAAATGTAGTTCTCATTTAAACTCATTAAGTTAAATTAAATTTAGGTACATTAAATTTAGGCTTTTATATATTTATATGGAAGCTAAAAAGGTAATGATACTACAATGTGAAAAAAAACATGTTTTTTTTTCTCAAAAACTGGAGGCTAGTATTGCTTCTTGCTCAGAGAGTAGAAAAAAGAGCATTGTTTGTAGAATGGCACACGAAGCTTCTATCTCATGGATTGTAGAAGTTGACACCATATCTCGTTCTATGCATCTATAGGATGGAAATTTGTTGTTGAGTGCACATTTTTTGTAGAGCCTTTTACCATAGAACTGTAAGCTTATTACTTTGCATGCTATATTGCAATATGGTGAAGTGAAATCAAAGGTAGAAATACCTTCACACAGAGATGTTGATGGTCATCTACACCTGGTGTAAAGAAGGCTATGGAAGCCGTGAATGCAAAGCTACAAAGATCTGGGAGAGTGAAGAATCCTGTGCAGAGGTTTACCTATGATGGTTCTGTGGCACATCACTATGCATACATGGCAAAAGTTGTGTAGGTTGTAGAGCCCACATGCATTGATGAGGCTGTTGGAAATGTGTGTTGGGAGAAAGCTATGGATGAGGAGATGGATGCACTATATGGAAATGAGACTTGGGATGTAGTGCAATTGCCTGAAGGCAAGAAAGCCATTGGATGCAAGTGGGTGTACAAAGTAAAACATAACAGTGATGGTGTTGAAATATACAAGTGAATCGGGTGTGTGCGGGAACAAGCCCTTGGCTAGAGGCTGTAAAAGAGAATTTGTAAATGTGAGAGAACCTATGAAAAGGTGAGAAGAAAAAGGTCAACACTAATGGAGCCGAGTTTACTACTCTCAAGGATCCCAAGTTGGAGAAGGCCTGTAGGGTTGTCTCCATGATTATACAAGTTAAGAAAATGGACTGGTATTACAAGATGGCCATGCACAAAGTCTATAGATTTCATAAGGGAGAAAAAGGTGATTGGGAAAACATGATCCATAGGGATTTCACCCACTATCTCAATAAGCATAGCAATAAAGCGGTGAATCCCTACATCCTCACACAAGTTTTGAGCCATGCTGCATAGATTCCACTATTGAAAGGCCTTGCATATACAAATCACTTGTATCGCTAGATCAGAGGCTTAGCCCAAAAGTACAGTGCCATATCACACTCTCATTTGTTTTCTCTACTCTCTCCTTTATCCCGTATATCTCTCTCTCTGTGGATAGTTCCCTTTTTCCCTTTTATATCTGCTTGGGTTACTACTCATTGGCAAGAGTCAGTTCTACAAGGTTGTTATTACAAGAGAAAGAAGATTCATGTCCTGAGAGTTTGTTTCCCAATGCTGGTGATCACGATGGACATTGCGCCAATAGCAAAGCCCACTCTTGTTGTTGCCCTCCGGACCACTTCACAGTTCTTTGAAAACCAAAACAAAAATTTCATCTTCGGAATCCGGGTCTGAACCTTAGGGCCTATTCCAACACCCTTCAACTGGTCCTTCCTTCATGGTAAGGTGCCTCGAGACAAACTTTATTGGCTTGTCATGGGCGTACTTGGGCTCATAAGCCCTCTTCCTGCTGACCCCTGCTTGTCCAACTCCAGTCCTTTCATTTGCTCATCAAAACTATACGTCAATGGGCTTGGAATCACATCAATGACCATCCCCGCTCTACAAAGGCATGTAGCTCTGTCTGCTCTGGGATGATGGATGTGTTTTCAAACATAGTTTGCTCGGGCTCTCTTGCTCTCCTTTTTTCCCCTTGACTCCACTTCCACCCATATGGTGGTTTTCCTATCGGCTTTGATCTGGTGTTTTCCCTTTATTCTTTTACCAAGTGACTCCATTGGTGAGGGGCATTGGCAGTCTCTTGCCCTATGCATGGGCTATTGCCTACTCACCTGAATCCTCGTGTCATAAGATTGTGAGATCCATCTGCCCCCTCCGTGCATCGGCGGACTCCTGGTAGCTGACAGAGCGGAAGCAGCCCCCTCATGCACGGGGCAGGGTTTCTCACTCGGGGCCTCGCCCACGAATGTCCGGGCACGAGACTAGGCTAGTGGTCACTCTGAAAACCGAAACCGGGAAAATTTCCCATGCCCGGAAAGCGGGAACGATTCCACCTTTTTGAATTTCCTAACGAATTTTTTTTTCTAACGAGATCAATTCTAAACTATCCTTCACCTGAATAAACCAGATATAAGGAAACTATCACTGATATAATTTGATCATTTGAGTAATTTCAACGCCTTTTTCCTAATCAAGATCACGCACAGCCATTAATCCACTCAATTGAGAAATTTATCAGGGAATTAACTAGCTATTCGAATCCTAGCGTAATCCTAAGATTTTTCAGTTTGATTATTAAAACTCCACTGATTCCAGCCTAACCCCATCCGGCCCATGGGTTAGCCACCACCCTACCACTAGAATCGGTAGAACCAAACAAGTACTCACCCACCCATAATTGAAATGCCTTTCTTAACTTTAGCACGCACACACTCCTCTTTAAAACTTTAATATAAAAATAATCCATTGACAAAACAGATATGATCACAGATTTCATAATTCAAAATTTCCATTCAATCCCTTGTTTCACAAAAATAGTACCACTCTGGACTCTCCGTTGGGACCATCTAGTCAGCAACGAGATCCAGTAACACATTACAATAATCACTTCGTCAACATACATATATATATCTTCCTCGACATACGTATGGGTGTCCTAAGCACCGCGAGCCTATGCATCGCCTAGTCAGAACCCTCTAAGATCCTCCTTAGGTGTCCTGGCACTTCACTCAGGGACCGCTTCGTCGGCCCTCGCCCATCGTACCAGAAGCACACCATTTTTCACCATACCCAGGCTAGTCAAGACCTGGGCAGGTTTTTGCCGTGTGAGCTGTCCCTCGAACACTCCCCGCCAGCTGTTGCAACCGAACTTCCCTTAGTTAAACACATATGCCAAATGATTCCTCCAGCATTCTGGCGTAAGATAGTCCTTTAAGAAAACAAGGTTTCTATGTAAGTTTTCAGTTTTGATTTTGTTTGAATACCATGAATAAATCTTAAATCCGTATCCCAATACTTCTAGATCCAGGTCTGAATTCCAAACACGATTCCTCAAATTCTGTTAACTTGATCCTCAGATCAAAATCAAAAGTCTTAACTTAGTTTCGGATTCGATGTTGGGTGTTTTGAGTGCATTTTTCCTGAACTGGGCACATCGTCATCATTGATTGAAACTGACAAAGGAATTAGATCTTAGTCATAGTCTGAATCAGAGTTTTGGGTCTGGAAAGGTTCTTACTAAACTATCTTTCTTGAAAGGTAATATTTCAATTTTTCTTTTTCTAAATTTCGTTCATTGAATATTTGCTTACAGATTTCTAAACTAAACATGAATTCCTAGGAGGAATAAAATAATCATTTATCTCGATCTCCGACTTTGATAATTTATTTGAATTTTCTCATTCCCATCTTAGTGAATATGAAACGGTAGAATTTTCTCTCACATATTATCTGCTTATTCATTTTTCTAATTTTTATGAAAATTAACAGAGGATTAAGGAGAACCCTTATTTAATTATAAAGATTTTATATGCATCTAATTATGCATAAAATCCCATTCTGATGAAAGACACACTTTTATCATCATAAAAATCATTTATTATGAAAATCACTCTTTTAACATGAAAGAATTTCTTTTATGCATACGTTTATGCATACAAATCATTTATGATGAAAATCACTCTTTTAATATAAAAGAATTTCTTTTATGCATATGTTTATGCATACAAATCATTTATGATGAAAATCACTCTTTTAATATAAAAGAATTTCTTTTATGCATATGTTTATGCATAAAAATCATTTATGATGAAAATCACTATATAAAAGAATTTCTTTTATGCATATGTTTATGCATAAAAATCATTTATGATGAAAATCACACTTTTAATATAAAAAAATATCTTTTATGCATACAAATCATTTATGATGAAAAAGACTCTTTTAATATAAAAGAATTTCTTTTATGCATATGTTTATGCATAAAAATCATTTATGATGAAAATCATTCTTTTAATATAAAAGAATTTCTTTTATGCATATGTTTATGCATAAAAATCATTTATGATGAAAATCACACTTTTAATATATAAGAAATATCTTTTATGCATATGTTTATGCATAAAAATCATTTATGATGAAAATCACACTTTTAATATATAAAGAAAATATCTTTTATGCACCCATTTATGCATAAAAATCATTTATGATGAAAATCACACTTTTAATAAAAAAATATATATTTTATGCATATGTTTATGCATAAAAATCATTTATGATGAAAATCACACTTTTAATATAAAAATATCTTTTATGCATACAAATTATTTATGATGAAAATCACACTTTTAATATAAAAAAATATCTTTTATGCATATGTTTATGCATAAAAATCATTTATAATGAAAATCACACTTTTAATATAAAAAAATATCTTTTATGCATAAAAATAATTTATGATGAAAATCACACTTTTAATATAAAAAAAATATCTTTTATGCATATGTTTATGCATAAAAATCATTTATGATGAAAATCATTCTTTTATGATCAAAATAAAATTTCAATAAGCTTCCTTCTATACATAGAATTTAATCCTAAATAAAGTAACACTTTCTTTTTATAAAATATTTTTAGTAAGCATTTTTCTATACCTAGGATGAAAAGTAACACTTTAAGAATACATATACGATGGAAATTACTCTTTTGAATAAAAAGTAAAACATATTTTTCACAATTTTAGAAACATTTTGCCATAACCTCCTTTGTATGGCTGACCATTTTTTAATTTTTAACTCTTTACAATTAATTATAAGTTCTCCAAGAGTATTTAAATCATTCTAATGTAAACATTTTCTACTTTATCAAAGAGAAATATTATGAAAAACTTGATTTTATCCATTAATCATTCATCTAGGATAAGAATGGTTGGATTTACTAAAGAAGAGAGGGGAATGCCTTTTTTCAATGAGGCATAACATCACATTCAATTTAGAGAAGACAAAAATAATAAAAAACCATAAAATGAATAGAAAAGAGAAGAATCTCCAACTTATGAAGGAATTTGAGAGCTTTCCTTTGGCTTGATGGTTTGAGGGTTTTACTCTTGTTGAAACAAGAGTGGCCACCAATATTTAGAAGAGGGAAGGTCAAAAAACTAATGAATTATGAGTAAATTCACAGTTTTTTGGCTCTTGGGAGGAGTAGGGTAACAGTGCAAAAACACTATTAAGATTCAACAAAGGGGAAGGCTTTTATTTATAGGAAAAAGTGAGCTTCTAACCAAGCCAACTAATTGTAGAATTTTTCAGATCAATTTGGTCAATTTTTGACCATTTTGGATCAATTTAGTCCACTTTTTGGATCTAGTTGAAATAGGAGAGAGGAGAGATAAAAATATCTCATTATTTGGGAGTTTAAAACTCTCTCACACATGTGAAATAGGCGCCTCCTTCATGAGGGAAATTCCCCCATACTGAGGTGAATCTAAATATCTCTCTTTTTTAACTATTAACCTTGTCCTTAGTCAACTCTTCATCTTATGTGAGTATTTACTCATTTTTGGGGGATTTTCCTTTTATTCTTCTATTTATCTCCTCCCTACATTTGGATGAATCTGATTGGTCCATAGGAACCTTAATTTAATTTTTTTTGAAAATCTATAAGATAATGCCTCTCTTGAACAGATTATACTTAATTTCTAATGCACCTTCTGAAAATCTTTTTAAACTTCTGTTTCAGGGGAAATTATTTTATTAAGATGAGGTAAATTTCTATCCAAAAATATTTAAAAACTGAATTACCACTCTCTAGAAGATTTTCTCTCTCTAGGCCAAAACCTGGTAGAAACAAGATCTTTTATATTTCTGAAGAGGGAATTGATTACAAGGGAAGATGCTGGACATCTTGAAAGGCTGGGGAGGAATCTTACATTCTCTCCCACTTGAAAAACACGAGATGCCCTCATCTCACAAACTGGGAGTAATCCCGCAAACAGATCAGCTTCATTCTCCCAGGTGGCATCTTTTATATTTTTGAAGAGGGATTTGATTACAAGGGAAGATGCTGGACATCTTGAAAGGCTGGGGAGGAATCTTACATTCTCTCCCACTTGAAAAATGCGAGATGCCCTCATCTAGCAAACTGGGGGTAATCCCGCAACAACAGATCGGCTTCATTCTCCCAGGTGGCATCTTCAAAAGGATAGAACTTCCATTTTCCCAATAATTCTTTGAGAATTTTGTTCCTGAGAATCTTTTCTTGAACATCAAGAATTTCTTCAGGTTGGAGTTCCATCTGCCCTTGGGTTTGAAGAGGTTAGGATTTCATCATGATTTGGGCTTGGCACATATTTCTTTAGAAGGCTTACATGAAATACATTATGAACTTTGAGATGAGGAGGCAGAAGAAGTTCGTAGTCTAAATCACCTACTTTCTTTGTAATCAGATATGGCCCACAATATATGGGAGATAATTTCTTGTACTTCCCAAGAGATAGAGAACTTCTTTTGGGTCGTACTCTAATGAAGACCATATCTACTTCTTCAAACTTTCTATCTGTCCTTTTCTTATTTGCATACTGCTTCTGTCGATCAGGGCAGCTTTAATATCTTTACGAATTGACTGCATCTGCTGTTCCATGTTGTCAAGCATCTGTCTAGACATCTCGACCTTAATCAATGGGTAGGGACCAAGTTAATGGAGTTAAGCAATCTTGTTCATACAGAGCTTTAAAAGGGCTCATCCCGATACTTCGGTGTGATAAGAAGCATTGTAGGCGAACTCGACTAGGTGCAGATAGCTTAGCCACTTCTTGGGTTCCCTGCCCACAGCATGACCGAAGTATATCTTCGATTACTTGGTTTACCCTTTCAGCTTGTTGACCATCGATCTCAGGGTGATAAGCTGTGCTAAGATCCAGGCAAGTTCCCACTGCTTCGAAAAATGCAGTCCAAAACCTTGAAGTAAACTTGGGATCTCGATCACTTACTATTCTCTTGGGTAGGCCATGCAATCTGAGGATTTCTTTGAGGAACACTCTAGCCACATCTACTGCAATGTAGGTTTCTTTTACTGGGATCAGATGGGCAACTTTGGTTAGTCTGCCAACTACCACGAAAATGGAGTTGTAACCTGATTGCACTGAAGGTAATCCAGTAATAAAGTCCATACTGATACATTCCCACTTCATCTGGGGGATGTCCAATGGATGTAACTTCCCAGGCATTTTTACTCTTTCAGCTTTGACTTTCTGGCATGTTAGACAATGACGTACATGATTCAGTACATCCTTTTTCAAACCAGGCCAAAAGAAGCTTTTCTTTATAGACATGTAGGTTTTGATGAAACCTGGATGTCCTGCTATAAGGCTGTCCTCATGGGCTTCATTTTCAGAATTTGATCCTTGGTTCCCTCATCATTGGGAATGCATAGCCTGTGATTATAATACATAATGCCATCATCCAGGCTGTACCCTTGAACTCTGTTCAACTCCTGTGGAGTTTTTCTTTCCTGCATAAGTAGGGTAGCAATAGGGCCAAAGAATCTATCCTGCATTATCTTCTCTCTTTCTTCAATAATCAAAGGATTTGATACTACCGTAATTGGAAGCAAGGAGGCTTTTCTGCGGAGGGCATCTGCTACCACATTTTCTTTGCCTGGGCGGTACTTGATTTCAAAATCAAATTCCTGCAGGGTCTGCATCCACCTTCTTTGGTGCACGTTGAGGTCCTTCTGAGTGAAGATCCACCTTCTTTGGCGCATGTTGAGGTCCTTCTGAGTGAAGATCCACTTTAAACTCTGATGGTCTGTCATCAAAGTGAATCTTTTTCCCAGTAGGTAATGTCTCCACAACTTTAAGGCATAGACTACTGAAAGTAATTCCAGGTCGTGAACAGCATAATTCCTCTCATGCGTTTTGAGCTTTCGGGATTCATAGGCCACTTCATGACCTTCCTACATGAGTGCAACTCCCAGGGCAAAACCACTTGCATCAGTTACTACCTCAAAGGGTAGAAAGAAATCTGGTAGCTTCAGAATGGGACTGGCTACCAAGGCGGTCTTCAGCTTATCAAAAGCACTATGGCACCTGGCAGACCACTGAAATGGGGTATTCTTTTTGAGAAGGTTAGTCAGGGGGAAGCTATGAGAGCATACTTTGGTATAAAAATTCTATACCAACCAGTCAATCCCAAGAATCCTCTGACTTCTTTCACTGTCTTTGGTTTAGGCCAATCTATGACTGCTTGGACTTTTGCAGAATCTGGAGAAATTCCATATTTGGATACCAGAAAGCCCAAGTATTCAACGTGGTTGGCAGTGATAGTGTATTTGCTCTTTTTGGCAAAGAGTTGGTGCTTCCTTAGAATCTCAAGAACTTTTCGGACATGAGTCTCATGGTCAGCTGCATTCTTTGAGTAAATCAGAATGTCATCAAAGAAAACTAGAACAAAATCATCCAAGTATTCTCTGAGGATGTCCTGCATTAGGCGATTGAATGTAGTTGGGACATTAGTTAATCCGAACAGCATGACAGTAAATTCATAATGCCCATAGCGAGTATTTTTGGTATATCTTGATCATTGATCCTGATTTGGTAATACCCAGATTTGAGATCTATCTTTGTGAAGATCTGGGCTCCATTTAGCGTGTCCAGAAGCTCATCAATTCTTGGGATAGGATACTTATTCTTAACTGTCAGCTGATTTAGACCTCTATAACAAAATCATCCAAGTATTCTCTGAGGATGTCCTGCATTAGGCGATTGAATGTAGTTGGGACATTAGTTAATCCGAACAGCATGATAGTAAATTCATAATGCCCATAGCGAGTATTTTTGGTATATCTTGATCATTGATCCTGATTTGGTAATACCCAGATTTGAGATCTATCTTTGTGAAGATCTGGGCTCCATTTAGCGTGTCCAGAAGCTCATCAATTCTTGGGATAGGATACTTATTCTTAACTGTCAGCTGATTTAGACCTCTATAGTCCACACAGAGTCTAAGCGTTCCATCTTTCTTTTTCTGAAAGAGAACTAGCACACCCCAAGGTGAAACATTGGGTCTTACAAACCCTTGTTCTAACAGCTGTCTAAGCTGTTTCTTGAGTTCGATGGCTTCAAGAACTGGCATTTTGTACATGCGCAGGGCTACTGGCTCCGGGGGGTCAATTCAATCACATGATCTACTTCCCGGACTGGAGGCATTTCAGTTAGCTTTACTGGGAATAGATCATCAAATTCATTTAACCATTTTGGTTCTTTAGTCTTAAGCTTTGAGTCTACTGGGTTCATTTTGACAACATAAATTTGCTGTTTCTTTCTAAGTCCTTTTAGCAACCTAGAAGCTTTTACTAACTGAAGGTCTGGGATTCGGAAACTCCAGTTCCTTGAACTTTTTCCCTAAAGGTCACGGAAGGAAATGGTTCCATTGTGACAGTGTATGTCAGCTTGATTTTTTGTGGAGCCAATCCATTCCAAGGATCCCGTCAAAAACTCCCAGAGGTAAAACTTTGAACTGACAGTCGGTTACATTACCATATAGATTGAACTGGATAAGATCTGTCTCATGGTGGTGAGTGAAAAGAGTCTTCCCGCTGGCCAATTCAACTTACATAGGTTTCCCTGATTTCTATTCTAAGACTAGCTTACGTAAGCATCCAGGGGAAATGAATGAATGAGAACTATCTGAATCAATCAAAAGTTTAAAAGGCTTACCCTAATATTCTGCTGGAGTATGGATGATTGAGAACTGATGGTTAGGTCCTTGGTTTTCAATTGCAGCAAAGATCTGCCCTCTTTCCTCTTATACTACATCTGAAATTGTGACTGCTCTGGCTGCTGCAGTCTGAGGTGGAACTCTTTCTCTTTGGTTGCCCTAGTTCTGGGAAGGATTTCTGAGGTTACTCTGGACAGAGGCAAATGGTTGAGCTGGAGTTCTTCTGGGGTTTCCCTGACTTGGGCGAGACGATAGACTGGTATGAAGGGGTTGGTCTCTGAACTCGGGGTCCTTGACTTCCCTGTCCCCTTGACATGGCAAGAGTCGGGCAGTCTTTCAGTTGATGACCGAAACCTTGGCATATCCAAAACATCGGTTTTCACTTTTGAGCTCATCCCTCTGATTTCTTGAAAGAGGTGGGGCTCGTGAGAAAGTATTCTGGGGGAAGGGTCTTCCTTCACTTCAGAATCTTCCTGCATCTTGATTCTGATTTAGGCCTTACTGCCTCTTCAGGGATGGAAAGTTTGAAGTACTTCCCTGGTCTTGGAATCTTTTAAAGTTAGAGGGTGTAGGCTTTGGCGGGACCTTTACTACAAAGTCTTTGGCAAAATCTTTTGCCATTCTTACTGCTTCAACCACCATGGACACTGGCTTGGCATTTTTGACGAGTGTGTCCAAGGGTTCGTTCATTCCCCGAATACCTGGCCATGAGTTGTTCTTCATCTAGAGGTGGTGAATATTTGAGTAGAAGAGCAAAGGCCTGGTGATATTCCTCATGGTTTTGCTCTCCTGCTTTAGCTCTAAGAATTCGTTCATTTTGATTTTCAAAAATCCAGGGGACAAAAGCTCTTTCTTAGATAGGTTTTTAGGTCATCCTAGGACTGAGTATTTCTATCCAGATGGTTGGTGTCATAGTGGTTCCTCCATGCTACCCTAGCTATTTCCACTATTTTCAGCCGGGCAAGAGCCATTTTGCTCCGCTCATTATAGCCTGTGATGTCAAAATATTCTTCCATGGCTTCCACCCATTTCTCCACAGCCTCACCAAGGTTCTCCCCTTCTCCTTCCTAGCTGAGTCCTATGAAGAGCCTTGCAAACATCAGGGTCAAGCTCGTCATCTTTAGAGAGAGGGTCTCGCTGATGGCCACGGTGATGACACGGAAGCGGTATAGCTGTATATGCCTTTATAGAGTGTCACACTTCTACACACGGGTACAAACACACCCAGAACACCAGACCCAAGAGCATAAACAAAACTTTATTTCAGAACAAGTCTTCGTCTTTACAGAGTTGGACGTCCATTACATCCTCAGAACCATCTTCATCTAGCACCCATTCACAATCAGCCCACTCCAGTTCATGGTCGCTCCCAATCCTTTTCCTTTAGCCCACGACAGTCCTTCCCTCCTCCTCTGAGGGATCCTCTCTCCCTAGGCCTTCTTCTCCTTAATTTTGAAAGAAGGTCTCATCATCATCTTCATATTACAACATCATGCAGGATCTTTACACAATACCCTCATGCCCATGCTATATATTTTTACAAGATGATAGGATGATGCAATACACACCCAAGGGACAATATTCATTAGATTTTCACAAAAGAAAAGAGAGACAAGAGATATATGTCTTCAATACATACTGGCAACCTCCCATAACATATCTTTAGCACAACTTGATATCTTCCACAAGAAAGAGACACAGCCTCTTCATACATTACCACGGGCAACTGGTAGCTTTTCAATACCTATTGCCCACAAACTTCAACATCTTCTGATACGCCTTCTCCTTTGCTCCAAGGATCACCTCCTATGATGCTCTGCCAATAGCAAGCGCCCATATACTTGATGGCCTGCACTACAATCGAGTACTTTCTTTGAGACTCCCATTGCTCTTTGTCACCTTCCTCACGTTCATACAAAGAACAGCAGCCTGATGTCTTTCTCTCCACATCTCCACGACAGCAGCCTCTCCTCTACTGCTTTTACAGTTGACGCCTTCTCTCTCTGCTTCACAGCTTTGCTGTAGTCGACGCCAACCTCTCCTTCCTACCAGCCGTTCCGGCAACAAAACCCTTCCTCTATTTCCCTGCAGTCCCCCAGCCTATCGACGTCCCCCTCTACAGAGCGAATGCCCCATCCTTTGGAAAAAGACCGCCGCCTGGCCTGAATCGGCATCTTCCTTCCGTCGAATGCTCTTGTGCCATCTCCTTCACTGCCATGCACACACGTAGCCACCTTCTCGAATCTCCTTAAACCTTGGACATTTTCACCCTTCATACACATATAATATTGGCCCCCTCAACAATTAATTGCCCTCATGCCCATGCACACTTTCGAATACAACCTACAAGTGCCCATTTTTTTTGGGACACGCACACATACAGAGCGACTGAATGACTGACACCATCTCCAGCAGACCACGCTCCGGACAAAGCCTGTGCTTCCAAGATCTCATCATTTTTCCTGCATATACACTTCCATCAAAGCCTAAGGTTTGATTGCCGCATACAACCACACATCCATGACGCCCACGTTGAGTCAATGGGTGCTCCCATGACTTTACCACAATACGAACATCACTCATGTACACATGTACAAGTTAAGTTTGGGGTTTTCAAAAATCTTCACACATATTTAGCAACCCCCTGTTTCTAGCAGATGTACAAATAGAGACTATTTATCCTGCTGGATCAAACAGAAACCTTGGTGCATACACCTTCCAATCCTTCAAGCATTTTCCTCTGTCAAATAACCATTGATAGATCCTGTCATGATTTTTCATTTTCAGCAACCCCCTGGGTTCTTTATATATGGCATCATCAATATATACTATTGCATTTCCTCCTCCATACCAGCTCACATAGTCTTGTGATGGAAACAACCATTCCTCACCTCTACTCCTCTCTAACACATCTGAATCCCACTCATAATCATATACTGATTTAACAGACATCTGATCATCAACTTCCATCTCATGGTCATCCAATTTGCAACCCACATAATTGGTTTTCATCTCTTCCTTTGGACAAACTGCCAAACTAAGACTATAGCCAAACCACTCATCCATATGTTGAGCATCAACATGAGGTGTATCCACCATAAACCCATTTCCCTTCAGCCCATCAACATCAAACATAGCAACTTCATACACTGTAGACTCATCATTGCCACTTCCCTGTAGTTTCTCCAGCTTCAAGACCATTGGTGATCCTTCAAGATTCTCCACATCTTGCACAGGCATCTCTACCAAGTCCAAGCTTCCTAAACTGCCAGGCAAAGCATCTTGGTCCCCTTGACCAACAACAATAGCCTCACATGTATTCTCACTACTACTGACAACCGATTCATTCTCTTGGGCATGACAAGAAACACACACCTTATGATCAGCAAACGCACATGCAAAATCTATCACATCATCATCCAAAATAGCATCTAACTCATCATCAGTCACACCATCACTCCCTTCCTACACAACTGGTATGCAAGTGTTTGTTATCTTCTCCAAGGAAGCCAATTCCAACAGATCATCCAATGCATTATCAAGAACACAGTTCAGCTCATTATCCAAATTCTCACAAGCTGCAATATCCAACTCATCACCCGGATCATCCATATGTACTTCATCCATAGTATCTTCATTAGTGACATTTTGATCATCACATTCTACCTTGACTGGCTGAAGTACATGCATATGCAAGTCATTACTCATTTCTGAATCAAAGAGATCATCCAAGTCATATTCATACTCAAACACATTAGGTTCCTCAGCATTAGCATCACTTTCACAATCTACAGCATCATCAATACTTCCATTGTAAGATTCCTCCCCCAGCCTCTCAGGATGTCCAATATCTTCCCCTGTAATCAAATCCCTCTTCACAAATATAAAAGATCCTGTTTCTACCAGTTTTGGCCTAGAGAGAGAAAATATTCTAGAAAGAGAATATTCAGATTTTAAAATTTTTTAGAAAGAAAAATACCTCATCTTATTAAAATAAGTTTTCCTGAAACAGAAGTTCAAAAAGATTTTCAGAAGGTGCATTAGAAATTAAGTATAATCTGTTCAAGAGGCATTGTCCTGGGGGTGAAGATTTTTTTCAAAATTTTAAATTAAGGTTCCTATGGACCAATAAGATTCATCCAAATGTAGGGAGGAGATAAATGAAGAAATAAAAGAAAAATCCCCCAAAAATGAGTAAATACTCACATAAGATGAAGAGTTGACTAAGGACAAGGTTAATAGTTAAAAAAGGGAGATATTTAGAAGTAATGATGCATTTTTGACACCTCTGCATGGGGGAATTTCCCTCATGAAGAGGGTGCCTATTTCACATGCTTGAATGAGTTTTAAACTCCCAAATAATGAGATATTTTCATCTCACCTCTCTCCTGTTTCAACTAGATCCAAAAAGTGACCAAAACTGATCCAAAAATGGTAAAAAATTGACCACACTGATCTGGAAAATTCTAGAATCAGTTGGCTTGGTTAGAGGCTCACTTTTTCCTATAAATAGAAGCCCTCCCCTTTGTTGAAACTTAATAGTGTTTTATGCACTGTTACTCTACTCCTCCCAAGCCAAGAACTGTGAATTTATTAATAATTCACTAGTTTTTGACATTTCCCTCTTCCAAAGATTGGTGGCCACTCTTGTTACAAACAAGAGTTGAACCCTCAAACCATCAAGCCAAAGGCTATGCATGAAAATGCATGAAAATGACACTTTTAGAGTATAGAATTGATAGGAATTACTCTTTTAGCATAATAAAAGATAATTCTTATTTCCAAAAATTTTGCCATAACCTCCTTTGTATGGCTGACCATTTTCTAATTTTTTCTACTTAATTTTGTCTTAAGTATTAACTCTAATTGATTTAAAGTAATCTATACTAATCAAAATTCACTTATAAAAGAGAAAATATTATAAAAAGTTTAATTCTAATAATTTTCACTTAACTAGGATAAAGAAGGGTTGATTCTAAGAAGAGAGAGAGGGAAAGCCTTTCGATCAAGGCATAACATGCATTTATCATTTCAAACAATCATAAACATTAGAAAAACATAAAATCAATAAAGAAAAATACAAGAATCTCTACTTACATAATTTCTTGGAGCTTTATTGATTATTATTATTCTTATGCATAAAGGAATAATTTTCTTTTATTATTATGAAAGTTTTACTTTCATCAAAATAGATTTTTATGCATAAAGGAATAATTTTCTTTTATTATGAAAGTGTTACTTTCATCAAAATAGATTTTTATGCATAAAGGAATAATTTTCTTTTATTATGAAAGTGTTACTTTCATCAAAATGGATTTTTAGGCATAAAAGATTATGTTTTTATTATAAAAGTGTTACTTTTATCATAATTGATTTTCATGCATAGAGGTATGCATAAAAGATTATTATTTTATTGTAAAAGTGTTACTTTTATCATATTTGATTTTCATGCATAGAGGTATGCATAAAAGATTATTATTTTATTGTAAAAGTGTTACTTTTATCATATTTGATTTTCATGCATAGAGGTATGCATAAAAGATTATTATTTTATTGTAAAAGTGTTACTTTTATCATATTTGATTTTCATGCATGATAAAAGATTATTATTTTATTGTAAAAGTGTTACTTTTATCATATTTGATTTTCATGCATAGAGGTATGCATAAAAGATTATTATTTTATTGTAAAAGTGTTACTTTTATCATATTTGATTTTCATGCATAGAGGTATGCATAAAAGATTATTATTTTATTATAAAAGTGTTACTTTTATCATATTTGATTTCATGCATAGAGGTATGCATAAAAGATTATTATTTTATTATAAAAGTGTTACTTTTATCATATTTGATTTTCATGTATAAAGGTATGCATAAAAGATTATTATTTTATTATAAAAGTGTTACTTTTATCATATTTGATTTTCATGCATAGAAGTATGCATAAAAGATTTTTTTAAAATAAAAGTGTTACTTTCATCATAAATGATTTTATGCATAAATTAGATGCATAAAAGAAATTCTTTTATATTAAAAGAGTGATTTTCATCATAAATGATTGTATGCATAATCATATGCATAAAAGATATTTTTTTATATTAAAAGAGTGATTTTCATCATAAATGATTTTATGCATAAATAGGATGCATAAGAAAAATTCTTTTATTCTAAAAGTGTAATTCCTACTAAATTGGATTTATGCATGGAAAGATGCATAAAGAAATCTATTTTTAGTTCAAAAGAGTTATTTTCGTCAATTTTGATTTTATGCATAGGAAGATGCATTAAAGATTTGATTTTCTATTCAAAAGTGTCATTCTCATTTAAAATGAATTTATGCATAGGAAGATGCATAAAAGATTGATTTTTATTTCGAAAGTGTTAGTCTCCTTAAAATAGAATTTATGCATAAATAAATGCGTAAAGAAATCTTTTATCGAAAATAAGAATTCTCTTGTATTCTATAAATAGATATGAGGATGTGAAACGAATCAATTAGATGAAAATGAACGAGGAATAGATGGAGATGTATGTATGTGAAAGAATAGATGTAGTTATATGTATGTGAAAGAAATGATGTAGATGTGGAATGTGGATATGGATGTATGGATGTAGATATGGAATGTGAATGTGGATGTATGTGAATATGAATGTGGATGTGTGAATGGGGATATGGATGTAGATATGGAATGTGGATGTGGATGCATGTAAATGTGAATAAGGATGTGGAATGAGGATATGGATGTCTGGATGTGAATGTGAATGTGAATGTGAATGTGGATGTGTGAATGGGGATATGGATGTAGATATGGGGATATGGATGTAGATATGGAATGTGAATGTGGATGTGTGAATGGGGATATGGATGTAGATATGGAATGTGAATGTGGATGTATGTGAATATGAATGTGGATGTGTGAATGGGGATATGGATGTAGATATGGAATGTGGATGTGGATGTATAAGAATGTGAATGAGGATGTGGAATGTGGATATGGATGTATGGATGTGAATGTGAATGTGAATGTGGATGTATGAATGTAGATGTGGATGTGGATGTATGAATGTGGATTTGGATGTGGATGTATGAATGTGGATGTGAAAATGGATGTATAAATGTAGTTGTGAATGTGGATGTATGAATGTGGATGTGTGAATGGGGATATGGAATGTGAATGTGGATGTATGTGAATATGAATGTGGATGTGTGAATGGGGATATGGATGTAGATATGGAATGTGGATGTGGATGTATGTGAATGTGAATGAGGTTGTGGAATGTGGATATGGATGTATGGATGTGAATGTGAATGTGAATGTGGATGTATGAATGTGGATTTGGATGTGGATGTATGAATGTGGATGTGAAAATGGATGTATAAATGTAGTTGTGAATGTGGATGTGTGAATGTGGATGTGTGTGTGGAATAATGAATGCAAATATGAATGTGAATGGATATGAAGTCGATATGAACGAATGGATGAGATGAGATGTCATGTGAATCAGAATGTGAATGAATAATATAAGATCTAAATAAATGAGATATAATGAGAAATGGATGTGAGGAGACGTAATGTAAATTAAGAAAGATAGGAATGGATGTTATGTGAAGTGAATGAATCCTATGTGATGGGATAGAAAATGATGTATCTGGTCAAGAATGGATACACATATGAATTGGAATTGGATTAAATAATATGGATTAATGTGGAATAATGTGGAAAGACGAGAGTTCAATATAGAAACTGTATTTGTGACCTGTTTGTAAATGACTGTTTTATGTCAAGAATGCTGGGGAAGCATTTTGACCATCTTGTGATTAAGGTCGTGGAGACCTACCTGATAAAGTTGCAACTGCTGAGACGGAGAGTCAATAGAGGACGTCTCGCATAGCAAGGTCGACCGAGGTCTTGACCAGCCTCGCTTCGATTTAAATGGTGAGCTTCCAGTACGGTGGACGAGGGACCAAGGAAGCGGCCTATGAGTGAAGCGCTAGTGACCTGCGAAGGATCTTAGAGGGTGCTGACCATACGGTGCTCGGGCTCTGGGTCGCCGAAGATATCCACACGTGCATCGTGGAAGATATTGAAATAAGGAGTAAGAGATGTTTTCTGAAACCGGGCATGGATCTGGTTGATTGACCTTGCTGGTCCTCAACGGATGAGTCCATGGCTCTTTTATATGGATCTGTTGGTTGATCTTGCTGATCTTCCACGGAGATTCCATTTTGTTATGTGAATATATTGTCGGTTACTATGAGCTAGGAACTATCGAAAAGGCCCCTGAGTGAACAGGTGGTGAGCGTTCTGGTTGCCAATGATGCCATAAGTACACCGATGAATGAATGATTGGAAAAATGGATTCAACCAAAGATTTTGAGGATTGTGATCAGTGACTTAATGGTTTCATTAAAGGATTGTTTTAAAGTTAGCTGATGCGGAGAAAAAGGCAATTTCATATTGGCTGTGTAAGTGGTGTGACTAGTTTTATGTTTGCATGAACTTCTGGCTAGGGGGCCTGGGAACTCTTTTCCTTGGTACTCGGGACAAAACCTAACTAAATTCTAAATTGGATCCCATCACTACAGTGGTTGGGCGGTTGGCTAACCCATGGGACTGGACGGGGTTAGGCTGGGCTGATGGATCCGTAAATCGAGACTCAATTTCTGTTTAGTTCGATAGATGAAGTAAATCCCGGACAAAAATTGTTCTATGGAAAAGAATCAACGGCTGTGCCTCTCAATGAGGAAAAAAGCGTTGGTCTCTATGATCCAAGTACAGTCTTTTTCCCTGATCTGACTATGGGACTTACGGGCTCGGTTAGATGAGCTCAGTTAGTTAAGGTTTTTGACTACGTTAGGGAAAAGTTATCTGGTGGAATCGCCCGTGCTTTCCGGGCAAGAGAAGTTTTTTCCGAGTTCGATTTGGAAGAATCGAGGAATTAGTCACCTATCTGGATATCCGTGGTTGGGTGCCCCGCGCAAGATGTGCTACTTTCGCTGCTAGCACCCTGAATCCGTTGCACGGTAGGGACAGGGATCTTAGAGTTGGTATCAGAGCTATTCAGCTAATGAGGATCAACCGAGAAGCCAAATATGTCAAAAATTTATCAAGAGGCACTAAAAGGTTAAAATTGTGATAAAATTTATACAATTTGATATTCAAACTGAAATTTGTAAATTGGTAATTGGGTCTTTAAACGGAAGTACCGCAATTGTATGGAATCCCTGACTTGCTTGAGGCCTAGACATGATGATATTTACCACTATCCATATATACAGCTCTTTACTGGCTGTATATACGAGTAAATCTAAGACTTGAAATTATAAGCATTAATGCTATCCAGTTGATGAATTCGAATGTGGTTGATATGATTTTTAAATTCTGGTTGAGAACTGATGAGTTGATTTGGATTCTGATTGAAAAATGATGATCCCTGAAAATTGGTTGAAATGTAATAAGCTGAGCGAAACCGCAATGAGGATGAATGGGACGAGTCCCTGTGATAATGTTCGTAGCTAGAATGAAGTTAATGACTTCAGCCAATCACTATCAGATTAGCGGATTGTGCTGCCAGATTACTACTGTTAACTTTTGATCAGTGGATCAAGTTAAGGGATGATAAATTAAAAATCTAAAAAATTGAAATCCCCATTGGAGGACTGTTCAGATGGAAAAATTTAGTCTAATGGACCATTACTGTGTTAAAGATATGAATGAGATATTCTGAATGAATTATTAATAATTGATAATGCGTTCTATATGAGTATCTTTATCCCTTGATTCTATGGGGAGCCGACCTATTTAGAGAACCCCGGAATCAGTTGAATAAAAAATCGGATTGAATCTTAAATAAAGAGACTTAACAAGAGTTTTCGTATTGATAGGAACATGGATCGAGGTCGTCGTGGTAGAAATGTTAACCCCCAACTCAATGAAGAAGAGCTCGACCTAGATGTTCGTAAAACTCTTCATAGTTCGCAACCTGGACCTTTCAAGGGTGAAGGGGAAAACTTGGGCGAGACTGTGGAGAAGTGGATCGAATCAATGGAAGAATACTTCGATGTCACGGGTACAATGAGAAGAGCAAAATGGCTCTTGCAAGGCTGAAGATAGTGGAGACAGCCAAAGTGGCATGGAGAAACCATTGCGAGATAAACTGTCTCGACCGAAATACCCAAACTTGGACCGATCTCAAGGCTTACCTCAGAAAGAGGTTTTGTCCCCCAGGCTTTCTTGAAATTAAGATGAATGAGTTCTTGGAACTAAAGCACGAAATCCGAAAAATTGAAGAGTACCATCAGGCTTTTTCCCTTCTCCTTAAATATTTCCCTGAATTGGATGAAGAGCAGCTGATGGCCAGGTTCATTCGGGGAATGAACGAGCCATTGGATACTTTAGTCAAGAATGCAAAACCTATCTCAATGGCCGAAGCAGTACGAATGGCAAAGGATTTCGCCAAAGCCTTTGATGTCAAAGTCCCTCCAAACCTAGCACCATCACCTTTCAAAAGGTTTTTATTCCCAGAAAGGGATTCCAACCTTCCTCCGCCTAAGAGACCAGGATATGGAAAATTCCAAAATGGAAGAAATGTCCTTTTCCCGAAACTCAATCCCCTGGAATTCAACTTCAGAAGTTTCACCCTTGAACAAGAGAGTGAAATGCTATAATTGTCAAGGATTTGGACATCGCAGTATGGATTGCCCAACTCCTTTTGGATCAAGGTTTTCAGGGCAGGGAAATCAGGGGTCAAGATTTCAGACTCCATCCCCTTCCGTCCAGAGTAATCAGGGTTCTTTCCACCAAAATCAGGGAAATCCCAGAGGTAGACCCTCTATCCAACCTGCAGTTTCAACCCAAAGTAATGCAAGACCTCCAACTCAGAATAGGGGAAGTCAAAGAGAGTTGTTCCCAAATCGGCCGTCCACTTCCAAGGCAGTAACGCTGGAAGTGATTGAAGAAGAAGAAGAAGATGAAAGAGATTATACTCCACCTACGAGATGAGGACATCTCGCGTTTTTTAAGTGGGGTAGAATGTAAGATTCCTCCCCCAGCCTCTCAGGATGTCTAGTATCTTCCCGTGTAATCAAATCCCTCTTCAGAAATATAAAAGATCTTGTTTCCTACCAGTTTTGGCCTAGAGAGAGAAAATGTTCTAGAAAGAGAATATTCAGAGTTTAAATATTTTTGGATAGAAAAATACCTCATCTTATTAAAATAAGTTCCCCTGAAATAGAAGTTCAAAAAGATTTTCAAAAGGTGCATTAGAAATTAAGTATAATTTGTTCAAGAGGCATTATCCTGGGGGTGAAGTTTTTTTTCAAAATTTTAAATTAAGGTTCCTATGGACCAATAAGATTCATCCAAATGTAGGGAGGAGATAAATGAAGAAATAAAAGAAAAATCTCCCAAAAATGAGTAAATACTCACATAAGATGAAGAGTTGACTAAGGACAAGGTTAATAGTTAAAAAAGGGAGATATTTAGAAGTAATGATGCATTTTTGACACCTCTGCATGGGGGAATTTTCGTCATGAAGAGGGCGCCTCTTTCACATGCTTGAATGAGCTTTAAACTCCCAAATAATGAGATATTTTCATCTCTCCTCTCTCCTCTCTCTTGTTTCAACTAGATCCAAAAGTGACCAAAACTGACCCAAAAATGGTTAAAAATTGACCAAACTGATCTGGAAAATTCTAGAATCAGTTGGCTTGGTTAGAGGCTCACTTTTTCCTATAAATAGAAGCCCTCCCCTTTGTTGACAGTGTTTTATGCACTGTTACTCTACTCCTCCCAAGCCAAGAACTGTGAATTTATTAATAATTCACTAGTTTTTGACATTTCCCTCTTCCAAAGATTGGTGGCCACTCTTGTTACAAACAAGAGTTGAACCCTCAAACCATCAAGCCAAAGGAAAGCTCCAAGAAATTATGTAAGTAGAGATTCTTGTATTTTTCTTTATTGATTTTATGTTTTTCTAATGTTTATGATTGTTTGAAGTAATAAATGGATGTTATGCCTTGATCGAAAGGCTTTTCCCCTCTCTCTTCTTAGAATCAACCCTTCTTTATCCTAGTTAAGTGAAAATTATTGAAATTAAACTTTTTATAATGTTTTCTCTTTTATAAGTGAATTTTGATTAGTATAGATTACTTTAAATCAATTAGAGTTAATGTTTAAGAGAAAATTAAGTAGAAAAAATTGAAAAATGGTCAGCCATACAAAGGAGATTATGGTGAAATTTTTGGAAATAAGAATTATCTTTTATTATGCTAAAAGAGTAATTCCTATCAATTCTATACTCTAAAAGTGTCATTTTTCATGCATAGAAGATGCATATTGATTATTATTATTCTTATGCATAAAGGAATAATTTTCTTTTATTATGAAAGTGTTAATTTCATCAAAATAGATTTTTATGCATAAAGGAATAATTTTCTTTTATTATGAAAGTGTTACTTTCATCAAAATAGATTTTTATGCATAAAGGAATAATTTTCTTTTATTATGAAAGTGTTACTTTCATCAAAATAGATTTTTATGCATAAAGGAATAATTTTCTTTTATTATGAAAGTGTTACTTTCATCAAAATGGATTTTTAGGCATAAAAGATTATGTTTTTATTATAAAAGTGTTACTTTTATCATAATTGATTTTCATGCATAGAGGTCTGCATAAAAGATTATTATTTTATTGTAAAAGTGTTACTTTTATCATATTTGATTTTCATGCATAGAGGTATGCATAAAAGATTATTATTTTATTGTAAAAGTATTACTTTTATCATATTTGATTTTCATGCATAGAGGTATGTATAAAAGATTATTATTTTATTGTAAAAGTGTTACTTTTATCATATTTGATTTTCATGCATAGAGGTATGCATAAAAGATTATTATTTTATTGTAAAAGTGTTACTTTTATCATATTTGATTTTCATGCATGATAAAAGATTATTATTTTATTATAAAAGTGTTACTTTTATCATATTTGATTTTCATGCATAGAGGTATACATAAAAGATTATTATTTTATTGTAAAAGTGTTACTTTTATCATATTTGATTTCATGCATAGAGGTATGCATAAAAGATTTTATTTTATTGTAAAAGTGTTACTTTTATCATATTTGATTTTCATGCATAAAGGTATGCATAAAAGATTATTATTTTATTATAAAAGTGTTACTTTTATCATATTTGATTTTCATGCATAGAAGTATGCATAAAAGATTATTTTTTTAATAAAAGTGTTACTTTCATCATAAATGATTTTATGCATAAGAAAAAATTCTTTTATTTTCTAAAAGTGTAATTCCTACTAAATTGGATTTATGCATGGAAAGATGCATAAAGAAATCTATTTTCAGTTCAAAAGAGTTATTTTCGTCAATTTTGATTTTATGCATAGGAAGATGCATTAAAGATTTGATTTTCTATTCAAAAGTGTCATTCTCATTTAAAATGAATTTATGCATAGGAAGATGCATAAAAGATTGATTTTTATTTCGAAAGTGTTAGTCTCCTTAAAATGGAATTTATGCATAAATAAATGCATAAAGAAATCTTATATCAAAAATAAGAATTCTCTTGTATTCTATAAATAGATATGAGGATGTGAAACGAATCAATTAGATGAAAAATGAACAAGGAATAGATGGAGATGTATGTATGTGAAAGAATAGATGTAGTTATATGTATGTGAAAGAAATGATGTAGATGTGGAATTTGGATATGGATGTATGGATGTAGATATGGAATGTGAATGTGGATATATGTGAATATGAATGTGGATGTGTGAATGGGGATATGGATGTAGATATGGAATGTGGATGTGGATGTATGTAAATGTGAATAAGGATGTGAAATGATGGATGTCTGGATGTGAATGTGGATGTATGTGAATGTGAATGTGGATGTGTGAATGGGGATATGGATGTAGATATGGAATGTGAATGTGGATGTATGTGAATATGAATGTGGATGTGTGAATGGGGATATGGATGTAGATATGGAATGTCGATGTGGATGTATGTGATTGTGAATGAGGATGTGGAATGTGGATATGGATGTATGGATGTGAATGTGAATGTGAATGTGGATGTATGAATGTAGATGTGGATGTGGATGTATGAATGTGGATTTGGATGTGGATGTATGAAAGTGGATGTGAAAATGGATGTATAAATGTAGATGTGAATGTGGATGTACGAATGTGGATGTGTGTGTGGAATAATGAATGCAAATATGAATGTGAATGGATATGAAGTCGATATGAACGAATGGATGAGATGAGATGTCATGTGAATCAGAATGTGAATGAATAATATAAGATCTGAACGAATGAGATATAATGAGAAATGGATGTGAGGAGACGTAATGTAAATTAAGAAAGATAGGAATGAATGTTATGTGAAGTGAATGAATCCTATGTCATGGGATAGAAAATGATGTATCTGGTCAAGAATGGATACACATATGAATTGGAATTGGATTAAATAATATGGATTAATGTGGAAAGACGAGAGTTCAATATAGAAACTGTATTTGTGTCGGGCTCTGGGTCGCCGAAGATATCCACACGTGCGTCGTGGAAGATATTGAAATAAGGAGTAAGAGATGTTTTCTGAAACCGGGCATGGATCTGGTTGATTGACCTTGCTGGTCCTCAAACGGATGAGTCCATGGCTCTTTTATATGGATCTGTTGGTTGATCTTGCTGATCTTCCATGGAGATTCCATTTTGTTATGTGAATATATTGCCGGTTACTACTATGAGCTAGGAACTATCGAAAAGGCCCCTGAGTGAATAGGTGGTGAGCGTTTTGGTTGCCAATGATGCCATAAGTACACCGATGAATGAATGATTGGAAAAATGGATTCAACCAGAGATTTTGAGGATTGTGATCAGTGACTTAATGGTTTCATTAAAGGATTGTTTTAAAGTTAGCTGATGCAGAGAAAAAGGCAATTTCATATTGGCTGTGTAAGTGGTGTGACTAGTTTTATGTTTGCATGAACTTCCGGCTAGGGGGCCTGGGAACTCTTTTCCCTGGTACCCGGGACAAAACCTAACCAAATTCTAAATTGGATCCCATCACTACAGTGGTTGGGCGGTTGGCTAACCCATGGGACTGGATGGGGTTAGGCTGGACTGATGGATCTGTAAATCGAGACTCAATTTCTGTTTAGTTCGATAGATGAAGTAAATTCCGGAGAAAAATTGTTCTATGAAAAAGAATCAACGGCTATGCAATGAGGAAAAAAGCGTTGGTCTCTATGATCCAAGTACAGTCTTTTTCCCTGATCTAACTATGGGACTTACGGGTTCGGTCAGATGAGCTCAGTTAGTTAAGGTTTTTGACTACGTTAGGAAAAAGTTATCTGGTGGAATCGCCTGTGCTTTTCGGGCAAGAGAAGTTTTTTCCGAGTTTGATTTGGAAGAATCAAGGAATTAGTCACCTGTCCGGATATCCGTGGTGGGCGAGGCCTCGAGTGTGGGACCCTGCCCCGCGCCAGATGTGCTACTTCCACTGCTAGCACCCTGAATCTGTTGCACGGTGGGGACAGGGATCTTACATCCATCCGCCTCCTCCTCATCTTCTGAAAACTCTTCAGGGCTGATTCCAAAAACCTCACCCTTCTCTACTTCCAATAGGTTAATGTGTCCCATATCCTGCTCTGCAAATGTGACCTTACGGACTTCATGAACATTGGGCTGAATTGCATCCTTCATCTGCATATTAGGGTCAATCACTTTATCATTCATTCCTATAGACAATTGATACATACCACCATTAGCTTTGGCTGGCTTCTCACATTGCGGACTGATATGACCCCACTCACCACAATTCCGGCATTGCACATCACTCGGATACCCTCTCCCTCTTCCAATATCTGCTGAATTTCCTTCAGAACGAGATGATGCATCAGTATTCCTTCCCATATCACCTATGCCTCTTCCTCTTCCTGCAGACTCTATCCAATTCAAGCTTAAAGACTTCATGAGCTCCACTGCTTCATGAACCTCTTTCTTCAATGAATCCTCCTGTTTAGAAACAACAGCAGCTTCTCTTTCAAGATGCATACTCTCAATCTTTGGCATTTTCACAAACCTCTTCGGCTCTTCGTGCATTCCCAAGTGCCTTAGACGCTTCACCTTCCACTCCTTCTCACACGAGCAACTCTGACAGCTTCCTCAAAGCTATCCAGATTCTTCAGCTCCACCTTCAAAACGGAGGGTAGGCTCAGCCACAAACAGGTCTCCCTTAATCATCTGCGGGGGTACTTCAGGAATCAAAGCCTCACACCATAGACTCCATAGTCTACCAAACTCTATCCGATACTGATCCACATCCTGACCATCCTTTTGTTGAATTTTACACAACTCCTTCCACACTTCATTCGAACTTCTTACACGGGCAAACTGTGCCAAAAATGCAGCTCTAGCTACATAGTACTCAGGATCCTGTTGATGAGCATTCCTATGTGTAGTCACAAACATCTGTAGCCATGCTTTTGCATCACCCTGTAATAAGCAATAAGCCAAAATATGAGAGAGGATCTCCGGGGCTGCCCTGTCTTTCATCAAAGCTGTAAATTCCATCTTTTCCAGAAACCTGATTGCACTCTCCTATGGCAATCCCCAATACTCTGGAAAATCTTGAGCCATATCTTCAATCTTCTTCACACAAACCCTAGTCTTCTTTCACAAACCGAAGGAAATTTCTTCCTCTGTGGAGGCACCAAAAAGTGATGACACGAAAGCGGTATAGCTGTATATGCCTTTATAGAGTGTCACACTTCCACACACGGATACAAACACACCCAGAACACCAGACCCAAGAGCATAAACAAAACTTTATTTCAGAACAAGTCTTCGTCTTTACAGAGTTGGACGTCCATTACATCCTCAGAACCATCTTCATCTAGCACCCATTCACAATCAGCCCACTCCAGCTTCTGGTCGCTCCCAATCCTTTTCCTTTAGCCCACGACAGTCCTTCCCCTCTCCTCTGAGGGATCCTCTCTCCCCAGGCCTTCTTCTCCTTAATTTTGAAAGAAGGTCTCATCATCATCTTCATATTACAGCATCATGCAGGATCTTTACACAATACCCTCATGCCCATGCTATATATTTTTACAAGATGATAGGATGATGCAATACACACCCAAGGGACAATATTCATTAGATTTGCACAAAAGAAAAGAGAGACAAGAGATATATGTCTTCAATACATACTGGCAATCTCCCATAACATATCTTCAGCACAACTTGATATCTTCCACAAGAAAGAGACACAGCCTCTTCATACATTACCACTGGCAACTGGAAGCTTTTCAATACCTACTGCCCACAAACTTCAACATCTTCTGATATGCCTTCTCCTTTGCTCCAAGGATCACCTCCTATGATGCTCTGCCAATAGCAAGCGCCCACATACTTGATGGCCTGCACTACAATCGAGTACTTTCTTTGAGACTCTCGTTGCTCTTTGTCACCTTCCTCACATTCATACAAAGAACAGCAGCCTGATGTCTTTCTCTCCACATCTCCACGACAGCAGTCTCTCCTCTACTGCTTTTACAGTTGACGCCTTCTCTCTTTGCTTCGCGGCTTCATTGCAGTCGACGCCAACCTCTCCTTCCTACCAGCCGTTCCGGCGACAAAACCCTTCCTCTATTTCCCTGCAGTCCCCCAGCCTATCGACGTCCCCCTCTATAGAGCGAATGCCCCATCCTCTGGAAAAAGACCGCCGCCTGGCCTGAATCGGCATCTTCCTTCCATCGAATGCTCTTGTGCCATAAGGAAACTATCGCTGATATAATTTAATCATTTGAGCAATTTCAACGCTTTTTTCCTAATAAGTCAATATTAGATAATTTGGGAAAAATCTCATATTTTGGGAATCAATTACTCCTTATAGTTTTGGACATATCTTAAACATACCAACTCCAAATTTTTCGAAGATCATAGATTTAGATTCTACTCTTCATCTTTCCAATGATATGTCACTTGAGGGGGTTTTGACAAACTTTTGGACAAGTTCACCATGATCCCATTTTACAAATGGGAATGGATTTTTTCCCAAATTATCTAATACAGTGTTTAATCAAGATCAGGCACAGCCGTTGATCCACTCAATTGAGAAATTTATCAGGGAATTAACTAGCTATTCGAATCCTAGTGTAATCCTAAGATTTTTCAGTTTGATTATTAAAACTCCACTGATTCCAGCCTAACCAAACAAGTACTCACCCACCCATATTTGAAATGCTTTTCTTAACTTTAGCTTTAGAAAATAGATACGCACACACTCCTCTTTAAAACTTTAATATAGAATAATTTCCTTGAGGAGTCCAATTGTTTTCACGTAATTTGATCCATATCTCAGAAAAATCTGGATCTACTTCATAAGTTTCTTTCATAAGTACAAATGGTTCACTTTCAATAGCGAAAATGTTGTTGATATGTGGTCTTCTACTTAAAGCATCGGCAACAACATTTTCCTTTTCAGGTTGGTATTGAATCATGGGTTGGAAATTTTGTATGAAAGATGCCCATTTGATGTGCCTATCTGAAATAAGGGGTTGCGAAAGCAAATGCCTAATGCTTTGTTGATCAGTCTTGATACTTGAAATTCTGAACCCATTAGGTAATGCTTCCAAATCTTCAAGGCATGCACAACTGCTGCTAATTCCTTGTCATATGTACTATAATTTATTTCAGCAGGTTTTAGCTTTCGACTTTCATAGGCAATAGGATGGTTGTCTTGCATAAGCACAGCACCAAAACCTTTGCCACTAGCATCAGTTACTACCACAAAGAATGGTCTTTGAAAGTCAGGTAGTGTAAGAACTAGTGCATGAGTTAATGTACTAGAAAAGATTTATCTTAACTTTCGGTCCAATGGAAAAATGTAGTTTTCTTAAGAAGTTCTGTCAAAGGATGTGCAATATAAGCAAAATTCTTGACAAACTTCCTATAATAACTACATAGTCCTAGAAAAGATCTAAGGTCATGAATGTCTCGAGGTGTAGGCCAAGAGGCTATACACTCAATCTTCTTAGGATCCACACGGATTCCTTCAGCTGACACTATATGGCCTAAGTATTCAATCTCTTTTTGAAAGAAAGAACTCTTTTCAAGATTGACATACAATTCATTTTCTCTCATAAGGTTAAACACTTGCTCCAAGTGTTGCTCATGCTCTTGATGATTCTCGCTGAAAACAAGAATATCATCAAAGAACACCACAACAAAGCTTTGAAACTTTAGGAAAATGCGATTCATCATACGACTGAATGTAGCTGGAGCATTGGTCAAACCAAATGGCATAACCAAAAACTCATAATGGCCAGTCTGGGTTCTAAATGCAGTCTTGAATATGTCTGACTCAGTCATGCGTACTTGATGATAACCAGACTTTAAGTCAATCTTGCTAAAGACCTTTGAACCTCTAAGCTTATCAAGTAAGTCATCTACCCTAGGGATAGGGTATCTGTTCTTGACAGTGATTTTGTTCAATGCTCGGTAGTCAACACACATTCGGAAAGTTCCATTCTTCTTCTTAACAAGAAGGACTGGAGCTCCAAATGGTGAACTAGTAGGTCTAATAAGGCCTCTTTCTAACAAATCCTTGATTTGTTTTTGGATTTCTTTTTGCTCTAAATTGTTGACTCTATAAGGAGCTTTATAAGGTTGAGAGTTGCCTTGGCAAGTCAATACTATGGTCTTCAGGCCTAGACTTAGGTAATCCTGGAGGTAAATCTTCCATAAAACAATCCCTGAATTTGGAGATATAAGGATCAAGTTTTGGACTTTTGGATGTGTTAAACTCAGCGCTAAGCTGGTTAACCCAAACCATACGATCTATTTACTCAATTTTTTTCAATTCAATACATTTATTTTTTTATTCAAGCAATTCTGCAAGCGGAAAAAGGGACCGGGGTATTGCTTGGCAATCTTGAATCCTTGTTGACTTTGCCCAATCGAAATGACCATTCGGGACTCGAACCTTTATGGAAAAATTGAGTAAATAGAATGGTAACCTAGTGACAATGACCTAGTGAAAGGTGATCGCTTCGCGTTATAAATATAGTGATTTGGGTTAAATTGTATAAGTCTTCTCCCTTTTCCTAAGAGCTCGCTTTGCTTGAGTATGACTCAATAAAGGACTCGTCTCTCCTTTGACTAGACATTGGAGGAAAATATTTTCATTGTCCTTTCTTACACAAATGCTATGTGTATCATAGTCTATAATAGGGTTGTGCATATGTCTCCAATATTACATCTACGCCTTGTAAAGGTGCAACTAAGAAATCCCTTTTTTCTGTTAAGGAATTGATGCTTAAAGTTAAACCTTTCACCTCTTGCATGCAATTATACTTGGTTCGAGTAAATGCAGCTTTAACTCTATAATGTGTAGGTGAAGGTTGAATGTTTAAAGCTCTAATTAATTTTTTCTTTTGTTTTGAGTAGCGAATGAGCTTGAGGCTTACCTTCTGCTTCTGAATAGTCGGGGTCAGAATTACCCTCTTGATTGAGCGATTCATCTTCATTGTCGTCCCCTTCAAGCATATTGACTCGTGCCGTAGGTGTCGGATTCTTTGCACGTTCTGGGAAATTTGGTGTTATATGTCCTTCTTTATGACATCGAAAACATTTGATTGGAGAACCTTTGGGCTTGCCACCATTGACTTTCTTGGAATTTGATTCGCCTTTGACCATCTCCTTGCCTTTGTCAAACCCTGGCTTATGAAAATTTCTTGAAGCATGAAAAGGTTTAGAGTGGTTACTCTCAAATGACTTGGCCTCTCTAAGAATGAAAATTTCTTGAAGCATGAAAAGGTTTAGAAAAAGGTTTAGAGTGGTTACTCTCAAATGACTTGGCCTCTCTAAGAAAACCATTTTTGCGTTCAAAATTTGTTGCCAAAGATATAGCTGTAGAAAGTGAATGAGGTCTAAACATATTCACATCGGCCCTAATTGTAGACTTAAGGCCCGAAATGAATTTCCTCTTTTGGTCCTTCTCATTGACTTTCTCCACGACCTGTACCTGTAGTAATGTATTCCAAAACTTCTCCCATACTGAGACATGCTTTCTTTTTCAAGTTGATGCAATGTATCCCATTGATGCCTAACTTTAGATTTAAATTATGAAGGTAAGAAATGCTTTTTCACTAGCCTTTAAAATCTTTTTCATGAATCCGGTTTATCACGTCCTTGCTTGATGACGCTCCACCATAAAGTTGCGCTATCCACCATGTGATCAGCCGCACATTTGATCTTGTCCTTCTCGAAAAATTTCTCCCCCGAATTGTAGTCATCCAATTGACAAAGCCATGCCAAAAGGACTCGAGCATCTTTCTTGCCATCATAATTCTGAAATGAAAAAGCTTTACGACTGGTTTTAGAATCTTTCCGTGAATTTTGTGCTTGAAGTGTAGCATTGACAGCTCTTTGGATGATGTCGTCTTCGTCATCATAAGATGGCAAAGAGTCACGCTTATGTCTTCGACTCGTGAGCTGTCGCTTCAATTCAATTTGCATCTCTCTGTCTTCTACAATTTGTTGTTGTAGAGATTGGAGTTGCTCTTGAATTGAAGGTAAAATAGAAAAATTTGCCATAGTGCTCATGCAAACAATGTAAATAAGTAAAATTGATATTATTTGATGTATGTAAATAAAGCAAATGATTGTACTTATCTCAATTCTCTTGCAATTTGATTTGTGTTGAAACTGAACAAAGACTTTGGTTCAATGGTTGGGTCGAATTCCCTTCGTTTCGCACAAGTCCCGAGCAATTCCGAGTGATTTAGGAGACTTGGGCTAGTCGAAATGCTGAAGAAATAATTTTCTACACCTTGAACATTGCTCAAACAATTTTGAAAACTTGGCCAAACCTCTGTAATAATTTTTGAGAATTTTTAGAAATTTTTCAGAAATTATTTTCGAATTTTTTGGCATTTATTTGGCCTTTTTAAGCCTCTTTGAGCCCTGAAAAATCAATTTTCTACACCCAAAAATCTGAAAATTGCAATTCTTTGGAATTTTCCTTGAAATAGGAAAATAGGTAGTGTGAAATCTCCAAAAGTTGATGTGACATGCATTGGGCTTGGGAAAAGTAGAATTGGGTTAAGTTGAGGATTTGGCTTAATTGAGATTAAGTAATTAGTAGCAATTGATTTTTGGTGGTCTTCTTCTCATGTTTTTTCGCCCGTGAGGCTGCAAATCCGCGCCTCAAATTTGCTTGATTTTATTTATTTTTCATGGCCTAAAACTCACACAGCATGCAGTCCGTCCATTATAGGTTGCTTCTACCTTGAACCTTTGCAAAAACTGAGCAAATCACATGAGGTTTTTGGCTATGGGGAATCCATCTATACGATTGGATTTGAAATTCATGAAGCTTTGAGCAAAACCACTTTTTGATGAAGAAGAATGGTTTTGGGAAGAGGTAAGTGGGTTTGAGAAGTAGAGCTAGTTTGAGAATTTGAATTTTTGGTTAAAGACCACAAACCCTTCTTTTGCCCACCGGTTAAAAGCCTGCAACTTTCTTGAGAGTTGTGTTGATGAAGACCTTTCCCACCTTTCCACAAATCTCCTAGCCCAAGCTCTGATACCACTGAAAACGGAATCGTTCTCTAGGATAGTTTGTGGAACACTTGAGAAATTTAACACATAAATTCAACCATGAAAACACATGCTTTGCAGGTTTCAACAAAATCAAATAAATTGAACAAAAGCATAGCAAACATAATACTTAGCTCCCAGATAAACACGCCGGGTGCAATCTTCCCCCCCCTTGTGTGTGGCCTTCCCCACACAAGAGTATTTTTATTAGCTTTCAACTAAAAATAGGCCATAGCCCCCAAAAATATACAAAGTGTGCTTTTTGAGAGCACGACACTCTTCCACAACAAAAATAGAGTGTCCCAAAAATTGGGGCTAGGGTAAAGCCTTTAGGCTTTAATAAATTCAACATTATAAATGTATTTTTCCCAATGTATCAAAATGGAAAAATCAACTACTAAGGTTACTAAATATGATGAAAGTATCCCAGGAATCACCCTGTCGTACAAATCTAACTGAAATAATCATAGACAGCCCCAAGCATACATCATATACCGCACGTATTAATATTTATAGTGGTGTCACCCATGATATTAACCTAGCCGGCATGATGCAAGAGTAACCTAGGCGTCCCCAAATTACTCAAGAGGGGAAAATAATATTCTTAAAGAGGACTTAAAATATATTCTCATGACACCAATATTTATCTGTGTTTGGGCGGGTGACCTTCCTAATCTGGTCTTTTAGGTTATTATAAAGCACCTCCTCCAAGCCACCTTCGTCCTTGCCTCTACTGCTTTTACCAATCCAAAGGCTTTCCTGGACATGCAGTATGGTTTGTTGGTAAAATTGACCATCTCCACTACGAAGCGCATACACTTCTGTCTATCCTTAGTTGGAGTTCTTATAATTTTAAATTCTTTGCCATTACCTTCCAACAGGTCGAACTCCTTGATCAGGTGTCAGGGCTGGCTTGATCTCCCCTTTTCCTTCATCAGCAGCATAGTCGGAAGACCTCTGCCATGTATACGAGGTTGAATACCTGTAAGATTCCTCCCTCTAGCTTTTGAGGTGTAAAGGTGTAAGAAACTCTCCTTCTGTTCTTGCAATTATTCCCCTCTCTGAAATAGGAGAAAGATCTTGTTTTACCCTATTTTGGCCTAGAGAGAGAAAATGTCTAGAGAGAGATAATCCAAAATTGAGATATCTTTGGATATAAAAATCCTCTTAGTGTCTGAAATAGTTTTCCCTGAAACAGAAGTTCAAAATGAACTTTCCAATGTGCATTAGGAATCAATTAAAAATGATATAAGGGACCTTAGCCTGGTCTAGATTTTCAGAAATTCTGGATTATGGTCCAATTAAGTACTAAAAAAGGAGATATTTTGAAATAATGATGCGTTTTTGACACCTTGGTAAGTAGAGGGAGACTCTTGAGGTAGGCACCTAATTCACACATGTGAATGAGTTTTTAATCCAAAAAAATTGTGATATTTTTATCTCTCCTCTCTCCTGGATCAAACCAAATAAAAAAGGGAGCTAAACTGGTTCAAATCTTGTCCAAATTGAGTCAAACTGGACTTCAAAAATTCTAGAACCCACTTGGACTTGGTTAGTGGCCTCCCTCACCTATAAATAGATCCTTAGTCTTTTGTAAAAAAATATGTGAACTATACCATGCCAGTATTACATTAAGATAATGATATTTTCTATTATCCCTTAAAAATCCTCTACTTTTGGAGAGATTGGAGCTTCTCTCTCTCTCTCTCTCTTCAACAATCCTTGGAGTTTTCTTCTCAACATACTAAACCAATTGATTGGTTGGGGGCTTCCTTCTAAGATAAAGAAGCAAGCCAAATCTAGAGGTAAGAAGTAATTTCATGGTTTTCATTAATATTCTCAAAATATTTCACTTCTCAAGCCCTCTCAAGCTTGAGAAGTTTCAAATTAATCGTTTTCAATGCAAATCAAGCTTTCTATAAGAATTCTAATGATTAATCATAAAGAAGTTAATCTTTATGCTTAATTAGGATGCTTTTTATGTATATCTCTCTCTCCCCAAAAGAATAGTCATTCCTATGACTAATTCTTTAACAAATGGATGCTTCCCATTGATAAATTCTCAATTCAAAAATCAAACTTTATGCTAGTTAAGCTAGAGGTTAAGAAAATAGATTTTTTATGCTTTTATGCTAATAGAATTATGGTAAACTTATGATTTAATTCCATAAATTGGATTCAAGTCTAAGGATAGTTATTCTATCATAATTGTATTACAAAGTCTTATTCTTTCTAGAAATATTAAAAATTATCAATAATAGCAGCGAAGCTATGGCAAAATTTTTAGAAATTAATACATAACTCATTTTTATGCATAATGTGAAAAGAGGACTTCCTACCATATTCTAGGATTAGTCATCCTATTCTAAAAGAATGATTTTCATCACATTCATGGAAAACTAATTTTTAGTATTTATGCATAATTAATTAATTAAAGAAAAGAGAAATTTTTGGTAATTTTATTTTTATGCAAAAAGAGGAATTCCCATGATAATGGAGATCCATGTAATTAAATGAAAAAAGAGAAATTTTGGTGCATTAAAAAAAAGAACATTTTTATTTATAGAGGAATTTTAGAAAAAATTATTTTATGTAGGAGAAAATTTAAATGATAAAAGAGGAATTCCCATGACATTTGGAATTTAATCATTTAAATGGTAAAAGTGGAATTCTTGGCATATTTGGAATAATGGATATTTTTATTAAAGAAAAGAGAAATTTTAGATAAATTTATTTTATGATAAAAGAGGAATTCCCATGACATTTGGAATTCAATCATTTAAATGGTAAAAGTGAAATTCTTGGCATATTTGGAATAATGGATATTTTTATTAGAGAGAAGAGGAATTTTATATAAATTTATTTTATGATAAAAGAGGAATTCCCATGATATTTGGAATTCAATCAATTAAATGCAAAAAGAGGAATTCCCATGATATTTGAGATCTAAGAAATTAAATGGAAAAAGAGAAATTTTTAGCATAATTCAAATTATGAGTATTTATCAAAAGTGGAATTTTGAGCATTATTAGGAAATATGGGTAGACTTGATTTTTGTAAATCCCATGAATCTTTTACTCTCAAGAGAAGAATATTGAATATATTTCACTTGAGAAAATTGAGAATGAATATGAAAATATCCGTCGAGAAAAAGTACCTTTAACTAGGCCAAGCAATTGGCAAAAATTTAGAAAATTCCCATCGGTATCGAAAATAGAAAATGTTACTAAATGTGAATGAAGAGAGGAGAATGAGATGTGAGGATATGTGAAAGGATGTGATGTGATGTAAATGGATGTGGATGTGGATGTGATGTGATGCGATGTAAATGGATGTGGATGTGGATGTGGATGAGATGTGATGTGATGTAAAGGGATGTGGATGTGAATGTGATGAGATGTGGATGAAATGTGATGTGATGTGAATATATATGGATGTGAATGTGAATAGATGTGAATGAGATGTGATGATATGTATGGGAGTGATGTGATGTAAATGGATGAGAATAAGATGTGAAGTGATAGATGTGAATGTGAATGAATGGATGGATGTGGATAGACGTGCATGCGAATGACTGGATGGATGTGGATAAATGAGATGGGATGTGTATGGATGTGATGAGATATGGATAGATGTGGATGTAATGTAATGTGGATGGATTGAATGAGATATGATGTGGATGTGGATGGACTGAATGAGATATGATGTGGATAGATGTGGATGTGGATAGAATGTATGTGATGAGATGGGAATGCAATGAATGTGATGGATGTGAATACATGCGATGAGATGTGAATGGATGTAAATGTGACGTGATGTAAATAGATGTGAATGGATGAGATGTAATGATAATGGATGTGATGTGGATTGGGTAGATGTGAATGGATGGGTGTGATGTGATGTGAATTGGGATAGATGTGAATGGATGAGATGTGATGTGAATGGATGTGATGTGATGTGAATCAGGATAGATGTGAATGGATGAGATGTGATGTGAATGGATGTGATGTGATGTGAATTGGGATAGATGTGAATGGATGTAATGTGATGTGAATAGGGATAGATGTGATGTGATGTGAATCAATATAGATGTGAATGGATGTGATGTGAATCGGCATAGATGTGAATGGATGAGATGTGATGTGAATGGATGTGATGAGAATCGAGATAGATGTGAATGGATGAGATGTGATGTGAAATGGATGTGATGTGATGTGATGAGAATTAGGATAGATGTGAATGGATGAGATGTGATGTGATGTGAATTGGCATAGATGTGAATGGATGAGATTTGATGTGATGTGATGTGATGTGAATCGGGATAGATGTGAATGGATGAGATGCGATGTGAATGGATGTGATATGGATATGGGTAGATGTGAATGGATGAGATGTGATGAGAGGATAGATGTGATGAGATGTAATATGATGTGACTAGATGAGAATGGATGAAGGATGATGGGAATACATATGGAGGATTAAGCAATGTGAATTGATGTAGAAGAATGTGGAATAACGAGAAATGATGTGGAACAATGTGAAAAGATGAGAGTTCATTAGAAACTGTATTTATGACCTGTTTTTAAATGACTGTTTTATGTCAAGAATGCTGGGGAAGCATTTTGACCATCTTGTGAATGAGGTCGTGGAGACCTAAGTGATAAAGTTGCAACAGCTGACTATACAGGGGCACTGCCATGTTTGCCAGGAACCTCATGAATCTACTATGCCACTTGATTAGCTCAAGAATCTTATAAGATCCTTGGCATTCTTAGGTGGCTGCAACTTCATAATGACCGCAACCTTGGCTAGATCCACCGCTAGCCCTTTTGCAGACACTATATGTTTCAAGAGGAATCCAGTGGTTACACAGTGAAGGCACACTTGGCTGGATTTAGGGTTAGTTTGGCCCTCTTCCACTTTTCTAGGCACATTGTGAGGAGGTGTGTAATGTGTTCTTCTTTCTTTCCAAACATGCCAAAGTCATCCACAAGCACCCTCATGAAGGTGGTCAGATATGCATAGAATATTTCGTGAACCATCCTTTAGAATGTAGCAGGAACATTTTTTAGCCTGAATGTCATCACATTGGAGGCAAATGCCGCCCATTCTGTCACAAAAGAAGTCTTTTCTTTATCTTCCTAGGCCATTTGCATCTGATTGTACCCACTAAATCCATCGAGAAAATAGTATGTTTCATGTCCCCCTACTACATCCAATGAATGACAATGGGAATGGGTTGGATATAGTGGAAGCATTTAGCTTTCGGTAGTCTATACATACCCTCATCTTCCCATTCTTTTTTGCAATAATGACTATTGGTGACAGCCATTCTACCCTATCCACAGGATAGATGAACCCTACCTTCAATAATTTGTCAATCTCTTCCTTCACTTGTTTGGCATAGTTTAGGTTCATTCTGTATGTGCTCTTCTTGATTGGGGTTGCATCCTGTTTTAGGTTGATTTTATGTTTGGCATAGTTTGGGTTCATTCTATATCTACTCAACCTGATTGGGGTTGCATCCTCTTTTAGGTTGATTTTATGCTAGTAGAAACTTGGATCAATCCCCTTCATGTCAGAATAGTTCCGAGAAACTACATCCTTGTAGGACTTCAGCAATTCCAGGAGTCTCCCTCTGGACTCCTGATTGAGCTTGGCACTAATCTTGACTGTCTTGGGCTGCTAATCATCCCCTAGGTTAACTTCTTTGAGCTCGGCTTCCTCCTACTTTAGAGCCACTTTGATATTCATTTTCCTGATCTCGGCTTTCTCCTACTTTAGAGTCACCATGACCTTTTCTTGCTCTTCCTGTAACTCTTCCACATTATCCTGAGTGTCCTCTTCCTCTTTACAAGTTCTTTCCTCATTCACTATCACTTTAGGATGATCTACTAGGACCTTTGGATCATACCTTTGCACAATCCTCTCAATGTCCACTTCAAATAGCAATAGTAAATCCGGATTCTCCTTCAAGATTTTCTCTTCTTCATCATCTTCTACCCTTCTAGATAGTTTAGGCTCTCTACGTGCATTGGTCGGCTTGCCAGGTTTAGCTTGTCTTTTCCTGTAAAACTAAAATGCATAATTTCTTTTTACCTCTCCTGATCGTGATCTTGTCCATCTCCCAGTTGTGCTTTATCCTTTTCCTCTTGAGCCACGATCTTCCTAGAAGCATGGCATATGCTGCTATCTCGCTCATCTTGAGAACAATGGACACATTAGTGAAGCTACATCCTGCTACCTCTATCTATTCTCCTATGATTATCCCAATAGGTTGGACCCTTCTTTGGTCATAGCCATGCATATATAGAACAGAGCAAGTTGCATGTCAGTAATCCCTAGCCTTTTAGCCAGGCTATCTGATATTATATTTACCCTTGACCCTCTGTCCAGAAATGACTCTTGTCACTACCTCACCTCTGATCCTAATGGTTACTTCTGGAACAAACATATCATAGTCCTATAATGTCTCCACATTTTTGCATTTAGTTTGCAATGTGTTTCGGTTCCTCATTTGGCACTATAGTTGAAGTAGCTTTTGCCTATAATTGGGAACCGGAAACAACATTTGATTTAACATGATGTTTGATATCATCTTGCTGAGATCTACCCACAAGTCATATTCCTTGCTGCTTTTCTCCTCATCCGCGTGTGTCTTGGCTTCTGTACATGTTATGGCTCACCCTACCTCTCCTTGAAACACATCCAAAAAGAGATTACCTAGTGAACCGCACTGTCGTTGAGGATCTTTCCAATGGCCGAGCTCATAACCCTTGAGGTCTCCAAGCTCTACAAAGCAATTCCACCGCGCCTCCCGTGAGCGTTGTCACACTGCCGCGTTGCACTATGGGTACTCATCCCTCCTCTCACCTCACTTCACTCATACACACTCACTAGCATGTATTAGGGAGAGCGATTAGCAAGAGGATTAGCAAGAGCAAGACTCAATTGCACAATGGGAGAGTATGTTGTATTATGAGAGATATTCACTTATATACATGGCCATAATGTTCACACTCACTTAAACTGTGGCCGGCTGGGCACTTTAGGCTCATAAGAGGCCTAATGCTATTACAATGACTACTCTCATAATATATCCATGAAGTACATCACTAAGAACTTTATCCTAACTTGCTACCACACGCTCTTGAAGCGAGAATCGCCATAAATACTCCGTCACACTATTATGGGCACCTATCCAAGTTGTAGATTTGGACAATATTACTTCATATCTTCAATGTATGACCCTTTGGTGTACCTACTGTGACTCTTTGATGTAAGATAATGGTGGTAGCTCTTGTTAACCCTAGAATTGGGTTAACATCCCCCCCTTCCTGATGGCGATCGCATCCTTGTGATCGTGTTGAAGACCTTTGTGTGGGGAGAATGAACAAGCTTTGTCAATGGTTTTGATGTTGAAAGACGTTCAATGGTCTTTGTTTCTCTAGAAGGAATAAGAAAATCTATTTAGTGAATGAAAAGGTTAGTGGTTTATTGGGAATTCCTAACGGGGTGGGGGTTTTTTTTGTGAATGATTGCATATTTGTGTGAGCATTTTTTTAAAGGATTTTTGCTCACTTTGTTTTTACCAGTCATAAGCAATGTTACATGTGATTTGTGTTAGTGGGGATGCTAAGAGATGGTAATAATGGGAGAGAAGAGAGGGAAGGATCCGGAGGAACGTGGACTTAATCATCAGAATGAGATGGTGATTCTCAGTTCCTCATTTGATTCATTGAAGTGACATTCATTATTTAAAGGAATTGGCCTTCGATGATGTCCCTTTGTGTGGAAGGATTCTTGTCAAATGTTGTTGGGTAGGACTTATTCCTGCTTTCTTCTTCCCAAGTGCTTTTTATGTTTTTATGTATATGTAAGTGCTCTTATAAAAAGCCAATTTACAAGTACAAAAATTGAGTCATACAGACTCTTATTGAACTGCTCTATGTTGAATTAGCCACTTGTTGGTGAGGATTGAAATAATTATAATAACTTGCAAGGCTAATATAGATAGATCATTGATTTGTGAAGATGGTAGCGTTGTTTGGAGAGGTTTGTAGTTTGAAGGAAAATTCCAGGCGATGGATTGTACCATTGACCAGGCTTTTGCACACCATGCCCCCCCATCCAAAGATGTACCTAGAAGTTGTCGATGGTGAGGCTTTGGTGCAAATGTTCTCCAGTGCATGAGTATGGATATGTACTCGTGGAGTAGATGCTGCTACATTAATTTAGCCAAAAGAATAGTAAGCAATAAGCTTAAAAAATATATAATGGCTATTGAAGATCGTTAGGAAAGTGTTAATGTATGAGATGGATTAATTCGTGAGATGAGGCTTAAATTGTGAAAGTACAGGTTCTTAAGCCATGAGACTGTAATTCGTGAGAAACCTGAACTCATGAGATTGCAGGTTTTTTTGGCTATGAAGTTGCAGGTTTTGACCTTAATGGTTTTTTTTTATAGTGATTTTATGGGACAACTAGGTCATGACTTACGAGCAACAAGTTCTTGTGCACTCATTTATCACATCTAGAGGGGTGACAAGAGCATTGTTGTGCATTGTTATTTTGTTCTTGATGCGCTTATAAGTCTCCGTTTTGCAGACATGGGTTTTGTTTCTTGAATTTGTTGCTCAAATGTTGTCACGACAGTAGAGAAGACAGTAGAGAAGACTGCTGATTGTTTGCTTGAACACACAAGCTCTTGTGTTCGTGCTGAATGCACAAGAGTGGTTGAGTGATTTGCTTGTTATTTCTTGGGCCTCCATTCTTGTCGAACTTTGAAGCTGTTGGGGTTGAAGTCGGTGGTGAGGTTTTCTTCACATTGTTCGATTTTGGCAACCATATGATGGAATTACCATCATAGTATCCTTGTTGTTGAAGCACATGCACAGGCACCCATCTTTGATAAACATTATAAACTGGTCGCCGATGTTCTTGGTGCTGACGCTTCCTTCTTTTTGTAAGCTTAGGGGATTTTGTGATGCGCTTGGGTATCCAAGCTTTGGTATTTATTTGGTAGTACCCTTGTGCTTGCAGTAGTGTTTTTGGTATCCACACTTGTTGACTTGGTGGAGTTCTTTGAGAAACTCGCATAGGCTTTTGTGGATGGTGTTATGGAGTACCTTTCTTCTTCCTTGGCCTCCGAGTGATGTGTTGAGGAAGAGGCTTTGACTGTCGAGGCACCCAAATTTGAATGGCACATTCATAGTAGCCTTGAGATACAAGTAGCCGCTTCTCCACCCACATCTTGATACTATTAAGAGACCTTGATTGTGGTTGTCATGGTGGAGTTTTATTTTGGGTTGATGTGGAAGTTTTGGGGCTTTCCTTGACTTTGGTTGGCTCTAAGACTACAGGTTTGAGACTCATGGGCATTTTTGATGATGATGAGGCTACAACCTCTTGTGGAGTGGATGTCGATGTGACGAGGCTTTCAAGCATGTGGTTGTCTCCTTTGGTGAGGTTTGTTGATGAAGATGGATAGGCTCTGGGGCTTTTCCTTTGAGTTCCTTGTTAGAGGTAAATGGTTGGGGTGTGGGAACTTCTTCAGGAATAGCTGTTCATTGTGAGGTTTTGGCATTGAACTTTGTTGGTGAGGATGGGGTTGAAGGCATAGATGTTCTAATGGAGTTGGTTGTTGACACAGATGGTAGGTCATTGTGTAGAGGGACTTTTATGGAAGAGGCTTGTATCCTTTTGCGTTCAGCACTATAGATATCTATTAAAGTTGGATCCTCTTCCTCCCAGTATGGTATTGTCAACTTTTTGTCGTTGACTATCATGATGACTCTATCGCTAGCAAAGCACAATGGTGCTTGGGCTACAATAGTCCATTTATGCCCCAAGATCAAATCTGCTTCCAACACATATTCAACCACAAAAAACTTGCAAGTAAGGGGGTTAGTTTCAATATACATTTTATGTTCAAAGTACCCCAAACATGGCATGTTCAAGTCTTGTGTAAAGTTTATTCTTTCTGGATGGGCTGTGAGTGTTGGTTGACCTAACGAATCCCATAGCTTGAGGGTCATGAGATTGTGTTCTCGTGTTGGATAAAGCTGTGCTTGAGCTATGGTGGTTTTATGGAAAAATTTCAATCCAACTAGAATCTTAGGGATCTTTTCAATAAGATATGTTGGAAGTTCTAGCTCCTGCAAGGTTTCTTCCTCCCGTAATCGCAATTGTACATTCCTTGTAGGAGTGTTCAAGGTGACTGTTTACATGGATTCATCTATTGAATACAACGATTCACCTATCCAAGTTTCACCAAAGGATGACATCATACTCAATGGAATCTAGGGTAACATGGAATGTGAATTCCATATCGCCAATTGTTTGAGTAGTGTAGTTAAAGTAACGTGGAACTTCAATGTTTTGTCCATTAGCTCCTCTTGCAAGACTACACATTCATCCTGGCTCTCTCAGCTTTTTCAAGAGTACCCAATGCGTACACTGGCACACTTGGCACTCTGACAATTCTTAATGAGGTTTGTTTGGAAACTTGTGAATCCTCACAGTCTTGTTCTATGGAGTTTTTTATGTCTTGGTATAACTTAGGTTGAGCCCTTAATGGTGCAAGTGTGGATGTTATGCTGGCTTCTCCAAAGAGAAGAGCATTTCTCCAAATGAGTTTTTGAGAGTCTGTTTTAATCTTATAAGGGAATTATTGAATTTCTCATGTGCTTTCTCAAGCATAAAGGTTGTACAATCTGTTTCAAATGACTCTTCTGTAGAGAGTATGTCTTCCTCTCTTGAAAGAGGAAGCGATACTCCTCCGGGCTTTGTATTTTGGTTACGATTTTAGGATTGGCATTATGAGGCTCAATCACAACCGCGGACCCTATAAGACATTTAACCAAGCTAAGCATGCGCTCCTAAGCTTGCTTTTTGTATTCCGCATATGTTATGTGATCATTATTATCCATTTGGGGTGGTTGGGTGGGTTCTAATTTCTTGATTGGTCTATGTAGTGCATTGAGTGAAGAGTAAGAACTTGTTTCATCGTCACTTAGTGACGTACTAGAACTTGTTTCATTTACTAACTTTCTTTGGATTGTCAGTTTTTCATCATGTTTACCCATGCGATGAGATCGAATTTTCTTTTGGGCTTTTGTACCCTGTGTCACACATATGGATTTTGAGGTTTGTGTGGTAATCTTTGAGGTGGATGCTTCTGCATCATGTATAGCTTTTGGCTCTTTTGTGTTTATGTCCCCTTTTATATCCTCTATAGGCTCCTTTTCCCTGTCTTTTAATTCGACCTTGGTTTTGATAGTTTGCTGTCCCTTGTTTTTCTTGGTTTTCTTGGTTTTGCCTTTTCTTTTGGTTCTGCTTTAAAGCATGTTCTTCTACCTATGTTGCGGTATTGTCTTTTGCATTCTTTTTTACTATTTCTTGTGCCTTAGCTTGTAAACATGTAAGCACATTCAAGGTCACCATGGACAATTGCCCGTTTTGTACACTTAAGATGTTAAGAGTTATATTTTGTGAGACAAGTTATATTGACGCAACTCATCTTGGGCAATCTTAGAACATGTGATCAATGCCACATTGTTCACACATTGGTCACAAGGTGTCAGTGGACTATGGGTATGGAAGTATTCCAAACTATGTAGTTTGCCACCTTGTGAGGTCCACGACAATAAAAACACTAAAGTGTTTGATTAACTGCTTCTTGAGCAGTTTCTACCCTTTAGACTCTGTTTCTGTTTGGTGCACAGGAGATGGAGATTTTGAGTCAATTATGGATGAAGTGGGAAACTTTTTAGTATCATGGTGAAAGGTTTTACAATATATGTAGTATAGAAGAATAGGTGCCTTGTATGCACAATGCGGATTGGGATGGTCATAGTGATTGCACTCAACACAAGGTATTTCGTTCCTCACTTATAGAGGCATCAAGGATGTCTGGTTTGAAGGTTTTCATCCTCTCTTAGAGATGTTGGCTGCTGCAAGGTTTTAAGCAAGGCTGCATAAAATTTTGGGAATGTTAATTCCGAGTTCGATCTTTCTTTTGCCATTGCTTCATTTGGTTTGGATGAGGAATACCTCTCGTAGCATGATCATCTTCCAGCATGTTGTCATCTAAACGTATTGCTTCTTTACAACATTGATCGAATGTTTTCGGATTGGATACAATGATCAAGTTGTGTAAGCTATTATTCTTCAAGTCCATCATGAAACATCTCTTCAATTGAACATCGTTTAATTTTTCCCATGACTCACAATGTGAGTCCAAGAGTTTTATCTGAAGGATGAAATCTCTAATGGATTAATTTGGTTGACACTCAATTGAATAGAGTTCTGTTGCTGCACTCCACCGATCACCTTGTGTGGAAAAGCCAGGTATAAAGGCTGATTTCAAGGTTGATCGTCGCTCGCAGGCATCAATGTGATGAACCATCGACTAGCTTTTCTTTCAACGCATGTACCTTGGTGGGATAATTGGGATTTCCAAAGGCTTCACATCTCTGTTCAAACATTTGAATGAATTGAACAGGGTCTTTTGTTTCGTCATATTTGCCCATAATTTTAGAAATTTGTAGTATGATGATATTTTTGTATGAGTCGCTAAGGTCATATGTGAGTGCTCTTGTTGGAAGAAACTCGCTAAGTCCTTGGGCTACTCCCCTTCCTAGACTAGTAAGCATGTCCGAGGTGTGGGCATCCAGGAAAGGGTTGGTACTTATAGGGTTTTTGGAGATGTTAGGTAAGGGACCAAAGCCCTCTGGGATCGAAGTGACATGGGGCGTAAAACTTGATGACACGCTTGTGATAGGCATGGCCAATGGTATTACGAGGTTAATTTGTGGCATAGATCTCAATGGCTCGAAGATGTTAGCCATTGGGTTCAGTCCTTGTGTGATCCCTGGCAATCCCTCTATCGTGGCCATGTTGGAGTGCCTAAATGCTCCTTAATGAGCAATCCACAGATTTTATTTTTTTTTGCTTTTTATATTCTCCCAAAGCTCGTTATAGCCTCAAGAGGCTTGGCGTATTCGTTGGGTCAAACAGGTGTCCGTTTGCCCTAATTAGCTTAGGCGCTATACACGTGAACGACCTCTTAGAGATAATTTTTTGGAAAAAGTGTATGCTAGTAACTTCCCAAATGGAAGAGGAGGTCCTAAAACCGATTTTCCATCACTGTCTCACGACGAAAAAAATTTTCGAGAATGTTTTCCTTGTTTTACAGCACGTTTTTTGAGGGTGTTGCAAAAGGAATTTTGAAAAACTCTGTATGAGGGAGTTGTAGTATTTTTGGAGTAGTATAACTTTGTTTCCCTGAGTCCTATGTGATTTTGTCATTTAGACCTTCAAAAAGTAGCCCGAATATGGCTTGTCATCTTTTTTTTTTTGCGTTATTTTTTGCGATTTTGTGTTTTTTGGATTGTTTTTTGCCTCAATTTTCGGGTCGAATTTTGAGGCTACTGGTCGGAGGCCAAAATGGCCGATTTTGACTTCGGACGGCCAAGTACAAAGTTGAAGAGCTCGATGTCAGCTTTCTCATGAGCCCTAGAGCACCTTTATCGAATATACGACTTAGAAGATACGGGCCTTCAAACAGGTTTTTTTTCAGACGGACCCCTTTTCACGCCGACGGACTTTACGGGTTTTGAATTTTGCTTATTTATTTATTTATTTATTTTTTTTTACGTGAACTCTAGTTCCGTGAAGTTGCAAAAAATGGTTCACGCCGTGAACCAGACTTCACACGAAATATTAAATTCGAATTATTATTATTTTTTGCATGGTTCCTAAGGACGTGAACCTTTTGGACGTGAACTCTAGTTCCATGAAGTTGGAGAAAATGGTTCACGTCATGAATCAAACTTCACGAAATATTAAATTTGATTTTTTTGTTTTTTTGCCGATGGACCCCTTTTCATGCCGATGGACTTCACGGGTTATGAATTTTGATTTTTTACTTTTTTTATATTATTATTATTATTATTTACGTAAACTCTAGTTCTATGAAGTTGCAAAAATGGTTCACGCCGTGAACCAGACTTCACAGAATATTAAATTTGATTTTTTTTTTGCATGGTTCCCGAGGACGTGAATCTTTTGGGCGTGAACTCTAGTTCCATGAAGTTGCAGAAAATGGTTCACGCCATGAATTGGACTTCATAGAAATATTAAATTTGATTTTTTTTTTGTGTGAACTCTAGTTCCATGAAGTTGCAAAAAATGGTTCACATCATGAACCGGACTTCACGGAATATTAAATTTGATTTTTTTTTTTGCACTCGATTTCGGAAAGACGTGAACCTTTTGGGCGTGAACTCTAGCTCCGTGAAGTTGCAAAAAATGGTTCACGCTGTGAACCAGACTTCACGGAACTATTAAATTTGATTTTTTTTACACGGTTCCCGAGGACGTGAACCTTTTGGGCATGAACTCTAGTTTCATGAAGTTGCAAAAAATGGTTCACACCGTGAACCGGACTTCACAGAACTATTAAATTTATTTATTTTTGGAGTCTAGTGGGAAATACGAATTTTTCTTTTTGGGAGGGGGATATTTTTTGAATTTAAAATGAAAGGGATATGGGCATTTTTCCAAAAAGGTAAGTAGAAATCAAAAAAGTCAACCTTTTAATGGCACCCCTTACACCCTCATAAAATGACCCCCAAAATGGACAATTTGATAACTCATGAGCATCTACTCATTGAATGATCATTAGCCTTAATGAGTTATGTATAAAAGTGATTAAGAATTAATTTAAGATTAATTATTTCACTAATCTTTTTCTATTTTATACTAATCAAGGAATCTATTTAACAACTAATCCCTAATTAATTCACACAATTGAGCATATCATTGGATAGAGCAAGGGAGCAACTAATCTTTGTGCATCAACAAATGTGTAAATTAATCTAAAATAGGAGATTAATTAGACTCTTAATTATGGTCTTCTTTTTTAAGCCAAAATTAAGCAAAGAGAGTCAAATTTCTCCAATTGATGTGATTAGGTATTTTGATGCATCTAGATTCTCTCAAAACAATCAAAACATCAATTTCGACTACTCATATAATCAATTTAGACTCCAATTAACACATTTTCTAAATTGTTTTGTCTCCTGAGCAAGATTAATTACCCTTAATGATAAAAACTAGTCCATTAAGAGAAATTAGTCAAATTCAAGGATTTTTTGATGGTTTTAAGAATTTTTTTGAAAGATTAAGCTACTCCTAATGCTTGCTAACACTCTAATCCAAACAATTTCAACAACAACCAACACACAATTAAACTAAAATTAACGATCTTAGTTCTATGTTTAACACTAAAGATAGCTAACATTCACTAAAAATTACATTCTATTGCATTGTTTGATGCAATGGATGCAAACTAAGCCTAATACAAACTATGTGCAAGCCCTAAGAACATGAAAAACCACAAAAACAACAAATTAATCTAAAAATTAAGCAAAAAGCAATCTTTTCAAAAACAAAAAAAGAGAGCTATTCTACACCAAATCTCACGCAAATCACCATCCAATCCACATCTTTTTTATGGGAAACCATTAATCAAGATAATAGGCAATGGATAATGCGTAGATTAGAGGAAAAATGATGGAAAAAGCAAAGGGATGGTTCCTCGGCAGCGACACCAAAAATGTTATGGCTCACCATAACCCTTCTTGAAACACATCCAAAAAGAGATTACTTGGTGAACCGCAACTGTCGTGAGGATCTTTGCAATGGCCGAGCTCGTAACCCTTGAGGTCTCCAAGCTCTACAAATCCTTGAGAAGCAATTCCACCGTGCTTCCCGTGAGCGTTGTCACACCCCTATGTTGCACTACGGGTACTCGTCCCTCCTCTCAAGTCACTTCACTCACACATACTCACTAGCATGCATTAGGGAGAGAGATTAGCAAGAGGATTAGCACGAGAAAGTCTCAATTGCACAATGGGAGAGTATGTTGTATTATGAGAGATATTCACTTATATACATGGCCATAAGTGTTCACACTCACTTAAATTGTGGCTGGCGGCCGAGCCTTTTAGGCTCATAAGAAGCCTAATGCTATTATAATGACTACTCTCATAATATATCCATGAAGTACATCACTTAGGGCTTCATCCTAACTTGCTACCACATGCTCTCAAAGAGGGAATCGCCATAAATACTCTGTCACACCAACTTCAATAATGTACCACCACTTTTTGTCAACCGGATTTGGTTGAAAAATGACCTGATATTTAATTTTCGATCATATATATAAATTGTATGTATATATAAAATGTATGCAAGAATAACTAATCAATTATTATAAATATAATATCATTTATATATACCTATTTACAATGTTGTGGAAGAAAGAATGTATCATGTAGATCAGTCCATAATTTTGTGGAGACAACTTCCACGAAACTTGATCTATCTCTATGGATAGTTGCACCTTGTCTTTCCATGATCACTTCAAACCATTGCACATCAAAGATGAACATGTAAAAGGTTGACTGAAATTCGATTTTTAGAATATCTTGAATCAAGCCAAAATATTCTATATCTAATATACGGATGTTTGTGTCACTTGCACTTGTGCTGCTTTGTTGCTCAAAAATTGCCATCGCTCCATAGTCAAATGTTGTACGATTTTTGTCTATCCGCTCCACTTGAAAATGCCATCCGTATGACCATAATGATCCAAATGATAAATACTACAAAGTAACACACACTAATGTGAGATAATAATTATCTTTATTTTTGCAAATAAAGAATGTAGTAGTTATTTGCATGAAAGAGTCATACAACAAATACAAGTAATGCAGTAATGATCATTAATTATATACCTTTTCAGTGTATCCTCTAGAGAACTCACATTTGATGTTAGTGACTTTTTCACCCTCTTCTCAAGCCTTTGTTAAAGCATTATCTAGCCATCTTAGGCTCGTGAAAGGAGACAAATAATCCAATTCCTCAGGGTACTTGATGTTTCATTGTCTATTTTGTCTCCTAAAGGCTTGTCATGCATTTCTTAATTCCACCTTCACATCTTTATACTTTTGAAGCCACTTTTCCATGGGCAGGATGATTTAACATGCAAAACTTGTTGACCTTCTCTGCTAGTGTTGAATTCATTCTTTGGTCCTTTCCTTTACCTTGAGGGACCTCACCAACTATCTTCTCATTGTCCTTATTTGTCCAAAACAAAGGCATTTCCTCGTCCTTTCAACCGAGGAACTCAAAAATATACACTAGTGACTCTTGTATTAACCACCCCTCAACCATGCTTGCCTCAGGTCTTGCTCTTTTTCGCACAAAACCTTTGAGAGTTTTCATGAATCTTTCCAAGAAAAACATCCAATGGCTATGTACACTACCTGCTACATGTATTAGTAGATGCACTTGTATTGTTAGGATGCTTGTCGAAAAGTACTTCTCAAGGAGACAAACTGCTTTGATTGAGTTAAGCTTGGCTTGTCCGATGGAAGAAATGGTAATCTCCTTCTATGAAATCCATCGAACAAGGGATGACAACTTGTATATAGTTGAATGGAGGTCAGGAGTCGACTAATCACAAATTGCCACCTGTAAAACAAAGTACAAGCAACAAATTGTTGTGTACGAATTTTTTCACAAGCTCACATAAGAAAGTTATAGTAATCAAATATGTAGAATATCATCAAAGAAATAGAATTTACCAAGAGAAATTTGTGCGTCATGTGATTTTAGATCACTAAGCTTGGCGTTCTTTGTAAATGCACTACGAACGCAATGCATGTGCCCTATAGGAGTATGAAACGATAAAATAATCCCCTTCACCCTTTTGTGCTCCTTTTTGGTAAGGATCCAAGAGACCTTAGGTAATTCAATCCTCCCATCTCCATGTACTCTTGCCCAATATATTTCCATGATGTTGGTTTCCCTAAGGTCTTCACGTGCAGATCTACTATCCTTCACCCCAATGAGATGATCCCATATTAGACTCCCTATATTTTTGAAGATGTGCATGGGATCTAAGAGGTGATTAATCAATAAATCATCCCAATATGGGAGGTCATGAAGAATAGAAAGCCTTTTCATACCAAATGGCAAATATGTACCCCTACCCTCTAACCATAGTGCTTTCCAATTGCTTGCTTTCATTAGCCTTAGCGGTCATCCAAGCAATCCTTCTCTTAAGTCATGATCTAGTTGAGGGAGAAAGATTTTATGTCCTTGATATATCATCTTCTTTAAGGCTTCTGATCTCCTTGCATTCAACATTGGTCTACAAATAGGACAAGCATGATATCCACTAGTCACAAAGCACTACAAGAGAATCATTGTTTTTCGACGCTTAGTTTCCATGCCTAGTCGCATCGTCGTCGATATGTGCGTCGAAATAGGCGTGGAAAATGCATCGAAATAAGCGTGGAAAAACGAAATAAGCGTGGAAAAAGTCGTCGGAATAAACGTCGAAATAATAGTCGAAATTTTTCTTTAAAATTTATATATATATATATATAATATTTGCTAGTTCCCATCCTGGGGTGTGTTTTAGCCTTCTCTTTCTACCTCTTTGCATATGTATCTATGAGAGAGAGAGAGAGAGAGAGAGAGAGAGAGAGAGAGAGAGAGAGAGAGAGAGCTAGAGAGAGAGAGATGATCAGAGAGAAAGAGATAGATAAAGAGAGAGAGAGAGGGGGGAGCTGAGGGAGAGAGGAGGGTATAACTTCCATCACGCTCTCCGAAGGAGGAAAAATGATCTGATATAAAGAGAGAGAGAGAGAGAGAGAGAGAGAGAGAGGGAGCTGAGGGAGAGAGGAGGGTATTACTTCCATCACGCTCTCTGAAGGAGGAAGGTAATTCATCCATGTCGTCATCATCTTCTAGCTCTAGCATGAGAGCTGTCGATGCATCATGATCATACTCAGCTTGAATCTCTTCTTCTTCTCGATTATCTCGTGTTTGTTTCTCATTCAAGATGTATTTGCTCAATGAGTACACCTTCATCTGATCCTAATCCTGTGTGAGTCTCACCTACTTCCTCAACTAGTATGTCTTCTTCTTGTTCTTCTTGTTGTTCAATAGGGGCTAGTGGTGTATGCTAAATCATCACATGATTTGGGGGGAGTTCCTCAGTATCTGGCAAACAGTTAACTGCTATTTTCACCTCTTCAAATATTTATTTTCCATGTGGATTTATTTGGATCACAAACAACCATTTATGATCTGTCGGGTCTTCCACAAAGATGATTTGCTCACAGTGCTCAAGTTCCTTGGGTTGTTGGATCACCTCGTTTGTGGCTACTCTTGTTGGTCTCCATCGTTCAGGCCGGATATCCACTGGTTCGTCATTTGTTGAAGCATGCATTGCTACTAATTAGATGTTCCAATCGCTCCACCGAAAATATTCTCCATTTTTTTGTATGATCATTGCAAATTCGTTGACATCAAGCCACTTGGTATTTGCAGCGACTACATGGGCAAAGAGTTTTCTCCTCTAAATCAACAAAATTTGAGGGTGTGACATCGTCCATGGTTTCCATATTGATTTGCAAAATGGGAACGAATGCTTATTTTTGGAGGGGAATCCTGCCTTAAGTATTTTTTGAGGGTGGTAGTCGGCGATAGGTAATTTGAAATGTCAGGGGCACGTAAGATCTGGAAAGATTTTGAATTTGAATGAAAAGTAACGATTGTTGAAATAAGTGTCGAAAAGGTTGTCGAAATAACCGTGGAAAAGAACGTGGGAATTTTATTTTTTTGACTCTTATTTTCACGCTATTTTCCACGTGCTTTTTGATGCACTTTCCCACGCTTATTTCGATGCTTTTTTCCACGCACTACAAGGGATCGGGCTCATACCCGCGCTCTTAGCCGCTAAAAATGACTTGTGAAAAAAAGTAGCGGGCCCGTGTATCAGCGCGTGTATCATCGCGGCCAGAGACATGCGTGTAAAACCGCGTGTATAGTACCACTCAGACGCACGTATACACGGGTGTGTAGCCGCGTTCTTTTCACAGACGCGTTGATACACGCGGCTATACACGCTTTTTCTTATATTAGACGCGCTTATACACGGGTGTATAGCCACATCCTGTTCAGTTCCAATGTCCCAGACGCGTTTATACCTGCGTCTATACACACGTTTCTTTAATTTAGATGCGCTTATACACGCGTAATTGCCAGTTTATACGCATTAATACACGCGTATTTTCCAGGGTATCCGCGTAGATACACGCGAGTTTTAGCAGTTCTGACGCGTGTATACACGCGAACAGAGAGCACAAAAAAAATCCAGAGAGTGCTATTTGGTGCCTGAATACTGTTCCAGCATTCCAGCACCCAATAGCACTCTCTGGTTTTTTTTTTTTGTGCATTAGACCATCCCATTAGACCATCCACGAAGAACATATGCACGAGGGAGATTAAGACAAGAACGACATGAATGCATACATTGTCATTACACGATTCAAGACAGACATGAATGTAATACTATCGATCAATCAATTCAATATTACTATCAAAATTTCATACATGTATACAAGGGAGTCCATATCTCGAAGTAGCCCATGGCTTGAGTTTACAAAAAAATATATACAATCACATCCTCAATATGGAATGTGATACTATAAGTCTGAGTACTACTCAGACCCAGATGATGACTCGGTGCTCCCTCCATGTTCAGATGAGCTCACATCGGTCGGAATGTCCGAGGAGTAGTGCTCACGTCCACCCTTTGCAGCGGCGGCCGGTGGATCATCAGCAGCTTGTGCCTGTTCAAGTAATATATAGTATATAAGTATATATATATGCAATTCAATAAACCAAAACCATTCGTTACGAATTTTCAAGTACCTGTCGACCGTATGGTCTCATGGCCATCTCAAACTGCGCGTCCGTAATACGTCCCTCGGCTTTGAAGATGGCCCACGTGTCACGTCTGCTATGCCGGCGAGCATACGCAGTATCGTGGGTTGTGGGCTTCCTCCCCGTAACCCGTCGCTGTATCATAATCAACACAATTTGTAAGATTAAAACAATCATAGAATCAATGAATTAAGTAAACAATCAAATAAAGTGGCAGGATACTTACGAACTCTGCCTCCCATGACTCGACGCCGCCAGATCCGAAATGCGAAGATCCAATGGTCTCCATCTGGATCCGTCGTGCCTCCACATGCTGCCTGCTCTTCACGCCACCCTCTGCTCGTTTCTTTGCCTCCTTCCACTCGCGTTTGTGCGCAGTGGCAGGTTTCTCGGTAGGATAGCCACCCGCAGCTACATTTAGCCGGTCATCGTACGCGAGTTTTTTAAGGTGAGATCTTTTATTACTTAAGATCTCCCTTATTCGCGTCCTTCCCCATACATCCGAGAATGTAGCATGTGGGGGATTGGGGTACCGACTATGTACAGCCTCTATCACCTCCCCAACTAATCGGCTATTTTGATCTTTAAATTTAATAAAACAATTTCTATATGAGTTTGATACTACCCCACGCATGTACTCCATTACCTCCCTCCCCCTCGCATCCATCACTATCCCGCCCCTATCCGTCACATCATAGCAGACTACTCTCTCTATCTCTCTCATCTCCTCCTCTTCCGAACTGTCTCCTCTAACTCCTCTCTCTATCTCCTCTCTCACCGCGTGCCCTACTACCTCCCCCACTTCCCCCACCTCCCCCACCAAAGCACCCGCCGCATCCTCCACTCCAACTCTTCCTACTGCTGCGGGTGGAGTCACGACTGGGGGATTGTCTACGTGACGGTGGCTGTGAGCCCTGACGTGACGGTGGCTCTGAGGGAGCACGTGATGGTGGCTGTGAGGGTGTACGTGAGTGTGTCTGGGACGAGGTATGTCTCCTCGGTGGACGTGGAAGAGGAGAAGCTGCATGCCGTCTCGTCGGACTCGGAGGAATAGACGGCACTGGAGTGCCCTGGATACTCGCGGTAGGGGTATAGACACCAGGCAGGGAAGGAGGGGGATGGGCATACATATACTCTGTAAGCTCAACCGGACCAGGTTGGTGCCCAAAGTGATTCAGCATCTCCATCAGCCAATTGCTGTACGCAAATGGATCGGATGAAGAACCTGGAATATCCATAAAGAACCTGCAACAAACATCTTCATGTACATCATGGGCTGTCTCTTGACTCACACAAATATCATCATTCAAGTCAGTTGCCTGCAAATCATGAAATCTGAAATGCCGCAGTTTTCTGTCTGCAGAAACGCGTGTATACACCCGTCAAAAAACGCGTGTATACACCCGTCCAGAAACACGTGTATATCCGCGTGAACATACTCTGCAGACAGGTTACATGCGCTCCTACACGCGTTCGTACACGCGACCTGTGAAAAAATTTTCTCGAAAAGACCGACCCCCCGACAAAGACAGAATGTCCTTATAAAAGGACCAGCCATTGTCGCCCCTGTCAGGATGCAGTAACCCAATCGTGTGCAAAAGGACAAACCCAAAGAGCAAAGAGCAAAGTAAACAAATCTGACAAAAGAGACAAGGCACAGGACAAAGTGACTCACCTCTGAAAAAGTGAGTCTTCTCTGCTCCTTCTCTGCTCCCTCCTTCTCCCGTGTGTGTGCTCCTTTCTCTGCTCCCTCCTTGCTGTTGGAAGAGGCGAAAACAGGCGAAAACGCATGCACAGTCGATTTCGTAGTTCAAAATCTATATTTGGGGAAGGCGGGCTATTTTTAGTTTAAACATACCGCCGCATTTATATTCGCGTTTATAAATGCGTGTATATTCGCGTGTATGTTATTTTAGCTGCGTTTATACACGCGTTTTGCAGAAATTAGCCGCGTGAATACACACGATTTTTAGGAAGTAGCCGCGTTAATACACGCAATTTTTAGGGATTTTTGTGCTTTCATTAAAAACATATAATGATTTTGTGTTTTCTGATTTGTACACAGGATGTCATCAACCTCTTCAAGCAGTTCTGGGGAAGATGAGACAATGCGTCATCGTAATCGCGATGTCTGGTTGGGACAACGGATCAAATGTATGTGTAATCGATGTCAAGGATGCATTGTACGAGCACGTCGAATTACCTTGAATCACATCTCCATGTATGGAGAATGGAATCAAACAGGTTTAGAGGTGAGTAGATGTAAATTGATGGTATTCAAATGACTCATGGTATCCAAATTAAATTAATAGAGTTGTAACATATAATTTGATAAATTGAAGCAGGATGCAGTACCACACCCTAACATGGTACCCTACACGCGACGAGAGCACGTAAAGCGTCGACGAGATGATGCTGGAGCTTCGGGATCTATTGTCAGAGATGAGTGGGAAAGGGACGACAATAGCCCTGCACCCCACGAAGTTGTGGAAGATGAGGTGCTTGATGATATGGTGCGGAATCTTTTTAAGGATGATCCCAAAGGTATGGACGACGATGATATGGAACAAGAGCATCTTTATAAGGCTTCATCGACACCGGTGTTTGAAGGGTGCACATTCTCAGTTTTACGTGCTTCACTTGAACTACTTTAATATACAAACAGTTTATGGATGGAGCAATGCAAGTCTTGACGCATTGTTGAAGTAAGCATTCTAACTTACAAATTTGAATTAGTGGTTTAAGGTTTAGGATTTAAGACTAATTATAATTGATGATATTGGATGCAGGCTATTATCAAACATGCTTCCAAAGGAAAATAGACTACCCACCTCAAGAGACATAGCGAGGCGCTATGTGACATCTCTTGGAGGACTGGATTATGATAAAATACATGCATGCGTCAATGATTGCATTCTCTTTCGTGGGACACATAAGGAGGCTCTACATTGTCCCACTTGTGGTGAAGCAAGGTACAGAACAGATATGAAGAGTTTTGATGTACCTCGTAAAGTCTTGCGACACTTTCCTATAATTCCTCGCATCAAACACATGTTCAAGTGCAAATCCATAGCAGATATGAAGAGTTTTGATGTACCTCGTAAAGTCTTGCGACACTTTCCTATAATTCCTCGCATCAAACACATGTTCAAGTGCAAATCCATAGCAGAGCTCATGTCATGGCATTCCTCACATCGATCGGATGATGGCATGTGGAGAATTCCCGCAGACACTCCTGCTTGGAAGCATATTGAAGATGAGTGGCCCAGCTTTAAAACAGAGCCCAGAAACTTGAGACTTGGCCTGGGTATGGATGGAGTGAATCCATTTGGTTTCAAAAGCACCGCATACAGCGTGTGGCCAGTTGTGTTGGTGAATTACAACCTTCCACCATCAATGGCGATCAAGAAGGGACATCTTATGTTATCCCTTCTAATTCCAGGGAAACATAAAGTCAAGCATATGGATGTTTATCTTGAACCACTGATTGATGAGTTGGAGGAACTATGGAGAGGTGTTGCGGTGGTGGACATTAGTAGGCCTCCCTCCTCTCGACACTTCGACTTAAAAGCAGTGTTGATGTGGACAATGCATGACTTTCCAGGATACAGCGATTGTTCTGGTAAGAATTCTAATTACCTCCCTACTCTATTACTATTGGCTATATATATTAATTAGACGGTTTGACTTTATTATTCTAACTTTTATTTATATTTTAACAGGTTTGAAAACATCGGGTAAACATGCATGTCCTGTTTGTGGCCCTTTGTTAGTACATGAGTATGCTGATGGTTTGTGTAAGACTATATTCGATAATCATCATCGATTTCTCCCCTCAGATCATCCTAAATATGTTGCTAGTAAGAGTAACATTCCTCCACAAACACTTTGTGCAAAAGATTGGAAGCGTATTTGGGAGTCTACAACTATTCTTCCTCCAGATGGCATGAACAGGTATAGTGATGTTTTTTCAATCTTGTTTTGTGTAGTCTCTAATTGGATTAAAGGTCACATAGAGCAATCCCTTGTGCAGGTACTCCATTTTTTTCCGGCTGCCATATTGGACCCATCTTAAGATCAACCATCTTCTTGATCCCATGCACATCTTCAAGAATGTGGGATCTGGTATTTGGGAACATATTACTGGTAAACGAGACAATGTTAGCGTACGTGAGGACTTGCGGGTCGCAGGACGTATGCGTCAAGCTTGGCCACGAGAGGTGGGTGGGCACGTTCGTCTTCCGCCTGCACCATGGATTATATCAAAGAAAGAGGAGAAGCAGGTAAAGCAGGCCATCACCACTTTGCGTACTCCCACTGGATGCATGAGATCATTGAAGGGAGCCTTTACAACCACTAAGAAAAGAGGCGTTGAGCAACTATATGGGTTGAAGTCCCACGATTGGCACAAGATGCTTCAAGTAAGTGTTTTCCAAGTCTTGTACGTACGTTGAAATTAAATTTTGTAATGCCATAAACCATAAATGTGCTCTTATGTGCGCAGTTCATACTACCTACTAGCATCGACCATTGTGCGAATAAGAGTTTGAAAAAATGTATTTATAAGATGGGCGAGCTTGTGAGGTATGTAAAACCCATGCTCAGATCACCCTTCATTATACCTTGCAAAATGAACGTGCATGAGGTATAACGTACTATTTATTTATTTTTTAGATATGTTAGTTCCAAAGCAATTGATCCAGCCACGTTGGATGATGCGCGTGTTATGGCAGTGGAGGTGGTTTGTTTGGTAGAGGAAACTTTTCCGCGAACCATTCTCACAAGTCAACTACATCTCATTGTGCATTTAGTGGACGAAATTGCTTTATGTGGTACTGTGCATGCACGTTGGATGTTCTTCCTAGAGCGCTTCATGAAGACCTTAAAAGACTTTGTGAGGCAAAGTGCAAGGCCTGAAGGAAGCATGGCCGAGGGTTGGTTGATACAAGAGTCTCTTGTATATATTTCAGAATTTCTTGGTCAGGTGGACAGCTCTTTGCCACGACTATGGAGCAATGAAGAGGACTTGAGGATGACCTCTATTGATCATGATAATGAGGATGAGCATGCCATTTCTCATGATCATGAGAATGACCCTACCATTGAGGATGATGGTGATGTTGATGAGGATGATCAGGACATCGATACCATTATCAATGGAGTACAGAATATCGATAGTGGAATAAATTTAATCGTAGCCTTACCAATTGATCAAATGGATATTGATGTTGATCGTTTGGCAAGGATGGATCTTATTGAAGATGAGATCGAACCCTAACCAATCCGTCACTGTATGTTCTAAATTGATGACATTTCTATCATCTCATATGCATGATTTGTTTTTGAATATATTTCATTGTTGTAAATGCATGTAGTGGGATTGTGTAATGATGTATACTGTAATGTACTATGAGATGGTTTAAGGAAAATAGTTTTTAATTTTGTAAAGGAATTCAGTTTTTCTTCAGTTTTTCTCTGCCATGCGTGTATTAATCCGTGTATAGTAGCGTGTATTTATCCGTGTATAATAGCGAGTATTACCCCGTGAATATTATCGTGTATAGATGCGTGTATTACTGCGTGTATATAAACCCGTTTATACACGCGTTGATAAATGCAAATATACACGCGAACTTAAATGCTAAAATACACGCGCTCGATTCTATTCAAATACAAGCGCGACCATACACGCGTTCGTAATTTATCGCGTGTATGAAACGCGTGTATGGCAGCATTGTCTTGTAGTGACGCTTATATTGGTGGCACAGGTTTTTACAGTAAAACACAACTTTCCTTATTTCTGCATTTTTTTTCATGCGCATGTATTTTGCTTCCTCACCAGGTATACCTCCTTTTCCCTCACTCCCATCTCCTCTTGGTTACATGTACATGTGATGTAAAATGTCTGTGTGTGTAATTATGAGTAATATTCTTGTTTTTTTGCTTTCTTATTTGTTTTGTAGGTTCTTTCTCTCTCCCAAGCTCTTCTCCACCTCCTTCTTTGCCCTCCCTCCCATCCCCTCCCCTCTTTCTTGTTTTTTTGCTTTCTTATTTGTTTTGTAGGTTCTTTCTCTCTCCCAAGCTCTTCTCCACCTCCTTCTTTGCCCTCCCTCCCATCCCCTCCCCTCTCCTCTCCTCTCCTCTTGGTTGTTAAATTGGTGTGTGTGTGTGTGTGTTGAAGGATAAACCTCCTTGTGTATCCATGCTATTCACACTTTTAGGGTTTTGTATCACTAATTCTTTTCTCAACTTTTTGTTTTGTTTTGTAGGTCTTCTAATCCTCTCTTTTTGTTTTGTTTTGTAGGTCTTCTAATCCTCTCTTTCACCAAAAAGAGGTAAATTCCTTTCTCTCTTTCCTCTATTTTTATCTACCAAAAAGAGGGGTTTTGTTTTTAGGTCCTCTATGCATAGAGCTCTAATCATAGAGCTTAATCTATGCATTAAGCTCTATTTGTATAGCTTAATGCATAGATTAAGCTCTATGCATGCATTCATAATGCATAGAGATATATGCATAGATTAAGCTCTATGCATAGAGTTTAATGCATGCATTAAGCTCTATGCATAGAGCTTAATGCATGCATAGAGCTTAATCTATGCATGCATTAAGCTCTATGCATGCATGCTTAATGCATAGTGCCGGGATACGGTTTATTTTAGGATAGCATGTCTTGCATAGTGCTTTATGCAGAAGCCTCATGCATAATGCTTTATACATAAGCTTTATGTATAAGGCCTCATGCATAAGCTTTTGTATAAGGCCTCATGCATAAGCTTTTGTATGTATGTATTACTAATCCTTTCCTTACCATTTTGTTGGTTTTGTAGGTCCTCTAATCCTCTCTTTCAACATCATGAAAAAGAGGTAAGTGCTTTTCTATCTTTCCTCTCTTTCCTCTATTATTATTGCACCCTTGGGTGCTAGGGATTTGTTTTGTAGATTTGCATAGCCCACACCTGCCGGTGGAAAAAAATTTTACACAATTGTCATTGGCAATGTGGTTTTGGATAATGTCGGGCAAGAGATGAAGAGCCGCATTCGCGAGCTTTGCCACATTGTCTTTGCAAATGACTTTATGACTTTATGGCCAAAGTTGGATAAAGACAAGAAAGATAGAGTCATAAATCAAATCAAGGATGAGTACAAGCCGGCTGGCGGTAGTAATGTCGTCCCTCCATAAGGTGTATAAAGCACCACATGGTGGATGTCATGAAACATTGGAGGGGAGATGTGACTAGGAGAGTGAAGGCAGGGGGTGAGAAGCCTTGGTACATGAGCACCGAGGATTGGAATGAGGAGAGGCAAAAGCATGCTTGAAATCCCCAACACTACAAGCAACAAGAGAATGCGGCCAAAGCTCGAATGGAGAGCATAGGAAGCTCTCACCTTGGAAGTGGTGGTTGGGACGCATTCCATGTCTACTTTGTAAGTATCAACATTTATCTTATATGTTTCATTTGATGTTATGTCTACTTTGTAATCAACGCTTATCTTGTTGTTTTGGTACTTTTAGAATCAAGTGGTTGGTTGGCCCCGGCAACAGGAGAAGAGGAGGATATTGCTCGCCACCATAACACATACTTTCTTTTGGAGAAGCTTCAGCGAGAAGGTGCCAACCTCAATTGGGGGTGCATTATAGATATGGTAAGTATGGTAAGCCTTAACCTTATGATTTTTATACTTGCTTTACCTTGTCATGTTAGATCGTTGCTTTGGTATACCAAAAAAAACGTCTTGTATGGTTTTTGCAGGGACCAATGCCTGATCTTGAGTGTGGGCTCCGCATAGAGTGGCCTTGCCTATGTCTTTCCCCTTGTACATACACATTTTGGTCAGCTCACATATTTGTTTGAGCTTGTATAGAATGTATGCGAATTTTGGCTTATGACTCTTGACACCAATATGCAGGATCAAAGTTGGTAGGTCCAGGGAGGCTGAGAGAGCCATTAGCAAAGAAGCTCCGATCTTTTATAAAGAGAGGAATGCGATTCGGGAGGTTGACCATCTTCTCCTCCTCCTCTGTGGGGCGAAGAATGTAAAGCCCTGACAAGCCCGCCTGCACATTGAGGCGTGTGATGCCCAACGTGTGGTCGTGATACTATAGTGTAGTAGGATTTTGTCGATTTGGGTAGACATAATCTTGTGTGGTGTACGCGGGCCCTGTCTCATTCTTGGGTGTGAACCATACATACGCGCTGGCGCACACAAAAAACAGGCAAGCACAATTTTATGGATACACAGTTATGGTGTGTTTACCATCAAAGTAGGCCCAGGAAACGAAGCTGTCTCCTGGCTAGTCCCGAACGCGTAGAGAGTAGTGTTGGGCAAGTCTCGGTGTAGTTTCTGCGCAAACGTTCATAGCGTGAATGACAAAGTGATTTAAATGCAGCATCTCAGGCACCCAATGCTATGTGATGCTGAAGAGATTCAAGCAATCATTAATGAGATGAGAGTGTGTATTCACCTGAGTGATTTTGTAGGCACCGATGGTGAGAGGTTGGCCGTTGGAGACGTCGAGTACTGGAGGGAAGGTAAGGGGCTCGATGAATTTCTCCAAGCGAGGGCTTGGAAAAAGTATTACATCGTTGCAGTTTTGAGGATAATGATCAGGAGCAGGAGCCGGCTCTGTATTCAAGCCTTACACCAATCCTTTTCGCCATGAGTTGAATACCCATTTTCCTTCTCCCATCAATTGGAGTAGTCTTTTTTTTTGGTGAAAATTGAACAAGTTCTAGGCTAAGTTGAACCTATCTTTTGTCCATTTCGCCTTTAGTTAGTGTGTTGTCTACTTAAATCCTTTGTTTCTAGAAACCATTGTAACTATGGTAGTTTAGGCATGATTAGGGCCACAAATTGATCCTAGGTAGTCATAAGACTATAAATCGAACTTGGATATCCATTTTAGACATGAATTAGGGTGTAATTTGACCCCATGTATCAGTTAAAGGCTTGTTTAAGCTGTAAGTTAATATTGGTAAAACTATTTAGCATATATGGGTATCAATATGATACTAGGCAACAATATTTGTCTTCTAAGGGATACAATTTTGAGAAATTTATTACTTTAAAAAAAATATATTTTATAATATTAATGAGAGAATATATAATTTTGGATTTAATTTTTTAATTGTGTCTGATAAGCTTTAAGGGTATTTTTTTATTGCAAAATACATGTCAAGTTACATTTTTGGGACTCTCTTATGATATTTTTAAATCATTTTAAGACATTTGTTTGTGAAAGTTAGGTACATAATTAGATTATGGATAGGTGAAGTACTTTTATCCATAATTAGATTATGAATAGGTGAGGGATGGGCCTAGGCACATGGGTTTTAGGTATATTTAGTCATATGTATTGGGGTATTTAGGGCCTTGGGACTATCAAGGCACATTCCCTATGTACTTGTTGAGAGACCTTTTTGACATATAATACACATTTACCTTCCTTGAAGCTTATGCAAGCTTTCTTGGTTGTGTCATGGTGGCAAACTTCCCATGTCTAGGTGCTGCTCCCTATGATGAATGGACCTATGCCCATTCTAATTCAATATGTTGAACAAATGACAGATCGAATTTTTATACACAAACATATCAAAATACATGTAAAAAGTCACTCAAACACATAAGTAATTAAAACAAGTTAAACATACATTTGAAAAATATATTAAAACTTGAAAACATGTTTGTAATAATAAATCCAAAATACCATGGAAGGCATGTTACTTCGAGTATTAAATGCAAAATGCCATAGAAGGTGAGTTACATCTTGTATTAAAGCTAAAATGCCATGATAGGCAAACTACATCGAGTCCTGATTTATAGAATAGGGAATAGATCATTACAAAACATTAAAGAAAAGAGCTGCATTTTAATCACTTGTACCGGATTTGGATTAAGCTTTGGACTAATAGAAATGCGACATTCAACCATAAATATGACATATCCACTTTTTACTAACTTCACTAGTTTTGGCTATTTTAGTGGGTTATCATCACTTGAATGTGATACGACGACATTTCAAAGTCACTTTAGTGGGTTCGAACTTCAAGGGCCTGTCCCCACCTACCAAATGTCAGTACCTCAAAAAAAAAAAAGTTTAAATTTAGGTTCCTCCCAAAATGAGTAAATGCATTTGAAATAGTCTACCGTGATTTCACCACCACCATCAATCCCACCTATGATGGCAAAGAAGCCATTGAAAAGGAAAGGACTTCCCGCAGTGTCTCCATTGAAATTCAGGTCATCTTCATAGAAGAAAATGACAGACACGAAGAAGAGAAAGGCTTCTCGAAAACAAAAACAGTCTAAGAAAAAAAAGGCCAAGTCAAAGAAAACAACTAAGAAATTAGAGTCCAAGCCGACCAAGGAAGACGAAGAGGCCAAAGCTTCTATGGACACCGACGAGCCAAAGTAGATAGTTTTTTTGTTCTCATACATTGTAACCAACCAGTTTATATAGATACCATTGTAATAAATATATATATTTATTACATTGTAACCAAGATACCATTGTAATAAATATATATATTTATTACATTGTAACCAACCAGTTTGTATAGATACCATTGTAATAAATATATATATTTAATTAATATTGAGTTTAGTTTCTCATTTAACATTGGTCATCTTGTCTTGATAATAACTATTTTACAAAATGAATCCACAAGATACCATCTACCTTAAATTTGTAGTTTGATGGTATGGCATCTAATAGAAATTCCCAGGATGTACGCACATCCCTCAATCTCCATTTTGCATTTAAAGGGATGACTGTATTGTCATCATCACTCAAGTTGATTGTTAGGTCATACTGCACCAATTTTTCCTCTGAATCCAAAGGCATCCAAGTCCCTCTACTCTTTTTTCATCGTTTGTACTCTAAGATAATGTACAAGGTTTGTCAAGAGATGTTATATGCCATTACCACAGAATCAATGCAAGCATTACATTTTATAAAACCACCCCTATGGATGACTTCACTCACTTTCCATTCTACTCCAATTGCAATATCCAACTCTGACTCAGATATATGTGTAGACAACCACATTGCTTTTGTCCTCTTCATGTTTGCTTCTTGAAAACATGCCACAAATACATGGAGAGGTATAAACCATGATAGCCTAATCCTCTTAGAAATCCTTCCTGCTTTCATAGACTTCTAAATATCTAAGATAATCTTGGATTTAAATGCTAATAGAGTACTTTAGTCTAGAAAGTTCCAATCTAACGAATTTAGGCTTGGTATAGCCAAACTCTCTAGTCTTCCATAAGCTTCTGGTCTTGTAGAGAAAAAATATACTTAGCATTGTATAAAAATATATGTTTATTAATGAAAAAAGTAGATCAACACGCATGGCTTTGAAAGTCCCGATGAATAACTCCACACAGGTTGCCACTCAATGCTTGTTGAGATGGATAAACATTTATCAGATATACAACATATGTGAATAAACCATAGAGTCATAAAGAACATAAATAAAATTACAAAAATATCTTACAATGGGCTTGCAATGCAGATGCTGGAGTTGAAAGATGCATGTGCATGTCTCTTGTGGTGTACACATGTTGCACCTTTGCCTTCCACCCGTCTTTTGCTATCTTGAATTCCAAGATGCATCCCTTCTAATGGTATTCTACTAAGCCTCTTCTTTGCATTTTTATCCTATGAAGACCTTTGCATGATGGTTGCATAGCCACCCAATCATTTAATTTGAAGTTTATGCCTTTCCACACACCCTGATCATCTTTTAAATTATGAAGGATGCATGATGAAATGACATTAGGAGTGCGCCTTGGGTTAGACTTGTCTCGACATTGTTAGATGATGAATAGTGGAGAGAAAGATGCAAAAAGATGACTAACTCTTGTCAATGGTATCTTTCGTGATGCCATAGGACAAGAGCTCGTCGACCTCCCTGTTCTGTAAGATAACCTCTAGCTGCTCTAGGGTGTCGGCCTCAATAACAATCTCGGGTGGTTGCCCTTGACCTTCCTCGGCTTCTTTTCGACGTCGCTCTTCTTTCGCTTCTCTACTAGGCTCTGCTTCTTCAGCTTCCTTCCTGCGCTCTTCTTCTCTCATCTCCTTTGCCTCTTGCTCTGTTACTATAGGTAGATTTGTCCTTTTTGCTAGCAGGTAGTGGGCCGAGTTGATCGAAAAACCGCTCGTCTTGCTCCTGTTCTTCTGGCATGGCCTAGGTATGTACGTGTGCGAGAGATAGTGGGAGGGCAAGAGAGAGTAGAGGAGAAAGAAGAAATTGAAATGTGGTGGTTATAAATGAAAAATGACTTAAATATGTCTATAAATATATTTTTTAAAAACTTTTAGAAAATTTAAAAACACAAAAAGATTATAATCAGAGAGTTTAAGCCCATGAGGAACCACACCGACGCTTGCTTGCTACCCACTGCCGTAGTCTCTCCCTAGCATTTGATCAGTTGTATCCTTCAGTTCTTCTTGCATTAACAGTTTTCATTATTTGACGCCTAAGAGACAAATTACCGCGAGATTTCTGCCTTTTTTTGCCAACCAGAACGCGATAGAACCAGTTGAACATTTCATGGAGCGCAGTACTCTTGACTTTGCCACCACCATGGCGAGTGTAATGTGATTTCTCCATGCCTTGATTGCTCCAAAGTGCTAAAGAGCCATATCTATCGAGAAAGTATGGCCCATGTGCATACAATATATGCTACATAGAAAATTACAAAAAGTCAACAAACAGTATGAAGAACATGCTACAAGGACACAAGAAATATAACATTACCATGTACTGAGTAATGTGTGTTTCTCCCCATGCCTTGACCATTTCTTCTGTAAATCTACAAGTGGCTTGTTTAAGTGCCTCAATACCATGGTCATCCAGGTGAGGTCGCTCTCGAAGATCGACCATTTTATCACACACCTCCCATACACGTGCACGTCTTAGGCCAAGCCTGGCATCATTTCCTCGATATGTTATAACATCACATATCTTCTTCCAAATTTCAAAGTTAGTGTGGCTATGAGAACCCAAGTGGTTTGATAGCAAGTGTCTGGCCTTTGATCTACCCATGCAAATTTTATTAGGGTTGTCTTGTGTAGGGTTTGATTTTCTGTCCTTTGTCAAGACCACTACTCCAGCATGTAGTCCAATAGAGAAAAGTACACCCTCTAGTGCACGTATTGACTCTTCTTGTCGATCTTCGGGCTCCATGTTCCAGACATAGTTTATGTGGAGCATCAATAGCTTATCCAAAATCCTGAGTCTTGCATGTAATGTGCACACATGCACTTGACATAGTGGAATGTCCAAGATTGGGTTCCAAGCATTGTCCTCCTGGTCACGACTAGGTGGCTTGCTTTGGTCACAACTTAATATGCCATTATGCCATACCTTTGATCCTTTCCTTTGTTCAGCATAAAAAATGATTGTTTTTTTGCACCCACCTATTTTTGACTTTTGCCTTTGCTAGGTTGTTTCCCTTTTACTCTTGAGTCTACTGCTGTCTTGGAATGACAACAGTAAACACATGAGAATATAGTATTTGCACCTGTTTTACAACCCAACATACACTTTAAGGTTTTTAGATCGCCACCCAAGTGCCATTCAACAGTAAAGCAGCCTATCCCGGGAACATCAAGCTTTTGACCATTGACTTGACAAGAGACGACATGTTGAATGCTAGACCGTTCAAAATACCACCTCAAGGTATCATGGTTCTCTTTTGGGAGGACCCATGCTGCTTGCCACCAGATGTTCTTCTCTAATTGAATGCCGTAGTAGTCTTGCTTATGCCCTTGACCCCTATTATTGCTGTCTTGCCAACTTCAATTAATTTTATGCTAGGTGGAGGCCAAAATTCAAGTCTTGTGATTGATTAATTCCAAAATCTTCTTAGAAACTTTGTGGTACACACTTGAGAAGGATGCTATATGATTGGTTGAAGCAATTATGCATTTTGGAGCTGATTATGAGCTGATTAAACAGGCTGTCTACAGTGATTAGTGAAATAGAGGGTGATTAATTGGCTAATTACTCTCTCAACTTAAACAATTGGTCTAATTTCTTCTACATGGAGTTAGTAGACATCAATGCTAAGATAATGAATGCCTGGCCTCTCAATTTGGACAAGAATCAAAGGAATTAGAGCACTTTTACTACTATTGGTTTTTACTGGTTTTATTGGTTTTTCTCAAAACAGAGAAGGGGATTTGATAAATTTGGTATGTATGCACCTTGGATGGTGTTGATATGCAACATTGAGCTTGTTAAGGTGTCAATGCAAGTTATCCACACTTGATTGACCACTACATTGTAATTTGAAGCCTTGGAAAAGTGCATCAAAGATTTTCTACTTTGGACTCCATATGCCAGTTGAATTTGAATGCAATCAATTTGATTTTCTACATCAATAGTGAAGTTTCTTGAGTACTTTGGAGTATCTGGAACACTTATTAGAGTGTGATTGAGCTGAGGAAGGCTCGTTTACAGATTTGGACATGTGCGGAAGGTGCATTTACATTGAGCAAATATGTCAGACAACCCAGTACAGATTGTGGGTGAGAAGTTGGATAGGAAGAACTTCCAGGCATGGAAGTACATGATTAAAAGCTTTCTGAAAGGAAAAGGGTTTTGGAAACTTGTTACACATGCGGAGCCAGAGCCAAAACTACCTCGACAACCTACACAACAACAGGTTGTAGCTCATAATAAACAATGGTCAAAGAGAGCATACAAAGTTTTGCATTACTTGTCTATATGTATCTTGGATGCTATACTCATACATATACATGATGCTGAGAATCCCAAGGATGCATGGGATACTTTGGTAAAGCTGTTTGATACAGATACTAGTACTCGTCGTAAGTCTCAGTTGAGATAACAGATTCATAATGTGAAGTGTAAAGGAAGGAGTATCCATGATTATGTTCAAGAGATAAAGAAGTATGCAGATGCATTGGTAACTATCAATGCCCCCATGCCTGATGATGAGAATCCCAAGAATGCATGGGATACTTTGGGAAAGCTGTTAGCCTGTTTGATACACATACTAGTGCTCATAAGTCTTAGTTGAGATAACAGATTCATAATGTGAAGCGTAAAGGAAGGAGTATCCATGATTATGTTCAGGAGATAAAGAAGTATGCAGATGCATTGGCAACTATCAATGCCGCCATGCCTGATGATGATTTGGTAGACATTACCTTGCGTGGTCTTGGCAAGGAGTACAAGTCTTTTGATACATCTATTTCTGTTTGGAGTACAGGTTTACCAGATTTTGATGAGTTGGTTTCACTCTTGCTTGTTGAGGAAATCAAACTCAGTGACTCTTTTCATGATGCATCTACTAGCCATGATGATAATGGCAGAAATCAGGCTTTCTATTCACAAAGGGGATTTAGACACAGGGGGAGATTTGCATCACAAGGCCGTGGTAATGGTCGTGGATGGCAAGATAGGTCACCACAACAGAATTTTCAGCCTACATATGGTGCTAGAGGTGGTCGTGGATATACATCTCAAAGAGGCAGAGGTAATCCTCGTGGTAGAGGATGTTGGCAAGGCCAACAAACATCTATGCAAAATGTGGAATGCCATTATTGTGGGAAGTTTGGTTATATGGCACGTGATTGTTTCCGCAAACAAAATGATTTGAGAGGGGGTAGAGCACAACATGGTGGACATTATGCACAACATGGTGGAAATTATACAAATGGTGAAAATTTTACAGCAAGCAGTAATGATGGCAGCGCAAATCACTTGTTTGCCATGAAACATGTTGTGGGATCTATGATGACAAATGGTGAAAGTGATGACACTTGGTATATGGACTCTGGAGCATCAAACCATGTGACTTGTCATGGCGAATGGTTTGAACATATGAAGCCTATGGATGTGAAAGGCTATGTGGAGACAAGAGATGATTCCCAACATGCTATCACACATGTTGGAAGTGTACCATTGGTTATGCACAATGGTGAAACAAAGTCTATGGCAGATGTCTTGTATGTGCCTTCTATTACAAAAAGTTTGGCCTCAAATGGTGGAACAAGGTTTACAGGTTTGTTTCAACAAGCATGGATGCTTCGTTGAGGATTTCAAAAATGGATGTAGAGGCATTGCCAAAGGCAAGAAAGAAGGTAGGTTATTTAAGTTGGATGCTCGGATTCTTGAGTTGAAATCAGCCATGTTCTCTAAAAGCCGAAATGTGGTACAAGACATTGACATGTGGCATAAAAGGATTGGACATGTGAACATACAAAGGTTAAAGAACATGCAGGCAAGAGGCATTGTAAGTGGGCTGCCTAGATTCAAGTATGATGGGAATATGCATGTCTGTGATGCTTGCCAGTTCGGAAAGCAAGCAAGGTTGCCATTTCCTAAAGAAGGCAACATGAGTAGCAGGCCACTTGAGATAGTTCATAGTGATGTATGGGGACCTGCACAAAACCCATCCATTAAAGGCAGCTTGTATTATGTGACATTCATTGATGATTTCAACAGAATGACTTTGATTTGCTTTCTTAGAGAGAAAAGTGAAGTATTGGGAAAGTTTATGGACTTCAAAGCTTTTGCAGAGAAGCAATATGGCTCTTGGATAAAATGTTTGAGGACATGGCATAAGAAGGCAGTTAACTTGCAGGTACACACCTCTGTAAAATGGTGTTGCTGTGAGAGAAAGAATAGAGTCATTTGTGATGTGGCCAGGGCAATGCTCAATGAAAAGAGCATGCCAGACTATTATTGGGCAGAAGCGTGTGCCACCGCGGTGTATGTACTTAATAAGACACCCACAACAGCCAGACATGGAAGTACACCAGAGATGCGGCTTACAGGTTTTAGGCCAAACATTGGACACCTCAAAGTGTTTTGTTGCATAGCTCATGTGCATGTGCTTGATGAGAGTAGGAGGAAGTTGGATCCTAAGGCAAAAAAATGTGTTTTTGTTGGGTATGCACAAGATCGCAAGGTATATAAATGTTACAATTCGCATACTAGGCAAGTGGTTATCTCACGAGATGTGGTGTTTGATGAACTTGCTAGTTGGTACAAGGCAAAGGATGAGGGTGTCATTGATTCCGTTGATGCTGATGTGCATGTGAGCTTGCCACAAGCAAGTTCTATTTCTATGTCTGGGCTAGCAGAGTCTGAGAGTAGCACTATATGTCCATGGTCAGGATGCTTGAGACATGAGAGTGTGAGCAGTGGGAGTAGTGCTGTGGATAAAGGGAAAAAGAAGGTTGAAGGAATTGGCATTACAGTTTATGAGTCGTCAAGTTTAGAAAGTTTAGATGAGGAACTTGGCATACCAGTTTCACGCACACCACGTGCAAGGTAGGATAGATATGTGCCTCCACATGTAGAGTGATAGGTGTTCAGAGTGATCCGCATGCATTGTGGAGGTCCCAAAGTGTAAGGTATCCAGTTGGACAGGTTGACATATCGTGACTTTGCTATGCATTATGCATATATGACCTCTTTGGTGAAGCATGTGGAACCTACATGCTATACAGAAGCTATTGGGAAGCATGTATGGGAGAAGGCAATGGATGTTGAGATGGACGCATTGGTTCATAATGAAACTTGGGATTTGGTTGCCTTACCACAAGGCAAAAATGTCATCGGTTGCAAATGGGTTTATAAGGTGAAATGCCAATCAGGTGGTTCCATTGAGCACCATAAAGCGCGGTTGGTAGCTAAGGGTTATGCACAAACCCAAGGCTTGGACTATGATGAAACATTTAGTCCAATTGCAAAGATGGGAACAGTGAGAGCAGTCATTGCTATGGCTGCAGCAAATGGTTGGGAAATGCATCAAATGGATGTGAAAAATGCATTTCTAAATGGTGATTTACAAGAGGAAGTTTATATGGCACAGCCAGAAGGATATGTACACCCGAGGTACCCCACTCATGTATGTAGATTAAGGAAAGCATTATATGGTTTGAAGCAAGCACCTCGTGTTTGGAGTGATAAGATAAGCTGATACCTTATCTCCCTTGGATTTCAGGTTTCTTCAGCAGATTCCTCACTCTATGTGAAGAAAAAATATCATGGGATTGTCTTCCTTGTTGTCATCTATGTGGATGACTTGATTGTCACAGGAGATCATGCTACAGATGTTATGCATGTCAAGAAGGCATTGAGTGGGCAATTTGATATGAAAGACTTGGGTGAATTGAGATATTTTCTTGGGATTGATGCTGCAGAGGCTGATTTTAGTGAGGAGTTGGATGATCCATCTATGTATAGAAAGATGGTTGGCAGTACATGACTATCACATGCCTAGATCTCAGTTATGCTGTGGGGCTAGTAAGCCAATTTATACAGAGCCCCAAAAAACCTCATTTGGATGCAGTGAGATGCATTATGCGCTATGTAAAGACCACTGCATATTATGGTCTTCTTTATGAGCATGGTAAAGGCTTAGATGTACACGACTACACAGACGCAGATTGGGTAGGTAGCTCATATGACAGGAGGTCTACTATTGGTTATGCCTTTACATTTGGAAGTGCAGTGGTGAGTTGGAGCAGTAAAAAGCAACCTTTTGTTGCTTTATCTAGTACAGAGGCTGAATATAGGGGTGTAGCCATTGCTACATGTGAAGGAGTATGGTTGAAGAGTCTCTTGGCTGATTTGAGTGAGCCTATTGATGGGACAAGGTTGTCATTCATTGTGACAACATGAGCAGCATACAATTGGCCAGTTTTTCATGCACAGACCAAACACATAAAGGTCCACTATCATTTTGTCAGAGAGAAAGTGTTGAATGGTACAGTAGTGGATTTGCAGTATGTGAAGACTGAAGAGCAGGTGGCCGACATCTTTACAAAGCCACTTTAGCAGGGAGAAGTTTGAGTACTTCCGTACTATGTTGGGAGTACATGGGATGAGCTTGAGGGGGAGTGTTGAGAGCTTTGATAGCCCAAGCTCATCTACGTCTTCATCTATGGCAGTACATCATGAGATTGAGAGAGGCTGTTTTGAGATTCAAGCTCTATGTCAGCTTATGCCAGTTGCACTATGTGCTGGCATGTTAGGTAGTAACATGTGTGAGACATAAATGACCACATCTAGTTGGTTATAGTGTGTGGACATTAGCTAGGGTTAGCTGTGTGTGGACACAACACATGTAGTGTGTTGTAGATTATGGATTATGGCTTTTTGCATTGTGTGGGAAGGGAGATTGCTTCCCTCTATGGTTAGGGTTTGATAATACATTAGGGTTTGCTCTTGTGTGGATAGGGTTTGCTCCTGTGTGGTTAGGGTTTGCTCCTGTGTGGATGTCTCCTCTCCCTCTACCTGTTTTTCATCACTAGTATCCCTATCATGCGTAACGTCTTCAATCTTAATACTTGCGCCCTTGGGTTTTTTAGCTGGTGGCACATTCAGGTTATTAAATGCCCTATATTCACTCAATGGTATAGGATGCAATAGATTTTCAAATCTGTATCTTATAAGCTTGCAGGTGTTCATGCCCTTGTCCATAAGAGTGAGCCTATGCGCATGGGCCGAACAAATGTAACTATCAATAAAAAAAATCTATAATGAAATATTCTGCAGCCTCTTGACGGGCACATACTGCATTGTTGGCCCATATCATCCCAAGCTTCCAATTATCACAAATCTATCTCACAACTCTCATGAATGTAGGATTGGGTATGAGTAACTCGACATGTTTTTGGGCCCTCCTTATCTCTCTCAAGGCATTCATATGCTGGTTGATCCTTTTTTTTATGTTTTTGCTATGATATTTGGTTTTGATTTGCTGCTTTCTTTGCCAAACGTGGACTTGGTCCAACCATCCTTGTTGTTTTCTTTGTTCTAGCCATCTATAGTCTGTTAATCAAATATGAAAAGAAATCAGACAAAGAACTTGCCTTATTTGAGTTAAAACATTCAAAATGAGCAATTAGAGCAAGAAGAGCAACAGATAAAGGGAACATAACATGTGAACACTTTTTTGCCTAATGTAAAGATAGCGTGAGAAGAATGATCCAATAACCCCCAGTCCCTTCTATCGCTTTGTCTTTCAATACCTTATATGTCACTCATAACAATGTTTGAAGGTGGAAACTCTATGAACAAAAAGAGCAAGTAGAGCAATAGGTAAAGGGCACATAACATGTGAACACTTCTTTGCCTAATGAAAAAATGGCGTGAGAAGAATGATCCGATAACCCCTAGTCCCTTCTATTGCACCATCTTTATATAATTTATATAAATATAAATAAAATCTCATTAGGTTTACTTTAGATAATCATTTTCTTTTTTAAAATTATGTTTGTTATTATCTTTTCATTAGTGTTTATTTTTTAGTTATGTTATAAATGTTTATAAATATATATGTATTGAATATTTCATAATAATATAAAAGTATATATATATAAAATATAAGTTTATATAAGAAGATATATATGTATACATACACATAAATATGTGTGTGATAGTATGTGTATATTTGGTTTTGTACATATACATATAATTTTCTCTATAAATATATAAACATTAATAGAATATTTTTGCTTATAGGGTTTCACCAAGGCCATAAAATTTCTCATAGCCATAAAGATTTGATCTCCCATGCTCAGACACTAATTCAAATCTTAAGGTATGGCGACCAATGACAATGGTTAAGCACAAACTGCTTATGGCATAAAGATTTGGATAATGGTCCAAATCTGCTATGGCCACCACCAGAAAGATAGTCAAAAAAATAGATTTGGACAATTGTCCAAATCTACTATGGCCACCACCATCAAGATAGTCAAGATAGTAGATTTGGACAATAGTCCAAATCTACTATGGCCAACACCAGGGATAGTCAAAAAAATCTTTCATGGGGCCACTAAGATTAGGACATTAGTCTACATCTCATGGATTGGCCACCACCAAGATTCGGACTAGTGTCCAAATCATTAGGGAGTGCCACAAAGAATCAAACTAGAGTCCAAATCTTGGGGCATGGCAATGGTTAGGAACGGATAGCAAGAAGCAACCTACTGTGGCCACTTCTAGTTGTGAAGCTGAGTACAGGGCAGCTTTCACAGCTACGGTTGAGTGTGTGTGGCTCAGACGGCTTATGGCTGATTTGGGTGTTGGACAGGAGTCTGCCACCTCTATCTACACTAACAGTCAGAGCGCATTGGCAGTTGCGAGAAACCCAGTTTTTCATGCTCGCACAAAGCACATTGAGGTGCATTATCACTATGTCAGGGAGAGACTCTCAGCAGGAGAGATCAGCTTGGCCTATGTGCCAACACAGGACAACCTCGTCGATCTTTTCACAAAGGCGCTTCCTCGTGAGAAATTCGAAGCTTTCCGCAAAGCTTTGGGCTTGCTCCCCTTTGTGGATTGATCTACTTTGGGCATGGCACTCCCCTATACATGAGTGTCAGCTCTCGTTCACACCATCACTCCCAGGGGGGATTTGTTGCCATATACATAGGCAGTGATGTGTGTGAACACACTTAGGACCACCGGGGCACTTTTTCCCTCTTTAGGAGGTTTTTTCCCCCGGCTTGTATATACGCCCATAATTCTAGGGCTAACTTATCTTTTGTACATTGACACAATCTAATACACTTTGTGTTGTGTGCATTCTTGCTTCTTCTTCTCCAAGCTTTGTGTGCTTTCTTGCAACCCTAATTCCAACATTCCTATTATGGTTTCAAATTATAATATACTTAAAAATAATTTTATGGACAAAGAATCTTAAAATGTACTGCTAGTATTTTTTAAATTTACCTAAAAATCTCTAAAATAAAATAAAATATAGTATTAAAAGTAGTGTCAAAGACACTACTTTTTATACCACCTATCCATGCTTTAACCTAGACCAATCTTTAAAGATAAGTCCTTAACAATGACACCTACAAATTTTCATGAGTATAAAGAAACAATTCTCATTTTACAAAATAGATTCAATAAAACAGAATGACAAATGATGGAAACTTAACATTGATAACACACATTTCAATCAAAACTCATAGTTATCAAAAATATATCATCTCTTGCCTTGAGGTTACATATAGATTCAACATAAACACCTTGTTGGAAGAGTTTGATGAACTCTTGAAAATTGTGGTGTTAAGAAACACCTTCATGTTGAATTCGTAGTTAGTCAATAGTTTCTCTTCAATCTTGTGATTTTGTAATGTTTGTATAATAATATAGCCACAAGTACAAGGGAGCTAGGTCTACTAAGAGCCATAGGAATTAAATGGAGTTTCTAGCTCATGGCATGATTAAGACTAGGAGTTAGGGGATTGGTGTTATAGAGCTCAAGGATATATTAGGACTTGAGTCCCAAAGAAAAACTAAAGGATATATTAGGACTTGAGTCCCAAAGAAAAACTAAAGGATAGTTCCAAGAGCTAAGTTTTTGGGGAAATCGAGTAAAAGATAGGTCCAAGCACCAAGTGATTAGGAAGTTGAGTCAAGGATAGGTATAAGATCCAAGGTGATTGAATTGAGTCAAATATCTCTCTCCCTATGGGTTAGTACTTGAGTCCAATCGCCTTATCGGGGACATTGATTCCAGGACCTAAGGGATTGAGGTTCAAGGATAGCTTTAGTACTTTATTCTAAGAGCTTTAGTTCTTGATTCCAAGAGTTAGAGGTTAGGATTTATAATCGAGTCTTATTGGTATAGTTAAGACCTTGAGTGCAAGACCCAATAGATTTACTACTTGATTCCAAGAACTGGAGGTTAGGATTTATAGAGCTCAATGATCGAGTGATATTGGATTAGTTGAGACCTTGAGTGTAAGACCCAATAGCCTCTATCTCCTTTTGTGGGTTAGGAATTGAGCCTAATAGCCTCTGTCTCCTTTTGCAAGTTAGGAATTGACTCTAATAGCCTTATTGGGGTTTAGGAATTGAGTTCAAGATCCAGGGAATTGTTGAATAAAAATGGATTTTGATGTTCAACTTGAGTGTAAGAGCAAGGGGATTGGCATTATGGAGATCAAGGTTATAAAAACTTAGTGGGGTTTAGTCCTAGAGCTCAAGACCCAAGGGCATTAGGGGAAGGTTGAGGTCTATAGGGGCCCTTTAAGCTACCATATTATGATTTTAATGACTTTTTGTTAAAATGTTAAGTTTCTTTGATTTTAGATACCTTCTTATTCTTCAAATGGCTAGAAGTTTGAATTTTAAAGTTTCCCGCCAAAATTGAATTTAAAATTGAGTGGGCAAAACCATATCATGTGACATATCTATGGAAAGAGCTCAGCAAGTAGATTCTGGATCTCTAATCTCCGACAAATTTTGAGCTCATATGTAGAAAGTATGGATGTCCGAAATTTCAAAAACTTTTTCCCCACTTTTTGGGAATGAAAAGTACAAAAAGGCATCTTCTATAGAATCTTTTGACCACCTTTAATCACCCAACATTTTTGTATACATGGCATCACATGATTGGCCCTTTTCCTTAATAATCTTTTAATCACATGGCATCTTAAAGGGCCCCTATAGACCTCAACCTTCCCCTAATGCGATTGGGGAATTTAAATGGATTTTGATACTCAAGAAGAGATTTAGGGGATGGACCCAAGAGCTAGGGGATTGGAGTTATAGAGATCAAGGATAGGATTGGATCTTAGGTCCACTATCTCTCCCCTCCTCTCTCCATGTGGTTTCAGATTTGAGTAAAAGAGCCAAAGAAATTACTTCTATCTCCTCATGTGGGTTAGTACTTAATTCCAATAGAGTTATTGGAATTTAGGCTATGATTCTAAAACCCACAAGATTGGAGAATTTAAATAGGACTTAATTCTTAAGGACAAGTTTAGGACTTTAGTCCAAGAGCCATGGGATTGGAGCTTTATAGGAAAAATTTTTAGAGTATTATTTGGATTTAGAGTAGTCTGAGAACCAAAGCATTAGGAAATTTAAATAGAGTTTGATGTTGAAGGACAAGTTTAGAACTTGAGTCCATTGAGATCTAGAATTGGAGAATTTTAAATGGATCTAAGACTCAAGGATAGGTTTAAGACTTGAGTCCAAGATACAAGGGATTTGAGCTAAAGGTTATAGAGTCTTATGGGGGCTTAGGCCAAGTTGAGTAGAAGACCAAAAGTCCAAAACCAAAGGGATTGGGAAATTCAAATGGGTTTTTTAGGTTGAAGGGATAGGTTTAGAACTTGAGGCCAAGAGCAACATGATTGAAAATGGAGTTAAGTATCTATCTCCCCTCTCTCCATGTCACTTAGGACTTGAGTTAAAGGGCCAAATCAATTAGATGGAAGTATTTATCTCCATGTAGGTTAGGACATTAATCCAAGAACCAAAGGATTAGAATTCATAACTAGGGAGTAAGGACATGGTTTTGGATTGGAGTCCAAGAGCATGAGCATGGTAGAATGCTATTGAAGTATATTAACTCTCTTTTCCTCTAGTATACAGTTTAGAATTTAAATCCAGGTTATGTCCAAGACTCGAGGTATTAGGGAATTAAAAAGGATTTTTGTTGGAATTAGGGTTGCAGGAATGCACACACAACTTCAAGAAGATAAGGAAGCTTGAGCACAACACAGTAGTGTATTATGAGTGCCAAAAATGAAAGATAACAAGCCCTAGAAGATAATGGGCGTATATACAATGCACGGGGGAAAAAACCTCCTAGTGAGGGAAAAAGTGCCCCGGCGGTCCTAAGTGTGTTCACACACATCACTACTATAATATGGTAACAAATCCCCCCTAGAGTGATGCGGTGAACAAGAGCTAGCACTCATGTATAGGGAAGTGTCTAGCTATGTGGACGAATCCACAAAAGGGAGTAAGCCCAAAGCTTTGCGAAAAGCTTCGAACTTCTCACGAGGCAGAGCCTTTGTGAAAAGGTCTGCAAGGTTATCCTGTGTTGGCACATAAGCCAAACTGATCTCTCCTGCAGAGAGTCTCTCCCTGACATAATGGTAGTGCACCTCAATGTGCTTCGTACGAGCATGGAACACTGGGTTCCGCGCAACTGCCAATGCGCTCTGACTGTCAGTGAAGATGGTGGTGGCAGATGGCTGCCCAACACCCAAATCAGCCATAAGGCGTCTGAGCCACACACACTCAACCGTAGCTGTGAAAGCTGCCCTGTACTCAGCTTCACAACTAGAAGTGGCCACAGTAGGCTGCTTCTTGCTCAACCATGATATGCATGAGCTTCCAAGCATGAAGCAAAAACCACTCGTGGACACGCGTGTGTCATAACAACCAGCCCAGTCAGAATCTGAAAAAGCATGTAAATCTGGCGGCAATGATCCCCCCTTGGGATAAAACAACCCAAGATGCCGAGTACCACTCAAATAGCGAAAGATACGCTTCACTGCCTGCCAATGCTTAATGCCTGGGCTATGCATAAATCTGCTCACCTGTGAGACTGCAAACTGAATGTCTGGCCTCGTAATGCATACATAAATGAGGCAACCAACAGCTGTCTGATAGAGTGTGACATCAAAGTGATCTCCAGCATCATGAAGACTCAACTTCAAACCTGTCTCCATTGGAGTAGCAATAGGCTTGCAGTCTTCAAGGCCAAATCTCCGTAACAATGTTTCAATATACTTTGTCTGACACAAAGCAATACCTCCATCACACTGCTTAAATTGTATCCCCAAATAATGATGCAAATGCCCCAAATCTGACATCTCAAAAGAGGCATTCAAATCAGCCTTAAAATCAGCAATATGACTCTCATTTGGTCCTGTGAGCAGCATGTCATCGACATAGAGAGCAATGATTAGATGTACACCATCCACACGTTTAACATACAAAGTGCTTTCTGTTGGACTATTCTGAAACCCATGTGCAGTCAAATATGCATGTATTTTTTCATACCAAGCTCGTGGAGCTTGCTTTAAACCATATAAAGCCTTTTTTAACCTGCACACTTTGTTTTCCTGCCCTCTTTGAACAAAACCACGAGGCTGCGATACATACACCTCCTCATGCAAATCTCCATTTAAGAACGCAGTCTTTATGTCCAGCTGATGTACATTCCAACCATTATGAGCTGCTAATGCACAGATGCTACGAACAGTGGTCATACGACATGTGGGAGCAAAAGTCTCATCAAAATCAATGCCCTTCTCTTGAGCATAACCTTTTGCAACAAGCCTAGCCTTATGGCGATCCACTGTGCCATCAGGCTTACGCTTCAATTTGTATACCCACTTAGTGCCAATGGCCTTCTTGCCAGGGGGCAAGTCACATAAAGACCATGTACCATTCTTCATAATAGCATCGTATTCTGCTTGCATAGCAGCCATCCAATTTTCTGAACTTTGTGCCTCATCAAATGAAACAGGCTCACTTTCATCGCACATACTAGAAACAGCCAATGCATAACAATTTGACGCATAAGAGGCACCATGAGAGCCAGAACGAGTGCGACTAGACAAAGGGGCATCCAACTTGCTGTCACGCAAGGTCTGCACCAGCCATCTAGGCATGTTCCTAGAGCCCTCAATCTCTTGTCTCTCATCCTCAAGTGCATCATGCACATCTGCATCAGATATAGGCTGATCTGTGCCATCATTTAAAACCTGCATAGGCTGAAAAACTGCCTCATGAGGTATTGCACTTGACTGTGCACCACTGAAAAGAGGCAACAATGTATCATAGACATCACGTGAGCTGATATCTGTCTCCTTAGTACATGAAACCAAGGGCTGAACTGCATCTTCCACAAATACAACATCACGGCTAACCAAAATGCGCTTTGTCTGTGGATGATACAAACGATAGCCTTTGCTCTCAGCACTATATCCAACAAAAATACATTTGACAGCTTTGTCATCCAATTTTCTGCGATGTTGCACAGGCACTAATGCATATGCCAGGCAACCAAAAACACGTAAATGGCCAACAGATGGCTTGCGGCTATGCCAAGCCTCATATGGAGTGACAACCTGTAATGCTTTGGTGGGACACCTGTTTAGTACATAAGTGGCACACATGACAGCCTCAAGCCAAAAACCATGTGGTAGACTTTGACTCTTAACCATACATCTTGCCATTTCCATGAGAGACCTGTTTTTTCTCTCAGCCACACCATTTTGCTGTGGTGTATACGGCACTGTACATTGGTGTTTTATCCCACGCTCAGCCAGAAATGCATTAAATTCTGAAGACATATACTCCCCCCCTCGATCTGAACGGAGGGTGCCCATCTTACTTTCTGACACATTTTCAGCCATAACCAAAAACTGTTTGAAGCTCAAAAACACTTCGGACTTTGCCTTCAAAGGATATACCCATGCATGCCTGGTAAGATCATCAATGAAAGTCACGAAGTAAAGGTAGTTTCCAAATGATGGAGTTTGCATGGGACCACAAACATCACTGTGAACAAGCTGCAATCTGCGTTCAGCTCTCACTGATCCATCTTTGGGAAAGGAAGCACGCTGCATTTTACCCAGTATGCAGCCCTCACAAACATGCTTGACAGGTGCCTCAAGCTTAGGCAAAGAAGACACCATTTCAGATTTCTGCAGGCGCAGCAAACTTGCAAAATTCAGATGACCAAAACGTGCATGCCACAGTTTTGCATCTGAAATAGCCTGCGTATCCATAATAGCACATGCTGAATCCTCTACACATTTGCCATCCATATTGAGCTTATACAGCCCTCGACATAGTGAACCAGATGCTACAATGATGTCACCACAAGAGAGATCATGAACAGTACATCTGTCATCCACAAATTTTACAACCAAACCTGTTTTGGCAAATGCGGAGACTGACAACAGATTCTTTTTGATCCCTGGCACATACAATGCATCAAAAAGTGTAAAGGTGTTGCCATTTGCAACATTCAGCACAATCTTTCCAACTCCTTTAACGGGATAAGAGGAGTTATTGGCACAAGTGACAGTATTCCCTGTGGGAGCAGACTCAAGGAAAGTGAATAAACTGCGCTGCGAGGTGATATGCTTAGTGGCACCACTGTCAAAGTACCATACATCTGAATCTACTGCAGACATACATGTGTCATGCAAAGATGGGTCATAACTGCACTGCGCATTGAATGCCCATTCTGTATCTAGCACAACATTAGCAGATTCATTGTTAGAAGGAGAGGCATCTGCAACAGCCATACCAGCCTCTTTCTTCTTAGCCTCTTTCGCAGCCAACTTAGGACACACTTTGATGACATGATCATTTCCCTTACAGTACTTGCAAAATGTCTTCTGTTTGTCACCCTTCTTCTCATCTTTGTCTTCCTTCTTTGGTTGCGCAGCATTTGCAGATTTCTGCTTACTAGAAGAAAAGCCAGCTTTACCTTTCCCGCTTCTCTGACTAGCAACGAAAGCTTGATCTGCGACACGCATAATATTCCTGTTTTGCCTTGACTGGTCTTCTTGCAGCAAAACAGAAACTAACTCCTCAAATGATAAGGCATTGGGATTGCCTTTCATCATCAAGCGAAGAGTGGAAGCAAAACCCTGATAAGAATCTGGTAGACCATTCAAAACAGTCTGCACAAGTGAACTGTCAGACAGGATTTCATCTGCAGAAATGAGCTGCTCTTTGAAATCTTTGATCTTTGTCAAAAAGCTATCCATAGAATCACCTTCGTTCATATGCTCACTCTCCAACTGTTTTCGGAGATAAGCAACACGAGCCTCATTTCTTGCCTGATACAATGTGGCAAGTACATCCCAAGCATCCTTAGAAGTCCTGCAGGAGCGAATATGTGGGATAATGGTACGTTTGACAGACAGCGCAATCAAGGCATGAGCCTGCGCATCTCTACCATCCCAACGAATCTGCTCTGCTGAAAGTGGTGGTTCTCGAACAGCTGCTACAGCACTTGTGCCTGCACCATCATCAACAGTACCTGTTTCTGATGTGTTTGCAGCATTCCCAGCCACAATAGGACGTGCATCAATACCCTGCACAATGTTCCATAACCCCTTTGCTACCAATACATGTCGCATCATATATGCCCACAATGGATAGTTGGTGCCATCCAACTTATCCTCAGCAGCCAACATGCGGAATACATCATTGTTGTCAGCCATGGCCAATGACTGTACTACTAGATGTAAATGCTGTCTGTAAGAGGAAAACCTGTATAAAATCGACCTGTGCTATGTAGCACAGCCCAAAACAGACGAATGGGCACCTGTCCTGCAGATTTTAATCCTGACAGAAAATCTGCACAGTAGGACGATTTTGCCTGCGCAGTACTTGGAATGCAAAAACGGAGGGCGAAATGACCTCAGATCAAAATTCTGAAACGACCAAGCCCTACGGGCTTTCCCACGGCATATACTAACCTGCAGACGCTCGTGAAATCTCGTCGCAATCGGAGGAGATGAAGCGGCAGGTGCCGGTGATGCTGCCCGGGAGGAGGAAGCCTGCTCTGATACCAATTGTTGGAATTAGGGTTGCAGGAATGCACACACAACTTCAAGAAGATAAGGAAGCTTGAGCACAACACAGTAGTGTATTATGAGTGCCAAAAATGAAAGATAACAAGCCCTAGAAGATAATGGGCGTATATACAATGCACGGGGGAAAAAACCTCCTAGTGAGGGAAAAAGTGCCCCGGCGGTCCTAAGTGTGTTCACACACATCACTACTATAATATGGTAACAATTTTGAGTCTCAAAGATAGTTTTAAGACTTAATTCCAAGAATAAAACTAAAGGATTTGTGTAGGACTTGTGTCTAAGATTTAAATGATTGGAAAATTCATTATGTCAGATTGATTATGTCCAACGGATTTAAATATTTGGACTTATTTCCAAAACTTTAGAAATTCATTAGTCTTGAGAAATTTGGAATTGTGCTCAAAATATTGGTAAGTGATCGATCTCTAAAGATTTGCTAAAACTCACGTACTTGATAGAGATAAATCAAAACTCACGTACTTGATAGAGATAAATCAAAACATGCATAAGTAATTAATATCAAGAAATTTAGAATTGTGTCCAAATATTAGGTAGCTCTAGAGAATTTGATATGTATCCAAAAATTGGGTAATCAATAGAGTTAAATCAAGAATTTTTTAATTCATTGATCGCTAGAGATTTAGACATGTGTATAAAACTTGGGTATAATAAAAACTTAAACCATTTTTTGATCTTTCAAGGTTTAGACATGAGTCCAAAAATTAAATAATTGATTGATCTCTTGAGATTTATACATGTGTCAAAAACTTGGGTAATTGATTGGCCTCTAGAAATTTGGACATTGCCCAAGACTAATAGCACTAAATTATAACTTGGATAATTAATTAATTTCTAAAGATCTGGACTTGTGTCCAAATCTTTGGTAATTGATTGAGCTTTAGAGTTTTGGAAATTTAACCAAAACTTGGTCAACTAATAGATTTGAATCACAATTTTGATAAATGATTGATCTCTAGAGATTTGAACATGTATGTAAAACTGGGTAGTTGGTTAATGTGTCCAAAACTTGTGCACTTGATAAATCTAAATCACAACTTTCATAATTTATTGATCTCTTTAGATGTGGACAAGTGTCGAAAACTTGGATAATTCATTGATCTCTTGATATTTGGACATGTGTCTTTAAACATGGGTAATTGATTGATTTATAAAGATTTGGAAATGTGTCCAAATCCTCGATAATAGATAGTGCTCAATCATCACAACTTGAATAATTGATTGAATTGGACTTGTATAAAAATCTTGAATAATTGATTGCACTCCAGAGAGTTAGACATGTGTCCAAAACTTGGATAGTATATAGAGTTTAATAATCTATTGGCCCCAAGAGATCTGGACTTGTGTTTGAAGCTTGGATAATTGCTTGATCTCTAGAGGTTTGGACTTGTGTCCAAATCTCTAGAGATTTGGACTTGAATAATTGTTTGATCTCTAGAGATTTGGACTTTGTCCAAACATTGGGTGATAGAGCTCAATCACAACTTTGGTAATAAAATGAATTGGGATTTAGATTGATTAGACACCATTCCAAATCAAAAGGCATGGCCACCATAAGAATTGGCATGCAACTTGTCCCCATTAAACACAAATAGCTTCCCCCCTGACTAACCTTCTAAAAAATAATACCCCATTTCAATGGTCTGCCACGTGCCAGAGTACTTTTGATAAGCTGAAGACCGCCTTAGTAACCAGTCCCGTTCTGAAGCTGCCAGATTTCTCTCTACCCTTTGAGGTAGTAACAGATGCAAGTGGTTTTGCCCTGGGAGGTGCACTCATGCAGGAAGGTCATGCAATGGCCTATGAATCCCGAAAGCTCCGAACGTATGAGAGGAATTATGTTGTCCATGACTTGGAATTACTTTCAGTAGTCTATGCCTTAAAGTTGTGGAGACATTACCTACTGGGACAGATCATCAGAGCTTAAAGTGGATCTTTACTCAGAAGGACCTCAACATGCGCCAAAGAAGGTGGATGCAGACCCTGCAGGAATTTGATTTTGAAATCATGTACCGCCCAGGCAAAGAAAATGTGGTAGTAGATGCCCTCAGCAGAAAAGCCTCCTTGCTTGCAATTATTGTAGTATCAAATCCTTTAATTATTGAAGCAAGAGAGAAGATCATGCAGGATAGATTCTTTGGCCCTATTGCTACCCTACTTATGCAGGAAAGCAAAACTCCACAGGAGTTGAACAGAGTTCAAGGGTACAGCGTGGATGATGGCATTATGTATTATAATCGTAGGCTATGCATTCCCAATGATGAGGGAACCAAGGACCAAATTTTGAATGAAGCCCATGACAGCCTTATAGCAGGACATCTAGGTTTCATCAAAACCTACATGTCTGTAAAGAAAAGCTTCTTTTGGCCTGGTCTGAAAAAGGATGTACTGAATCATGTATGTCAATGTCTGACATACCAAAAAGTCAAAGCTGAAAGAGTAAAAATGCCTGGGAAGTTACATCCACCATTGGGATGTCAATGTCAATGTCTGACATACCAAAAAGTCAATGTCTGACATACCAAAAAGTCAAAGCTGAAAGAGTAAAAATGCCTGGGAAGTTACATCCATTGGGAATGTATCAGTATGGACTTTATTACTGGATTAAGTGCAATCAGGTTACAACTCCATTTTTGTGGTAGTGACAGACTAACCAAAGTTGCCCATTTGATCCCAGTAAAAGAAACCTACACTGCATTGGATGTGGCCAGAGTGTTCCGCAAAGAAATCTTCAGATTGCATGGCCTACCCAAGAGAATAGTAAGTGATCAAGATCCCAAATTTACTTCAAGGTTCTGGACTGCATTTTTCGAAGCAGTGGGAACTTTCTTGAATCTCAGCACAGCTTATCACCCTGAGACCGATGGTCAAACTGAAAGGGTAAACCAAGTAATCGAAGATATACTTCAGTCATGCTGGCAGGGAACCCAAGAAGTGGCTAAGCTATCTGCACCTAGTCGAGTTCGCCTACAATGCTACTTATCATCGAAGTTTCGGGATGAGCCCTTTTAAAGCTCTGTATGGACAAGATTGCTTAACTCCATTAACTTGGTTCGACCCATTGATTAGGGTTGAGATGTCGAGACAGATGCTTGACGACATGGAGAAGCAGATGCAGTCCATTCGTAAAGATATTAAAGCTGCCCAAGATCGATAGAAGCAATATGCAAATAAGAAGAGGACAGACAGAAAGTTTGAAGAAGCAGATATGGTCTTCATTAGAGTACGGCCCAAAAGAAGTTCTCTATCTCTTGGGAAGTACAAGAAGTTATCCCCCAGATATTGTGGACGATATCTGATTATAAAGAAAGTAGGTGACTTAGCCTACGAACTTCTTCTGCCTCCTCATCTCAAAGTTCATAATGTATTTCATGTAAGCCTTCTAAAGAAATATGTGCCAAGCCCAAATCATGTACTTGATGATGAAATCCTAACCTCCTCAACCCAAGGGCAGATGGAACTCCAACCTAAATAAATTCTTGATGTTCGAGAAAAAATTCTCAGGAACAGAATTCTCAGAGAATTATTGGTAAAATGGAAGTTCTATCCTTTTGAAGATGCCACCTGGGAGAATGAAGCCGATCTGTTGGCAGGATTACCCCCAGTTTTGCGAGATGAGAACATCTCGCATTTTTCAAGTGGGAGATAATGTAAGATTCCTCCCCAGCCTCTCAAGATGTCCAACATCTTCCCCTGTAATCAAATCCCTCTTCAAAAATATAAAAGATCTTGTTTCTACCAGTTTTGGTCTAGAGAGAGAAAATCTTCTAGAGAGTGGTAATTCAGTTTTTAAATATTTTTGGATAGAAAAATATCTCATCTTATTAAAATAAGTTCCCCTGAAACAGAAGTTAAAAAAGATTTTCAGAATGTGCATTAGAAATTAAGTATAATCTGTTCAAGAGGCATTATCCTGGGGGTCAAGATTTTTTCGAAATTTTAAATTAAGGTTCCTATGGACCAATAAGATTCATCCAAATGTAGGGAGGAGATAAATAGAAGAAAAAAATGAAAATCCCCCCAAAAATGAGTAAATACTCACATAAGATGAAGAGTTGACTAAGGGGACAAGGTTAATAGTTAAAAAAGAGAGATATTTAGGTGAAATGATACATTTTTGACACCTCAGTATGGGGGAATTTCCCTCATGAAGGAGGCACCTATTTCACATGCTTGAATGAGTTTTAAACTCCCAAATAATGAGATATTTTTATCTCTCCTCTCTCCTGTTTCAACTAGATCCAAAAAGTGGACTAAACTGACCCAAAAATGGTCAAAAATTGACCAAAATGATTTGGAAAATTCTAGAATCAATTGGCTTGGTTAGAAGCTCACTTTTTCCTATAAATAGAAGCTTTCCCCTTTGTTGAAACTCAATAGTGTTTTGCACTGTTAAGTGTTACTTTTATCATTATTGATTTCTATGCATAAAAGAATATTTTTATTATAAAAGTGTTACTTTTATCATAAATGATTTTTATGCATAAACATATGCATAAAATATATTTTTTATATTAAAAGTGTGATTTTCATCATAAATGTTTTTTATGCATAAACATATGCATAAAAGAAATTCTTTCATGATAAAAGAGTGATTTTCAACATAAAGGATTTTTACGATGATAAAAGTGTGACTTTCATCAGAATTGGATTTTATGCATAATTAGATGCATATAGAATCTTTATAATTTAATAAGGGATCTCCTTAATCCTCTGTTTATTTTTCGTAAAAAATAGAAAAATGAATAAGTAGATAATCTGTGAGAAGAAATGCTACCGTTTCATATTCACTAAGATGGTAATGAGAAAATTCAATTAAACTATCGAAGTCGGAGATCGAGATAAATGATTATTTTATTCCTCATAAGAAATTCATGTTTTAGAAATCTGTAAGCAAATATTCGTCGAACGAAATTTAGGAAAAGAGAAATTGAAATAGTACCTTTCGAGAAAGATAGTTTAGGAAGAACCTTTCTTGACCCAAACTCTGATTCAGACTATTGACCAAGACCAAATTCCTTCGTCAGTTTCAATCAATGACGATGTGCCCAATTTAGGAAAAATGCACTCAAATCCCCCATCGAATTTGAAACTAAGTTAAGACTTTTGATTTTGATCTCAAGATCAATTTAACAGAATTTGAGGAATTCTGTTTGGAATTCAGACATGGATCTAGAAGTATTGGGATATGGATTTAAGATTATTCATGGTTTTCAAACAAAATCAAAACTGAAAACTTGCATAGAAACCCTGTTTTCTTAAAGGACTGTCTTACGCCAGAATGCTGGAGGGAGCATTTGGCATATATGTTTATCTAAGGGAAGTTCGGTTGCAAACAGCTGGTGGGGAGTGTTCGAGGGACAGCTCACGCGGCAAAAACCTACCCAGGTCTTGACCAGCCTGGGTATGGTGAAAAATGGTGTGCTTCCAGTACGATGGGCGAGGGCCGACGAAGCGGTCCCTAAGTGAAGTACCAGGACACCTAAGGAGGATCCTGGAGGGTTTTGACCAGGCAATGCACGGGCTCGCGATGCTTAGGACACCCGTATGTATGTCAAGGAAGGTATATATATGTATGTTGATGAATTGATTGTTGTAATCTGTTATTACTAGATCTCGTTTGCTGACCAGCTGGTCCCAAAATGGAGAGTCCAGAGTGGTACTGTTTTTTGAAACAAGGGATTGAATGGAAATTTTGAGTTATGAAATCTGTGATCATATCTATTTTGTCAATGGATTATTTTTTTATATTAAAGTTTTAAAGAGGAGTGTGTGCATATCTGTTTTCTAAAGCTAAAGTTAAGAAAGGCATTTCAATTATGGGTGGGTGAGTACTTGTTTGGTTCCATCAATTCCAGTGTGACAGGGTGGTGGCTAATCCATGGGCTGGATGGGGTTAGGCTGGAATCAGTGGAGTTTTAATAATCAAACTAAAAAATCTTAGGATTATGCTAGGATTCGAGTAGCTAATTAATTCCCTGATAAATTTCTCAATTGAGTGGATCAACGGCTATGCTGCCTGATCTTGATTAGGAAAAAGCGTTGAAATTACTCAGATGATCAAATTATATCAGTGATAGTTTCCTTCTATCTGGTTTATTCAGGTGAAGGATAGCTTAGAATTGATCTCATTAGAAAAATTCGTTAAGAAAATTCAAAAAGGTGGAATTGTCCCTGTTTCTCGGGCATGGGAAATTTTCCCAGTTTCGGTTTTTGGAGTGACCACCAGCCTAGTCTCATGCCCGGACATTCTTGGGCGAGGCCCTGAGTGAGAAACCCTGCCCCGCGCATGAGGGGGCTGCTTCCGCTGCTGTCAGCTCTACCGGGAGTCCGGTGCGCGGAGGGGGCAGAGGGATCTCACAAAAGCTCACACAATGCCATCTCAAAATATCTCACCGTGACATACATTATTTGTATCAATTGCATGCACCTTTCAAGAAGCCACTATTGATAACCATATCAACATATCCCCCATAAATTAAATGAAATAGAAGTCTCAATTCTCCTATTAGAACGACATTGAAAAACATGTGAACTATTGCCTAAATGTTTATTGCCTTTCACAGTCTTTAATCCGTTGGTTTTTCGACAAAGGAAAAATGTTTGTTGCCTTTCACAGTCTTTAATCTGTTGGTTTTTGACAAGTGAAAAATAATGGAAAAAGAGCCATAAAATATTTAGAGTAGTGTCTAAATCTTGGTGTCCATAGAGGATCAATGCACTTGACAATTGCTATATGTAGCCATGCCCTAGGGTTTAGATAGTCATCCAAATCTTGGTGGCCATGCCATGAGGTTTAGAATAGTGTCCTTATCTCGAAGGTCATGAGAGATTTGTACTAGTGTCCTAATCTTGGTGGTTATGGGATATTTGCACTAGTGCCCAAATCTTTCTGGCCCCACCGATGATCCGTGCTTGACCATTTTCATAGCTCTTCCATAGGATCCCCAAGATTAGGACCCTAGAATAAATATTGGTGGTCATGGAATCATTAGGAATTTTTTGGACCCAAAGAGGGCCTCTTGGATTAACTTTTGATTAGGAATGGACCAATAGGAAGAGGGCTGGGTGCACATTTTTGACTTCTTTGATCCTAGGGGGCCTAGGCTTTGGTTTGCTAATGGGGCCTAATTACTACTCTTGTCCCCCTACCTCCTGGGCCCAAACTTAGAGGTTCCCCCACCTAGAATCACGCAGATTAAAAACCCTAAAAATTAAAATTTTTTATTTTTTTTCCAAAAGTGTGTTTTCCCTCTCAAACTTCCCCCCAACATACTCTAGGTTTGGAAAGCTCATTTTGAACCTCTTTCTTCCTCTTCTAAGCTCTCCATTTCTGCACAAACTCCATACCTCTTAAGCTCTCCCTCCTTCTCAAGCTCCCTCAGTCTCAAGCTCCCTCTCCCTCTTTCTTCCTTTTCTTCTAAGCTCTCCGTTGCTGTGCAAAAACTCCATCCCTCTCAAGCTCTCCCTCCTTCTCAAGCTCCCTCCCTCTCAATCTCCCTCTCTCTCTCTCTCTCTCAAGCTCCCTCCCTCTCCATTGTTATAGAAACTCTATCCCTCTTTAGTCTACTCTAGGTTCAGGAAACCTATTCTCAAACTCTAACCTCTTTTAAGCTTTCCATTACTGCACTAAAAACCCTGAACTTTCTCTCCTCTCCACTCCTCTGTTGTAAAACAAGCTTTTCTTTTCCCTTCTTCTCTTTTCTTACCACCATGGCCTCTTCTAGTAATGTAGGGAGAAGGTGGAAGAGCTTGTGATGCATAACACAAGAGATGAGAATGGAGTTTGGGCTCCAACAAGATTCAGGGTTGGGGCTTGGGTATACATATAGCCAAGCTCTAAGGGACCACATCGAGTGCATCAATTGGGGAATATGCTACATCATTGGAAGGGGCAGCTACAAGGCTTCAACCATACTAAGAAGGAAGGATTGGTTGCCATAAAGCAACATGTGTATACCCTTGGAGACCTGTACATTCAAGGCCAACGACTAAGGTTTCCTTCAAATTGTGAGTGTAATATAAACATAGCTTTAACAACATGCTAATATTGGATTTTTTATTTCAAATTTTCTTATGATTCTCCATTTTCTTATGTCTCTATCTGCAAACATTTTCCCCTTTAATTATGTTGAGGAACAACCACTCCAAAGCCTCACTGGAGTTTTCTATGCTATGCATGCATCCATTTGCATGCATCCATTGGAGAGGCAATGTTTGTATCTCAAAGCCCAAGTGATCTTGTAAAGAACAATATCTTTTTCTTTTCTCACTCATATTTTGTAGATAAAAAACCAAGTTTCTTTGGCAAGCTAGAAGAGATCCCCAACCCCCCTCTTAACAATTCCGAATGGCCCAAACCTGATGCTTTGACCATCTTATGCTTAAAGTTTAAGATGGTAAGTGATATCAAGACATCACTCAAGTTTGCAAAGGCATCTAGGTCAGTAGGGCTAAATTGGTTTTGTCCTTTACATGTTTTTGTGCACATGTTCAATTCCATGCTAACGCACCAAACAAAAACAATGTATATTTGTAAGGAGGTACAATTTGACCTCATTCAAGGATTACTAGGAGAGGTACAGTCTGACCTCATTCAAGGATTACTAGGAGAGGGTTGTGGGTGGTTAATGAGGGGTCACATCAAGGTGATGTGTACAAGTGCAATGTAGTAGATTCTACAGTGTCTTTCAGGTTCTTGAAGGCACGCTCTATTTTGTACATGCGTCTTCACTACCAAAGATGGATGCAAACTTGCACGGGACATGGATCCCACTTCAAGCCTCAAAAGAAGAAATTGTGCCTATTGAGGTAGCTGTGATGATGCAAAATGGATGGATTGAGCGAGTGGCAGAGCAAGAAAGCATTGGAGCCTAGCAAACCTACAACACTTTAGCATTTTGGGCTTTGACAATGTGGAAGAGTCAAGTTTCAAGTTGATGAGAAGAAAGGTATATCTAATTCCACTACATGTCTAGAATTAACCCTTACACTTTCTGGTTATTGTGCCACTTTCTATATTTTTACAGATTGGGAAGCGTAAGGAGGGGACAACCATGGTCTCAGAATCATGGCAAATGGGGGACCTTGAATTTTCAGCAAGGTGCATAGCCCTACTAACACATAGTAGGCATGTGGAAGAGCTTGAAGATGAACTGGGTATATGGGAAAATAGCCTCTATTGTTCTGATGCACGTGAGGGGCAAGAGTTTCAAGATGGAGGTGAAGGCAATGACGAGCTTTCAAGTCAACAAGGAGATGGAGATCAACATGAAGTAAATGTCACAAGAGAGGCAAAAAATGAAGACATTATAACAATTTTAGATTAGATGGCATGCTTGTAATTTTGTAGCAGGATCTTTTTTAACCAATCTTTATTTAATTGAAATCTTAATATTTTTGCAAACTGTGATTTTTTGTCTAGCGGTCTAGTGTGAAAAGGCCAAACTTTAAATTTTAACTATAAATAGCCAAAGGTACCTTCTTTCTCATTTTCACGCGATAGAAACCAAGCACGAGCTCACACTACTATCTCTTTTCATTCACATGGCTACCCACTTTGGCAACTTCTGTGAGTTCCTCTCCACTATCCTGTGGGCAGGCAAGTGCGAGTACTTTGCCATGTTCGCTCGTGAAGTCGACTTTGAAAAGTCGCTCGCCCTTGCGTCCCAACATTATGAGACGCATATTGCATACATGGAGAAATACTTGGCTCCCCACTCCATCTCCTTTCCCCATTTTCCCAATGATCGATGGGTGCCTGTTGAGCTACTTAAGTACATTCAACAATATGCCCGCCCCTACATCCAACGCCTTGAATGCTTCATCAACATTTGCATCCCCGTAGGAGCTTACTGTACCTTCAATAAGCAGGAGGTGAAGAGGTTGGGGAAGGGCAATTTAGAAACTAGGTTCCTCTCGTGGCTTGCCACTTTTGCGTTCCTCATCCAACAATGAGGATTTGGATGAGGAGGTAGAGATGCCTGCATTGCAATTGGCAAGGTATTTGAGGGATGACAAGGAAGTGAAGGCACTAGGTACGAGTGCTGGTGTGGAAGAGCAACTTGCATCAGAGCACTTTCCAGAGGGTGTACAATCTGTAGCTGAACAGCCCGTTTTAGTAGAAGATGTGGGGCCATCTTCCCCACACGAGGAGAGTGAGGTGCTGCCAGAGCTTGAGATCAATCTCTTGAGCACCATTGTGGCGGAAGGTGAAGAATACTTATTTCTTCATGACCTTGAAAAGGCAGTTGTGGCTTGAGAATGGATGAATGCTTGGGCATTATATGCACACGATGTGAGGTGGGACATCCAACCTCGGTCCTCACCTAGATAGTGTCATATTACCCCTTGGAGAATCTATCGCACAGAGACAATTGCTTTGGTCAAGGAAACTGTGGTTGAGACCCCGAAGCAAGCCCTAGTTCCAGAGGAGGAATTCACAACCTTACAAGACAAAGCTAGAGGCTGAAAAGGATACCCTTGCTGCTGCTCGAGTGATGGAGGAGACCAAAGCACCTAAAAAGGATGAGGCTAAGTACTCAATTGACCTCTCTGTCCCCCCACACCAGCACTTTGGCAAAAGAAGACATTGAGCAAGAGGTAATAATCAACCTTTTACAACTTAGAAACATTTGTAATTATGTATAGGAAAATATTTTGATTTTTTCTTTAATTGCAGAGGAGGGTGGTTGAAATTGATGCATTTGCTAGGAGAGGCGGCAACAGCAGAGACCAGGCCAAGGTCCCTGGACATGATGCTGCGTTGGTGCACTATCTTGGTCGGCTTCCTGTGGATGGCATCACCATTATCCACAGGGACTACACCCCTCAATCTGCCTTCACTCTCTTCTTTTTGAAAGCCCTCTCTAAGGTACTCTGTGTAACCTCTATGGCACAGAGCACCAAATGTATAGTTCTTGCATAAGAAATAATCCTTAGTGGTGGCTGGGGGAGCAGTGCCAGAACAGTGTGAATTTTGAGCCTGCACTGTCGCTGCAGAGCCTAAATTTGCACTGTTCTGGCATAGCTTCCCCAGTCCTCCAAGAGCAATTCTGATGCATTGGATGACAAACAATGTATTTTTACACATGATTAAAGGTGTTTTTATCTTGTAAACTACTGTTTCTCACAATTCGTATACTCAACTTCATTAAATGCATCAGAAATGATCCTGAGTGGCTAGGGGAGAAGTGCTAGAACAATGTAAATTTTTAGCCTATCAAGTTCCTCCCGGGTAGGTAGGGGACCCTGTTCTGGTAGTAGGTTCTTGCCACCTGTGGTGCTGCGCAATGTAGGAATGTTTTCACCAACCCAGTCGAATTGCTCATCATCGGCCTCTCTGTCTTGATCTCTGGGGTGGCTGCATTGTGGAGTCTTCTTCACATGCTTGCTCCCACTAGAAGGGCCTGCATGTGTGTGCATTAGTGTTGCTTAGGGAGGAGGGTTGGGGACTCTGGTGATCCCATTGGGTGTGTCCTAGAATCCAAGGAGTCACTCTCTTCCGTGGTGTCGCCCAGTATGTGGTCATTGGGTGCCTTGCACTCTGTTTTGTGAAGGCATGGTAACACGTGCGGTGTTCTTGGTGCATGCCATATCCATGTACGACTATGCCTATTGTGCTAACGTGGTGATGTGTTGGTGTCCTTACGTGGGTGCCTACGTAGATCTTGAGCTCAATCTCTCTAAAAAAGTAAAATGAAAATGAAGTTAGAGAAGGAACTATTAATAGTTTTTTTTTAGGGCAAAAAAAAAACTAACTAAACTTATTTTCTTAGCCTTATTACATCTAGATTTGTGCTGGTGCATGCACAACCCAACGCCTCCCTTGTCTCCTCATTTGTGCATGCCAAGCACCATCATGCCTATGGGGAGCATTGGTCTGCAACCATTCAAGTCGAGCATGACTTTTTGTAGCCTTGCATGCCTCTTGCGCAAGCTTTGATTGTTGGGCCTGCTCCCTAACTAATACCCTTCCAAAGGTTGTGCGATAAAACCAATTGAACATCTCTTGTAGATAGTTTGTACGTGTTCCTCCTGCAGAAGCTCCACCTCCATGTCTTGTATTTTTGAAATAAACCCCTCTTGCTTTATAATGTGATTTCTCCATCCCTTGGGTACTCCACATGTCGAGCGATCCATACTTGTTCATGAAATACGCACCATGCACATAAACTATGTGCTGTACACATGACAATATAATATAATTAGAAAAAGTCCAGGTTAAAACACCAGTTTATTTTTTTATTATACAACTTACCATATATTGTGTTACTTTACTCTCTCCCCAAGCACCTAGCACACTTTTGGTGAATTCTATACGATATGTTGTTGGAATGATGCTCGTTCTTGGGCAGTTGTGCTACTTTGATTCATAATGCAAACCATGTTATTGAAATTTATCCAAAGGTGTTTGCGCATATTTACAAGAGCTGGCATTGGACAATCTACATTTGTGGTGATTGCACACAGGTCTCTCCAGAGTCCCCAAGTCTTCTTTGAATTCTCTATGATGTTTGCTGTGAGATCCCTCTGCCCCCTCCACGCACCGGTTGCTGATTTAGCAGAAGTAGCCCCCTCATGTGCGGGGCAGGGTTTCTCACTCGGGGCCTCGCCCACGAATGTCCGGGCACAAGACTAGGCTGGTGGTCACTCCGAAAATTGAAACCAGGAAAATTTTCCATGCCCAAAATGCGGGGACGATTCCACCTTTTTGAATTTAATGAATTTTTCTAGCGAGATCAAATCTAAAATATCCTTCACCTGAATAGACCAGATAGAAGGAAACTATCACTGATATAATTTGATCATCTGAGTAATTTCAACGCTTTTTTCCTAATCAAGATCAGGCACAGTCGTTGATCCACTCAATTGAGAAATTTATCAAGGAATTAATTAGCTACTCGAATCCTAGCGTAATCCTAAGATTTTTCAGTTTGATTATTAAAACTCCACTGATTCCAACCTACATACCCCATCCGGCCCATGGGTTAGCCAGCCTACATACCCCATCCGGCCCATGGGTTAGCCACCACCCTACCACTGGAATCGGTAGAACCAAACAAGTACTTACCCACCCATAATTGAAATGCCTTTCTTAACTTTAGCTTTAGAAAACAGATACGCACACACTCCTCTTTAAAACTTTAATATAAAAAAATAATCCATTGACAAAACAGATATGATCACAAATTTCATAACTCAAAAATTTCCATTCAATCTCTTGCTTCACAAAAATAGTACCACTCTGGACTCTCCGTTTGGACCAGCTGGTCAGCCAACGAGATCTAGTAACAGATTACAATAATCACTTCGTCAACATACATATATATATCTTCCTCGACATACGAATGGGTGTCCTAAGCACCGCGAGCCCGTGCATCGCCTAGTCAGAACCCTCCAGGATCCTCCTTAGTTAGGTGTCCTGGCACTTCACTCAGGGACCGCTTCGTCGGCCCTCGCCCATCGTACCGGAAGCACACCATTTTTCACCATACCCAGGCTTGGTCAAGACCTGGGTAGGTTTTTGCCGCGTGAGCTGTCCCTCGAACACTCACCGCCAGCTGTTGCAACCGAACTTCTCTTAGATAAACATATATGCCAAATGCTCCCTCCAGCATTCTGGCGTAAGATAGTCCTTTAAGAAAACAAGGTTTCTATGCAAGTTTTCAGTTTTGATTTTGTTTGAAAACCATGAATAATCTTAAATCCATATCTCAATACTTCTAGATCCAGGTCTGAATTCCAAACAGAATTCCTCGAATTCTGTTAACTTGATCCTCAGATCAAAATCAAAAGTCTTAACTTAGTTTCAGATTTGGTGGGTGTTTTGAGTGCATTTTTCCTGAACTGAGCACATCGTCATTGATGAAGGAATTAGGTCTTGGTCAATAGTCTGAATCAAAGTTTGGGTCCGGAAAGATTCTTCCTAAACTATCTTTCTCGAAAGGTACTATTTCAATATCTCTTTTTCTAAATTTCGTTCAATGAATATTTGCTTACAGATTTTTAAAACATGAATTTCTTATGAGGAATAAAATAATCATTTATCTCGATCTCCGACTTCGATAGTTTAATTGAATTTTCTCATTACCATCTTAGTGAATATGAAACGGTAGCATTTCTTCTCACAGATTATCTACTTATTCATTTTTCTATTTTTTACGAAAATTAAACAAAGGATTAAGGAGATCCCTTATTTAATTATAAAGATTCTATATGCATCTAATTATGCGTAAAATCCAATTTTGATGAAAGTCACACTTTTATCATCATAAAAATCCTTTATGTTGAAAATCACTCTTTTATGCATATAAATCATGAAAGACTTTCTTTTATGCATATGTTTATGCATATAAATCATTTATGATGAAAATCACTCTTTTGATATAAAAGAATTTCTTTTCTGCATATGTTTATGCATAAAAATCATTTATGATAAAAATCACACTTTTAATATAAAAAATATATATCTTTTATGCATAAGTTTATGCATAAAAATCATTTATGATGAAAATCACACTTTTAATATTAAAAAAATATCTTTTATGCATATGTTTATGCATAAAAATCATTTATGATGAAAATCACTCTTTTAATATAAACGAATTTCTTTTATGCATATGTTTATGCATAAAAATCATTTATGATAAAAATCACACTTTTAATATAAAAAAATATCTTTTATGCATATGTTTATGCATAAAAATCATTTATGATGAAAATCACACTTTTTATAAAAATATATATATATATCTTTTATGCATATGTTTATGCATAAAAATCATTTATGATAAAAGTAACACTTTTATAATAAAAATATTCTTTTATGCATAGAAATCAATAATGATAAAATTAACACTTTTATAATAAAAAAATATTCTTTTATGCATAAAAATCAATATGATGAAAGTAACACTTTTATAATAAAAAAAATATTCTTTTATGCATAGAAATCAATAATGATAAAAGTAACACTCTTATAATAAAAAAATATTCTTTTATGCATACTTTTATGCATAGAAATCAATAATGATAAAAGTAACACTTTTATAATTAAAAAAATATTCTTTTATGCATACTTTTATGCATAAAAATCAATATGATGAAAGTAACTCTTTTTTAATAAAAAATTATACTTTTATGCATAAAAATCCATAATGAAGAAAGTAACACTTTCATAATAAAAAAATTATCAATAAATATCTTTCATCGAATTTAATTCTATTGAAAATTAATCAATATGCATCTTTCTATGCATGAATGAAAATGACACTTTTAGAATACTCTAACGATGGGGATTACTCTTTTCGATTAATAAAAGATAAAATTTATTTCACAAATTTCCAAAAAAAATTGCCATAACCTCCTTTGTATGGCTGACCATTTTTTAATTTTTAACTTGATTTTATCCAAATAATCAATCATCTAGGATAAAGAATGGTTGGATTTACTAAAGAAGAGAGGGGAATGCCTTTTTTCAATGAGGCATAACATCCATTCAACTTAGAGAAGACAAAAATCATAAAAAAAAACCATAAAAGAAATAGAAAAGAGAAGAATCTCCAACTTACATGGATAATTTGAGAGCTTTCCTTTGGCTTGATGGTTTGAGGGTTCTACTCTTGTTTGAAACAAGAGTGGCCACCAATCTTTTAGAAGAGGGAAGGTCAAAAACTAATGAATTATGAGTAAAATTCATAGTTTTTGGCACTTGGGAGAGGCAAGGTAATAGTGTAAAACACTATTGAGTTTCAACAAAGGAGAAGGCTTCTATTTATAGGAAAAAGTGAGCTTTAGAACCAACCTTCTACATACCTTTTCCATTTGTATTTTTCTGCCTAGGAATATCAATTTGAGCATTGCAGTATGGACAAGGCCATCTTGATGTCGCGCCTTGAGCACAACCCATCATGCATTTAATTGTCTTCAAATCTCCCCCAAGATGCCAATCCACCTTGAGCTTTCCTATGTTTTCTACATCTAAAAGTTGACCATCAATTTGCTTTTTGATAACATCCGTTATCCAAGGAGTCCTTTCAAACATCCATGTTAATACCTCATGTGTCTCCTTCGGTACCTTGAATGCACCAAGTCACCAGACCTCTTTCTCAGATTGCACACTAAAACTTGGTTTGGTAGTCTTTTCCCATGTACATATCATGGCCTCATTCATGAGCGTAATGCTCATACGTTCCAGCTTCCGACCTTTCACAATTTGATAATCATCTAGCTTGAGCACAAATGAAAGTGTGCTCCCCAAAACTGTAAATAAACGATAATTTACAATATTCAAAACAAAATAATCGTCTTCATTTCTACTGAAAAACATGAATAGTAGTAATTGCAAGTTCTCACCTTCTAGTGAAAGACCATAGAACTTCACCATAGCTTATTGTAGTCTCTCAATATGAACAAAGATGCTATTGTAAACATCATAGTGAAATTATGTACTTGCTGTCTTGATTTTCTTTCTGTTCGACCCCGTGTCTAATGTTAGTGTGCCCTCAACATGATAAAACTATCCTATAGCTCGCTGCACATCATCATTAATGATACGCTTGACATTGTGAATCACCTTAAGTGTAGGAAATAAAGTGCCAGTGATTCCTTGTCTTAGAAATACATCTTTTACAACCTGACGGGATTGCTTGGTACCCTTTCATGCTGATTCCAGCCGTATCACAAGCATGTTGAATTAATGATGAATCGATGGAGGTGGTAATCTTGCTCACCACATTGCTGACAAACAGCTTTGTAAGATTCCTCCCCAGCATCTTTCCCTGTAATTAAATCCCTCTTCAGAAATATAAAAGATCTTGTTTCTAACTGTTTGAACCTAGAGAGAGAAAATATTCTAGAGAGAGAATATTCAGATTTTGAATATTTTTAGATAGAAAAATTTCTCATATTATTAGAATAAGTTTCCCTCAAAACAAAAATTCAAAAAGAACTTTCCAATGTGCAATTGGAATTAATTGGAAATGGGTATAAAGAACCTTAGTCTAAGGGTCTAGATTTTTAGAAATCCTTGGATTATGGTCCAATTAAGGTTCCTGTGGGCCAATAGGATCAATACATGTGTGGGAAGGAGATAAATCTAATTTTGTAAAAGAAGATACCCAAAAATGAGTAAATGCTCACATAAGATGAAGAGTTGAAAATGTACAAGGTTCATTAGTAAAATACTATGAGCAATATTAAAAATATGAGATATTTTGGGTATAATCATTCCATTTTGACACATATGTAAGGAAGGGGAGTCCATTAAAGGAGGTGCATATTTCACATGCTTGAATGAGTTTTAAACTCAAAGATAATGTGATATTTTTATCTCTCCTCTCTCTTGAACCAAACCAAATCAAAAAGGAATCAAACCGAATCAAAAAAGTAACCAAACTAGGTCCAAATCTAGTCCAAATTCAACCAAACTGAATCTGGAAAATTCTAGAAATCAGTTAGCCTTGGTTAGAGCCTCCCTCTCCTATAAATAGAACATGAGTCCTTTGAAAAAAAATAGAGAGGAGAATTTTACTATTCTAGAACTATGCTGAAATAATGCTGATATTTACTATTCTCTAAAATTCTCTCCAAATTGGAGAAATTGGAGCTTCCCTCTTTCTTCAATCCCCATTGGTGGCTCCATCAACATACTAAACCAATTGATTGGTTGGGGGCCTCTATCGCCGTGAACAAAGAATCAAGCAATTTGTAAAGTAAGTGGCGAATTTTAATCTTTTCTATAATTTCTCAATGTTTCTCTCTTCTCAACCCCTCTCAAGCTTGAGAAGCTTAATTGGAATGGTTTTTGAATGCTATTGAAGTAATTAATGAATGATAGTAAAGAATTACATAAATTTACATTTATGCTTATTAATTCTAATGGTTTTTATGTAATATCTCTCTCTCACTCAAGAAATGGTCATACTCATGACCTATTCTCAATCCAAATGAAGCTTTTCATAAAGCTTTTTCTTAATCCAAGATTAATCTATGCTTAAGACCAAATTAATGGCTTTCCCTATGCTTTTAGTTTATGTATTTCATGAATGTTGATGATTCAATCCATTATGGATTAATGATCCAATTAGGGATCATTCTAATCATTCCCTTAATGATAAGCTTTATCTTTTAAGATAATTGAGATTTATCGATCATAGCAGTGGAGCTATGGTAAAATTTTTATAAAAATTACACATAAAATAATTTCATTGAAAGCATGAAAAGAGGACTTCCTACCATATTCTAGGATTTATCATCCTAGATTAATTAAAAGAATTTTATTGTAATCATGGAAATGTGGATGTATGCATGTAGACGTAGATGTATAGATGTGGATGTGAATGTGGAGGTGGATGTATGCATGTAGATGTAGATGCATGGATGTGAATGTGAATGTGGATGTGGATGTATGCATGGAGATGTGGATGTATGCATGTAGATGTAGATGTATAGATGTGGATGTGAATGTGGAGGTGGATGTATGCATGTAGATGTAGATGTATGGATGTGAATGGGAATGTAGACGTATAGATGTGGATGTGAATGTGGAGGTGGATGTATGCATGTAGATATAGATATATGGATGTGAATGTGAATGTGGATGTGGATGTATGCATGGAGATGTGGATGTATGCATGGAGATGTGGATGTATAGATGTGAATGTGAATGTGGATGTGGATGGATGCATGGAGATGTGGATGTATGCATGTAGATGTAGATGTATAGATGTGGATGTGAATGTGGAGGTGGATGTATGCATGTAGATGTAGATGTATGGATGTGAATGTGAATGTGGATGTGGATGTATGCATGGAGATGTAGATGTATGGATGTGAATGTGAATGTGGATGTGGATGTATGCATGGAGATGTGGATGTATGCATGTAGATGTAGATGTATAGATGGGGATGTGAATGTGGAGGTGGATGTATGCATGTAGATGTAGATGTATAGATGTGGATGTGAATGTGGAGGTGGATGTATGCATGTAGATGTAGATGTATGGATGTGAATGTGAATGTGGATGTGGATGTATGCATGGAGATGTGGATGTATGCATGTAGATGTAGATGTATAGATGTAGATGTGAATGTGGAGGTGGATGTATGCATGTAGATGTAGATGTATGGATGTGAATGTGAATGTGGATGTGGATGTATGCATAGAGATGTGGATGTATGCATGTAGATGGATGTGAATGTGAATGTGGATGTGGATGTATGCATGGAGATGTGGATGTATACATGTAGATGTAGATGTGTGGATGTGAATGTGAATGTGGATGTGGATGTATGCATGGAGATGTGGATGTATGCATGTAGATGTGGATGTATAGATGTGGATGTGAATGTGGAGGTGGATGTATGCATGTAGATGTATAGATGTGGATGTGAATGTGGAGGTGGATGTATGCATGTAGATGTAGATGTATGGATGTGGATGTGGATGTATGCATGGAGATGTGGATGTATGCATGTAGATGTAGATGTATGAATGTGGTTGTGGATGTATGCATGTAGATGTGAATGTACGCATATAGATGTGGATGTATGGATGTGAATGTGCATGTAGATGTGGATGTATGGATGAGGATGCATGAATGTGCATGTAGATGTGGATGTGAAAATAGATGCATGGATGTAGATGTGGATGTATGGATGTGAATGTGGATGTGGATGTGGATATATGTATGGATGTGAATATATGATATGTGATATGAAGGAATCTGAAGTGAGGAGATGGAAAATGATGTGATTGGATGAGTACACATATAAATGGAATGTGGAATAAGTAATGTGGATTGATGAGGGATAATGTGGAAAAATGAGAGTTAATATAGAAACTGTATTTGTAAACTGTTTGTAAATGCTGTTTGTAAATGGTTGTTTTATGTCAAGAATGGTGGGGAAGCATTTTGACCGTCTTGTGATTAAGGTCGTGGAGACCTAACTGATAAAGTTGCAACTGCTGACGAAGAGTCAATGGAGGACGTCTCGCGTAGCAAGGTCGACCGAGGTCTTGACCAGCCGCCGCGGTTCGATTAAAATGGTGAGCTTCCGGTACGGTGGATGAGGGATCAAGGAAGCGGCCTATGAGTGAAGCGCTAGGTCACCTGCGAAGGATCCTAGAGGGTGCTGACCATACGGTGCTCGGGCTCTGGGTCGCCAAGGATACCCACACTTGCGTCGAGGAAGATATTGGAACAAGGAGTAAGAGTTGTTTTCTGAAACCGGGCATGGATCTGGTTGATTGACCTTGCTGGTCTTCAATGGATGAGTCCATGGCTCTTTATATGGATCTGTTGGTTGATCTTGCTGATCTTCAACGAGAGTCCATCTTGATTTTTATAAGTGATTATATTACCGAGTATTATGGGCTAGGAACTATTGAAAAGGCCCTTGAGTGGACAGGTGGTGAGCGTCTGGTTGCCAATGATGCCATAGATACTCTGATGAAGGAATGATGGAAAATTAAGAATCAACCGGATAATTTGGAAGATTGTGATCTGTGATACTATGGTTGCATTAAAGGATTGTTTTAAAACTGGTTGAATTTGTGAAAAAGGCAATTTCATATTGGGTGTGTAAGTGGTGTGACTAGTTTTAGTTTTGCATGAACATCCGGCTAGGGGGCCTGGGAACTCTTTTCCCTCGTACCCGGGACAAAAATCAAATTCTACATTGGATCCCATCACTACAGTGGTTGGGCGGTTGGCTAACCCATGGGACTGGATGGGGTTAGGCTGGACTCATGGATCCGTAAATCGAGACTCAATTTCTGTTATTACGATAGATGAAGTAAGTCCCGGATAGTAATTGTTCTATGGATAGGAATCAACGGCTGTGCCTCTTGATGGGGAAAAAAGCGTTGATCCCAATGATCCAAGTGCAAGTTTCTTCCTTGATCTGACCGAGTATCTTTATAGGTGCAGTCGGATCAGTTTGATCACTAATGGTCTTGACTACGTTAGAGTAAAAAGTTATCCTGGAGGAATCGCCCGTGCTTTTCGGATAAGGGAAGTTTTTTCCGGGTTCGGTTTTGGAAAAACCGACGGATTAGTCTTTTGTCCGGATATCCTTGGATGAGGCCCCGAGTGTGGGACCCTGTCTCGCGCAAGAAGTGCTACTTCCGCTGCTAGTACCCCAAATCCGTTGCGTGGTGGGAACAGGGATCTTACAGTTAGTATCAGAGCCATTTGGCTAATAAAGATCAACTGAGAAGACAAATATGTCAAAAATTTATCAAGAAACACAAAAAGGTTGTAATTGTGTGATATAAGTCATACAATTTGATATTCAAACTGAAATTTGTAAATTGGTAATTGGCTCTTCAGATGGAAGTACCGCAATTATATAGAATCCCTGACTTGCTTGAGGCCTAGACATGATGGTATTTACCTTATAATTCCAAGGGCCGTGACTACCCGTATATACCGAGAGTATAACTGCAGCTCTTTATTGACAGTATATACGAGTAAATCTAAGACTTGAAATTATAAGCATTAATGCTATCCAGATGATGATTTCAAATGTGGTTGATATGATTTTTAATTCTGTTTGAGAATTGATGAATTGATTTGGATTCTGATTGAAAAATGATGATTTTTGAAATTTAGTTGAAATATAATAACCTGAGCGAAACCACAATGAGGATGAATGGGACGAGTCCTTGTGATGATACTCATAACTAGAATGATGATAATGATTTCAGCAAATCACTATGAGATTAGTGGATTGTGCTGTCAAATTGCTACTGTTAACACTTGTCACGGTAGATCAAATTAAGGGATGACAAATTGAGAACTTGCTTGACTGAAATTCCCGTGGAGGAATGTTCAGAAGGAAATTTTTCGGTCTAATGGACCATTATCATGTTAAAGATATGAATGTTATGATTTGAATGAATTGTTATTTAATGATGAGTTCTATATAAGAGATATTTATCCCAGTATTCTGTTGGGTTGACCAGAATATAAGGAACCCAGAATAAAATTGGATCTTAAAAAAAAGAGTTGTCCTCTACCTTGCGAGATGAGGACATCTCGCACTTTTTTAAGTGGGGTAGAATGTAAGATTCCTCTCTAGCCTTCGAGGTATATAGGAGTAAGAATCTCCCTTTTTGATCTTATAATTATTCCCTCTCTAAAATAAAAGAAAGATTCTGTTTAAAAAAGGAAGACCCTTTCCCTACCTGTTTTAGGGATTCAGAACAATGAGTTCAGAAGTGAAAATCGGTGTTTTGGATATCAAGGTTTTGGTCTTCATTCGAGTACGGCCCAAAAGAAGTTTTTTATCTCTTAGGAAGTATAAGAAATTATCCCCTAGATATTGTGGGCCTTATCTGAATTCAAAGAAAGTAGGTGACTTAGCCTACGAGCTTCTTTTATCTCCTCATCTCAAAGTTCATAATGTATCTCATGTAAGCCTTCTATAGAAATATGTGCCAAAACCAAATCATGGAAAGACAGTAAAACTTCAGTGGCAAGATACCCCGTTGGCTTCTAGGTTACGCTAGCTCCTTCTTTTATATAAGTCGTAACTCTTACTTGTCGCTCGCAGTAATCTTACTTCCATTGATCTCCTTTCTTCTTAATCTCCTTTATGGCTTGGCAGTAGGAATTGGTTTTATCCATGATGATTTCTCACCTTCAAGACGCAAGCAAGTCTGTGAAGAAGGATTTTATAGAACTGTATGAGCGCTCACTTTTCCCTCACTTGGGAACTTCTGTAGCTCAGACCAAATGGCGGACCTGTCGAGATATAACTAGGGTAACACCGTGGGGGGGACAGCACTTCCGTAACAATGTCCGCTTGGCTGTGGTTATTGAAGCTTTGGGTTTGGGTCCCCGATACTACTACGTGATGAGATCAAGGCATGGTGGATTTTCTGAGCAGGTCTTCTTACTAGCGTGCTTTCTTCCTCACCAAAAGATATGCCTTTATCCCGTTTTCGGCTTGCCTCTTAGAGGTCCTTTTGTTAGATCACCTCATACCACTGAGGTAGGTGCTGCAATAACCGACCGAATTATTCCTATAGATGAGTTACCTTATACGTGTGCAGCTTGTGAGTGCTGCTTTTGTGACCATATGATGGACGGGCTTATGGAACTGTAAAAAGTCCTTCTATCTTTGCTGTATATGTTCCAAGAGTGAATAAAGTTGAAACCTTTGTTCTTGTCTTGAGTCTTGTTCTCTTTGAGACTTTTCTTGGTGGTTAATCTTAATTAAATTTTCTCTTTGTCTCATATTCGTGCATCTTGCAAAATTACCCCCAGTTTGCGAGATCAAGACATCTCGTGTTTTTCAAATGGGAGAGAATGTAAGATTCCTCCCCAGCCTCTCAAGATGTCCAGCATCTTCCCTTGTAATTAAATCCCTCTTCAGAAATATAAAAGATCTTGTTTCTAACTGTTTGAACCTAGAGAGAGAAAATATTCTAGAGAGAGAATATTCAGATTTTCAATATTTTTAGATAGAAAAATTTCTCATATTATTAAAATAAGTTTCCCTGAAACAGAAATTCAAAAAGAACTTTCCAATGTGCAATTGGAATTAATTGGAAATGGGTATAAAGAACCTTGGTCTAAGGGTCTATATTTTCAGAAATCTTTGGATTATGGTCCAATTAAGGTTCCTGTGGGCCAATAGGATCAATCCATGTGTGGGAGGGAGATAAATCCAATTTTGTAAAAGAAGATACCCAAAAATGAGTAAATGCTCACATAAGATGAAGAGTTGAAAATGTACAAGGTTTATTAGTAAAAAACTATGAGCAATATTAAAAATATGAGATATTTTGGGTATAATCATTCCATTTTGACACATATGTAAGGAAGGGGAGTCCATTAAAGGAGGTGTATATTTCACATGCTTGAATGAGTTTTAAACTCAAAGATAATGTGATATTTTTATCTCTCCTCTCTCTTGAACCAAACCAAATCAAAAAGGAATCAAACCAACTGCTGAGACGGAGAGTCAATGGAGGACGTCTCGCGTAGCAAGGTCGACCGAGGTCTTGACCAGCCTCGGTTCGATTAAAATGGTGAGCTTCCGGTACGGTGGATGAGGGATCAAGGAAGCGGCCTATGAGTGAAGCGCTAGGTCACCTGCGAAGGATCCTAGAGGGTGCTGACCATATAGTGCTCGGGCTCTGGGTTGCCAAGAATACCCACACATGCGTCGAGGAAGATATTGGAACTAGGAGTAAGAGTTGTTTTCTGAAACCGGGCATGGATCTAGTTGATTGACCTTGCTGGTCTTCAATGGATGAGTCCATGGCTCTTTATATGGATCTGTTGGTTGATCTTGCTGATCTTCAACGAGAGTCCATCTTGATTTTTATAAGTGATTATATTGCCGAGTATTATGGGCTAGGAACTATTGAAAAGGCCCCTGAGTGGACAGGTGGTGAGCGTTCTGGTTGCCAATGATGCCATAGATACTCTGATGAAGGAATGATGGGAAAGTAAGAATCAACCGGATAATTTGGAAGATTGTGATCTGTGATACTATGGTTGCATTAAAGGATTGTTTTAAAACTGGTTGAGTCTGTGAAAAAGGCAATTTCATATTGGGTGTGTAAGTGGTGTGACTAGTTTTATTTTTGCATGAACATTCGGCTAGGGGGCTTGGGAACTCTTTTCCCTAGTACCCGGGACAAAAATCAAATTCTAAATTGGATCCTATCACTACAGTGGTTGGGCGGTTGGCTAACCCATGGGACTGGATGGGGTTAGGCTGGACTCATGGATCCGTAAATCGAGACTCAATTTCTGTTATTACGATAGATAAAGTAAGTCCCGGATAGTAATTGTTCTATGGATAGGAATCAACGGCTGTGCCTCTTGATGGGGAAAAAAGCGTTGATCCCAATGATCCAAGTGCAAGTTTCTTCCTTGATCTGACCGAGTATCTTTATAGGTGCAGTCGGATCAGTTTGATCACTAATTGTCTTGACTACGTTAGAGTAAAAAGTTATCTTGGAGGAATCGCCCGTGCTTTCTAGATAAGGGAAGTTTTTCCGGGTTCGGTTTTGGAAAAACCGATGGATTAGTCTTTTGTCCGGATATCCGTGGACGAGGCCCCGAGTGTGGGACCCTGCCTCGCGCAAGAAGTGCTACTTCCGCTGCTAGTACCCCAAATCCGTTGCGCGGTGGGAACAGGGATCTTACAAGCTTGGCGTATTTTAGGATGATGAGGGTCAGTAATAATTGAGAGAATATCCTTGGTATTCATAATGTCTTTGACCAAATCCTTCCATCTCTCTTCGTTAGAACCACATACCTCTTGGAGAAAATTCCTGGTAGAACACAAATCATGACTATTTTGTTTAAATCACTGAGTACATAATGAAAGTTTATGTCACTTACTTTGTTGTACGAATCCTTTTCTTCCGTGCTCCTTTAAACGCAAGAGATTATATACCAGCCAATGTCTTTTTGCATTCACGAGCACCATTTGGCGTTGCTTTGAGTCGTTTGATAAGTTTCTCTGAATCTTTGCATCCTTCTCCACAATCTCTGCGCGAGGATCTCTTTCATTTTATCTTATGATGTTTTAAGTCCTTCTTGACATTGTAAAAGGGTGAATTGTGATGCTTGCAATTGAGATTGGAGAATATGGGTTTGCCAAGCTCCACTTGTAGTCAATCTTCTACAGTATCCTAAACAAGCCAAGCTCTCCTTCACCAACAAATTGCATAAAAGATGATAAATCGCGGAAAGGAGGGTTTGCTCTTAATGGAGGGTCAATTGGATAGAGATGCCCATCAACCCAAAGATCTACATTTTTCTCCTTAGCTATCCTACGAGCTTGGACATATTGTGCAGGATGGGTTTTTTTAGAGGTGCCATACTCTTTAGGAATACGAATATGTAAATCAACCTTCCATTTTCTAGCTTCACAAGGGGCTACACACACAGCTTCTTGCAAAGGCTCCATAGCTAAGCAGAGGAAGAAGCTAAAGTAGAGAGATCCTTAGAGAGAGAGAGAGAGAGAGAGAGAGAGAGAGAGAGAGAGAGTGAGTGAGAGAGACTATTAAAACTTTGCTGCTGTGAGGTTTGTTGTTGGAGGTTTAACACAAATCCGTTTTTCTAAGTAGAAAATGATATTTTTGATATACAAATATACTAATATGGAGTTTTTCATCAATAAATTACATTTATGAGAAAAATTAAAAAATAATAATTTTTGGGGTCCCCACAATTTCAGGATCTCATGGATGTAGTTCCTGACAGTTACTTATGTTTATGGGGTTATGGGGACCTGACAGTTAGTTATGGATGTACTGGCTCATGACAGGCTTCTGACGTGACCCTTGAATTACAAGCTTTTTGGAGGAAAATTTTTATTTTCATCATACATATTGGTTGGGGGTGGTGTTTTTTCCATCTCAAAATGTAAAAAATAAAAAAAAAATCACTTTTTGGGACCCACCTAAATACGAGAATGTTTTGCTGATGTGGAAGGGAGATATGGTGGGAGTTAATGAGAAAGGAGATTTCAAACTGATAAGAAGGATTTAATTTGTAGAGAGTGAAGATAAAACATTCAAAAAGTATGAGAAAAGTCAAAAAGTATGAGAAAAGTCAAAAAGTAAGAGAGAGAGAGAGTATGAGAATATTCCCTTTAAAAAGTGAAACTAGGGGGGTATGGCTGATGTGGCAAGGCAAAAATAGGGGTCATCATAGCCTTTGCCTCCCTTAAGCCCAACTTTTTTAAGCTCTAATCCCTTAAAATTAGGAATCCTTAGGAGGCCCTTTTTGGGTCCAAAAAATTCCTAATGTATTAGGACACTAGTCCAAATATTGGTGGGCCATGGGAGATTAGGACACTAGTTAAAATCTTGGTGGACATGGGGATCATTGCCATACCAATCGGTGGCCATGCCATGAGATTTGGATTAGTGTTCTAATCTTGGTGGTGGCCATGGGAGATTTCTAAATCTTTGTGGCCATGCCATGATATTTAGTGTCCAAATATTTATGCCACAAGCTATATGTGCCTAACCGATTTGGACTACTTTTTAAATGTGAGTGGCCTTATGAAATTTGGACTACTTTCTAAATGTGGGTGGCCATATGAGATTTGGACTAGTGTTCTAGTGGCCATGGGAGATTTGGACTAGTGCCCGAATTCTTGTGGTTGTAAGAAATCTGTGCTTAACCATTGCTCTTGATGGCCATGAAGAATTTGGTGCCCAGATCTTGGTGGGCATGGGTAGTCTTGCTTTACCATATCTATTGGTGGCCATGAGTGACAAGTGTTCTAATCTTTGCTAACATGGCATATTTGGACTATTGTCATGGTAGCCACCATGAAATATTTAGACTGTCCAAATCTTTGCGACCATGGAAAATTTGTACTGGTGTCATGGTGGCCAGGGCAAATTTGGACTAGTGTCATGCTGGCCATGGAAGACTTGGATTGGTGTCATGGTGGCCATGGAAGATTTGGACCAGTGTCATGGTGGCCATGGAAGATTTGGACTAGGGTCATGGTGGCCATGGAAGGTTTGGACTAGTGTCATGGTAGCCATGAAAGATTTTGACTAGTGTCCAAATCTTTGTGGCCATGGTAGATTTGGATTAGTGTCCAAATCTGCCATGGAAGACTTGGACTAGTGTCCAAATCATTATTTATGACCATGGCATATTTGGACTAGTGTCATGTGGCCATGGCATATTTGGACGAGTGTCCAAATCTTTGCAACCATGGCATATTGGGCTAGTGTCATGGTGGCCATGGAAGATTTGGACTAGTGTCCAAATCTTTGTAACCATGGAAGATTTGGACTAGTGTCATGGTGGCCATGGAAGATTTGGACTAGTGTCATGGTAGCCATGAAAGATATCGACACTAGTCCAAATCTTTTATGGCTACTAGTGTCCAAATCTTTGTGACCATGGTAGATTTGGACTAGTGTCATGGTGGCCATGGAAGATTTGGACACTAGTACAAATCTTTCATGACTACTAGTGTCCAAATCTTTGTGACCATAGTATATTTGGACTAGTATTATGGTGGCCATGGAATATTTGGACACTAGTCCAAACCTTCCATGGAAGATTTGGACTAATGTCCAAATCTTTGTGACCGTGGTAGATTTGGACTAGTTTCATGGTGGCCACCATGAAATATTTGAACTAGTGTCATGGTAGCCACGAAATATTTGGACTAGTGTCTAAATCTTGCGACCATGGTGGATTTGGACTATTTTCATAGTGGCCATGGAAGATCTGGAGTAGTGTCATGATCGCCCCATTAAAGTTTTGGACTAATGTCATGAAAATTTTTGTGACCATGGCATATTTGGACTAGTGTCATGATGGCCATGGAAAATTTGGACTAGTGTCCAAATGTTTGTGGCCAAGATATGCATGAGCTACCGAGCATGAAACAAAAACCACTTGTGGACACTCTTGTGTCATAGCAACCAGCCCAATCTGAGTCCGAAAAGGCATGTAAATCTGGCGGCAACGATCCCCCCCCTTGGGATAAAACAACCCAAGATGTATGGTGCCACTCAAGTAGCGAAAGATGCGTTTAACTGCCTTCCAATGCTGAGACCCTGGGCTATGCATAAACCTGCTCACCTGTGAGACTGCAAACTGAATGTCCGTGTAACGTCCCTCCCAAGCCATGTATGTATGTGTCTCTTTTAATATAGATTTCAATAAGAAAAGAGAGTGTAATTAGAAAGAGTGAGACAATAAGGCTAGAAACATTAGAAAAGTGTTAGAATAAAAGTATTAGCTTCAAAAATCCTAAAAGAAATAAGAACATAAGAATAGTTCTATTAAGAGATAAGTATCCCCAAAAATAGAATTTCGAGTTTAGGTGATAAGAGGTCATATTTAGAGTACTTTTACACATTTAGAGTCCATGCATACTAAAAATATGGAAAAACAACGCGTTTCCAAAGATGGTGCGTTTGTGGCTATATACACACGTTTTTGCCTATTTTTCCCACGCTAGCTTGTAGACCAGATACTTTCCCGTTCTTTTGACTGGTTACATGACCATATTCTGAGTTTTTATCAGAGAGTTATGGCCGAAACAGTTTGCTAATTCTGTCAGGGTCTCTACATAGAGAAAACTGTGAGAAGACAGCAAGTAGCCTCAAGGTAATCCTAGAGTTTGAGATGCATATATCCCTTCATTCTTATCTAATATCTCAGAAATGAAGCTTAGATTGCTATAGTCTTTCGGAGGAAGAGACCAAAACTCCATAGCTTTTCTTTTAGAGAAAGAATAGTATGCCATAGCTCTATAAAAGAGAAGGCTATTTTGCCACCATAGATCTTAGAAAGAGAGAAGAGTCACAGTATGAGTAAGAGGAAATAAAGCTTGGAGATGATTGGATGATTTCAATCGTAAGACAAGGTATTAGAAGACTCTATTCTCATATGTCAAGTTCTAAAGCTCTTGTTAACGAGCAAAGGTAGCAACGATAAACGACAAATTTCTATAAGGTATATACATATTTTGTTTTTTAATTATATATCATTCTTAGGGGTTGAGGTATGGCCCCGGCTTCTCTATTAATTATTAATAGTGATCTATTTGATTGATTTACTATTTAAAGTTTGTATTCTTTTAAAAACAACAGCATATATCTTAATAAAGAATGTCTTATCGCAATCTCAAGTTGAAATGCAAAAATCTTTGTGAAAAGGATTATTTTCTTAAGAAGGTAACATGGATTCTAGTCCTATGGTTTAGTTGAGTAAATGGATTGCTATCTTGGTTAAATTAAGGTACAGGTACAACTTCTCCCTGCCTTGACGCTGCCCCGTCCTTGTGCTTGTGTAGCTGGATGGCGGAGATGTTAGTAAGGCCCGGAGTTGGCCCATGGTATCCCTCATACCATTGGGAGAATGAGGTTCGCCGATTGAGGCGAGTGATTGTGATGCTGCCTAGTTCTGAGGGCCCAAGCTAGTGCGGTGAATTAGCCCACCCTAGTGCGCAGACATCCCTCTGAGGGGCGGGAGGATCGAGCGATGGAGCCTGAGAGGGCGACAGGCCGGCTTGAGTCCTTGCCAGCGGTCGACGATGAGGTGTATGGTCCCGTAGGGTTTTGCCCAGCATGTGGAGGCTGGAAGGCCAAATTCTAGATCATCGGCGGTATAAAGGAAAAGAATAAGAGAGCCAGTTTGGCTTGTATGAAGTTGATTCATGTTTAAACTTTGTTTTTATAAATCTTATCTTTGGCATTATTGTATTGTGGAAAAAGGCAAAGGCTGTTTTAATAAACCTTGTGAAAGGGCCTTAATTAAGGAACTTGTTTGTTTATGTCAAACAGTGTGGTAGGATTAATTAGAAAACAAATTGACGCGTGAGTAGGGTGAAAAGTGGGAGGATGGAATGCCCCGACGGCACCATCCTACGGACGGGTGGACCCGATTAGTCGGGTAGCTTTCCAACATATTAAGTGAAAGCCCTACGTTAGATAAATAGGTTCTCGAGCAATTCTATTCTAGAAGACTAGGCCAACGGCTGTGCCTTGCATGGATGAGGAAAAGAACGTTGTCTCTAGGAATCAAGACTTGTAGTTGCCCAAATTATGATCAATTACCCTATGGGTGATTTGATTTTTAGAAGACCACGCTCCCCCTGCGGGATAGAACTAGGTCTTACCTATGAATCGTATCCTTGAACCACCTCTGTATGGTCAAGGTGTCGATGAGTAGGAAATTTTCTCTAAGATAAGACTTAGTGGACTATCTTAAGCGTTTCCCCCATTTGTGGAAGAGGGGAACCTTACAAGTGGTATCAGAGCCGATCTTAGTTCCTAGGATTTGTTTTTCAAAGGTTAACTGTCAAGGGATTAAAACAAGTGATTGTTTATCATATGAGGACGAATCAATCATCTCTACTGGCCATAGATGTGATCTGAATATCCTCACATGTTGAGACAATCATCCTATGAAATTGTGCTTGTATCTTGGGGGTGCACACACAAGATATTTGTACAGTAAATTTGAGAAATAAGATTAGGGAGAAAACCTTTTATGAGAAAAAAACATAGGGTGATCAAATTAAGAAACTAGTGAGAGACTGAATGACTAGAAGGATAGACCGAAACTTGTTTAGAGAAATTTTCAGGATATATCTCATCAACTTGCATATTATAAATTATTATAACTCCATTAAGGTTTGAATAGTTGACGTGTGAATGCCATCCATTGGATGCTTTACACTAGGACGATCATCCAAGATCTTGAACCCATCTCAGACAAACTTCGGATGTGTAATTCCCAGAGGATCATGCTCTTAGATGTGTCAATCCTGATAATCTTTGGATGTGTTAATCCCAAGATACCAGATGTGTAATTCTTAAAAAAATGAAGATCTCAAATGTATTAATCCTGGCTGTCTTCAAATGTGGTGCTATGATAAGTATTTGTTGATAGTTTTGAACTTTTAATGGATACAATGAAAGAAGCAAGCTCACCCTTGCTCGTGTCTGAAAATCATAAGAAATGCCAAATTAGTTGGAAGCATTGTTGTCAATCTAACCACTGGAGCTAGAAAGTTAGAAGCATTGTTGTCAATCTAACCACTGGAGCTAGAATCAGTTATGAGATGCCATGAAAGTACACCTTCGTGAAAGGTTTTGTCCTCTAGGATTTTTAGAGGATAAAATAAACGAATTCTTGGAGCTAACCCAAGAAAGGAAGACCCTAAAAGAATACCACCAAACTTTTGTTAAACTTCTCCGATTTGCTCCAGAGATGGATGAGGTAACTCTTCTCCATCGATTCATTTGGAAGCTTAATCTACCTTTGAATAACCTTATCAAGAATGTGAAACCATCCTCTATTTCAGAAGCCATAATTATAGCCAGAGACTATGATAAAGTTTTTTTTTTATAGAAAGTGTCAAGAAGAAGGACATGAGTCCTTTCATGTTAATCAAGAAGAGGTCTCCTAATTCAAGAGAAACGTCAAGCCCACCCCTGGCTACAAGGAATCATGAGCTAGAGCAAAAATTAGGTCAAGAAATAGGGATAGCAGGATTAAAGATAACCGAATTGAACAAGTATTTCTATGAGTAAATAGAAGAGGATTGGTGCAAGATTCATGTGAAGTAATGTGCATGATGAATAGAGGTATTCTACAAGACGGTACTAAGATTATGAAATTACTATCATGGGTTAGATTGCGTAAAGGATTGATTCCCTTACGTTTCTCCATGACAATTTGTTAAGTACCATATTACATGGGCGTATAGAATAAGGAATTCGAAGGTTCATATCATACGAGAGGTATATGGATGCATGAAATTAGGATAATAAGGCCAATTAACTTTAGAATAATAAAGACCTTTTGGAGGCACAACAAAACGAGCCAAGCACATGAAATAAAAGATTCTTTAAGAACAATGTTTAGATAAAAGAGGATTTTTACCTAGTGTGGGGACACCACTTTGAAAGAGACAAGAGGATTCACTTAGATACTACCCCAGCTCGAGAGATGAGGACATCTCGAATCTTTTAAGTGGAGGAGATTGTAACGTCCCTCCCAAGCCATGTATGTATGTGTCTCTTTTAATATAGATTTCAATAAGAAAAGAGAGTGTAATTAGAAAGAGTGAGACAATAAGGCTAGAAACATTAGAAAAGTGTTAGAATAAAAGTATTAGCTTCAAAAACCCTAAAAGAAATAAGAACATAAGAATAGTTCTATTAAGAGATAAGTATCCCCAAAAATAGAATTTCAAGTTTAGGTGATAAGAGGTCATATTTAGAGTACTTTTACACATTTAGAGTCCATGCATACTAAAAATATGGAAAAACAACGCGTTTCCAAAGATGGTGCGTTTGTGGCTATATACACACGTTTTTGCCTATTTTGCCCGCGCTAGCTTGTAGACCAGATACTTTTCCGTTCTTTTGACTGGTTACATGACCATATTCTGAGTTTTTATCAAAGAGTTATGGCCAAAACAGTTTGCTAATTCTGTCAGGGTCTCTACATAGAGAAAACTGTGAGAAGACAGCAAGTAGCCTCAAGGTAATCCTAGAGTTTGAGATGCATATATCCCTTCATTCTTATCTAATATCTCAGAAATGAAGCTTAGATTGCTATAGTCTTTCGGAGGAAGAGACCAAAACTCCATAGCTTTTCTTTTAGAGAAAGAATAGTATGCCATAGCCCTGTAAAAGAGAAGGCTATTTTGCCACCATAGATCTTAGAAAGAGAGAAGAGTCACAGTATGAGTAAGAGGAAATAAAGCTTGGAGATGATTGGATGATTTCAATCGTAAGACAAGGTATTAGAAGACTCTATTTTCATATGTCAAGTTCTAAAGCTCTTGTTAACGAGCAAAGGCAGCAACGATAAACGACAAATTTCTATAAGGTATATACATATTTTGTTTTTTAATTATATATCATTCTTAGGGGTTGAGGTATGGCCCCGGCTTCTCTATTAATTATTAATAGTGATCTATTTGATTGATTTACTATTTAAAGTTTGTATTCTTTTAAAAACAACAGCATATATCTTAATAAAGAATGTCTTATCGCAATCTCAAGTTGAAATGCAAAAATCTTTGTGAAAAGGATTGTTTTCTTAAGAAGGTAACATGGATTCTAGTCCTATGGTTTAGTTGAGTAAATGGATTGCTATCTTGGTTAAATTAAGGTACATGTACAACTTCTCCCTGCCTTGACGCTGCCCTGTCCTTGTGCTTGTGTAGCCGGACGGCAGAGATGTTAGTAAGGCCCGGAGTTGGCCCATGGTATCCCTCATACCATTGAAAGAATGAGGTTCGCCGATTGAGGCGAGTGATTGTGATGCTGCCTAGTTCTGAGGGCCCAAGCTAGTGCGGTGAATTAGCCCACCCTAGTGCGCAGACATCCCTCTGAGGGGCGGGAGGATCGAGCGATGGAGCCTGAGAGGGCGACAGGCCGGCTTGAGTCCTTTTTGCCAGCGATCGACGATGAGGTGTATGGTCCCGTAGGGTTTTGCCCAGCATGTGGAGGCTGGAAGGCCGAATTCTAGATCATCGGCGGTATAAAGGAAAAGAATAAGAGAGCCAGTTTGGCTTGTATGAAATTGATTCATGTTTAAACTTTGTTTTTATAAATCTTATCTTTGGCATTATTGTATTGTGGAAAAAGGCAAAGGCTGTTTTAATAAACCTTGTGAAAGGGCCTTAATTAAGGAACATGTTTGTTTATGTCAAACAGTGTGGTAGGATTAATTAGAAAACAAATTGACGCGTGAGTAGGGTGAAAAGTGGGAGGATGGAATGCCCCGACGGCACCATCCTACGGACGGGTGGACCCGATTAGTCGGGTAGCTTTCCAACATATTAAGTGAAAGCCCTACGTTAGATAAATAGGTTCTCGAGCAATTCTATTCTAGAAGACTAGGCCAACAGCTGTGCCTTGCATGGATGAGGAAAAAAACGTTGTCTCTAGGAATCAAGACTAGTAGTTGCCCAAATTATGATCAATTATCCTATGGGTGATTTGATTTTTAGAAGACCACGCTCCCCCTGCGGGATAGAACTAGGTCTTACCTATGAATCGTATCCTTGAATCTCTGTATGGTCAAGGTGTCGATGAGTAGGAAATTTTCTCTAAGATAAGACTTAGTGGACTATCTTAAGCGTTTCCCCCATTTGTGGAAGGGGAGAACCTTACAGTCCGGCCTCGTAATGCATACATAAATGAGGCAACCAACAGCTGTCTGATAGAGTGTGACATCAAAGTGATCTCCAGCATCATGAAGACTCAACTTCAAACCTGTCTCCATTGGAGTAGCAATAGGCTTGCAGTCTTCAAGGCCAAATCTCCGCAACAATGTCTCAATATACTTTGTCTGACACAAAGCAATACCTCCATCACACTGCTTAAATTGTATCCCCAAATAATGATGCAAATGCCCCAAATCTGACATCTCAAAAGAAGCATTCAAATCAGCCTTAAAATCAGCAATATGACTCTCATTTGGTCCTGTGAGCAGCATGTCATCGACATAGAGAGCAATGATTAGATGTACATCATCCACACGTTTAACATACAAAGTGCTTTCTGTTGGACTATTTTGAAAACCATGTGCAGTCAAATATGCATGTATCTTTTCATACCAAGCTCGTGGAGCTTGCTTTAAACCATATAAAGCCTTTTTCAACCTGCACACTTTGTTTTCCTGCCCTCTTTGAACAAAACCACAAGGCTGCGATACATACACCTCCTCATGCAAATCTCCATTCAAGAACGCAGTCTTTATATCCAACTGATGTACATTCCAACCATTATGAGCTGCCAATGCACAAATGCTACGAATGGTAGTCATACGACAAGTGGGAGTAAAGAACTCAACAAAATGAATGCCCTTTTCTTGAGCATAACCCTTTGCAACAAGCCTAGCCTTATAGCGATCAACACTGCCATCTGGCTTTCGTTTCAACTTAAAAACCCACTTACATCCAATGGCCTTTTTACCAATAGGCAAATCACACAAAGACCATGTGCCATTCTTCATTATCGCATCATATTCACTTTGCATTGCAGCCAACCAATTTTCTGATTTTTGTGCCTCATCAAATGAAAGAGGTTCTTCCTCTTCACACATACTAGACACAGCCAAAGCATAACAATCTGATGCATAAGAGGCATGCTGAAAACCTGAACGAGGACGACTAGATATAGGTGCATCAATTTTACTATCACGCAAGGTTTGCACCAGCCATTTAGGCATACCTCTAGCCTGCTCATTTTCAGCCCTATCCTCATGAATTATATCCTGTAAATCTGCATCAGAAATAGGCTGATCTATGATGTCGTTTGAAATCTGCATAGGCTGAATACTTACCTCATTAGGACTTACATTTGAATTCCCACCTGTAAATAGAGGCAACAACGTATCAAATACATCCCGTGAGCTCACACCTGTCTCTTTGGTACATGATAACAAAGGCTGCATAGCATCTTCCACAAAAACAACATCTCGACTAATCAAGATACGCTTTGACTGCGGATGATACAATCTGTAACCCTTGCTCTCAGCACTGCAACCAACAAAAATGCGTTTGACAGCCTTATCATCCAATTTTCTGCGTTGTTGCACAGGCACTAAAGCATAGGCCAAGCAACCAAAGACACGCAAGTGACCAATAGAAGGTCTCCTGCCATGCCAAGCTTCATATGGAGTAATAGACTGCAAGGCCTTAGTGGGACACCTGTTGAGTACATATGCAGCACACATGACAGCCTCAAGCCAAAACGCATGTGGCAAAGCTTGGCTCTTGACCATACATCATGCCATCTCCATAAGTGACCTGTTTTTTCTCTCAGCAACACCATTTTGCTGAGGGGTATACGGCACTGTACATTGGTGTTTTATCCCACGACTAGCCAGAAATGCATCAAACTCTTTAGACATGTACTCCCCCCCTCGATCAGAACGGAGGGTGCCCACATTACAATTGGATACATTTTCAACCATAAGCAAAAACTGTTTGAAGCACAAAAACACTTCGGACTTTGCCTTTAGTGGATATACCCATGCATGCCTTGAGTAATCATCAATGAAAGTCACGAAGTACAAGTGTTTACCAAATGACGGAGTTTGCATAGGCCCACATACATCACTATGTACAAGTTGCAATTTGCGAGTGGCCCGCACAGAACCATCCTTTGGAAACGCAGAACGCTGCATTTTGCCCAAAATACAGCCTTCACAAACATGTTTTAATGGTGCCTCAAGAGGGGGCAATGAAGCAACCATATCAAATTTCTGCAAACGCAGCAAACTAGCAAAGTTCAGATGACCAAAACGAGCATGCCATAGTTTTGCATCTGAAACTGCCTTTTCATCAGAAACTGCATTTGCTGAATCTTCCACACACTTGTTATAAGAATTGAGCCTATACAGCTCACGAAACAAGGTGCCAAATACAATAATCGTATCACCAGAAGTCAAATCATGAACAGTACATCTGTCATCCATAAATTTGACTACAAGTCCAAGTCTAGCAAGCGCAGAGACAGACAATAGATTCGTCTTTATCCCTGGCACATACAAAGCATTTTCCTATGCAGTTGCAATTGTGGACCTTGCAAAGAAAAACAGAATCTTCAATCCCCAAAAATATCATTTGTTGAACTATGTGCACAAGATTTTGACAATATGCATGATTTTTTGGTGCATTTATAGAGACAAATGAATCTCTAGAAAGCATATTTACATTCTTCACACAACACTCAACACACCATATACAAAGATAAGAGTACACACAATATGAAAAGGTACTCAACCAAATACATACTAGGGTTCTCTATAGTGTGAACCCAACTAAATGAGCTGGCACTATAACTATGCCAGTCTCAAGAATGGCTGTCACACAGCCTGTCATCCCTCTGGCCACATATCACCCATGATCTCACCAACCATGCCAGTGGTGTAAGTGTGGGCGGCCTATCCCCCAGGCGGTTCATCAGTGTCCACTGCCTCACTAGATGAGCTCGATATCTCAACACTCCCCCTTGAGCTCAACTCCATCTCATGTACACTAAGCGAAGCCCTGAATCTGCGGAGCTTCTCTGTACCCAATGCTTTGGTGAAGATGTTAGTGACCTAATCCTGTGTGCTGACATAAACAAGGTCAACGTCTCCTGTCGCCAAAACCTTCTCTCTGACAAAATGGTAGTGGACCTCTATATGCTTCATGTGAGCATGAAAAACTAGGTTCTTGGCCAACTGTATACTACTAATGTTGTCACAGAAAATGACAACTTGTCTATCCCCACTGATAGACCCAAATCTGCAAGTAGCTTTCTCAACCAAGCTACCTCACATGCTGCCATAGTAGCACCTCTGTACTCAGCCTCTGTACTGGATAGAGCAACCATAGGCTGCTTCTTGCTGCTCCAAGTCACAGCAGCACTCCCCAAAGAAAACATGAAGCCACTAGTAGATCTTCTATCTGAGATACTACTAGCCTAATCAGCATCTGTGTACCCATATACACATATCTCTATCCCAATTTCATAAAATAGTCCACAATGCAAAGTAGACCTCACATACCTCAGTATGCATCTCAATGCATCCAAATGCGGCTTCCGAGTAACCTGTATAAACTCACTCACAAACCCAACAGCATAACTCAAATCTGGCCTGGTGATCGTCATGTAGATCAAGCTTCCTACTATGCGTCTATACATAGTAGGATCCTCCAAAATCTCTCCTGAATCTGCACACTCAACTTGCCATTCTGATCCAATGGCACTGAGATAGGCTTACAGCCTGTCATACCATACTTGGACAACATGTCCAAGCCATACTGTCTCTGCAGTAATCTAATACCATGTGATGACCTAATCACCTCAATGTCCAAGAAATATCTGAGCTCCCCCAGATCCTTCATCTCAAACTTCTGTCTAATCAAGATCTTTACATCAAAGATCTCTGCATCATGGTCCCCCGTAATGATCACGTCATCTACGTCATCTACATAGATGACAACAAGCACAACCCCTCTATCACTGTGTCTCACATACAGCGAGAAATCTGCATTGGCTACATGAAAGCCAATAGTGATAAGATATTCAGAAATCTTGTTAAACCATGCTCTTGGTGCTTGTTTTAAGCCATACAAGGCTTTTTTCAAGCTGCAAACATGCCTAGGGTGACTCACATCCTCATAACTAGGTGGCTGCAACATATACACCTCTTCCTGCAAATCCCCATGCAAGAATGCATTCTTTACATCCATCTAATGTAAAGACCATTACTTTGACGCAGCCACTGCTATCACAACTCTCACTGTTGCCATCTTGGCAACTGGGCTGAAAGTTTCCTCATAATCAATGCCGTATGTCTATGCATATCCTTTGGCTACCAATCTAACCTTGTACCTGCTTATGATTCCGTCACTGTTATGTTTTACTTTATACACCCACTTGCATCCAATGGCTTTCTTGCCTTAGGCAATTTCACTAAATCCCAAGTCTCATTTCCATATAGTGCATCCATCTCCTCATCCATAGCTTTCTCACAACACACATTTCCAACAGCCTCATCAATGCATGCGGTCTCTACAACCTGCACAACTTTTGCCATGTATGCATAGTGATGTGCCACATAACCATCATAGATAAACCTCTGCACAGGATTCTTCACTCTCCCAGATCTTCACAGCTTTGCATTCATGGCTTCCATAGCCTTCTTTACACCAGGTGTTCTCATAGAGTTGGTATCCCAAGATCCTCATCAAGGCTCATCTCTAAGCCACTAGACTCTCCATCAACATGAGAATGCCTTGCAGAAATGTCAGGCATACTAAGGGGCTTAACCACTTTCTCTTTGCCTTTATGTGATGTACTAATCACATTTGCAAGACTGGTATTATGATGCAGCCTGCCACTCCATGGTCTATCAACTGAACCACTAGATGAGGACTCTCCCAGTCCACTCAAAGACTGTGATTGTTGCTGACTTGTATTCTGTGCAACCACATTTCCACTCACATTAGCCCCAACAGCTTCTTTTTCAGCAGCATACCAGCTGCTCATCTTATAAAAAACAACATCTGTGCTTACCCTCAACTCACGTGTAGCAGGGTTATAATACCTGTATCTCTTTTGCTCAAGGGAATACTCAATAAACACACATTTTTCAGCTTTTGGATCCAGCTTAGTTCTCAGCTCATCTGGCACATGCACATATGCAATGCATCTAAAGACTTTTAAATGAGACAAATCAGGTTTTTTGCCAGTAAACCTTTGGAGTTACATCATGTATAGCTGCAGTTGGAGTCCTATTCATGATGTAAACTGCTATAAAAATAGCCTCAGCCCAATAGCTATGCGGCATATTCTTCTCTCCCATCAATGCTCGTGCAATCTCAGCAATGTGCCTGTTTTTCCGCTCAACAACTCCATTTTGCTGTGGAGTGTATCTGCATGTAAACTATCTCTGAATACCATTCTTCTGTAAAAATTCAGAGAACTCATTGGAGAAGTACTCTCCCCCTCCATCATCTGACCTTAGGCCCTTTACATGTTTCCCTGTTTGCTTTTCAACCATAACTTTGAAATTTTGAAAATGAGTGAACACCTCACTCTTCTCCTTCATGAAGTATACCCACACTTTCCTTGTGTGGTCATCAATAAATGTCACATAGTACCTGCAGCCTCCCATAGACATGGTCTTCGTAGGACCCCATACATCTGAATGCACCACATCTAGTGCATTTCTTCTCACATTTCTATCACATGGAAATACATGCTTTGTTTGCTTTCCAAATTGGCATGCTTCATATATTTTCTGCATACCTTCAACTTTAAACTTTGGCAGCCCTATCACAATTCCTTTAGTCTACATAGACTTCATTCTCTGCACATTCACATGTCCAATTCTTTTATGCCAAATTTCTGTGTCTGCAACAATTCGTAAACCATTTGCAAACATTGCAACACTCACTTGAACAGGTATGTTTACATTCAATGTAAACATTTTGTCCACTGTGTTGCCTTTTGCAACCAACCTGCACTTGTCTTTAAAGTCTTCAACATAACAACCATCAAGGTTAAACCGAACTTGCAAACCCTGCTCAATCATCTGGCCAACTGAAACCAGATTCTTTGTTATGTTCGGAACATGAAGTACATCTGCAAGGTACTTCACTTTGCCATCCTGCATAGACAATGGCACATCTCCAACATGAGCAATTGGATGAGCAGTGTCATCCCCTGTTTCCACAAAACCTGGTCTTTCAAGGTTTTTCATCTCCTTGAACAACTCCCCATGACTTGTCATCATGTGGTTCCAAGCACCTGAATCAACGTACCATATATCATCTTTATGTGTTGCTTCAACATTTTCAGACATGGCATTAACGACATGCTGCATAACAAACAACCTTTCATTATCCTCATTATTTCTGCTCAAGGATGCATAGTTGTTTTGCTGCAATTTTCCATTTTGCATGTCAGCCTACTTCTTATAACAATCTGCATGCACATGTCCAGGCTTACCACAATAAAAGCATCCACGTGTATCATTATACTACCTTTGCCAATTTCTACGACCTCTTTGACTCCCCTTGCCTCTGAATTGGCCTCTTTCACCTGCGTGTTGTTGTGAATTCTGGGACTGTTGTTGTTGCTGCTGCTAGTGGCCATAATTTTGATTACCTGTTCGGCCCTCCTTGGTCGCGTCCATGGCCAAGGAGGGCCGAACTGTTGTGAATTCTGGGATTGTTGTTGTTGCTGCTGCTAGTGGCCATAATTCTGATTACCTGTTCGGCCCTCCTTGGCCGCGTCCACGGCCTCCTCTACCTCGTCCTCTTCCTGAACTTGTGTAGAAGGCCTATTGCTCTAAACTGTTTTTGTTTTGTGAAGACTGTTGGTCTTCACCCAAGCTCTTCTCTTCTATAATCAACATAGACACCAAATTTTTGAAATTGGGAATGTTTTCCCGAGTTTGAATAGATGTCTTGAATGCCTTGTATTGTGGCCCGAGACCACATAGACAGACTTCCACCTTATCATCATCATCTACTGAAACACCAATAGATGCAAAGGATTCCACAATACCCTTGATCTTCAATGCATAGTCATTCATAGACATACTCTTTTTCTCCACAGTATGAAGTTCATTCTTTAACTGTATCTTTCGTGCCTTGGTATTTGTTTCATAGAGTTTTACCAAGGTGTTCCATGCCTCCTTGGGGGATTCGGCATCCTGCATGTGCCTAATCATGGTGTCCTAAATACTGATAGAGAGCCAATACATAACTTTTCTGGCTCCTTGGTTCCAATCCTTGAACTCTTTCACATCTGCAGTAGTCAGATTGATCATTTATATCTCCGGTGTCTCTTCATGCTCACCTTCTATGTAGTCCCAATAACCCTTTCCCATCAGGAAATTTGTCAACCTGAACCTCCAAGATGGAAGTTGTTCTTGTCAAGCTTCTCAACAACAATCAGGTTTATGCCATTATTTGACATCTTGCCAGACACACATATTTACCAGAAACAGCACTCTGGTTTGTCTTGCACAAACTGATGTATTTTCTGTAATGGTACTATACTACACTCAAATGTCACAACCAATGACCTCAATGACCTCAATGTGCATACATACACCCAATGGCAACTGTTTGACCTCCTTGCAGCACATAAATGTCTGCACAACCAATGACCTCAATGTGCATACATACACCCAATGGCAACTGTTTGACCTCCTTGCAGCACACAAATGTCTGCACAACCAATCTGTCTTCCTGCAGTTCTTAAAACAGAGTTCTGCATAGAATCGATGACTTACCCACATTACTCGAAATCGCCTGATTTCCAAAAAACGGAGGTCCTAACGCGCCCAAAACGCATTTTCGGCCCAAAAATGGAGGTTCAATAGGAAAATATAGTTGCCCTATAGCTTTACTCCCGCGAAGAAAGCTCCTCAATCAGAGATCGTTTGCCGGTGCCTCCCGTAGAGCTCCAGAGAAGGGTGTAGTCACCAACACAAATAGGGAAGAGTAGATGAAGCTCTTACCCTCGTACCTCTTCATGTGCTTCTCTTGCTTGTTCAGCTCAGCCCTTAGCATGAACCAGGCTCAGATACCATGAAAAGATGCAGGGGAGAAGAGAGCTTGAGCTTTTGCAAGCACACACATACTCACAAAACCCTAAAAGAGAACACACAAGGTGAGACTGAAAATCTTCTTCTTCACACAACACTCAACACACCATATACAAAGATAAGAGTACACATAATATGAAAAGGTACTCAACCAAATACATACTAGGGTTCTCTATAGTGTGAACCTAACTAAATGAGCTGGCACTATAACTATGCCAGTCTCAAGAATGGCTGTCACACAGCCTGTCATCCCACTGGCCGCATATCACCCATGATCTCACCAACCATGCCAGTGGTGTAAAAGTGGGGCCTATCTCCCAGGCGGGTCACCAGTGTCCACCGCCTCACTAGATGAGCTCGATATCTCAACATAATTTACTAAGGGCTGTTGCATAATTGATATGGCACTTAAGCAATAGATCAAAGATTATCATGAATGCATGAAGTGGAAAATCAATGATGGGGCTCCAATTTGAATTCCTGTTTGATTCTCCTAGCATATCAGGAGACATGACACCTTCCACCCATCTTGAATTTTGTTGTTCCTCATCTTCATCATCAGTTGACTTGGTTGGATCTACTACATCTTCCTGTTGCTTCTTCCCTTTCTTGGGACCTTTCGAGGCATCCTTCCTAATAGAACCAACCTTCTACATACCTTTTCCATTTGTCTTTTTCTGCCTAGGAATATCAATCTGAGCATTGCAGTATGGACAAGGCCATCTTGATGTCGCGCCGCCTTGAGCACAACCCATCATGCATTTAATTGTCTTCGAATCTCCCCCAAGATGCCAATCCACCTTGAACTTTCCTATGTTTTCTACATCTAAAAGTTGACCTTCAATTTGCTTTTTGATTACATCTATTATCCAGGGAGTCCTTTCAAACATCCATGTCAATACCTCATGTGTCTCCTCCGGTACCTCGAATGCACCAAGCCACCAGACCTCTTTCTCTCATAGCCTTTGTCTCCCTTAAGCCCAACTTTTTATACTCTAATCTCTTAAAATTAGGAATCCTTATTAGGAGGCCCTTTTTGGATCCAAAAAATTAGGAGGCTCTTTTTGGATCCAAAAAATTCCTAATGGAGGGTGACAAAGGCTTGAGAGGGTGAGAGAGAGGGTTAGAAGCTTGAGAGGGTGATAGAGGATTAAAAATAGGGTGAGATGCTTTTTGGAAGAACTGCATTTTGTCAAAATACTGGCAAAACACCCTCAGGTTTAATTTTCGATCTTTTTCGCCACAGTGCACGTCTATAAATGCGTCTGTATACACGTCTAAAAACGCATCTAAAAGCGTGTCTATTTTGCAGAGTAGACGAGTTTATAGATGCAAAAATAGACATGAAACATAACAGTAAACATAGGAGTTTTTAATTCTTTTTTTGAAATGCAGGATGTCTTCATCAATCAGTTCTTCTAGTGATGACGAGTCCCTTCGTGTTCAAAATCGAGATCGTTGGTTGCAACATTAAATAAAATGTATGTGTGATCGTTGTCAAGGATGTATGCGTCGACAACGTAGCATTACGATGAATCACATTTCAATGTATGAAAAATGGGAACCGAGACGAGGTCAATGGTGGTAAGTATACTTTGCTTATATTATAAGAATTTAATTAAGAGTTAGTATTCATTGGAGACTCACATTGAAATACTCGTATGTAGGATAATGCGCCGCACCCTTCTATGTTAACTCATAGGCGATGTCAAGAGGCTCAGCGTAGAGAAATGGCAGAGGCTTCACAAAACGTAGAAGTGGTGGAGGATTCGAATGATGGAGATACAAGCCCACCACCCTTTCCTCATGAGATGGTGGAGGAAGAGGTTTTAAAAGATATGGTACGTGCTCTATTTGCTAATGAGCGTAGTGAAAATGAAAAAGCCATGGAAAATGATCACCTTTACAACGTGGCTTCGACCCCACTTTTTGAGGGATGCATATATTCCATTCTATGCGCTGCTCTCGAGTTGCTCAACTTGCAAACAATTTATGGATGGAGCAATGCAAGTTTGAAAGCACTTCTCAAGTGAGTTTTCTACTTTCATAAATTGTCTACTTCCATTATAGATATATAAGAAGAAATTATTTTTTATATTAATGTATTTGATTGTTTTGTGGATAGGCTTTTGTCGAAGATGCTTCCAAAGAAGAATAAATTGCCAACCCCAAGAGACCAAGCAAGACGCTTTGTGACATCTCTTGGAGGCTTGGATTATACTCGCATCCATGCATGTATCAATGATTGTGTTATCTTTTGTGGGATACATGCAGCGGCTCAAGAGTGTCCTATTTGTGGCAAGTCAAGATATCGAGAGGATCTTAAAGGTCTACATGTGCCGCGTAAGGTGTTGCGACATTTTCCCATCATTCCTCACATCCAACACATGTTCAAGTGCAAATCTATTACAGAACTCATGTCATGGCATTCCTTTCATCGATCCAATGATGGAAAGATGAGAATTCCCGCAGACACTCCTGCATGGAAGCACATCGAGGAAATGTGGCCAAGCTTCAAGGAAGAGCCTAGACATTTGAGACTTGGATTGGGTACGGATGGTGTTAATCCTTTTGGAATCAACAGCACCTCATATAGTATATGGTGGCTAGTGGTAGTTTGGTAAATTACAACATTCCTCCATCCATGGCAATAAAGAAAAGATATGTCATGTTATCCCTTCTTATTCCTAGGAAACATAAGGTAAAGAATATGGATATATATCTTGAGCCCTTGATTGATGAGCTTGAGATACTTTGGAGATGTATCCATGTGCATGACATATTCCGGCCTCCATCTTCATGAGACTTTCTCTTGAAGGCCATCTTGATGTGGACGATGCACGACTTTCTGGTTATGGCGAGTGTTGAGGTGAGTCGAATGGGTTTCTATTCATGATGATTCTTTATTATCATTGTATTATTTTTTGACACGCTTAAATATCTATGTTGTTTAAGTCTCTCCACATCTGGATACCATGCATGCCCTATTTGTGGTCCATCATTGGTGGCATCTAGGCCAAAAAGCTTGAAGAAAGTGATATATGAGAATTATCATCGATTTCTCCCTCATCATCATCCCAAATTTGTTCGTTCTTGGATGGGAGTCCCTCCACATCCACTAAGCATGGGAGATTGGAAGGCATTATAGAATGGAGTGGAAAGTCCTCCTCCCCCCGGCATGTATAGGTAATATATCTTTGACATAGGATTCCAATACAAGCTTTGGATGAAAAGATAATCCTCTTAATATTTGTTGTTATTTGATAAGGTACTCTATCTTCTTTCGCCTACCATATTGAACGAGCCTCAAAATCAACCATCTTCTTGATCCAATGCACATCTTTAAGAATGTTGCCTCTAACATTTGGGAGCACTTGAGAGAAAACGGGACTCCTTTCTCTTGTAAGAGAGGATCTACAAAGCATAGAGAGGATGCAAAGAGCTTGGCCACGAGAGGGACCAAATGGGAAGACAATTCTACCTTAAGCACCTTGGATATTGACAAAGGAGGAGGAGAAGTTGGTGAAAGATGCCATTACTACATTTCGTATTCCAATGGGGTGCATGAGGTGTTTAAAAGGTGCCTTCACAAAGACAAAGATGGCACAAGATGCTTCAAGTAAGCGAAACATTGAAGTTGTACATATTTAACTTGTTCAATCATGATGTATCTAATCATGCTGTATAAATGTTTATAGTTTATTCTTCCTACAAGCATTTCCAATTGTGCATCCCATGAAGTGCGAGAGACAATTTATAAGATGGGGGAGCTTGTGAGGTTTATATCCCAAACCCTCATAGCCAATTTTCTACACGCGTTTTCCTCAAAAGGATTTGTTTATTATTTCACATTGTAGATATGTGAGGTCGAAGGAAATCGATCCATGTAAACTTGACTATGCAAGGGTCATGGCGGTGGAGGTGGTTTGTTTGGTGGCGGAAAACATTCCCATAGTCAATTCTCATAAGCCAACTACATCTTATGGTTCATTTAATTGATCAGATTGCCATATGTGACACTGTGCGTGCTCGATGGATGTTCTGTCTTGAGCATTTCATGAAGATCTTGAAGGATTTTGTAAGGCAAAATGCAAAGCCAGAAGGTAGTATGGCTGAGGGTTGTGGCTGAGGGTTGGTTGGTACAAGAATCACTTGTTTATATCTTAGAATACCTTGTCGAAAGGGATCCCTCTCTCCCTTGCCTATGGAGCAATGAAGAAGACTTGAGGATGACCTCTCATGTTCCTCAAGGAAAGGGAAAGACCAAAGTCATGGATACAGAGGTGCATATTAGGCTTAATACCTTTTGTGTGCTTAATAGTTATGTGATGAGAAGATGGGTGGCAAAGTATGAGGGTGAAAAGGCAAGAAGACAAAATGAAAGGTCGGCATTCCGTAAGCACCATGGACGTAGTGTGCCATACCCCGAGAACCTACGATCACTTCCCAAGGATCTTGATGTAGACTTTTGCATGTCTAGGGTGTCCTTGATTTTCTGAGGTTGATGCCTCAGTTGTAGCAACATGCGCTGTGGCCCTCCTTCTACTTTGCATCTTGGTAACTGTGTGAAGACCATGTGGATGAAGCCATCCCATACACTTAGCAAGCTAATGCTAGTGTATGGGATTAGCTTCATGTGCCTTCCTCGTTGTGCCTACTCTTAGTGGGGTAATGTAAATATGGTCAATACCACACCTTGTACATAAAGGAGTTAAGGTGGAAGTACTCACAGGAGTACTTTCCATCCCTTTCTTGAGATCAAACACTAAGCTACTCGATGAGGTCTTGCATAATGATAGCATTTCATGGGTGTTTGTTTATCCATGTTATTCAAGTCCCTCCCCCATGGATTGGGGTTGCTAGGTATACGGGGTATATCTAGTCTCCGTCCATCACATAATGACTTAGAATTGGGGAGGGTGGACTCGTTGACTCAAAGGGCTCCAAGGTGGTCCCTTCAGTGGCTTCCCCCTTGTCACCTTCTTCTCAAAGATTTCAATCAAGGTTAACTAACAAATGGGGGTGATTCGAGGTAATGGGGGCTATGATGGAAGTACAGGGGGTGGCAAGGGAACTTTTGGTACCCTAATAATTCCTCTCTAGGCCACTTCGTGGCTTGATTGAGGTGCGTTATGTAGTACTGGTGCTTCCAAGGCCAACGGCTATGTAGGGTTTGTCGACAAGGCTTGGGGTAGGGATAGGGCTTGAGCAGTTCTTTTGTTGGTAGCAATTTTTAGTTTTGTGATTGCCCCATCTTTGAAAATAAGTGTAGTAGAGAGCGGGATGCGGTCTTAGATGTGGAAATTCTGTGCTAGTATGGTTAGCTCTTGACACATCGGACATCACACTAATTTCTCTTTGGGTAAAGATGGGGTTGGCTAGCTCAAATCTAAACTTGGCTGGTTATCCAATGTTGGGTCATTTGTTGCATCAAGGCTGTACCCAACTACTCAACTTGTTGTCCTGAGAGTGAGGAGGACTCTTTGCCTTTCCCTTCACATATTTTTCTGGTAGTTTTGAAGCATGCCTCGGATATGCCCTCATGCAGTTATCGGGAAGGAGTTCCCTTGAAATTATCCTCAAAATCCATAGCACTCCTACAACATTGCTCAAAGGAGGTGTGGGCGCTAGAGTGTATAAGAAGAAGGCACTTACCTTAACTTGGTCATCCACGTGGCCAAATGCCTCACAGATTTGATTGAACATTTCTAAATGTGGTATGGGATCTCCAGTTCCATCAAACTTGGTGATAAATTTTGAAATATGGGCCAGTTTGTTTCGTTCTTATCTGAGCCCTTGTGCAAGCTCAACATATGATGGCGGTGTTATTTCCACTGGTTCCTCCCTCCCTATTTCCATGGCTATCCTCAACATTTTAGGAGTCAGTCCTACCATAGCTGGAGCTGGTGCGGGTTGGGGTAAGATAGGCGAGGGAGCTTGGCTGGGCGGATAATATACCATTGGGGGTCCTTGTCTCAAGGGGGGACCGGTTTGTGCTTTGTAGGGTCCCATATGGTATCCAAGGTAAGGCGGGTATTGTTGGTACATTGGTGCGGTAGGTTGATAGGATTGTGGAGGGCAGACTATCTCTCTTCGATGGGATGGTTCTCTGAGCCTTAGTGAGAGGGCTCTTGACCTTGGGTTGGCACATGCCTATGGCCTTGGTACACATCTTCCATTCCAATGGGGTTGGCATGGTCCCCTAGACTGGTAGATTTGTCTTGTTGGAATTAGGGTTGCAGGAAAGCACACAAAGCTTGGAGAAGAAGAAGCAAGAATGCACACAACACAAAGTATTAGATTGTGTCAATGTACAAAAAGATAAGATAGCCCTAGAAGGATGGGCGTATATACAAGCCGGGGGAAAAAACCTCCTAAAGAGGGAAAAAGTGCCCCGGCGGTCCTAAGTGTGTTCACACACATCACTGCCTATATATATATGGCAACAAATCCCCCCTGGGAGTGATGGTGTGAACGAGAGCTGGCACTCATGTATAGGGGAGTGCCATGCCCGAAGTAGATCAGTCCACAAAGGGAAGCAAGCCCAAAGCTTTGCGGAAAGCTTCGAACTTCTCACGAGGAAGCGCCTTTGTGAAAAGATCGGCGAGGTTGTCCTGTGTTGGCACATAGGCCAAGCTGATCTCTCCTGCTGAGAGTCTCTCCCTGACATAGTGATAATGCACCTCAATGTGCTTTGTGCGAGCATGAAAAACTGGGTTTCTCGCAACTGCCAATGCACTCTGGCTGTCAGTGAAGATAGAGGTGGCAGACTCCCGTCCAACACCCAAGTCAGCCATAAGCCGTGTGAGCCACACACACTCAACCGTAGCTGTGAAAGCTGCCCTGTACTCAGCTTCACAACTAGAAGTGGCCACAGTAGGTTGCTTCTTGCTCAACCAAGATATGCATGAGCTACCGAGCATGAAACAAAAACCACTTGTGGACACTCTTGTGTCATAGCAACTAGCCCAATCTGAGTCCGAAAAAGCATGTAAATCTGGCGGCAACGATCCCCCCTTGGGATAAAACAACCCAAGATGTATGGTGCCACTCAAGTAGCGAAAGATGCGTTTAACTGCCTTCCAATGCTGAGACCCTAGGCTATGCATAAACTTGCTCACCTGTGAGACTGCAAACTGAATGTCCGGCCTCGTAATGCATACATAAATGAGGCAACCAACAGCTGTCTGATAGAGTGTGACATCAAAGTGATCTCCAGCATCATGAAGACTCAACTTCAAACCTGTCTCCATTGGAGTAGCAATAGGCTTGCAGTCTTCAAGGCCAAATCTCCGCAACAATGTCTCAATATACTTTGTCTGACACAAAGCAATACCTCCATCACACTGCTTAAATTGTATTCCCAAATAATGATGCAAATGCCCCAAATCTGACATCTCAAAAGAGGCATTCAAATCAGCCTTAAAATCAGCAATATGACTCTCATTTGGTCCTGTGAGCAGCATGTCATCGACATAGAGAGCAATGATTAGATGTACACCATCCACACGTTTAACATACAAAGTGCTTTCTGTTGGACTATTCTGAAACCCATGTGCAGTCAAATATGCATGTATCTTTTCATACCAAGCTCGTGGAGCTTGCTTTAAACCATATAAAGCCTTTTTCAACCTGCACACTTTGTTTTCCTGCCCTCTTTGAACAAAACCACGAGGCTGCGATACATACACTTCCTCATGCAAATCTCCATTCAAGAACGCAGTCTTTATGTCCAACTGATGTACATTCCAACCATTATGAGCTGCCAATGCACAAATGCTACGAATGGTAGTCATACGACAAGTGGGAGCAAAGGTCTCATCAAAATCAATGCCCTTTTCTTGAGCATAACCCTTTGCAACAAGTCTAGCTTTATAGCGATCAACACTGCCATCTGGCTTTCGTTTCAACTTAAAAACCCACTTACATCCAATGGCCTTTTTACCAATAGGCAAATCACACAAAGACCATGTACCATTCTTCATTATAGCATCATATTCACTTTGCATTGCAGCCAACCAATTTTCTGAATTTTGTGCCTCATCAAATGAAAGAGGTTCTTCCTCTTCACACATACTAGACACAGCCAAAGCATAACAATCTGATGTATAAGAGGCATGCTGAATACCTGAACGAGTACGACTAGTCATAGGTGCATCAATCTTACTATCACGCAAGGTTTGCACCAGCCATTTAGGCATACCTCTAGCCTGCTCATTTTCAGCCCTATCCTCATGAATTACATCCTGTAAATCTGCATCAGAAATAGGCTGATCTATGATGTCATTTGAAATCTGCGTAGGCTGAATATTTGCCTCATTAGGACTTACATTTGAATTCCCACCTGTAAAGAGAGGCAACAACGTATCAAATACATCCCGTGAGCTCACACCTGTCTCTTTGGTACATGATAACAAGGGCTGCACAGCATCTTCCACAAAAACAACATCTCGACTAATCAAGATACGCTTTGACTGCGGATGATACAATCTGTAACCCTTGCTCTCAGCACTGTAACCAACAAAAATGCATTTAACAGCCTTATCATCCAATTTTCTGCGTTGTTGCACAGGCACTAAAGCATAGGCCAAGCAACCAAAGACACGCAAGTGACCAATAGAAGGCTTCCTGCCATGCCAAGCTTCGTATGGAGTAATAGACTGCAAGGCCTTAGTGGGACACCTGTTGAGTACATATGCAGCACACATGACAGCCTCAAGCCAAAATGCATGTGGCAAAGCTTGGCTCTTGACCATACATCGTGCCATCTCCATAAGTGACCTGTTCTTCCTCTCAGCAACACCATTTTGCTGAGGGGTATATGGCACTGTACATTGGTGTTTTATCCCACGACTAGCCAGAAATGCATCAAACTCTTTAGACATGTACTCCCCCCCTCGATCAGTACGGAGGGTGCCCACAGTATAATTGGATACATTTTCAACCATAAGAAAAAACTGTTTGAAGCACAATAACACTTCGGACTTTGCCTTCAGTGGATATACCCATGCATGCCTTGAGTAATCATCAATGAAAGTCACGAAGTACAAGTGTTTACCAAATGATGGAGTTTGCATAGGCCCACATACATCACTATGTACAAGCTGCAATTTGCGAGTGGCCCGCACAGAACTATCCTTTGGAAACGCAGAACGCTGCATTTTGCCCAAAATACAGCCTTCACAAACATGTTTCAATGGTGCCTCAAGAGGGGGCAATGAAGCAACCATATCAAATTTCTGCAAACGCAGCAAACTAGCAAAGTTCAGATGACCAAAACGAGCATGCCATAGTTTTGCATCTGAAACTGCCTTTTCATCAGAAACTGCATTTGCTGAATCTTCCACACACTTGTCATAAGAATTGAGCCTATACAGCCCACGAAACAAGGTGCCAGATACAATAATCGTATCACCAGAAGTCAAATCATGAACAGTACATCTGTCATCCACAAATTTGATTACAAATCCAAGTCTAGCAAGCGTAGAGACAGACAATAGATTCTTCTTTATCCCTGGCACATACAAGGCATCTGAAAGTGTGAAAGCGCTGCCATTTGCAGCCGTAAGCATAATTTTACCAACGCCCTTCACTGGGTAAGAAGCATTATTGGCACATGTGACAGTATTCCCATTAGGGACAGCCTCAAGAGAAGTGAACATATCACGATGCGAGGTAATGTGCTTTGTAGCACCACTGTCAAAATACCAAACATGACAGTCAACAGAAGCTGCCAAACATGCATCATGTACAGATGGGTCATACTGGCAATACACGCTAAACGCCCATTCTGTATCTTGCACAACATTTGCAGAATCTGCATTTGTAGAAGCATCCGCTATTGTGGCTGCATTTGACTCTTTCTTCTTTGCCTCTTTAGCCTTTAGCTTAGGGCAATTCTTAATGACATGATCATTTGCCTTACAATAGTTGCACCTGGTCTTTTTCTTGCCTTTATCAAGAGCCTTCTCAGACTTATTGTTGCTACCTGTGGAAGTAGAAGAAGTTGCAGACCTACTAATAGGAGAAGAAACAGTGGAAGGGGCTGCCTTACCACTTCTTCTCTGCTGCTGCTGGGCAGCCATAAATGCTTGATCAACTGCACGCTGCCTGGCCCTGTTTTGCCTGGACTGCGCTTCTTGCAAGAGCTTGTTGACTAAAGTATCATACTTGACAGCATCAGGTCTGTCCTCATTAAGAAGTCTCCACGTGGAAGCAAAAGTCTGATATGTCTCAGGTAAAGCATCAAGAACAGTCTGCACAAGAGAATGATCAGGAATAATCTCACCTGCAGAAATCAACTGTTCTTTGAGATCTTTAATCTCAGCAAGAAAAACATTCATGTCATCATCTTCCTGCATAATCTTCAGTTCTAGCTCTTTACGCAGGTAAGCGATTTTTGCCTCGTTACGACCTGCATACAAACCAGCTAGAATATCCCAAGCTTGTTTTGCTGTTTTAGCTGAACGAATATGTGGGGTGATGTTCCGTTTGACAGAAAGTGCAATCAAGGCATGAGCCTGCGCATCTTTACCATCCCAACGAGCTTGTTCAGCAGTGGGTAAAACAGCAGCAACAGTAGAGCTGCTAGAACCTGCAACATCCTCAACAGATCCTACATCCACAGAACCTGGACGTACATCCATACCCTGCACAATGTTCCACACTCCTTTTGCAACCAAAACATACTGCATCATGTATGCCCAAAGTGGGTAGTTGCTGTCTCCATCCAGTTTGTCTTCAGCAGACAACATGCGAAATACATCATTGCTGTTATCAGCCATGGCCACTGACTGAAACTGATGCAAAAGCTACCTGTAATGAAGCAAAGACTGAACAAAAAACAACTCGTGCTATGTAGCACGGTCCACAATGGAGAACGTATGCCTGTTTTGCAGAAAACTGCACTGTCGAAATTTCTGCAGAAAATGACGAAAACACTTGTGCAGAACTCGAAATGCAAAAACGGAGCCCGAAACGACCTCAGATGCAAATTCTGAGAACGCCAAGCCAAACGGGCTTATATGCAGAGTGTAGGGACCTGCAAGCGCTCGTGAAAACTCACCTCAATCGGAGAACGTGAGTCGGAGGGTGCTGGCGGCGTAGCCCTGGGAGCCGATGCCTGCTCTGATACCAATTGTTGGAATTAGGGTTGCAGGAAAGCACACAAAGCTTGGAGAAGAAGAAGCAAGAATGCACACAACACAAAGTATTAGATTGTGTCAATGTACAAAAAGATAAGATAGCCCTAGAAGGATGGGCGTATATACAAGCCGGGGGAAAAAACCTCCTAAAGAGGGAAAAAGTGCCCCGGCGGTCCTAAGTGTGTTCACACACATCACTGCCTATATATATATGGCAACATGTCTCGATTGGGTTACCACCATCATTTTGCCCTATGTTTGGTTTATGGTCTAGAGGAGGTGTGGGCTCTCTTTTTAGGTTGGCATTTTATGCCTGTCTCTCTTTGGGATGTGGATTGTCTGACTATGCATTTCCTAGGCTAAAGTTTCTGAGTCTTAAAGCAGGACTTCCCTGTGAATGTGTGGGGGACTTTGGGTCTTGCTCTAAGGTAGGTGGTTTGTCCATGAACTGGGCCACCAATATGCCTTCCTCTAAGTCAGAGGTAGTGTTTCCCGTGCTAGGATGCTCCTTGCTTTCACTGGTGCTGTCAAAGACTAACACCGTTTGGCTCCAACTTGTGTTGATCGAAGGGTTTGATCTTACAAATGAGGGAGTATCAGAAGGGTTGACGTCGTCGAACAAAGGGTTGTTTTCGAACCAATTTCCATGAGCATAAGTGCATGAATGTGGAAAGTGGTAGTGTTGGATCCTCTTCTAAATAGTATCCCTCTTTTGTTTTTTGTGAAGGTACAACCATACGCTAGTTAAGGAACGAGCGTTCTCTTGACAAGGTATGGACATACACTTGTGAATGGTGCGGCTGTGCCTTCAGGGAAGGTACAGTTGTGGCTGATTCAAGGTATGGACGTACGCTTGGAAGGACATGGATGTGGGTGGGAAGAAGGTACGAGTGTATGCTTGATGATGGTACGGGCATACGCTTGTGCACGAACGGGCATACGCTTGAGGAAGGTACGAGTATATGCTTGAGGAAGGTATGGGCATACGCTTGTGAAGGAATGGGCATATGCTTGTGTTGGCTCAACTAAATCTCCTAAATGCACCGGGATGACGTGTCTTTTGACCGCCACCCCCTAATATTCTCTTGATTGTACCCTTTATGTATCCCTCTCCAATGCTCTTTATACCCTTGTAAATGCAATTTGCTCTCCTTGAATGCACACTACTCATATTTATAGAGCAGATTTGGAAAGATCTACCTAGAAGGAAGTAATGGCCGTGGCTAAGGAAGGAATGGTCGTGGCTTTGAGAAGCGTACGACTGTACTCTTCTTAGAAGATAGGCTTTGAGAAGCGTACGACTGTACTCTTCTTAGAAGATAGGCAAAGCCAAAAAATGCGTCAATCCTCCTCTTGAGATTTTTGAGATTTTGGGTTTTTTCTTGATGTTTTTTTTATGTTTTTATTTTATAAGTGGCTTGAGCTAACCTCTTGCAACCCAATGGTACTAGAATGCTTAACTAGCCTTATTTACCTAAGACTAATTAAGGGATTAAGCTATTTATGCAAGCTTCAACAAATGTTGAAGAAAACAAAAATTCATGAACTTCAAGAGAGCAAAATTAGGCACTTGCTTGTGTCTCCCACTTCCGATGAAGACTTCCAAGCTCCTCATGCTCCATTGAACTCCATAGTTAAAGAGAAGATAAGATCAAACACACAAACAAACATACCAAACATACAATTGCCGGTGCATTTGCATTCCAACCGGGCTATGCAATGACTCTAGCAAAAGTGATAGAGTGTGGAGGACCATAAGCTAAATGCCCATCCCCAACAGCGGCACCAAAGATGTGAACCAAATTAGCATGCTACCTTACACAAGAGAGGGAGAGAAGAAGAGAAGGAAGATCATGCAAGGGTTGGCTTGGAGAAACTAACACTTAGCCAACCCTAATGAGGGTTAAATCCCCGATGTGAGGCCACTAGGGGCTCACTCCACCTCCACTTCTGTCACACAAATGGAGCTTCTACAAGCTAGGTAGAGAGAAAAGAGAAAGGGAGCTATGGAAAGCTCTACCTCTACTCAATGCCTTTGTGTGTGCAAGAGTGATCTCAAGAAGAAGACAAGAAGAGGGAGAAGAGAGAGCAAGACAAGAATCATCACCTACATGCACACAACCACAATCAAGCAAGCATACATTCACAAACACAAGATTACCACCATAGCCACACAAGAGAGTATGGGAGAGAAAGAAGGCAAAACTCAATTGTGATAATGGGATTGTTCGTCTTCATATTTCATAAATCACTTATATACATGAGCTCACTTTTTACAATGGCTGGCCTCCCATTTACAATTGGGGGCCCAAAACTAATTTCCTACCTCTATGTACACCTAGGCTCATTCCTTTGGACTGGCATTACACAAGTCATAAGCTTGATTATCCCATATATCTTTTACATGAAGCTCTTAGCGCGGTTACATACAATGAGTTACAAGAAGCGTAACCAAACTTGAAAATGATGTTAAACAATGTGGTTAACATATAGTTATACTATTTTGTGAGGCCATAAAGCCTAACACTTTGGGGATATTTAGTGGTGAAATTTGGAAAAAATTCCAATTTCCATTTTCATGAGTTTAGGATAAATTAGTGAATATTAGGTCAATAAAATGTAGTAACTTCTTTCCTTCAAACTATATATTTGTGATACTCATGCTTATAATACTCAAAGTACACTATACTTATGGGCAATATTATGGGAATTCTCTATTCAAATGCACATTTTTTACCACAAATTTTGTGACTCATCATGTTTTCTCCACTATACATCGAGAAATATAGAAAATAACTTTTGATCAATTCAATGATATTAATTAACGATAAAACCATTACAAGGATACATTTCCTACTACAAACTCAAAGTCCATAAATATCTTCACTTCCATGAACTGAACATTGCATCATGAATATTAGTTATCATTGAGTGTGTCTATTTAATGACATGCATATGTCCATTTATATAACTACCAATATAGCATCAATTATCATATTTGTTTGCCAAAGATATTAATGGAGATAGAAAAAATTACGCTTACAAATCCAGCAAAAATACATTTGTATATAGATGGGTTAAAGTATGGTTAGGTGGTACCTCTTTTTGTTTTCAAGTTGAAAAAAGATGCCTGATTTTAGGGTTCCTTGTTGCTATATACATAGGCAGTGATGTGTGTGAACACACTTAGGACCGCTCGGGTACTTTTTTCCTCTTTAGGAGGTTTTTTTCCCCGGCTTGTATATACGCCTATAATTCTAGGGCTAACTTATCTTTTGTACATTGACACAATCTAATACACTTTGTGTTGTGTGCATTCTTGCTTCTTCTTCTCCAAGCTTTGTGTGCTTTTCTGCAACCCTAATTCCAACAATTGGTATCAGAGCAGGCATCGGCTCTTAGGGCTACGCCGCCAGCACCCTCCGACTCACGTTCTCCGATTGAGGTGAGCTTTCACGAGCGCTTACAGGTCCCTATACTCTGCAAATCAGCCCCTTGGGCTTCGCGTTCTGAGAAATCGCATCTGAGGTCGTTTCGGGCTCCGTTTTTGCATTTCAAGTTCTGCACAGGTGTTTTCGTCATTTTCTGTAGAAATTTCGACAGTGCAGTTTTCTCCAAAACAGGCATACATACTCTATTGTGGACCGTGCTACATAGCACGAGTTGTTTTCTGTTCAGTCTTTGCTTCATTACAGGTAGCTTTTGCATCAGTTTCAGTTAGTGGCCATGGCTGATAACAGCAATGATGTATTTCGCATGTTATCTGCTGATGACAAATTGGATGGAGACAGCAACCACCCACTTTCGGCATACATGATGCAGCATGTTTTGGTTGCAAAAGGAGTGTGGAACATTGTGCAGGGTATGGATGTACGTCCGGTTCTATGGATGTAAGATCTGTTGAGGATGTTGTAGGTTCTAGCAGCTCTACTGTTGCTGCTGTTTTACCCACTGCTGAACAAGCTCGTTGGGATGGTAAAGATGCGCAGGCTCATGCCTTGATTGCACTTTTTGTCAAACGTAACATCACCCCACATATTCGTTCAGCTAAAACAGCAAAACAGGCTTGGGATATTCTAGCTGGTTTGTATGCAGGTCGTAACGAGGCAAAAATCGCTTACCTGCGTAAAGAGCTAGAATTGAAGATTATGCAGGAAGATGATGACATGAATGTTTTTCTTGCTGAGATTAAAGATCTCAAAGAACAGTTGATTGCTGAGGTGAGATTATTCCTAATCATTCTCTTGTGCAGACTGTTCTTGATGCTTTACCGGAGACATATCAGACTTTTGCTTCCACGTGGAGACTTCTTACTGAGGACAGACCTGATGCTGTCAAGTATGATACTTTAGTCAACAAGCTCTTGCAAGAAGCGTAGTCCAGGCAAAACAGGGCCAGGCAGCGTGTAGTTGATCAAGCATTTATTGCTGCCCAATAGCAGAGAAGAAGTGGTAAGGTAGCCCCTTCCACTGTTTCTTCTCCTATTAGTAGGTCTGCAACTTCTTCTCCTTCCACAGGTAGCAACAATAAGTCTGAGAAGGCTCTTGATAAAGGCAAGAAAAAGACCAGGTGCAACTATTGTAAGGCAAATGATCATGTCATTAAGAATTGCCCTAAGCTAAAGGCTAAAGAGGCAAAGAAGAAAGAGTCAAATGCAGCCACAATAGCGGATGCTTCTACAAATGCAGATTCTGTAAATGTTGTGCAGGATACAGAATGGGCGTTTAGCGTGTATTGCCAGTATGACCCATCTGTACATGATGCATGTTTGGCAGTTTCTGTTGACTCTCATGTTTGGTATTTTGACAGTGGTGCTACAAAGCACATTACCTCGCATCGTGATATGTTCACTTCTCTTGAGGCTGTCCCTAATGGGAATACTGTCACATGTGCCAATAATGCTTCTTACCCAATGAAGGGCATTTGCATCTATAAGCGCGTCTGTAATCACGTCTATGCTCGCGTCTATAAACGCGTCTAATTTCAAAGGAACTAGACGCGCTTATAGATTGAACTATAGACGTAAACGTAACTTATGCGTCTATAAGAGCGTCTAGTTTCAAATGAAGTAGACGCACTTATAGATGCGTTTATAGACACGAGTATAGACGCTCTCGTAACTTGTACGTCTATGCAACGTGTCTATACTTGCTTTATATTGTAGTGCATGCTTTATGCATAATGCTCATGCATGTTTTATGCATAAGCTTTATACATAATGCTTTATCCATAAGCCTCATGCGTAGCTTTATGCATAAGGCCTCATGCATAGCTTTATGCATAGGCTTTATGCAGAAGGCCTCATGCATGCTTTATGCATAAGACCTCATGCATAGTTTTATGCTTAAGGCCTTATGCATAGTGCTTTATGCATAAGGCCTCATGCATAAAGCATTATGCTTAAAGCTTTATGCATAAGGCCTCATGCATGCTTTATGCATAAGCTTTAGCATAGCTTGCACATTAGGACCTCAATGGATGCATTATTAATCCTTTGACCACTCTTACACCTCTCTTAAAAACCCAACATTTCAGTCCACATGGCAACCCCCCATTTGGCTATTCCTTAATCACCTTGATTAGGCTTGGGCAAATTAAAGGGCCCAAGAAGACCCCATTCACTTAATGATAGTGGCGTAGTTTGCATAAGGCATGCATAGCAGCATAGCTTGCATAAGCTTTTGTATGTATGCATTATTAATCCTTTTCTCACTCTTTTGTTGGTTTTGTAGGTCCTCTAATCCTCTCTTTCAATATCATAAAAAAGAGGTAAGTGCTTTTCTATCTTTCCTCTATTATTATTGCACCCTTGGGTGCTGGGGATTTGTTTTGTAGGTTTGCACATAAGCTTTATGCATAATTCTTTATGCATAAGCCTCATGCATAGCTTTATGCATAAGGCCTCATGCATAGGCTTTATGTAGAAGGCCTCATGCATGCTTTATGCATAAGGCCTCATGCATAGTTTTATGCTTAAGGCCTTATGCATAGTTCTTTATGCATAAGCCTTATGCATAATGCTTTATGCATAAGGCCTTATGCATAGTTCTTTATGCATAAGCCTTATGCATAATGCTTTATGCATAAGGCCTCATGCATAAAGCATTATGCTTAAAGATTTATGCATAAGGCCTAATGCATGCTTTATGCATAAGCTTTAGCATAGCTTGCATAAGGCTTAGCACTTGCAACAAGGGGCTTGCATAGCGGCATAGCTTGCATAAGCTTTTCTATGTATGTATTACTAATCTTTTCCTCACCCTTTTTTTGGTTTTGTAGGTCCTCTAATCATCTCTTTGAACATCACAAAAAAGAGGTAAGTGCTTTCATATCTTTCCTCTATTATTATTGCACCCTTGGGTGTTGGGGATTTGTTTTGTAGGTTTGCGCATAAGCTTTATGAATAATGCTCATGCATGCTTTATGCATAAGGCCTTATACTACATACGCTTTATGCATAGGCCTCATGCATAGTTTTATGCTTAAGGCCTCATGCATAGCTTTATGAATAAGCTTTATGTATAAGGCCTCATGCATAGTTTTATGCTTAAGGCCTCATGCTTAAGGCCTTATGCATAAGGCCTCATGCATAGCTTTATGCTTAAGGCCTTATGCATAGTACTTTATACATAAGGCCTCATGCATAGCTTTATGCTTAAGGCCTTATACATAAGCCTTATGCATAAGACCTCATGCATAGATTTATGCATAGTGCTTTATACATAAGGCCTCATGCATAGCTTTATGCTTAAGACCTTATACATAAGCCTTATACATAAGACCTTTATGCATAGATTTATGCATAAAGCTTTATGCATAAGGCCTCATGTATGTTTTATGCATAAGGCCTAATGCATAATGCTTTATGTAAGGCTTGCGTAACGGCTTGCATAACGCATAGTGCTTTAAACATAATGCATAGTGCTTTAAACATAATGCATAGTGTTTTAAGCTTATGCATAGTACTTTAAACATAATGCTTGCATAAGGCTTGCATAATATTTTTTAAATATTCTCTTTGTTTGTATAGATGTGGCATGGGTCCTTGTTCTCTTGTCCCACAGACCCACAGGTTGAGCCTCTCATCGAGTCTCACCAATGATGGTTTGCTAGGGAGGTAGAGGGCATCTTTGGCTATACTCCCACCCCTGAGCCGTTGGCAGCCTATATAGCAGGCACCCCTTTACCATCAGGTCCCAATAGAGTTCCTTTCCAGGCACTTTATCCTTACCAGGCACTTCACTTACCTTTACATTCACCCCTCATCCGTCAGCCCCAGTTAGTGCTACAGCATCTCCTACACCTCCACCTTCAGGAGATGTGACACCTCACAATTATCACGGCTCTCATGAGAGTGGTAGTCGTCGTCGTGGTGGTCATACCTCACGCCGCACTAGCACTGAGAGTGGAGGTAGAGGAGATAGAGGATGCCTAGGGTAGTGCTTTGGGAGTGGGGATAGTTCTTTAGAGTCACCACCACATCATGGTGATATTATGATATCACAGATGTGGGTGGCATAGTTGATGACTCTCGTGAGAAAAAGGAGGTGGTAAACTACTTGCACCAAGTAGTTTTTTCACTGCTTTATATATTTTAAGCAGCAAAGAGAGAGCCTAGTGGATGATTGCATTAAAGCTGTCCACAAGAAGTATCCTAATCCTCACGACCAAAGGTTTAACAATAGATGGGTACGACACAAAATCAAAGACATACTTAAGAATAGGAGGTCTCTAGTATAAGGAGACATGCAAAGCAGGAGAAAGCCCGAATAGATGCCGGTCAAAATGGACACGGTAAGCCATCTACTGCTCATAAGGGCGAGTGGAAGAAAGCCAAGAGGAGCTCTTAGTAGAAGGAGTAGTGAACGAGCAACAAAGAGAAGCGTGGCGAGTACAAATGGAGCGATATGGATTGTCGCACTTCGGATCTGGAGGTTGTGCATCATGGGAGGCCGAGTTTGTATGTATAGTACAACTTCATGTCTTTTCTTTATATTTGCTCTATTTGAGTTGTGTTATAATGTTTGTCTTGTAATGTAGCGTGACATTGTGGGTAGAAATCCTACCCCAGCAGAGAGTGGCTACCATCGTTGCCACAGTAGAGGAGATACATGGGATTACCTTCACGATGAAGGGATCACCTCCAACAAACAATACAATCGAGCAAGGAGAACACCAATGCAAGTAATACTTTTTTATTTTTATTTACAAAATATGTTTCGACCTTTATAATACTTTCTATTTTTATTTATATATATCTTCACTTTGTGTAGGCACAAGGTGGACAAGAAGGAGAACAAGATGATTCGGAGAGTGATGACTCCTCCGAGTAGTTGCCCGCTAGTTTTTCTTCATGTATTGTTTTGGTTTATGTAACTATGTTTCTTTTTCAAGCCTCATGTGGCTACCATATGCAACACATGATATACTGTAGAGGCCACACCCCGGCATATCCTTTCCATGCATGTATGTGTTAAGTAAGAGAAGGAATTATATACATGCTCATGATATACTCTAGATTCACTTGGCTATAAGAGGTTCCATGTTTATTTTGAAGTACAGATTCACTCTTTATAATGTGTGCCAAGTCCCCTAATCATGCTGCTGCTTTCAAGTTGAACATACTGATTTCACCATGCATGACTTTCCGAAAGAGAGACAATGCCTCGCTCCGGTTGTTGTACCACAATGAGTGTTTCTGATCCCACTCATCCATGTGTGCAGCCTGCTTTATAGCAGAGCTATTGCCTCGACTCTGCTCGACCCAAATCTTGTAGGGGTTATTGGAAGAATTGGTCGTCATGCGAGACCACAGATCTGCTGTCACGTTAGACCACAGCTTCACACAGGCAAAGGTAGCAATCATGATGTTTGGGGGAGAATGCAACATGGCATCTCGGATCGTATTCACATAGTTGATGGCTGGAGGCTGCAGAATCACACCATAGTTGTCTTCTCCGTCATCTTTGATATTCCAGTTTGCAAACAAAAGCACAGAACATTTCTGGTAATCCTCGTATGACTCGTTAGCATATGTCCTGAGTGGCTGGGGGACAGTGTGGTTGCTTGCAAGCTGTCTCCACAACTTTGCAACCTCGCGGCACCATGCCGCGTCTTGGATGGTGATCAAATTGCCATAGAAGTTGGGGTCCAAATCTCCAGCGACTACTCCAGCAATGAATGTGGTATCCCAGGCACGCTCCAGTAAGTCAGCTGCACTACTCCACAAGTAATCTGACAAGCTTGTCACCTGGTCGTGTGAGCCCATTGCTGCATTGTTGCTCCATGTACAATATCCCCAGGTGTTGTGGTGGTTAATGCCGTTTTCTGATGCGCACATGTTTACGTGATCTTCTGGTACTGCATCTGGCGGTGAGAAGATAGGACCTGCAGCTGCAGCACTAGCAGTGAGCACCCTTAGTCACAGCTAGTGTACTTCAATCAACATTCAACTGGACAATCCACTGTGACACGATCCACAAGGTCACGGATTATGCGTATTTCTGAATTTGCCCACAGGCATTTAACCTTGGGAGGACTAGAAAATAAACACGGGATTAAGATTCCCCACACAGAAAGAATTACACATTGTCGGAAATTAATACTGGTGATATTTTTTCGACAACCATACCGTCTTCCAGAACGTGCAGGCAGATGATGATGAGCATGGCCATCATCACAGAGATGACGCCTGATCTCTGCAGATCCATCGATAGGAATGTAGATCTGTGACAGGCGCACATGACGTGACGAAGGAACCTCAAGGTTACAACGTTAGAATTAACAACACATTTAACAAACTGAAATAAAATCAGAGCAGCAGCTGCTGGTGGGCTCATTTGTGTGAATCTCAGCTCCGCCCCCTTGTGCTTATTCTCACCTTCTACTAAGCAGTAGCGCGTGCAGGCGCACCAGCTGAAACCACGACACAGCCTCCTGCTGTATCAGCAAGCAGCATACCAGGTTGGTAATTAGTGATTGTGTGGATGCACAAGCTGCACCAAATTGCGTGCTAGCTGAGGGCTTAATTTGCAAAATTACACACGTCCTTGAGCAACAAGCAGGTCACTCGATCACTAGCCGCTACAGTCTTATCTAACTAGAATACTTTCCTCGGACCTCCAAGCATCTACAACTTCAGGTTGCTACGATTGTCGTCGAAGAGGAATTATGGTCGAATCACACGTTGATAAGTATTGAGCAATGCCTGCTCCCACGGAGATGATGATGAAATATTGAGCAAGCTGCGTCTGTGGGAGTAGACACTGGCATGAAAGGCCCTTATATAGTGTGGGCAAAAAGAAAAGAAGAGGGTACAATGTATTTTGTTCCGGTGAAATTTGTTTTGAAATTCTAAGTTTTTTTTTTGGGTAGGTTTAGTTACAGATACTTTCAGAGTTGAAGGTTTGGAAATTCTAAGTTTTTGGGTAGGTTTAGTTATAGATACTTCCAAATTATTATTATTGTGAATATGTGTGCAAAACGTTTTTTTTATTATAATGAACCTCGACCAAAGTTTGTTTTTTTTTAATTTCCTTTGCGAGGAGATGGGGTTAAACGTCCACCAAAAGTTGAACCACAGCTCCAAACAAACTTTTTCCTTAACCAATGAGAAAATGGACAAGGTCAGTTAGTTATCAAGGGAGCATTAGCCAATGAGAAAAGGGACAAAGTTAGATAGTTATGAAGGGAGCGGCCTGTTCAGCTCGCCTCAAATAGTAGTAATGGGATGAAAGTAAGAGGAAAATGCTTGTTCCAAATTGACCTTTTCCTCTTGAACCCATGGTGAGAAGGATTCATTGTTACTAGGTTCATTTTTCCGCCAGTGCTATGGGGTCGGCGGGCTCTAACCACGTTGTCTTTAATTAAAACCGGTTATCGTATCATCTTATTATCTTAAAACCATAAGTTGGGTGCAGTGAGAAAGGCACCAGTAAACCAGTAGTGGGGCGACCTCAATGAGATAATGTACGATCGTAATCAATTTGGTTTTTTTAAAAATAAAATCGTAATCAATTTGAGTAAAGGGCTGGAGCAGATGGAGTTGCGCAGTGCGCACGTTTGTTTTGGCCCATTAATTAATTAATGCAAGGGCTGGAGCGACATTAATTGAGAGAGAGATATATCCGCAGATGCTCGTTTCAGGCCACCGATTTGAATGGGACATCATGGAAGTTACGTTAATCACACAGCAGGACTCGCAGTGCTCGGAAAAAACTATTTTCTTAAAAATTGGAAAACCTTCATATATATATATATATATATATAAGAAATTATCAATGAAGAGTTTTTTTAAATTTATGAAGATATTTGTACTATATTCTTTCAAATTTTGCAAGCATTGGTACCTTCAAGCTATACATTTGCAGGTATTTTTTCAAACTTGAAGGCGATATTACACTAAACCTACGTTTTTTCGAGCACTGAGCAGGAGCCATTGACAAAACCAAGTTGATTTGGTCCACCGTCCAATCACACTAGCTGCATAGCCATTTGATAATCAGCCTTCTTCCTTCACTGACCACCGGTTTTCTTTCTAAGGTCCTTCACGAGTTTGATGCCCTCCAAACCTTCTGGAGAAGGCCTCTTAGAAAACAAGGTTTCCAAAAAGAAGGCCACCAAGAGGCCACTATTTTCTCTAAATTTTGGATATAAACATATATATTTCAAGGGTCAACCTAGTTTATGCCCCTCAACCCCCTCTTCCTTTTTTCTCTCTCTTTGTCTCTAGAATTTAATTATCTTCATGCTGTAATCTTCCCGCACTCATGGCATGTTCCAACCACAAGTGACGATCATTGTTCATCATTGGGCAATCTCAACAAACGCCAATTTCACCGAGTCACGAAAACCTTAAGAAAATAGCCATAACTATTACTGTATTTTTATTTAGCTAGTTCAATTCCTTTTATGAATGTTCTGAGCCAGCCATTCTGAATTTTCAATTGGTCACAAGTTAAGTTGAGGTACACCTTTCTCGAACAATGATAACAAGCATTCCTCGAAGTAGCTCCACTAAAATGCTAGTCCTCTTGAGGAAATTGGAATCTCAATCAAGGGGAAAAAACGTCGTGAGCTCTCTACGCTGCGTCGGCCATCAAAAACAATGGCCGTTTTGTTTTGAAGGAGGCTCCTTGTGCAAGGGGAAGTGGAAGGAAGAGGCAAGCATTGGGCGATGCCCCTACGCCGCTAGCAGGGAAGGCATATGCGCGAAAGGTGCTTCGAGAGAGGTAAGGAAGAGAGATGGAGGCCTGGCAATAGGCATGAAGGAAGCACGACTTTAAAAAAAGACTGGAAAAGAAAATGATTATAGTATAGCTAACGTCTCATCCCACCGGCTTTTGTGGTGGCTTGGTTCGCAGTCAAAAGAAATCATGCAAATAACAGGTGGTAATGCATGATGGGGCAGTGATGTCTCCCTCCCCACCATAGATGTAAATCACATTCATTCTCGGCACATGCAACAAGGAGCTCGAGTCCCTTTGCAACCACTGCCACTACGGAACGAGCCCCCCATACAACAAGAGGTAACTAGGGTGGAGGGGGAGCTCTACTCGCGCGTAGAGCTTTCCACAAAACTAGTGGACTATGCCATGGAGCATTTGGATAGCCTTATGTCCCTATCTTCATCTCCTCTGGGTCAGGCAAAACACACAGTACTAGAGCTCAGCATTCACCACCCCCTGTCCATGGTGAGCTTGGAACATGCCCTTTAGTATCTATTGCCCTTTCTGAAGACCTAGTACAGGACTGGCAAAGCATATACCAGACCAGAGCTGTGGTTGGCTTGTGCTTTGGTCCATACCCCCCTACAGAGACCCTTAAGGGCTGGATGAGAACCAATTGGACCCCCAAGGGAATAGAAGTGGAAAAGACCCAGTATCTACCCAATAACTTCTTCGTTTTCCTGTTCAAATCAGCTGACATGGTGCTCAATGCATTAGGAGTGGGTCAATGGATGCTTAGGAACTCTTTTTTGGTACTGTTCAAATGGTTGCCCAAGTTCTCTCCACAAGACCCAAAGCCAACGATGTGCCCAATGTGGGTCAAACTCCCTAACCTTCCTATGCATCTGCATCCCTTGGTAGCTCTCATAACTCAACTTTGGGTAAACTTTAAGGAACCCATCTTGTACTAGAGTTTAGCCCAAGATGGCATCTACGGGCCCTAATCGAGCTCGACATCTCTATGGATCTCGCTGACATCATTCACATAGATGTAGGAGGGGGAGAAACCCTTAGACAACATGTGCACTAAAAGAATATCCCTAATGCGTGCTTCCACTACACAGGGCTAAGGACCATTACATCATATAATTCCCTACCACAAATACCCAGAATGGCTCATCCTTGAAGTTAGTACGGCCCCCCAAAGGGAAGTAAAAGATAAAAAGGTGGATGAATTGGGCTTTCAACAAGTCAGGAAAGGGAAGAATGGGGTGAAACCTCATGGCCACACTCCGCATTGCAAAAACCATAATAACCGATTTGTAGCATTGCTGACCCTTCCAGACTCAGACCCGCCACCAGGAAATGAGGAGGACGTTCCTAACACCCAATTGGAGTCAGATGATGAGGTCCTAAGAAGAGAAGTGAAAGCTTTGGATTACAGCGAGCCCTCCAAAGTTGAAGAAGAAGCACTCCCCAAGGTCAACGGTGTCGTAGGCCATCTCAATCTGCAAGTATCCCAAGCTCCAATGATAGCCTCCCCTAGGGGCACTTCCCCATGGATACGGAGGCGGTCAAACACCCCATCACAAGGGACTTGTCATCACAACGTTCTGTGGAGAAAGCAGGAGGGGAGACTTGCAGGAAAACATAGATGGATAGTCTCCACATTTTGTCTTATAATGTGAAGGGCCTCATGGGAACAAAAAATAGGCCTGTCATGATCCGGTAATGGCTCTCTCAAATGGGCTTTAGGTCGGATACCATATGTCTTCAACAAGTCAAAGCTTCAGGACTGGTCCTAGCAACCAGCCTCAGAAGCATAGCTCAGGATTATGAATGGCACTTCACGTCCCACGTTCGGGATAAAGAGAATGTGGGGGAGAGGGAGAGATTCAAACCCTAGCCAAGCAAACACACACACACACAAGAGAGAGCGAGACACAAGAGAGATGGATGGCTGAATTTTCTTCTATCTTCTTCTTCTCTACTCAACCAACATAACATAAAGATAAGAGTACACACTATATGGGTTAGTACTGTTGAAATATACAAGTGAATGGCTGTGTGTGGGAACAAGCCCTAAGTAAGAGGCTATAAAAGAGAGTCTGTAAATGAGTGGGTAGCAGTGAAAAGGTGAGTGGAATCTATTGGGAGAGAATAAAGGGTAGCATGAGAAGTTCTAGGATGTGTGGAGATATTCTGGGAGGAAAAGTGAAGAGGTGGAGAGAATCAAGCAAAAGAGTTGGAGTGAAGTGAACAAAGCTGCATTTTCTTTTATGAAGTGGGCATTCCCACTCCTTGCGAAGAGCACTGGATGACAACCTGCTAAGAAGGTATCTAAGATTTCGTACAACTTCCTTTGTCCACTTCAGATCAAGGACATGAATGAACGGAACACCTTCAAACTCCACTTAACCAGTAGAAGTAACATTTGTGAACTCAAGGTGTTTAGTAGCAAGCTGGGAATCAAGGGACCTCAGTACATTTGCAAGAACAAACTTGGCGTTGAACATTTTAAAAATATATGGCTAGCGATGGTGCTGTTTGACTTTGTAGATAAAGTTAAATAGCCTGACTTAGGTGTCTCAGCAATAGTTTCATCTTCCTCCTCCACAACTGCAAAATTTCTAGAGCCAACCTATATTCGTCCAAAAACCAATAGAAGAAAACAAGCCATCAATGAGCACCAAAGTCAAACAATGTGAAGAATTTATCGGCAAATAGCAACAGAACAGAAACGATCATAACAACACAAAGGGAGCGAGTCATATGCGAAGAAATACCTCATCGCATTGTAATGGTCATGTTCTCAAGTAACAAAATAACCCTCAATGACGGTAAAAAGTGAGATATACCAACGTTACAACTTAGAATGACCAACAAAACACGACGGTGGCCATCCTTATAGGAAGATTAGTAGAAAACTACTCGAAGCTTAAGTAAACAAGAACATGACAAAAAGCTTTGAGAATGACCACAACAATGGGACGGGAGTTCATCTTAATGAATATGCCTCCTCGCGTTGTCATGGTCGTTTTAGGGTAATATGCATAATTCAATCCAAACAAAGAGAAATATGAGGAAATTAGAAGGTAAAAACACATAAAAGGGTAAGAGTTACCTTTATAATGGATGATAAGGAAGGATTCATGGTATGACGAAGGTGCAGTGAAGGACTCAGACAAAGACAAAGGGCACATGACCAGGAAACGTCAAAAAAAGAAATGAGAGTGGGAACGTTGGGTAGGCTTGGGTAAAGGGATCAAATATCGATACTTTTCCATGTGGCCCAAACCTAATCTAAAGTGCATGATGTGATTGACGTGGTGCATGCATGATGTGATTGACATGGTGCATTCAATGCCAATTAATGCTACATTTAATTTTGCATGCCATCACTTTCGTCATCGTGCGCCTCCCGACTACTGTTGCTTCTGTGTCTTCGTCGTCATCTTCGTCTTCGTCTTTTTCTTCTTCTTCATGATGACTACGCTGTTGCTTCTTCATGACTATGCTGTTGCTTTCGTCTTGTTGTCTTCATCTTCGTCCTCATGACTATGCCATTTCGTGGCTGATTCCATGACCTTGCATAGGTACTACAGTGACTTTCATTGGTTTTTGGATGATTCCATAGTTTTTGGATTTCTCTGTTGGTATTTGCTATTGGGGTTACCTTCTGATTTTGTGTCGTTTTCGTGTTTCTCTGAGATACAACCTTTGCATAGGTGCCTGTCTAATGTAGGTAGCTTAGAAAACATTGTATCCACCAAAATGACCTCAACAATGCATTAGGAGGTCATCCCACTGGCAATTATACTCTGTATCACGCCGTTGTGGTCACTTTGGGGGATAGAAAGTTCAAGAGGTGAGGACCCTTCTATGTACAAAAACTACCACAATAATGCGAGGGGAAGGCATTCTACCAGCAAGTATGTCTCGTATTGCATTGTTGTGGTCTTTTTTGTAGCAAAGAGAAATGCAACATGGGAAGTCCTTTCCATCCCCCAAAAATACCACCAGAAGGTGATGCTAGGTCATCTGTGAGGTCCCCACCCACCTGCTCTTGCGCGCCAGCGGAAGCGACGTCAGCCTCCCGTGCGGGGCGGGGTCTTGCACACTTGGGGCCTCGCCCGCGGATGTCCGGGACAAGAGGCTCTAGCCCGAGGGTGATCCCTCCGAGACCTGCGAGCCCGGAAGACTCCCCTCGCCCGGAAGGCACGGGCGATTCCGCCAGGAAGGGAAAAAATCTTTTAACTAGAAGATTACTGTAACAAGTCAAGTCTTGACTAAATTAAACTGATCTGACCAAACCTGAAGTCACATGGTCAGATCAAGAAGAGACTTGCACTTGGTCCATGCATTAGGGGAAGGTTGAGGTCTATAGGGGCCCTTTAGGATGCCATGTGATTAAAAGGTTATTAAGGAAAAGAGCCAATCGTGTGATACCATGTATACAAAAATGTTGGGTGATTAATGGTGGCCAAAAGATTCTGTAGAAGATGCCTTTTTGTACTTTTCATTTCCAAAAAGTAGGGGGGAAAGTTTTTGAAATTTCGGACGTCCATAACTTCTACATATGAGCTCAAAATTTGTCGGAGATTACAGATCCAGAATCTACTCGTCGAGCTCTTTCCATAGATATGTCAGATGATATAGTTTTGCTCGCTCGATTTCAAATTCAATTTTGGCGGGAAACTTTAAAATTCAAACTTCTAGCCGTTTGAAGAACAAGAAGGTATCTAAAGTCAAAGAAACTTAACGTTTTAACAAAAAGTCATTAAAATCATAATGTGGCAGCTTAAAGGGCCCCTATAGACCTCAACCTTCCCCTAATGGAATCACCGCTTTTTTCCTCATTTTCGAGGCACAGCTGATGATCCCTTCCCACATAACAAGGTCTTCTCAAGATTTTAACTGATTAACATAACTAATCGTATCTAGTTGTTTCTCAGGAATCCTCCAATCCAGCCTAACCCCATTCGGCCAATGGGTTAGCCAACCACTCGACTAGTGAATTGGTGGGATTCCTTTATAAAGATTTGATTGGGTTTTTTTCCCGGGTACCGAGGAAAAGAGTTCCCAGCCCCCCTAGCCGGCGATTCATGCAAAAATCAAATAGGCATACCACGTACACACCCACCCCAATATGAAATTTCCATTTATAATAGATTCGACTGGCTTTAAGACAATCCTTGAATAAAATCATAATATTTCTGATCATCATTCTCCAAAATTCCAAGTCCATTGTATTACAAAAATGCATCCTCTAAACTCTCTGTTGAACCAACGAGATCTAGTATCAAAATTTGGTTCCCAAAAATCTTTCCTTTTTGTCCATCAGATATACTCCACCTTCACGTACACCTAACTAGGTGTCCTAGCAATCGCGAGCCTGTGCATCGCCTGGCCAGAACCCTCTAGGATCCTCCTTAGGTGCCCTAGCACTTCACTCAGGGACCACTTTGTCAGTCCTCGCCCATCGTACCAGAAGCGCACCATTGTAACCGTACCGAGGCTGGTCAAGACCTCGGCAGGCTTTGCCATCGCCGCGGGCGATGTCCCTTGACGACTCCCCATCAGCTGTTCCAATGAACCTCCTTTTAGAAAAACATAAGCCAAATGCTTCCTCCAGCATTCTGGCATAAAACAGTCCTTTGAATGAAAAACAGAGTTTCCAATGCAAGTGAGATTCCAGTTTAAGATCGGTTCCAAAGATCCTTTTTCCAATAATTCCCAGTTTCATAATGAGGATCCTTGATCTCTCATGAGGGTAATCTACCCGTCATTTTATCCATTTATCCAACTAGATTCTTGGCGAGATTGGTCAGGGAAAAACTAGATTAGTTCCACTAGTCTATTCTTTGGATTTAGTAAGTGGAATTGGTCACGAAGTTTTTGTCTGATTCAGTTCGAGAGAAGGACAATTAGGTTTACTGTTCGACCTTACGTAATCTAACTAAATTCATTCAGTTTAGTTCTACCAAGATTCCTTTCAACTAAATATCTAGTTTTTGGGTAAATGTCCATTTAGTGATTTTACCAATTCAAATATCCAAGATATTCTTTTTTCCACATAAACTCTCAACCTTAATTCATTAGATAGAAGTATGATGAAAATTCATCTTTTGACATTAGAATTTAATTCAAATCCATCTTTTCTCAAATACCATGGAAATTCATCTTTTAACTAAAATATCAATACCTATTTTTTTGAATAAACTTGAAATCCTTCTTTTTCTCATTTCAATGAGTGCAATCCAATTATCATGGGAATTCCTCTTTTCCATAAATTAAATATATTAAAATTCTTCTTAAAATTACATAAAAATAACCATTAATTTCTTTAAGCTAAAAATTCCACTTTTCTCATCTAAACATTTGAATTCCAATATAGTGGGAATTCCTCTTTTATCATTTAAACTTATCTATGCAAAAAGATAAATTTAACTAAATTTTTCTCTTAAAATTTAAATAAAAATCTCCATTAGTTCCTTTGCACTAGAAATTACACTTTCTTCATTTAATTAATTGGATTCCAATATGGTGGAAATTCCTCTTTCATCATAAAAATTTATCTATACAAAAAGATAAATTTAATTATATTTTCTCTTAAAAATTAAATAAAAATCTTCATTAATTTTCTTGCACTAGGAATCACACTTTCCTTATTTAAATATTTGAATTTCAATATGGTGGAAATTCCTCTTTCATCATAAAAATTTATCTATACAAAAAGATAAATTAAACTAAAATCTGTAATAAAATATACATTATTTTAGCATTCCAATTGTTTTCTCTAAATCATTGGAATACATGGATTTCCAATGTCATGGGGATTACTCTTTTATCATAAAAATAAATTACTAGAAATTTCTCTTTTTCCTAATTTACTAATTATGCATAAACATAAAAATCAATTTCTCCATGATTACAATGAGAATCATTCAATTATTCTAGGATGATAATTCCTAGAATATGGTAGGAAGTCCTCTTTTCATATTATGAATAAAAATGTTTTATGTGTTTATTTTACAGAAATTTTACCATAGCTCCGTTGCTATTACTGATAATTCTCAATTTAGTTGAAAGAATGAAGTTTAATATTATTGATATGATTAGAATGACCACTAATTGGATCATTATCCAATTATGGATTGATTCATAATTTCTCTATGAAATAAATATCATAAAAGCATTAAAAAGCCATTATTTTGGCCTCCAATTAGACAAGCATAGAAATTACTTTTGGATTAGAGAAATGCTTCATGAGAAGCTTCATTTGGATTGATAATAGGTCATAGGAATGACTTTTCTTTGGAGGGAGAGAAAGAAATGCTTAAAAACCATTAAAATTAAGCATAAATGAAAATTTATGTGTTTCTTTATTACAATTCATAAAAGAACTTCAATAGTAATCAAAAGCCATTCAAATTAAAGCTTCTCAAGCTTGAGAGGGTTTGAGAAGAGAAGCATTTGAAGTTTTAATAAGAAAAAGATAATAAGATAATAATCCACACTTTACCTTCTAATTTACTTGATTCTTTAATCTCACAATAGAGGCCCCCAACCAATCAATTGGTTTGGTATGTTGTAGGAGTCACCAAGGAAGATTGAAGAAAGAGAGAATCTCCAATCTCTTCAATTTTGTAGAGGTTTTTAGAGGATAATATAAATTAAGCTTAGTTTAGAGTAATACCGACATAGTTTTTAGAGTAATACCGACATAGTTTTTAGAGGATAATAGAAATTAAGCTTAGTTTAGAAATTAAGCTTAGTTTAGAGTAATACCGACATAGTTTAGTTTAGAGATAATAATACAAAGGAATGAGGGTCTATTTATAGGAGAGGGAGGCCACTAACTGAGTCCAACTGAGTACTAGAATTTTCCAGCTTCAGTTTGGCTGAATTTGGACAAGATTTGGACCAGTTAGCTCCCTTTTTGATTTGGTTTGGTTTGGACGAGTTTGGCTAGGACTCATCCCAATGCTTCGATGATAAGAAGCATTGTAAGCGAATTTGACCAGATGCAAATGACAACCACTTCTTGGGTTCCCTGTTTTTGCAGCATGAAACCAAAGGATATCTTTAATTACTTGATTCACCCTTTCCATGTGGCCATCTGTTTCGGGGTGATAGGCTATGCTGAGATCCAAGAAAGTTCATACTGCTTCAAAGAACGCAGTCTAGAATTTCGATGTGAATTTGGGATCTCTGTCACTTACTATCTTCATGGGTAAACCATGCAATCTGAAGATCTCCTTAAGGAAAACTCTGGCAACATCCACTGCAGAGTACGTTTCTTTTACTGGAATTAGATGGGCAACTTTGGTTAGCCTGTCAACTACCACAAAAGTGGAGTTGTAACCTGATTGCACTGAAGGTAATCCAGTGAGACAAAGTCCATATTGATGCATTCAACAGAATCATTGCCAATGAGAGGTTTTGCCTCAGCATTGCACGCCGATCACAAGAGGTGTGGACATACTACCCTGCAAACCACTTATGCTATTGTCTCTCCGCTGAGTCAGGAAAATATAAATCCTCAAAATGGCGTGCGAGTCTTGCTCGGCTTGTTCGAGTTGCAGTGAAAGAGATGAGATGCTCAAAGGCGAATGCAGTCATGTCTTGGGACTGGGTGAGGTTGGGAATCTCAGATAAGTATGGAATTTCCATCTATAAAAACAATTTCTTTGATTAAAAATTTTTCATTAAAGAAGTTTACGGAATGAAAATACATAATGAAAAATGCTTTTTCTGAGTTTATTATTATCAATTTCTGATAAGAATTTATTTATCCTTATTAGCTTTCAACAACGCTCTGATACCAACTGTGAGGTCATAGCCCTCCTACTCCGAGGCTCCTGCCCGCGGGCCGGCCGGCGGAAGCGGCGGGGGGCGGGGGTCCTGCACAATCAAGGCCTCGCCTGCGGATGTCCGAGACGAGAGGCTAGCCTGGTCCGAGACTGGGCTCCTAGAAGACTCCCCTCACCCGGAAGGCACGGGCGATTCCGCCTGAAAGGCACAGGTGATTCCGCCAGGAAGGGAAAAAATCTTTTAACTAGGAGATTACTCTAACGAGTCAAGTCTTGACTAAATTAAACTGATCTGACCGAACCTGAAGTCACATGGTCAGATTAAGAAGAGACTTGCACTTGGTCCATGGAATCACTGCTTTTTTCCTCATTTTCGAGGCACAGCCGATGATCCCTTTCCATAGAACAAGGTCTTCTCAGATTTGAACTCATTAACGTAACTAATCATATCTAGTTGTTTCTCAGGAATCCTCCGATCTAGCCCATCCGGCCCATGGGTTAGCCAACCACCCGACCCACTGAATTGGTGGGATTCCTTTATAAAGATTTGATTGGGTTTTTGCCCGGGTACTGAGGAAAAGAGTTTCCAGGCCCCCTAGTCGGCGATTCATGCAAAAATCAAATAGGCATACCACGTACACACCCAAGATAAAATTGCCATTTATAACAGATTCGATTGGCTTTAACACAATCCTTGAATAAAATCATAGTATTTTAGATCATCATTTTCCAAAATTCCAAGTCCATTGTATTACAAAAATGCATCCTCTGAACTCTCCGTTTGAGACCAGCTGGCCAACCAACAAGATCCAGTATTAAAATTTGGTTCCCAAAAATCTTTCCTTTTTGTCCATTAGATATCTTCCTCGACGTACGCCTGGGTGTCCTAGCAACCGCGAGCCCGTGCATTGCTTGGTCAAAACTCTCTAGGATCCTCCTTAGGTGTCCTAGCACTTCACTCAGGGACCGCTTCGTCGATCGTCGCCCATCGTACTAGAAGTGCACCATTTTAACCGTCCCGAGGCTGGTCAAGACCTCGGCAGGTTTTGCCACGGGCGACGTCCCTTGACGACTCCCCGCCAGCAACTGTTCCAACGAACCTCCTTTTAGAAAAAAAATAAGCCAAATGCTTCCTCCAGCATTCTGACATAAAACGAAGTTTTTGATTCAGTGCGAGAGAAGGACAATTAGGTTTGCTGTCCGACCTCACGTAATCTAACTAAATTCATTCAGTTTAGTTCTACCAGGATTCCGTTCAACTAAACATCTAGTCTTTGGGTAAATATCCATTTAGTGATTTTACCAATTCAAATATCCAAGATATTCTTTTTCCCACATAAATTCTCAACCTTAATTCATTAGGTAGAATTATGATGGAAATTCATCTTTTGACATTAGAATTTAATTCAAAAAATCTATCTTTTCTCAAATATCATGGAAATTCATCTTTTAACTAAAATATCAATACCTATTTTTTTGAATAAACTTGAAATCCTTCTTTTTCTCATTTCAATGAGTGCAATCCAATTATCATGGGAATTCCTCTTTTTCATAAATTAAATCTATTAAAATTTTTCTTAAAATTACATAAAAATAACCATTAATTCCTTTAAGCTAAATATTCCACTTTTCTCATCTAAACATTTGAATTCCAATATAGGGGGAATTCCTCTTTTATCATTTAAACTTATCTATGCAAAAAGATAAATTTAACTAAATTTTTCTCTTAAAATATAAATAAAAATCTCCATTAATTCCTTTGCACTAGGAATTACACTTTCTTCATTTAATTAATTGGATTCCAATATGGTGGGAATTCCTCTTTCATAATAAAAATTTATCTATATAAAAATATAAATTTACCTATATTATCTCTTAAAAATTAAATAAAAATATTTAATAATTCCCTTGCACTAGGAATTATACTTTCTTTATTTAAATATTTGAATTTCAATATGGTGAAAATTCCTCTTTTATCATAAAAATGTATCTATACAAAAAGATAAATTTAACTAAAATCTTTCATAAAATATATATTATTTTAGCATTCTAATTGTTTTCTGTAAATCATTGGAATACATGGATTTCCAATGTCATGGGGATTACTCTTTTATCATAAAAATAAATTACTAGAAATTTCTCTTTTTCCTAATTTACTAGTTATGCGCATAAACATAAAAATCAATTTCTCCATGATTACAATGAGAATCATTCAACTAATCTAGGATGATAATTCCTAGAATATGGTAGGAAGTCCTCTTTTCATATTATGAATGAAAATGTTTTGTGTTTATTTTACAGAAATTTTACCATAGCTCCATTATTGCTATTACTGATAATTCTCAATTTAGTTGAAAGAATGAAGTTTAATATTATTGATATGATTAGAATGACCACTAATTAGATCATTATCCAATTATGGATTGATATATAATTTCTCTATGAAATAAATATCATAAAAGCATTAAAAAGCTATTATTTTGGCCTCCAATTAGACAAGCATAGAAATTATTTTTGGATTAGAGAAATGCTTCATGAGAAGCTTCATTTGGATTGAGAATAGGTCATAGGAATGACCTTTCTTTGGGGGGGGAGAGAGACAAATGCTTAAAAACCATTAAAATTAAGCATAAATAAAAAATTTATGTTTCTTTATTACAATTCATAAAAGAACTTCAATAGTAATCAAAAGCCATTCAAATTAAAGCTTCTCAAGCTTAAGAGGGGTTGAGAAGAGAAGCATTTGGAGTTTTAATAAGAAAAAGATAATAATCCACACTTTACCTTCTAATTTACTTGATTCTTTGATCTCACAGTAGAGGCCCCCAACCAATCAATTGATTTGGTATGTTGTAGGAGTCATCGAGGAAGATTGAAGAGAGAGAGAATCTCCAATCTCTTCAATTTTGTAGAGGTTTTTAGAGGATAATAGAAATTAAGCTTAGTTTAGAGTAATACCGACATAGTTAAGATCAGAGATAATAATACAAAGGAATGAAGGTCTATTTATAAGAGAGGGAGGCCACTAATTGAGTCCAACTGAGCTCTAGAATTTTCCAGCTTCAGTTGGCTGAATTTGAATAAGATTTGGACCAGTTTGGCTCCCTTTTTTATTTGGTTTGATCGAGGAGAGAGGAGAGATCTTGTCACTATTGGCTTTCATGTAGCCAAGGCAAATTTCTCGCTGTATGTGAGACACAGTGATAGGGGGGTTAATCTTATTGGTTCATAGGAATCTTAATTGGACCATAATCAATTTTTTTTCAAAAATCTGGACCCTTAGGCTAAGGTCTTCTGAATCAATTTTAATTAATTCCAATTGCACCTTGGAAAATCTATTTTGATTTTTTGTTTTAGGGAAAAAATTTTTGATATTTGTAGAATTTATTTATCCAAAAATATCCCAATTTTGATTTACCACTCTGTAGAAATTTTTATCACTAGTAGTAGGCAAAACAAGGAAAAGTGATATTTTCTTGTATTCAGAAACATAGAATGATTACAAGGGATTGAAGTAGAGGCTTATTTGATATTCAGGCTGAGGAGGAATCTTACATCATTCTTTTGGCAAGTATACCCCATATCGTGTTGTTGTAGTTGTTTTGGGTGTGAAGGTATGTTTTTTTTTTAATGAAGTTTGAATGCAAAATCTTATGTTTTGGTAAATGACCACAACAATGTGATATAGAACAATCTTGGTCAAAGGATGACCACCATTGCGTTGTTGTGGTCGTGTCTTGTTTTCATGCTTCTCTGAGATACGACCTTAGCATAGGTGTGTGTCTAATGTAGGTAGCTCAGAAAACATTGTATCCACCAAAACGACCACAACAATGCACTGGGAGGTCATCCCACCAGCAATTATACTATGTATGGCGCTATTATGGTCTCTTTGGGGGTGTGAAGGTATGTTTTGTTTTAATGAAGATGTTTGAATGCAAAATATTATGTTTGAATGCAAAATATTAATGAAGATGTTTGAATGCAAAATATTATGTTTTGGTAAATGTTCACAACAACATGATGCATACCAATCTTGGTCAGAGGATGACCTCACATTCTACCGACAAGTATGTGTCATGTTGTTTTGGTTGTTTTCATAGCAAAGAGAAATGCAAGACGGGAAGTCCTTTCCATCCCCTAGAACTACCACCACAACACAATGCTAGGTCATCATCCTTCCCGCAGAGCAACAAAGTATACCCAATATCGCGTAAGTTGTGATTGTTTTGGGTTGCGAAGGTATGTTTTGTTTGAATGAAAAATCTTATGTTTTGGCAAATGACCACAACAACGCGATACAGACCAATCTTGGTTAGAGGATGACCTCCATCGTGTTCTTGTGGTCATTTCTTGTTTTTGTGTGTTTGGTTCTTTTATGTCATTTTCTCAACTTGCTTGTCATCATATCATTATTGTTGCCATTTATAATAGGTTATCTTGTGTTTTCGTGATTTTAGCTGTCATGGTGGCTAGGATGAAGTCAATGTCCCATCGTACCTCACCAAACGATTCAGGCATAGCGAGACGAATAGGAAAGGGCAAGAACATAGATATTATGAATCAAGCTCGTAGGACCCAAAAGAGGAACTGTGCCAGCATGCTGAGAGAGATTCGCAAGGTGTAGAAGCACATTTCTTGCCATACCAAGACTTCCCTTCCAAAGGTTGGTCACGGGTATTTGATTGGATTATGGCCTGGATGCGCTGGCAAGCTTTTGCCTTGGGTTACCTCCAAGAGTCCGTGGAAGACTTCCTTGTGGAGTTCTATCAGAATAGTTATGTCCTTGCAGCACATGCTCATCGTGTTATAATCATGGCCAGAGACATGGCTTCTCTTCGGCGTCTCCGTTTCAAGTACGAAAAGAATCTTGAGCCTATCTTTATTCCTGATCGGAGAATGAGGGAGATTTTGGAGGTCCCTCCCATTCTGAGGCAAAGGGTCAGGATTGAGGAGGTGCCAATCACCCATAATCAAGACGCTCGCTCGAAGAGGAGGGATGAAACCCTTGGGCGACCAGACATTTTGAATGTGCAGGAGGATGTGGTTGAGCGGGTGCAGGAGCAGATACAAGAGACCTTGCGACAACTGGAGGAGGAGGGGAGGCTTGAAGATGAAAGGAGAAGAGTGCAAGAAAGAAGAGATCGAGAAACAAAGGGAGAAACAGGAGCTGGCTTCTTCCAAGCTTCTTGTGATAAAATTGTAGGCCCTCAAATACCTGAGGCCATACTTCAAAGTTCGGGCCTTGATTCACAATGCTGACTACTTTTTCATTGTCGGTGCCGACGAAGTGAATATTCTGTTTGACTCTTCTAGGGAGGTCAATGATGATTTGATGTCCCTCATTCTCAGGTTGGTGGCATTCTAATGTATCTTTTCACTTATGTGGTTCATTGTAATTTTCTCCAATTTCATGTTCGGCTTGTGTTTGCAGCCTCGCTATTTCAAGACTACCAGAAAATCACTAGTCGTCAGTGTACATGGTGAATTACTGTTCATGATTTGGCCCTTGGGTTCATTTTTCTTATACATAATTCTCACTCCATCCTTTTTCTACTTGTAGTGCCCATTGGAGTTTAGTGATGTACCACCTCTCCCGACCAGGAAATTTTTACCTTTGTACAAAATTTATCAATGAAATATACATTCCTTGTACGTGTCAACTCTTGCTGTGGTCTTTTTGTAATAAACATCTCTTGTTAATAGACTGTGTCATAGACAAGAAAAAAATGATCATCAACTTCCTTCGTTGTAGAAGTGAATGCTAACACGATTTTGTGAGCGACCACAACAACACGATACGGGTTCTCTTTCAACATAGGTTTCCCCCTGTCGCATTGTTATGGTCTTTTGTAATAAATGTGTCTTATTAATAGAATTGTGTTATAGACAAAGAAAAAGATTACCTTCATCTCACTCAAAATATTACTAGAGAGAGAGAGAGAGAGAGAGAGAGAGAGAGTTCTTGTTCTTAATCTTTCTTTATATAGTTATAATTCTTTATTTCTCTCTCTCTCTCTCTCTCTCTCAATCATTGATGATGATATCAATAAAATAGTAATCATCATGATGATATCAGCAAATAATCATCATCATGATGACATCAGCAAATAGTACTTACAATCATCCCCCAGTTGTATTCATCATAAATTCACACACGCACACATGCTTGAGCCAGTGGTTAAAAGATGAACTTACACATTACACGAGCACACGTGCTTGAGCCCTATTTAAGATTACACACACTCCTTTGTCAACACAGCCACTTTATCAACACACCATCCTTTGCTAACAGTGAGGTAGTGTAAAAACTATGGAAAAATTGCCTTTCTTGTGCACGGAGGAGGTATTAGAATTTATGGATTTTTGAGCCCCTCCAACACCTGGTGCCCCCTCAATCATTGGGAAAGAGACTAAACTGAATAAAAGTTCTCAAAATTCTGCAAGGTTTTTGGAGCTAGCCCTTCTGGAGGTAAGCCTTTCTCCTTCCCTTTTCTCCTTGCTGCATAACTCAGGCGTTAACTCAATGCTTTACTCAGTGGTTCCATAGGAAAGCCTAACTAAGTGCTTAACACAGTGGTTACTAACTCAGTGCTTTCTCTTTGCAGGAGAAAAGAGAGGTTGCAGAAGCCAACAAGCAGGCCCTGCAGAAAATTGTTGAGGCAAAATTTGAGTGTGAGACCAGAGGATAGCCCAAGTTGAAGAGTGGCTAAAGAATGAGGTCAAGGATTGAAAAATGGTGTATCACAAAATATATAGAAAGGAGGGACTAAATGTCCAATTGTCTTAGATCTTTGCCTTAGACTCTCTCTCTCTCTCTCTCTGTCTCTCTCTCGGTGGGAAAATACTTTAATAAAATGTCCATTTCTCTTTGCGCTATCGGCAAATATACCCCATATCGCATTGTTATGGTCATTTTGGTTGTGAAGCTATGTTTCGTTTGAATGAAGATGTTTGAATGCAAAATCTTACGTTTCGGTAAATGAAGATGTTTGAATGCAAGATCTTATGTTTCAAGACAAGATTACCCTCTGTCATGTTGTTGTGGTCTTTTGTAAATAAACATGTCTTTTTAATAGCACCGTCTTATAGACAAGGACAAAATGATAATCAACTTCCTTAGTTGTAAAAGAGAATGCGAACATGAGGTACTAAACATGATTTTTTTGTATCATTATTCGCTAAACATGATTTTTGTGAGCGACCACAACAACACGATACGGGTCACTCTTTCAACATATAGGACTACCCCCCGTCGCATTGTTATGATATTTTGTAATAAACATGTCTTGTTAATAGAATCATGTTATAGACAAGGAAAACGATAATGATGAACTTCCTTGGTGTTAGGCATTTTTCTGAAAGATGTTTTTGGCTTGTGTACATACGTGTGCATGGCTTGTGTGAAGAGTTTGGTTTTGAGGGCGTTGCCAGGTGTTCAGGGTGGACGGATTTGTTTTGGATTTGTTGCATGCCTGTCTGGAATGTAGTTCGCTAGAGATGGTTTCAGCCACTTGGTGGCTCTAGTGGTGTACGCGTCCCTTTAAATGAATGGGCACTAGCAGGTTTTATTTGAAGGTGTATGGAGTGGGCACTCATATGCTGCATTTTGAAGAGGTACAGAAGGATGGGCAATTAAAGGTGAAAGGGATGTAGCCAAAAGCATTGGTGTGGAAAACATTATATGGCCATCATTGAAGCCTTAGGAAAAATTAAAAAAATGATAATGATAATTAACGTGGCCACTAGTGGGAATAGCCTCGTGGGAGCTTTACGTAGCCGCCAGCGAGAAGTTGTAGAAGCTTGGTATTAGACCACAAAAACTGCACTTCCCTCTCTTTGCATGAAACCTCAATTTTCACATAGCCTCTTGCCTTTCATCTCCTTCATGATTCAAGCTAGAGGGTAAGGGTTAACATTACTCAGCGAACAATCGTAAAGATTTGCCTATGGTCCCCAAAGTCTTTCCACATGCTCATTACCGCTAAAACCATTGGTACCTCCAAAGGAGGGCGGCAATAAGGCAAGGGCTACCTTGAGAAGTCATATGCCCACCAAGATAATAACTCCTTATCCCACTTATCATGAATCATCAAAGAGGTCTAAAATTGGGTTAAGCATAAGGAGGTAATGCTAAATGAGACATTCACATGTAAAGAGAGTGTTTGAAGATAAGAGAATGGCAATAACACAAAATGCTCAATTGAGAAGGCTTCATTCATTAATTTGAAAGGGAGAGGAGGGCTCCTTTTATAGGTGGAGAATCACCCTCTCTTCCATTGTTACAAATTACAACATAAAAATCTTCAACCCTTCAGTGACATAAGGGTAGATGTCACCATCAATTTTCCTCTTAGGCTAAGTCTTCTATTGATTATTAAACTGAAGACTTTTTGACTTTGAAAGTGTGATGAGATAATAGCCAAGTCTAAGTGGCATGTAGGTGGAGATCCCACTTACACATGGCATAATTCTCCTCTTCCATGTAGGCATTCTAGAAGAATCTTTCCCAATTATGCACCTACACACACTCCTCCACATGCCTTTCACACTCCCCAACTTGTAGCCTTATGGTGAATACTATATTAATAATACAATTAAAATCCATGTGAGCATGAAGGCCCACTTTTATTTTCCACATCACTAGCCTATCTACTATACCAAAGTATTTATCAAGCATACTTGTGGAATTTACAATGTGTGCACCCTAAATCAAGTAAAACCATTATATTTGAAGATAGAATGCTGTTATCAGGGTAGCCGCCAAGCTGCCGCATCACCACGCCGTTATTCTATTGTGGGTGCTGCAATCTTCTTGGATAAGCTTCCACCTTATTACCATTGAGAAACCATGAAAATATGTACAAAATTGAAAATGAAAGATATCAATTTTTTATGTCACATCTTTTCCCCTAGCAGATCCTCCATGCTTGTCTTGGGGGTCTGCTGGCCATGGTGCTCGAGGGTAAAATATCTTTAGGCAGTACTCATTGGCATGTCCAGGAACCTCCTGGCCACTTGCATCCTCTAGAAGATAGGTGTTATTTTTGAACTTTTGCTTTATCCTGAAGAGGCCTTCCTAGCGTCGAAGAAGCTTCTTATCTAGCCGTTTCTCCACACGGCCATCATACCTCATGACCAAGCTTCCTTGCTTGAGTTATGGCTTCTTCTTCTTCTTCTTTCATAAGAGTGTCATGCCTTGCCTTGCGCCGTTGTTGTGCAGCCTCCAAATTTTGAAGTGCCTGAAGTCGCCTCTCATCCAAGGTCTCCAGTTGTACTAGGCATTGGGTATGTGTTTCTTCTTCATTATTCAATCTTGCAAAAGATGTGCGAAGGCTTGTGATTTCCAATTCTATTGGCAAAATAGCCTCCATTCCATAAATTAACTGAAAAGGTGTGAAACTAAGAGAGAGTTTGTGAGTTATCCTATAGGCCCATAGGACCTCTGGCAAATGTACATTCCACTTTCTCTTCTCATAGTATCCACTATCTTAGACAAAGATCCACAAAGCAGTCCATTAGTTTTTTCTACTAAACCATTACATTGGGGATAATAGGGAGTTGACATAGCATGCTTTATTTTTAATTTTTGCACCAAAGCTTCAATCAAGTCATTCCTGAAAGACCTCCCCCCATCTGTAAGGATTTCTAATGGACACCCAAATCTGGCACATATGTATTCCTTGAGAAAGGATGCCACAACCATTGCTTTATTATTGACCATGGCCTTTTGTTGCATAATCTGTGGCCACCAATATGTAATACTTCCCATGTGAGGAACGAGGAAGTGGGCCCACAAAATCTAATCCCCACCTTTCAAATGGACCATATGCTGGGATAGGGTTTAAGGGTCCGAGAACCAATTGCTTATGCCCATATACCTGGCATACTTCACAGCTTCTACACCACTCATAGACATCGTTGCTGAGTCGAGGCCAATAATAACCTATGTTAAGGATCCTCTGAGTTGTGCTGGTTGAGGCAAAGTGACCTAAACATTCATGACATAATTTCATAATCCTTTTAGATTCTTCCAGGCTCACTACCCTCCTAAGAATCTTATCCTTACCTTGCTGGTTGAGGCAAAGTGACCTAAACATTCATGACATGATTCCATAATCCTTTTAGATTCTTCCAGGCTCACTACCCTCCTAAGAATCTTATCCTTACCTTGCTTGTAAAGAACATCCCCTAGAATTGTGTAAGGATGAGCTTTCCTTGTAAGCCTTTGCTTCTGTTGAGGATTCAATCCTCCAGGAGGAAAGTATCTTGTATCTATATAGTGTTGAACATCTTGGAGCTCATGCCACAACCTGTATCCATTAATGCAAGAATAGCTACTTTGAAAGAAGCCAAAGTTTTAGTAGCCAGTTCATCAGCCATTTAATTATCCTTCTTGTTAACATGCACAAATTTAGAAAACTCAAAAGCTTCTTTTAACTCCATTGCCCTTTTGGAGATTAGGACTCCTTGCCTTATAATCTCCTTTCATTTGTCAGATGACCAATGAAAGAATCCCCTTTAACCTCTACCTCTTTAATTCCATCTTTTATGCAATCTTCTAATCCCCAAATTAATGCATTGTACTCAGCCACATTATTTGATATAGCCTTTGAAAATTCCCTACCCTTGGCCCATACCTCTTTTCCTTCTAGATCAAATAAAAATATCCCCCCAGCCCCACATTGCCTAGAAGGGCTAAAGGCTCCATCAAAATGCATAGTGAAAGCAGTTGGTGGTGTCTCCAAATCTTCATATACTTCTTCCTTTGTTCTTGTTCCTTCTTCCTCTTCCTTCCTTGTAAGAAAAGACTCGGCCCTAGTGGTGTTTTCTATGATAAAAGTGAAAGAGAATTCTTGAAGCTCACAAATCCACTTTGCAAACTTCCCTCTTGCAAGATTGGGTTTGCGGACCAAGAATTGTAAAGAAGGTTGAGATGTGAGGAAGAAAAAAGGGTGAGGTAATAAGTATGACCTGAACTTCTTTACTGCAAAAACAAGAGACAAACCACCTTTCTCCATTTTACCATACCTCTCCTCGGCATCGGTGAGTTGTTGGCTTGCATAATACATTGGTTGCATATGCCCTTGCTCTCCCTTTTCCAAGAGTGTAGCACCCACTAAATGTGATGAGACACTTGGGTTCACATAAAAGTCCTCCCCCTACCTAGGAGGCTGCACAATTGGACTTTGACTCATGCATTTCTTGAGCAAACAAAAAGATTGAATTTGATCGGGCCCCCATTGGAAAGAAACATTCTTCTTTGTCAATAGATTTATAGGATACGTCTTCTCAGAGAACATGTCAACAAAGCATTGGTAATACTTTGTTTTACCCAAAATCCTCCTTACTTCCCTTACATTGGTAGGTGGTGGGAGGGCCACAATTGCCTACACCTTCTCAGGATTCATCTCTATGCCTTCTTCTGAGATAACATGTCCTAAGAGAACCACCTTCCTTCGTGCCAAGTGGCATTTTCGAGGATTAAGACACCCTTTTGCATCATCAATACTTTACAAGGCCAACCTCAACTTTTCCAAGTGATCCATGTGGCTTGAATAAATGCAAAAATCATCCAAAAAGACCCTTATAAACTTTCCCAAGTAAGGTGCAAATACCTGACTCATGAAAAGCATTGAAAAGTTGCTGATGCATTGGTCAAGCCAAATGGCATCACCCTATAGGCGGGTGGTTGCAAGATCAGGGTGCCCAGTTTTGTCCACTCAGGCACCCTGTAAATAGTAAAAAAACAGGCATTTGTTTACCTTTAGTGGCTAATCTCTCCTAGTAAATGAAGGAATTTCGTTTCAAGTTCTTTTGTTGGAACATCATATTCAAAGTTGAAAATATAGTTGCATAATTTGATTAAGCATTAGATAGTCAAAAGTCCTCATTTTCTTAGGTACAAAGTCAATGTATACACCCTATCCCAAATTTGAGCTGATTCCATAAAATGCTAATATCTTTTACATATAAACTCATAAGAGATTCCCACTTTGTACCTTAGATCTTCACATAATATGGAGCTTAACTTGATTTTTCGAGAAAATTTTAAGATATTTGTCTATTTTCTTTAAATATTTCAAGGTCTTTAAAGTGTTATAATATACGCCACTTTTTGTACCCACAATAGCTACCACTTAAAATCCTCAATCTTGTAGATCAAAAGAGTGGGTAGATACTGAGACATTAGTAGAATGTGGTGGTTAGTGAAAATTGCAAATCCAATGGTTGGATTTTTAATGATATCTTTTTTAAAATTCTTCCAGACTATCAGAAGGCCTGCAAATATTAATAATCTAATTAGTAAAATTACATTTTTGATGTGAATCATCTAAAACCTATAGGGACTAGTGTACTTGTAATGGTGCGTCTACGGAAAAATAAATTGGATCACTCTAAGTATGGAAAGATCATTTGTTTATCATTTCATCATATTTTTAATTAATTTTGATTAATTAGACTAATTTATATTAATTTAAGTTATATTGGGTTAATTCAAGGGCAAGTATATTTTCTATTATTTGCTTGATCTCATTTTAATTACCTTGCCCCCTAAAATTTGCTCTCCAAGCATTGTCCCAGTCCAGCAGAAACTGGATAAAACTGGACACCTTGATCTTGCAACAACCCAGGCATACACTCCTCACCAAGGGGTGATAAACGAGGTTTTCCTTTGATCTTCTTCACAAATCCGGATTTGAAAGTATCCAGAGTATCCATCACACACTGAATACAACTCATGACTTGCAACAACTTGATCCAAAATCTCATCATGAAAGGGTAGAGGATAATAATGCCTCTTTGTGCATGCATTCAAAGGGCGAAAGTCCACACACACACGCCATTTTCCACCCTTTTTGGGAGTGACTACAATTGGGAAAATCCACTCTAAATTCTCTACTCGAAAAATAAATCCAGCTTCAAGCAAATTAGTTACCTCATTCTTTTAAGCACCTCCGCTTGCACTACTCCCAAATGCCTTAGCCGCTGTACCACTGGCTTACTTTGGGGCTTGAGATCAATCTTGTGCTCTACTAGGGTAACTTGGCATACTTGTGAGTAGCTGTTTGAAAAAAGGTTAGGAAATCCATCCAACATTTTTAAGTATTTCTCCCTTTCAATACCTGCTAATGGACTCATCAAGAAGAAGTTCATTCTGTTGTGGTGAAGACTAGTGAGGTCCACATCTCCTTTCTTGAACATGGTTGAAGAAGCTTCCCCTTTCAAGGCTCCATTGTCTTCAGCATCCCCTTGATCCCTTCCTAGGGAAAGACCAAATGCAACTCCCTCCACCTCCCCTTCTGAGATGGAATCCTTGGAGCTACCACTTTTATGACTCTGACTCTGAACTTTTGGAAGTTGAAGGTTCACCTCTTACCACCTTCTTATTCTCACCTTGTAGAATAAGATCACATGTCTCCCACTTTTGAACTGCCTTCACTTGGCGAAGCCATGGCCTACCCAATATCAATGGGTAAGCCCTAGCATCAAGCTTTTTAGGAATGACCTGGAAAGTTGTAGGCACAGAAATACCACATACATCCACTCCCAAATTCCTAACAATTCCTAAGTTTTTCACCCTAGTATTATCAGCAAGTTTGATGCGATAGGGAACGGTTAGTAGAAGACAACTTTAAATCGGCATCTTTCATTATTTTTTCACTCATGACATTGATTGATGCACCTCCATCAATGTATGCATTAGAAATTGTTTGCCCCTCAATCATAGGCACATCATCTCCTACATCAATATCCACCTTTTAAGCCATAGTAGTCCCATTATCCCTCTTCTTCCTTTTCTTAGATTCCCTTGTACTAGCAAGCTTACCCCATTTCTTTCTGAGCTTTGGACAGAGTGCCAAAAGTTGCCCAAATGTGATTTGTGCCGTTTTCTTCCTAATATCTGTTAAGAGGTCATAACTAAGAGATCCTTGTCAAAGTCAAATTGTCCAATTTTTCTCCTAGACGACTTCTTCTTCTTCTTATTTTTCTCCTAGATGACTTCTTCTTATTCTTATTTTTCTCCTCTTCTTCAGATTTATCTTCTTGTTCTTCTTCTTCTTGGCTCCTAGTTTTATAACCCCTCTTCTTCTTCTTATTTTTCTCCTCTTCTTCAAATTTATCTTCTTGTTCTTCTTCTTCTTGGCTCCTAGTTTTACAACCCCTTTTTGCCATTAATGGCATCAATGTTTCCTCTTCTTCTTTTGAGCATGTTTCCTCTAAAAGTGCTAAACTTTTATCCTCTCTTTTCCTCAATTTTGGACACTCAGTGTGATAGTGCCCTTTCTCTTGACATTCATAGTATGTGACACTACTTCTATCCCTAGGTTTATCCTCAACTCGTGGAACCCTACGTGGCCTTGCGTTGACTATAAGTGTAACTTCAAATCAACAAATTCTCCCATAAGTTGTGCAGTGTTATGATCCAAGGATGGAGCTTGTACCTGAGATGTTGAGGCTATCTCTACTCGTGGTGGGGTCGGCACACTCGGAGAAGATTGGAATGTGGACTCAATATGAAGAGTGGCCTCCTTCTTCAAAGCAATACAAAGAGCCTCTTTAAAATTAGTGGGATCTTTGCTAACAACTTTTCCATGCAAGCGGGGATCCAAAGCTATGATAAACTTGCTCTTCTTAAGGTGCTCCGTTTGCTAAAGAACTCTTTGAATTTCCCATAGAAGGTGAAAAAGAAGAAGCAACAACATGTAAAGTAGCTTATTGATATTTGATGAACAAGGCTTCATACCTCACTGAAAAGGTAAAAATTGACTCTCAAATCTGATCCAATTGCAATAGTAAAAAAATTGGTGACTCCACTGTCCCAAATCTCTCCTTCACTGCTTTGGTCAACCTTTCCTAATCATTCTTGGACTCCTTTGGCAAAGCCTCATGCCAAGTTAAGGCCACACCCTCTAAGAAATCTGGAAGTATTTCTGCCTGACCAACCCGTCAAGCAGTGATGACACAGAAGCGGTATAGCTGTATATGCCTTTATAGAGTGTCACACTTCCACACACTGATACAAACACACCCAGAACACCAAACCCAATCTTGAGCATGTACAAAACTTTATTCCAATACAAGTCTTCATCTTTACAGAGTTGAACATCCATTTTTGCTCTGATAAACATTTCATCAGCGTCTTCTTCACATGATCAACAGCCAAAGGCCCTCTCAGTAATAAAGGACTCGGCAAACAAACCAACACAACACACACGTGTACACACACTGGCTGCGGCAACAACCCATGAACTCCCTGGCATCGCTAGCCCCACTTGCGACAGCAGATACAAACAAAGAAGCATGCCTGGAGCGACCAGCCACATGCAGCAAAAAAGAAAAGAAACACTCTACTGCACTCAAAGACGGCTACCCAATAGAACATCCCATCTTGCATCATGACACCCTCGGTGAAACGAGGGCAGTAACTACAAATAACACATATTTCTCTATACTCAGAGGTAGCTGGCCAACAAAAACATCACCCTCTGCTATGGCAGCTCACACTAGAAGAACTGCAGCAGTAAATGCAAAAAAACACTCTCTCTCTCTCTCTCTATGCTACTAGCGTCGCACCAAACAGCACACCTCAAAAACTCCCTGCTCTACCAGAGGTAGCAAGCCCAACAAAAAACTCCCCTCGTCGCCAGTCGACCTTCTCTGTCTCCACAGCTCTGCAGCCTTCCAAAATTCAAAAATACACATGCGCCCACTTCAGCTCCATGCTCCTCCTCCTCTGCTGTTCTGCTTCGTTCAGCCCTCTTCGAATCTCTTCCAGCTGCTCGCTCTCTCTGTTGTTCATCTCCTTCCTCCTTCTCCCCCTCAGCCTTCGTCCCTCTCATCTTATTCTTCTTCGAGACAGTCACGGCCAACTCGCCTCCCACTACACGTCATCTTCTTCAGCGAATTGCCCCCTTGTTCTGGAAAAACCCGCCACACCTGGCCTAAATTGGCATCTTCCTTGCTTGAATCTCTTTGCACCATCTCTCCCCTGCCATGCACACACGTAGCCACATCACCCTTCTCGAATCTCCTTTAATCTTGGACATTTTCACCCCTCATACACATTATATTGGCACCCCCAATAATTAATTGCCCCCATGCACTTGCACATTTTCGAATACAATCTACAAGTACCCACTTTATTTTTTTTGAGACACGCACATGTACAGAGCAACTGAATGACTAACACCATCTCAAGTAGACCACGCTCTAGATTAACCTGGTACTCCCACACCTTGGGCTCATCATTTCCCTTACACATACACTTCCATCAAAGCCTAAAGCTTGATTGCCACATATAACCACATATCCATGACACCCACACTGAGTCAATGAGTGCTCCCATGAATTTACCACAATACGAACATCACTCATGTACACATGTACAAGTTGAATTTGGGGTTTTCAAAAATCTTCACACAGCGGCATGCTCGGTTAAACTCTCGGAGATAACTCCCCGGGTCTTCTCTTTCCGATCCTTGGAACACTGGAATGTTGAACATCTTACACCAAAAGATGAGTAGCAACAAGGGAAATTTACTTATTTCAAAATAACTTTTCTCTAATCATGCGGACCTTAAGGTTAAAATAGAATAATTCTAAGTAAAACCTGCCTGCTGTCTCCACCAAAAGATGTGACACAAAGTTAGGGTTTTGACTTCGGTCACTTCTTAGAATCAAAACACACTTGTATGAAACCTCACAGCCTCCTCACCTCCCTTTCTCTCCCTAGGTTAAGATAAAGATAAACACATTAAAGATGAGATCATAATTCATGAAAGGAAAGATGAAAGACTGAGGAGAAGCAAGGATTTCTGCCAGTCTTGTAGCTCCAAACAAGAGGGCAATTCTTTGTTGGAAGAAAATCTTCCGACTCAAGATTATGTGAATGAAAACATACGGGGAATGTTGGTAAGGTTCATCCGTTTGAATTGGGCAATTTGGACGGAACATCTTAAAGTAAAAGAATATAGTAATCACTTACAAGAGGATAAGATACATGGGATTTGCTTTTTGATAAGAGATTAAGAGAATTAATCATTATTAAGAAGAAATAATGGCCAAAGTCTATAAAAACAGAGATACACCGAGAATTACAGTTTTAAATCCATATAGACTGTATAAAAGAGGATTATATAGGTACGTAGAGCTTGAAGAGAGCTTCATATCTATATAAAAACTTTAAAAAATGGGAAACCGAGCGAAAAGTTATGAGCATTTTACTATAAGACTATAAAACTGTCAAAATTCACCTAAAAGTTAGCAACTTTGGGAGAAATTCTGATCATCAATGAAGTAAAGGATTAAGAAATTAGTTACATGAGTGAAAAGAACATAAAAAGAGCTTCCTAGCCATATGATCAATTTAAGAAACCAATACTCGAGTGATGAGTAATTATCGGTTGAAATTTGGGTATTAGACCACAAAAACTGCACTTCTCTCTCTTTGCATGAAACCTCAATTTTCACATAGCCTCTTGCCTTTCATCTCCTTCATGATTCAAGCTAGAGGGTAAGGGTTAACATTGCTCAGTGAACAATTGTAAAGATTTACCTATGGTCCCCAAAGTCTTTCCACATGCTCATTACTGCTAAAACCATTGGTACCTCCAAAGGAGGGCGCCAATAAGGCAAGGGCTACCTTGAGAAGTCACAGGACCACCAAGATAATAACTTCTTATCCCACTTATCATGAATCATCAAAGAGGTCCAAAATTGGGTTAAGCATGAGGAGCTAATGCTAAATGAGACATTTACATGTAAAGAGAGTGTTTGAATAAGGGTTTGAAGATAAGAGAATGGCAATGACACAAAATGCTCAATTGAGGAGACTTCATTCATTAATTTGAAAGGGAGAGAAGGGCTCCTTTTATAGGTGAAGAATCACCCTCTCTTCCACCATTGTTACAAATTACAACATAAAAATCTTCAACCCTTTAGTGACATAGGGGTAGATGTCACCATCAATTGTCCTCTTAGGCTAAGTCTTCTATTGATTATTGAATTGAAGACTTTTTTACTTTGAAAGTGTGATGATGAAATAATAGCCAAGTCTAAGTGGCATGTAGGTGGAGATCCCACTTACACATGGCAGAATTCTCCTCTTCCATGTAGGCATTCTAGAAGAATCTTTTCCAATTATGCACCTACACGCACTCCTCCACATGCCTTCCACACTCCCCAACTTGTAGCCTTATGGGTGAATACTATATTAATAATACAATTAAAATCCATGTGACCATGAAGGCAATTAAAATCCATGTGACCATGAAGGCCCACTTTTATTTTCCACATCACTAGCCTATCTACCATACCAAAGTATTTATCAAACATACTTGTGGCATTTACAATGTGTGCACCCTAAATCAAGTAAAACCATTATATTTGAAGATAGAATGCTATTATCAGGGTAGCCACCAAGCCGTCGTATCACCACGCTGTTAGTCCATTGTGGGCGCCGCAATCTTCTTGGACAAGCTTCCACCTTATTATCATTGAGAAACCATCAAAATATGTACAAAATTGAAAAGGAAAGATATAAATTTTTCATGTCACAATAGGCATGGTACAAGGAACCTTATAATTGTTTCTTTATATGCATAAAAGTTATCAAGAAAATAAGCTACTTGAAAAAGGTCTACCACCAATAAAAAGAAATGTCTATGTGGACATTGTTTCACCTGTTGAAGTGTAACGAAAAAGAAGTTATTGTGTAGATCCAAATTCAAGGATGTCCAAACTTTTAAAAGGCACAACCTAAGTGTTAAGGACCAGTTACTCAAGGTACTTGGGAGAAACTAGGTGGAATGGGACACCTAGTGATGTGTGCTATGCCAACGTACGAGTAATCGAAAAGAGTTGACTAAGGTTGAGGTTGTCTCATCCAAAACAATATCTTGATTGAGTCGCCGCACGGTCGAGAAGTAAAAGTAATTGGCCAAGGGATTAAATGGTTACTTTACTCTTCATTACTTATGGTATGTAAGGTCGATCAACTAGTACGTAACATACTAAAAGGTAATAGAATAATCTTATTTGGGAATTGTGTCTCAAGGAAAGGAGGTTATCCTCTGTAAGATTGGTTCTAGTTAGTGTATACAAGTGTGCACTAAAAAAAGGGTTGATAGTAACCAGGTAAAGATTTTGAGTGATCATGACACTCGAGAAGTAAAAAAGAGCAATGAAAAGTCATTAACTGCATGCAAGCCTCTGATGATTAAGGACATATGCAAAGTTGGTGGACATAATTATATTGGTTTTTCCTCATGTTTAGCATCAACTAGAATAAAGTATTCTTCTTAGAAGAAGGTATTAAAGCCAACCTCAGTGTTCTAACGGTAACATAAAGTTCAACACTGTGTCAGATCTGTATGGTGTAATGACTGACACTTACATGGATAATAGGTGTTGTTAAAAGAAAAAAGATACTCTCTCATAGAAAGGGAGTTTAAGGGAACATGTATTCCTCTACTAAAGGAAGTGTTTCTCTAACTGAATACTTATAAAAGAGAACTTATTCCAAGTTAAAGGCTTGTTTAAGTTTGATTCAAAAGAAAAAGTTAGAAATATTTAAACAAGATTATATAAGCATGATCTAGTATAAGAGAGTAAAAGTACTCTCTTGAAAAAAAGTGAAGTATGAGACCTTAAAAAAGAGAAGGTTATCTTCTGAGAGATAGCAATAAGGTGAGCCAAAGAGTTCTAGAGAACTCTGTTTCTTTTAAAAGGGGGAATGATTCTAATCTTTTCCCAAAGTATTGAAGGTTTTGAGATATTTGATGATACTTAAAATATTAAGTGTGATCAAACTTTAAGAGAAGGCTGGCATACTCAAAAAGAAGTTAGTTTTTTTTTCAAGGACGAAAAATTTTCTTTCAAGGGAGAGGACATGTTATAAAACAACATTAAAGTTAAAGTAAAAAGGGAAGTAGATGGTGCACAATGGAAGCCCAAGGGACATAGGGGTAGTTGAAGAGGCATTGGACAAGAAAAATGAAATGTCTAGTTAATGAAAGGTCAAGGGGCTGAAGTTGGAAGGTCATGGACCACTTAGGCCTATATAACCATGAGGTAAGGGACTATTTGGGATATGGTTGGGTGGAGAATCAAAGTTCTAACTTGATATGGCATTGATTATGGAGGTTTATAGTGATTGGATTAAGGGAATTCAAGAGGAATGCCTCCTAAATAAGGTTTTTGCCCACATTTATAAGAAATTATAGCAAGGTAATCATGAAGATATTCCTCATTACAAGATTCATAATAACCTCTTATGGTACAAGGATCGAGTGTATCTTATTTCTACTTCATCCTATATACCAAAGGTGCTTCATGAGATACATTCTTCTCCACTTGCAGGTCATCTTGGTGTATTAAAGACATATGACAAAGTGAGAAAAAGATTCTTTTGTGGAAGTGCATGTGGAGGGATGTTAAGAAATTTATTATGGAGTGTCCTTCATGTCAAAGAAACAAGGATAGTCATCAACTACCCGATGGTTTACTTCATCCTTTACCCATTGTGGATGGGAAGTGGACTCACACATCAATGGATTTCATTATGGATCTTCCCAAGACTAAGCATGGGTGGGATCTATAATGCTCCTTGTATCATAAAAGCTCACATTCTTGACAATGCATCCGCTATACTACATTGTCCTTTCCCTAAGTGTATGATATCTCAAAATCATAACTTTGAAGAGTGGCCAACCACCTCTTTTGCTTGGGAGAGAGATTTGGTTAGGATAAGAAAAATTTCAGCACCCTATGATCACTTCTCACCTTGAAGCAAGTAGTGATGCCACTTCTTGATAGCATGAAGGATAGCAAGCATCTCTTGCTCTAATACCAATTGATATGAAGTGACTATAAGTTGAGATTTGGGACAAATCATTATGTTGATTAACATGCAATTAGGAATAAATCATTCACAATGCCTACGTGATTTAGTCTTTCACCAAATCATGGAAATAGCCTTTCATAAGCCAAGGTATGGTGGTTCTAGGCTCCAATGTACATTCCAAGAGTCACAGCTCAGTGGTGGTGGCAGTAGAGCGCTTAGTGTATGATGAGTCTGACCACCTCCACGTCGTCATGAACACCACTGGAATAACCGTTGCCAAGATCAAGAAGACCTAGCTTAAAAGGATGGTGCAAGGCAAGCAATGCCGGGGAGGGGCTTGCTGTGAAGATATAGGAGAATAGAATTATAGAAGAGCATGCTACTGATAGTCACAACCACCCACTGGTCAGCCAATGATGTGGAAAATGCTATTGTCATAGTTCTTAGGAGGTTTTTAGTCTTGTGTCGAGCAATTTCTCAGTGGGTGAACTTGTACTGTTTCTAAAAGTAATACAAGAGCAATGGTGTTTTTCCCCTCATCTTTGTCTAATCTCTACCATGTGTTGGATAGGAATGCTGTATCACTATTTTTAGAAACATGTTGTGTACAAGAGAGAGAGAGAGAGTGAGAGAGTTATGTAACAGTGTGAGAGAAGAGTGTGATTGTGTGAAGTTCTTAAGCCGAGTGGTGTTCTGGGTGCCCCCATCACCACACTAGAGTTGGTGTTCAAATCCTGAAGCTCTGGCAGCATTGCTTAACTGGTCTGTTACCCCAAACTGCTGTCTCACCATTTGGCTGTGAGGGAAAATAGTGATAGTCACCAACCAGTGGTCAGCCACCAGTGGTGTGGAACACTCTATGGTCATAGTTCTTAGGAGGTTTTTAGTCTTGTGTCAAGAAATTACTTATATATATATTGGCAAGACTGTTGCCTTTTTTGGGTTTTAGCTTCATTGTACATGAGTCACCCTGTTATGTTTTTTTTGAGTCTTGATGTCTATGTTTGGTTGTTAACTCCATTGAAAGTAGCTCTGTAGTATTGTGCTCACTGTTAAGTGAATAGGTAGTCTAGTAATTGTTTGAGTAGCCTATAAGCTGTCTTTGTGCCTTTTTTGGGTTTTAGCTTCATTATACATGAGTCACCCTGTTATGTTTTTTTTGAGTCTTGATGTCTATGTTTGGTTGTTAACTCCATTGAAAGTAGCTCTGTAGTATTGTGTTCACTGTTAAGTGAATAGGTAGTCTAGTAATTGTTTGAGTAGCCTATAAGCTGTCTTTGTGCTTAAGTTAACACCGTGTTAGTTTGGTGTATGACAATGAAATTCAATAGGTTGCCTAACAGGGAAATAATCGGTTGATTTCCTCGCTAACACTTTGGAGACCATGATGCTTATTGCTTCTTCTTGTCACTATCATTTTGCCTGCTCTGCTCTATTAGTTGTCATTGTGTTTAAAGCCCTCCCCCTTGTTTTTAAACCTGTGCCCCATGTCAGCACGCTAATGACTCTATTTGGAGAGTAACTAAGCTCGGCAACAATTCTTCGCCAATCTTGATAACCACCTCGCTAAATCACAACTAGAAGAACCCATTCTCCATTCAGAAAGAAGAACCACTCACCCCTCATCCCCAAGAATCTGACCGTAAACAATCCCCATCCCACTTAGAAGTAGAACCACCAACTTCCCCCACCCCACCCCACCCTCACCACACCACCCCCACAGCCTCAATCCTTCACTTTCTAAAACACACCAATTGTCATCGTAAAGTATCCCAAATTCTCTGGCAAGCCCTCAAATGATCCCAATGTCCACATTGTAATGTTTGACACAGCTTGGCGTGTCAATGTTCTTGGCCCAATGGACCAGAATCTCAAGAAAGTTGCTTTCGTTCCCACACTTCACAAAAGTGCCGTTCTCTGGGTAGCTCAGTATGATTATGCTCATTTCCCCACCTATGATGCCATCTGGGATGCATTCCTTCAATGCTTTAGAGAGGACAAGACATCTATGCTGCACATCTTGGATAAGCTGTCAAGAATGACCCAAAAGAAAATGACAATGGAAGATTATGCTGTAAAGTTCCGCAAACTTCTCTGTAGATTAGATGCAGCTAATTAGCCTGTAGAAGAAATTCTAAATTCTTATTTCATAAAGGGCCCCAACAAGAAAATCAAATGCTCTGTGTAGCCGGAGTGGATTTGCCTACCATTACCATGGAACAGCTGGTAGACTTAGCTCTCAGAGCAGAGCAGGTATTAGTAGGTCTGGTCAAACCTAAGAGGAAATCCAAAAATATAAAAAAGTCCAAATAGTCCTCATCCAAATCTTTGGATGAGCATAATGATTCCGATGATTCCATAACTAGTGAGACAAATCAAAGGAGAAGGAGGAGGAGCACAAGACCACGTCCAACAAGAGCAAGAAGGCGGGGAAAATAGCCAAAGAATTGGCTGCTGGCAGCCATGGCTCAGTTGGCCACTGAAGGTGCAAATCCTACTTCTACCGTTCGGTCAGATATCTTTGGACAAGCAGAATGATTCCGATGATTCCACAACTAGTGACGAATCAAAGGAGGAGGAGGAGGAGCACAAGACTAGGTCCAAGAGCAAGAAGGCAGGGAAAACAACCAAAGAATTAGTTGCAGTCATGGCTCAGTTGGCCCCACTTAAGGTTCAAATCCTACTCCTACCGTCCGGTCAGATATCTGGTGCAAAGTGTTGTAACCCAAGACATGGAGCTGAAGAATATGGCTTAAACGACCTTTGGTGTGCCATTTGCAGAACTTCCACTTATGCAACTGAAGCATGCAACAACAATGGCAGGAGAGCACCTTTGCAACAACTAGTGATGCAACTCGAGGTAGTAGCTACAGTCCAACCAGCCCAGCCAATGGCCGTGTAAGACCAGTTTCGTAGACCATAATTTTGCTAACACGGAAATTTTTCACCCACCAGAGACACGACTAGTTCCCCAAGGCCCATCCTTATATGCTTTTATTGCCATGGCCAAGGCCATTGGAAGTCAGAATGTGAACTATGGAAAAAGCATAAAGCAGAATTAGAGGGAGTCCACACATCCACATTTGGTCCACCTGTAGTCAACGCGGTGGAAATCCAACCTCTGGATGAGCAACCACAAAAGTAGCCAAATCATCAGCCATGGCAATGACCAGATCCATGCAGTCCAAGACTCTGTAGTAGGTGGCACCGAAACTAACCTTGGAAACAAAAGGGAAGCCAAAATGAGTCACTTGGCAAGAACAACACAAAGTTTGGATGGAAGTCTCTGCTTGGGTGGAGGAGCAGTAGGCCAAAGAGGCACTGCAAAGAAAAGACCCGAAAAAATTCAAGCCAATCTGTCACACTCGGACTCCCAAATCAATGTTCTGAGAATAAACCTAGAAGAAGGCAAAATGCCCTTTCCAGTAAAGATGGATCAGCCAATGCTAGGTACTTAGACACCATGGCGAAAGAAGGTGCGAAAGCACAAGAGTAGGAAAACTGCACAAGAAAGATTCCATAATCCACCTAGAAGCGGTATGATCTCTGGGAGGATCTGAAGCAACAACCAATACACATGTCTGTGGAACAGTTACTCACAATTGTTCCAAGTTTTAGGGAACAATTGATCAGTAGCCTTAAACCTCAGAAAGAGGAGATGCCACCCTTGTAGCCACCACAAGCTTTCAATCTAGAGCAAACAGAAACTACATCAAAACCCATCATATATGACGAAGCCATTCCAATGATTCAGATCAAGTTGACCAGAGTGGATATAGTAGAAGTTCTATGCTCAGATGGCGGTTTCGAAGTCAATATCCTATCAGATACAACATGCCACATGCTCAAGTTGAGTAGATGGAAGCCCACACCATTTGCTGTCAAAAAGGCGGATCAATGGCAAGTGTAGCCACTCGGATTAATCTGCGAGCTCACACTAGAGGTTTTTGGATATAGCTTCCATATAGCAGTAGTAGTGCTCCGCATGGAAGATATTAAAGGTGCCTATCCAATGTTTCTCAACAGACCTTGGCTCCACCAAGGACGAATTAAGTAGGATTAGGATGGGGATATAATCACTATCCATCGTGGGAAGAAGAAGATCAAGATCTTTGTTGCCAGTAGTAGGCACAAAGTGGAAAAACTAGCCCATCCTGAAATAGCAAAAGGAATCAACATGCCAAAGGAATCAACATGCTCGAAGGACTAGACTTCAATGAGGAAGAGGAATATCTCCAGCAGAATGCTAATTTAATCAGTCTGTTCGAAGTAGATGTAGTCCAGATCATGGACAAGTACCGACCCAACACTCCACATGAAAGTGAGGATTTCAAAGAAAAATCCGCTCCAAGGATGGAAGGGGACAATTCAAAAGAACCAGAAGATTTCTATGATGCCCTAGCCAAGGAAGGAAGTACCCCTATTGCAGTAGAAAAAGCTTTTGACAAAGACCTCAAGAACTCAAAAAGAGTTAAAGAAGATGAATTGGTAGAGATGAACTTGGGAATTAGTGATGACTCCAAGATGGTCAGGGCCAGTGCAAATCTGGACAATGAGTTCCATGAACAAATCCAAGACATGCTCACTTCCTTCAAAGATGTCTTTGCATTGATTTACACTGACATGAAAGGAATTGATCGGAGCTTCTATTAGCACACTGGATCAACCTAAAAGAAGATGACATCCCTGTTCGGCAACAAAGATACCGGATGAACCCAAACTATGCCAAGAGGGTAAAAGAAGAAATAGATAAACTCCTTCAAGTTGGGTTCATATACCCAATCGATCGAGCCACATGCTATCACTGATCATTGATTGTCCCCAAGAAAAATCAGAAGTTAAGGGTCTCTGTAGATTACCCAAAGCTAAATGCTGCTACCATTTTAGATCCTTTTCCTTTACCATTCACAGATTCTTTGCTTGATGCAGTGGTAGGCCACGAGATGTACTCATTCCTAGATGGGTTCAATGGATACAACCATGTTCAAATGGCCTCGAAAGATCGGCAAAAAATTGCTTTCATCATAGAATGGGGAGCCTTTGCATTAAATGTCATGATCTTTGGTCTGAAGAATGCTCTTGTTACATTTTAGTGCATGGTTCATGAAATCTTTGCTGATTTCCCCACCTCCTTTATGAGGGTATTCATTGATGACTTTAGTGTTTTTTGCAAAATATCTCAACATCTGATGCATCTACAGCTCTGCCTGGTCAAATGCAGACTTTCCAAATTAAGCCTAAATCTAGCAATATGTGCTTTTGCCATCTAGAGTGGAATGCTATTAGGCCACATCGTTTCTAAACAAGGAATAGCAGTCGACCCAGATAAGGTCGAGGTGATCCGCAAAGCCCCAACTCCAACAAATGACAAAGAGTTGAGAAGGTTTCTGGGACAAGTAAGATGGCATAGCATAATGCTCATATACCTCGCTCATATAGCAGTCCCTTTGAATCAACAAATGGTTCATTAAAAAAAACCTCTCACAAAGCAATCAAGGCAAGTTTCTTTTAATTGGACACTGCGACATTGCATTCCGGAACCTCAAGCCTATGCTATCCAGTGCACCCATTGTCCAATCCCCAAATTGGGAATTACAATTTCATGTCTTCGTTGATTCCTGTGATGTAGCAATTGTCAGTACCCTCATGCAAGAAGCAAAGAAGAAATGGTTTTGGCCTATCTACTATGCTAGCCAAAGGCTCTCTGATGTTGAGCAGAACTATTCTACCACACATAAGGAAGCCCTGGGTATGATCTACTCAGTTACAAAGTTCAGGCACTACTTGCTGGGGGTAATAAATTTACCTTCAATGTTGATCGTTGTGTCTTATTGTACTTGGATAAGCAACGTATAGCAAGAAAATTGGCTACTGAAACTCCAAGAATTTGACTTCACAATAATCCATACACTAGGTGCCAATCATACAGTGGTGGAATATCTTTCCCACCTGGAGTCCGAACTGGAGTAGTAGATGACCTGCCGATGCAGTCATCCCAATTCCCCAGACATGGTATGATGAAATGCTAACAATCATTGCCACCACAGGTCTAATGGACAATGATTTGTCCAGGGATCAATGCAAGCGGATTACTCTCAATAGATAGACATTTCCAAATCATAGCTGGTCAGGTATACAAGAAAGGGTTGACCAAATACACCAAATATGCATACCACCACATGAGCAGGAAGTTTTGCTTAGAGAAGCACATCAAGGGATTAGCATATGACACTTCACTGAGATATTACTGGAAGGAAAATCCTCCAAGAAAGACTCTGGTGGCCCGCAATACTTGGTGATGCTTGCAACTAGGCCAAACAGTGTGACGTCTATCAACGTCGAGAGGGATAGAATTCCACACAATCTAGTACTCCCATTAGAACCATTCCATGAATGGCGCCTTGACTTTGTTGGGCCATTCAAGCCTCTAGCCCATTTCACAAGTATATCCTAGTAGCCATAGATTACAACACTAAGTGGGTAGAAGCTCATTCTCTTCGGGATAACACTGCACGATCAACTGCCAAATTTCTCTATGAGATGATCATCACTCACTTCGGAGTAACCAAGGCAAACACTTTGTTAATGATGTCATCAAACAGCTGGTCACCCAACATCTCATCATCCATTAAAGATTCACGGTGTGCTATCCCCAAACCAATGGTCAAGCTGAATCGACCAACAAAATTCTCAAGAAGATTCTCACAAAATTGGTTAATCAAAATCACAATGACTCGGATGAAAAGCTATTCAGCTTTATGGACTTTCCTCATAGCATACAAAGTCTCTGCTGGAATGACTCCATTCAAATTAGTATATGGCACAGAAGCAGTGGTTCCAATGGAATTGTTAGTACCAAGTCTCCACATTACCATTTCAGAAAAGTTAAGCCCAGAGGAATCCCTATAGCATCACCTGGATCAACTCCTTAAGGGCCTTGGATGAAACATGCTTCCATCATCACCAAGATCATCTATAAGAGAAGGAAGAAATGGGTTGACTGTCACTCCAAGTTCTGGATATTCAAAGAAGAAGATCCAGTTCTCTTATTCTAGTCGTCGTGAATGGTCCCCCATACCAGAAAATAAAAGCTTCGATGGATAGGACCACTCTAGATTATCAAAAAATTCTATGATGGCACTTTCCTTCTCGGCACACTCAACGGTCAACGATTTCAGAATCCAATCTGACGACTACTGCCTACGACCCAACCATGCACCAATGCCACCAAACCCATTCATCAATGTGAAAACCCCACTAATCCACTACCTGGGTGTCCATCACCGCCACAATGTCACTCCTCTCCCAACAATCATGAAAGACCCACCTCAAGCGCTCACTGACATAATATGCAGTACCATCAATAATCGACATTCACTTCGTGCCAATGCTACATGATAACTCTTTTTAAACCCCCACAAGATACAACTAATACAATTGTCTTTGTTTGTTTGCATACAGTAACCCCTTCCACTGCAAGCTCTAAGCCCTCGCCTCCAACCATCCTCTACACTCTCTCTTCCCTTCCATTTGCTCTGCACACAGTCATGAAGAATACCATCTATATCCCCAAGAGCAACATTCCTGCTCTAGAAAATCCCATCCCCAAACCTACAACCTAAAGTACCACCTGAATGTACCCCCCCTAAAGAAGCCCACACTTCCCATAGCCCAGAGCCCATAGCTCCTTCTTCTATTCTTCTCCTACACCACAATTACCATCACCCCAAAAAGAAGCCTTCAACTTACGCAGCCCATCCCCACGATCTCAAAACAGTCTCATCAATGAAAGACAACCATCAAGGAATGCCAGCCAGTATCCTTACAAAAGGAACAAGCCACCAATAAAAGGGACAAGCCACCAACAAAAGGGACAAGCCACCAATAAAAGGGACAAGCCACCAACAAGGAATGCCAGCCCCAGTATCCTTACAACAAGCCACCAACAAAAGGGACAAGCCACCAACAAAACCAGAAAGAAAATCATTTTTCTCACCACACTATAGATAAAGGCATGAAGTACAAAAATTCACTCCTGGATACTTGACAATCAAAGTTCGAGGGATAAAGATGGTTACTATGAAAGGAAAGGGCAAAAAAAACACCAACATGCACAAGGAAGATGCATTACCACAATGACACCAGTCGAATAGTTCAAAGAAGATAGTATGGTTCTGAAGGTACTAGCATCACTACAATCTCTGAATCACAACATAAGAAGGCACATATTCAAGGATCATGGGCAACACCTTTTCCGCCCCTCTTGGTACTGTGACATGAAAAATTGATATCTTTCATTTTCAATTTTGTGCATATTTTGATGGTTTCTCAATGGTAATAAGGTGGAAGCTTGTCCAAGAAGATTGTGGCGCCCACAATGGAATAACGGCGTGGTGATGCGGCAGCTTGGCGGCTACCTTGATAACAACATTCTATCTTCAAATATAATGGTTTAGGGTGCACACATTGTAAATGCCACAAAGTATGCTTGATAAATACTTTGGTATGGTAGATAGGCTAGTGATGTGGAAAATAAAAGTGGGCCTTCATGCTCACATGATTTTTATTGTATTATTAATATGGTATTCACCATAAGGCTACAAGTTGGGGAGTGTGAAAGGCATGTGGAGGAGTGTGTGTAGGTGCATAATTGGGAAAGATTCTTCTAGAATGCCTACATGGAATAGGAGAATTCCACCATGTGTAAGTGGGATCTCCACCTACATGCCACTTAGACTTGGCTATTATCTCATCACACTTTCAAAGTCAAAAAGTCTTCAATTTAATAATCAATAGAAGACTTAGCGTAAGAGGAATTGATGGTGACATCTACCCTTACGTCACTGAAAGGTTGAAGATTTTTATGTTGTAATTTGTAACAATGGAAGAGAGGGTGATTCTCCACCTAGAAAAGGAGCCCTCCTCTCCCTTTCAAATCAAGGAATGAGCGTCCTCAATTGAGCATTTTGTGTCATTGCCATTCTCTTATCTTCAAACCCTTATTCAAACACTCTCTTTACATGTGAATGTCTCATTTAGCATTAGCTCCTCATGCTCAACCCAATTTTGGACCTCTTTGATGATTCATGATAAGTGGGATAAGGAGTTATTATCTTGGCGGGCCTGTGACTTCTCAAGGTAGCCCTTGCCTTATTGCCGCCCTCCTTTGGAGGTACCAATGGTTTTAGCAGTAATGAGCATGTGGAAAGACTTTGGGGACCATAGGTAAATCTTTACGATTTTCCACTGAGCAATGTTAACCCTTACTCTCTATCTTGAATCATGGAGATGAGAGGCAAGAGGCTATGTGAAAATTGAGGTTTCATGCAAAGAGAGAGAAGTGCAGTTTTTGTGGTCCAATATCCAAATTTCAACCGGTAATTACTCATCACTCGGGTATTGGTTTCTAAAATTGATCATATGGCTAGGAAGCTCTTTTATATTCTCTTTTCACTCATATAACTAATTTCTTAATCCTTCACTTCATTGATGATCAGAATTTCTCCCAAAGTTGCTAACTTTTAGGCGAATTTTGGCAGTTTTATAGTCTTGTAGTAAAATGCTCATAACTTTTCACTCGGTTGCCCGTTTTTAAAAGTTTTTATATAGGCGTGAAGCTCTCTTCAAGCTCTATGCAGCTATGTAATCCTCTTTTGCACAGTCTATGTGGATTTAAAACTGCAATTCTTTGTGTATCTCTATTTTTATAGACTTTTGGCCATTCTTTCTTCTTAATAATGATTAATTCCTCTTAATCTCTTCCCGATGAAGAGGAGACAAGTGGTAGCTCCGAGGATTCCATCTCATAAGGGGAGGTGGAGGGAGTTGCATTTGGTCTTTCCCTGGAAGGGATCGAGGGGATGCTGAAGACAATGGAGCCTTGGAAGGGGAAGCTTCTTCAACCATGTGCAAGAAAGGAGATGTGGACCTCACTAGTCTTCACCAACAGAATGAGCTTCTTCTTGAATGAGCCCATAGCAGGTACTGAAAGGGAGAATTACTTAAAAGTTTTGGATGGATTTCCTAACCTTTTTGCAAATAGCTACTCACAAGTACGCCAAGTTATCCTAGTAGAGCACAAGATTGATCTCAAGCCCCAAAGTAAGCCAATGGTACAGCGGCTAAGGCGTTTGGGATTTTTAATTCAAAACAATGCCTCTTAAGTATAGTTTTTTATTCCCACTATGGTGCCTTATTTTATTGAAAAAAGACACCACTCTCTTTCTTCATTACACTTTTGAATGTAACCAAGCCAACTTTGCTTACCAAACTTGAACCGAACTTCGTCCCTGCAACCCATCATCTTGCATTGTCTCCCTCATTGTCTTCCCGACTCCACAACCACAACCACTCCAAATCTGAATTGTTTTGAGCGGGAGGTTTTTTATTTTCTCTTCTTCTCAAGGCGGCAAGTTTTGAAAAAGGATGGAAAAGTATTTGTTCTTCATGCGCCATACCTACTTGTGCATGAATAACAATCCCATTTCTTACCTTTTTCAAGTGAGGGTTGTGCTTACAAGTATTCTGTAAATTTTGGTTCATCCAGGATACCAACAAGTTTGTTTGATGGACAAGGAGGTATTATTTAGTGATGTCTTTTGGTTTTAATTCAGAAGCAATCTTCTTCACGGGAGATAAGTGTAATATCTTTGGTTTCTTTTGGTTAAAGTGTGAGTTCATGATGCTTTTTGGTGTTGTTAAAGCACAGAACAATGCAATGGAACCTGTGAAACAAAAGAAGAAAAAGGTGGACATCCACTTCCAAGTAGAAGCCGATTATGCACCCTGCTGCCTGTAAGAGAAATTGGTCTAGGCCAGCATGCGAAGCCCACATTACTGAGCTTCGAAATGAAGGAAATAAAAATATGGACCTATGGTTGGATGGTAGTATTTCCAGATCCAACCTCCTCTCAATCTCCATCATTCTTTGGGTTGATAAGTTTCTGTAAGTTTGTGTGTGAGGGTGAAAATGGATTGCTTGGATATTGCAAAAGATTGTTTGACCAATGTCAAAGTATCTTTGAAAGACATTTGAGTGATAGAGATGCCAGAATAAAAATGCTTGAAGGTGCGAATTTTTACTTGGCATCGATCACAACAGCTTTGCAAGCTTCAAATGAGGACAAAGCAAAAGTTTGTACTGGGTTACAAAAAGAGTTTGATCATTTGCACAGCAGACTATTTGTAAGATGCAGGACACTATTAAAGAGAAGAATGAAATTTTGGCAGTTCGAGAAATCAATAATTTCACATTGGAGAGTGAGAATGCACACCTTCGAAAACAACTTGAAAAGTTCAACAAAAAATTACAATATTTTAAAGACACGGCATTGGGTGCTCGATTACGCAAGAGACAGATCAAACCATTGGAAGAACTCAATGTTGGAGGTGGCCAATGGAAGCGTCGTGTAAAAGCTTGCTGGTATTGGGATCTATAATTTCTTTGAGCTTAAATTTCTTTGAGCACTCACTTTTCATTTTCATCTTTAGTTCCTTTTTTGGAGATGGGGGATTGGGTGTCGGGGTGGTATAGTTAGATGAATGATGGACTGAAATAGCCATCATTGTTGCTTCAGGATGGTCAAAGATGTTGTGGGTCCAAAAGAGCAAGGTTCTGATATATTTGGTAAAGTTCTGACAAAAGACATCGTGGAGTCAGCAATACATCATCCTAAGTTTGCAAGACTTCGATCAGATATAGCAAAGCAATCCTTGCAGGAGGTGAGTGAAGCATTTACTCCTGCAGATGCACAAGGCATATGTGACATGGCTGGTATAAGCACAAAGTCTTACAGGATGTTGATTAATAAAGTTAAAGAAGGTTTCGATTCTAAGCTTGGAAAAAAAACAGTAATTCCCATTCCAAAACCATTTCACGTGAACAAAGCTCGAAATATTCTCAACTTGGAAATGGTCCGAACTTGTTGGAGAGCCTTGTCACGTGTCTAGTACATTGACAGTGACTAAAAAGAGCGAGGAATAGAAAATCATAGAGCTTACAGAGTTCAACAATTTCATTATGGATGTTCGGAAATTACAAATGGCTATGGTGAAATTTTATGACATCAGTGTACATGAGTGCAATGGAAGGTTGAAATTTGTTTTAAAACTTGATGAGAGTGAGGTGATCAAAGGACAGAAGCTGGAAAGGGTTAGCATGACTTTAATGAATAGAGCTTTGGATGCAAGTATCAGTAATGCTGATGAGAAGCACTTTAGTGTACAATCCGAAAATGAGATTTGGTGGCTGGCTGCATTTGAGGTGACGTGCTATCCATTTTTAAAAAAAGTATATTATGTTGCTATCCTCTTGTTATGATGTTGTAGACAATTTAATTGGCCTCTTGTTAACAGGTTCCAACAGAGACCCATGAAATTCTAAAGTGGTACTTTAACCAGACTGAGCTTCCTTCCACTATCCCGAATGGCAAAAAGCTTTATGTAGAAGGATATGGTGAATATAAGATTGAATGGCACCTGGCTTCTGCAGATCTTAAAACCTTGAAATGCATGTTTGGTATGTCCCAAGGAGCAATGGCCAAGTATCCTTGCCTGTATTGCATGACCGAACGAGGTGTCTTCAAAGGAGGAAAAGAGAGAGAATGGAAATGCCTAAATGCAATCAGTAATAGGCGTGAAGCCCCAAATCGTGATGCTCCAGGAGTGGATCCTAATTGGGATCCAATTCTTCCTATCCCTTTGATCAGAGTTCATATTTGTGTTTTGCATGCTCTGGTTAGAATAATTGAGAAACTAGTCTACATGTACATCGAATTTTCATGGAATATGAAACCGGCATTAGAGAGTGAAAGAACTATTAAAAAAATAGAGCAAGTGCTTTCAGATACAGGTTTACATTGTGGTCAAGTGAAGATTGAGAAGGACTTGAGAAGATCAGGGAAGACCGGAAATGTTCCTAGCAAACCATGTTTTGGAGGTGCAAAAGCCAGAAAGTTCTTATCTAATCATACCCAGAGAGGTCATCTGGGTACAGATTTTGAGGTGTGGAGGAAGCTTCATGCAGCTGTACCTGATCGAGGCTCTTCAAGACAAGCAAGGGTGGCAAAGGCCAAAGCGTGGTTGGCACTTGATCGCCTAGCACGTTTGTTGCAAAAAGCAAGGTTTGAAGATGGGGATGTTGAGAAATTTGAGGCAGTTGTGACAGAGTTCTACACTAGCTATGAAAAGGCATGGGGTGCGACAAACTTGACACAATACATGGTTATTACTTGAATACCTATAGCTTTGAGTTTTTTTTGTTGTTCAAAATATATTGTACGATACTAAATGTCTTGTTGTTGTTGAGCATTTGTAGCACATTTTGCAGGCACATCCCTAAACCCTCCCATGTTGGTAATATTCAGTCTTTCCCTTGCTTCTTGTAGCTCTTCCTCTGTGGCATCTTTTCCTTCATATTTAAGGGTATCAGCATAGATCATCTTTAGTGTTGCTGCAGAGCAGATAGGAACTCGGTGTCTTTCACATGGCTATCCACTAGTAAGTACTTATCTATCCCATCATCATCTACAAAATTGTCATCGAACTCCAGATTTTGGGCTATGAAAGCTATGCAATGGTCCTCCCTTAAGTTAAATACATGTTGTATGTCTGTCAGCAATATATACTCTGAATCTCCTACTTGGTAGGAGGGGAGCAATGGCGTTGGAATGGGGGAGAAGTCATTTGATGTCAATCACAAGCTGACCTATATCAGTGTTTTGTTCTCTCACTGCCTCAATATCAACCGCCAAACTGAGCTTCCTCTCTTCTTCAACATTGAACTCCTCAATCACACGAGGAGTGTCCTCCTCTTCAGCAACATCCTCAACGGTGGGACTAGCCTGACGAGAAACCGTGTCTTCACTTTCATTTGTTGCATGCGGCTCTGTACATTCTTCATCTGTTAATTGCACGTTCATGTGCAAGAAGCATAAGAAGGCATAAGAGTATTCCATCAAGCGGCATTTATTTTGTTTAGGTGGAAGGCATCGGCCCTATTTTGCTTGCAGGAGGCCACAGAAGATTGGATGATTGAATTTTTTTTGGATAGTTACGTTCTTGCTGCCCATGCACACAAGGTCGTCTCACAGTGATGAACAAAGATTTTTTCAACCTAGTAGCCCTTCGTTTTAGATATGATAAGTTACTTAGACCAGTTACATTTAATGATGCACGAATGGTGCAAATTTTGGATGTCCGTCCTGTACAAAAAGTGAGAATTGAAGAGGTGACCGAGGGAGGTCCAGATCATGAACATTAGACTCGGGCAAATTTTCTGACAAGCCCTCAAAGGAAACATCTAGTGGTAATGCTTGCATTGCAAACAAAAAGAGAAAATGTTCGCTCACTCCACGCTATGAATCGGGAGGCGCTTCAATTTTTGTTGCCAGAGTTCTATGTACCCTTTTAATATTAGAGGGCAAAGATGTTATTTCCTGATTCATGCTGAGGAGATAAACATTTTGTTTGATCCTAAAACTGAAGTCAACGACAAAGTGCTCAGATGTGTTTTAAGGTATACTCTTTTCTCTGTCCTCCCACAATTTTTCATTCTTGGCTCTTAAAGTTTATGCCTCACTCTTGATATGTTTCCTTGTGAAGTTTTGTTATTTCGCACAATTGCCCGAGGATGTACAGTATCCAGTGTTCCAGATTGATTCGCTGGTCTCAACACTGTTGCTAGAAGAGTCAGTTCCGTACCTCGATGTGCTGAACTGGTTTCGGGAGGTCCAGCTGGACGATGCTCGAGTATTTTTTTTGGCATATCATGAAAAGTGAGTTTGTCTCTCTATCTCTCTTGCATGATGTTTATACGAATCACCATACACGAGTTATATAGTGCTTCTTTTGGATTGTAACTAATAGAAATCTATTTGGATGTGATGCAGTTCCCATTGGAGTCTTGTACTAGTCGATGTGCAAGACAATGTCATTTACCTTGCAAATTCGACATCTGGTGTCCATGGGAATGTTTTGCTGTAAGTTAAAATCATTATGATACATTTCACAAAAATACATTTGAATGTTATAACACTCACCGAAATGCAATGTCGGAGGTGTTCAATCGACATTCGATCAAATCATCTCCCTTTGATGATTTCACTCTCCAACCTTGGTCAATCAAGCCAGGCTTCATCTATATCTTTGCACACAAAAGTTGTTCTAGTTTTTCTCAATTGTTTACAATCAGAAAATAAATCAACAAAGCATGCAATTGGAACAAACAAACTTAAGTGGATATTTCTTGCACCAATACTAGGCTTCATAGCACATTTAATATCATTAAACATTTTGGTCTTGTATGACTCTATCACTTCTGTATCAATGGCCACTCAGGACTATCAAGTGTGGGCAACGGAATACGTTCCCACTTTCCATGTTGACTCGATTGAGTGGGCAAGGTATAAAATGAGTCATAGAAATATGTTCTACGTCTTGCGAGATCACTTGGTGCACGACCTTCATATTGAAGTTCCCCCACCTAACCATGTACGACATTCAAGAATCCCGTCAAGCATTGTGCAGGCTCCCACTCCTGAAGATTGGATGGGTACAAATCTGTGCAAGGCAGAAAAATGTATATCAATCACCTTATTTGCAACATTGAAATACAAAACACAAGCACTTACAATGTGGTCTGTATCTTGGAAGTCCTTCCAATGGTCCCACGTTGATCTCTTTTTGCATGAATACATGCTAGATCAACACTTCTTTGACAGTTTTCCCTCCTAGTGCCATCTTAAAGTCAAGAATCCTTCCTTTCCAATGTTTGGCCAAGTCTTCAGATGCCTTTCTCTTCACTCGGTAGTGGCCATGTTTTCCTGGCTGCATAGTAACCCAAGAGTACTTCCTGTATACTTGGGGAATCCATTCTTCGTTCTCGTCTTTTATGTTATATAACACAACAGATGAGATACTGCTCCTTGCTCGTTTCAGTCCACTTTCGGGTGCCATGAGAGATTAACAGACGTATGAGAAAGAAGAAGTAGCAGAAAGTGGATGACTGAGCTAACCACTTTTGTGGATCAAGGAGGGAAGAAGAAATGAGGGACAGTGTGTTCTTTTGGGCACCAAAGATGGTTCGAGATTCAAAAGTGGAACCAACTTGAGGGAATAACCAGGAGAATGTGTATCTATCTATTCCAAGCATTCAAGCTTCATTAGTTCTAGGGGTGGTGGAAAGAATTTTTTAGTGCTCCATGTCTAACACAAGAATGTGGAAAACATTCTTTTATTGTGTTAGGTGCTGACAAAAAAACGGTTTTAAATATTTTAAGTCAAGGTGATGGTTTTTTTAAATATTTCATGAAGATAAGAGTTTCTCCACGTTTTAGGTGGGTTTGTACAGAGGTCCCACCACCTGTATATCGTTCGTAGATTTCATGTCACTCAATCTATGTGTCTATTATTATATTATTATTGAAACATCCCTCTTTTGAGTCCAAAATCTACCTTCGGAAGGTAGATTTTCCATCATTTTAGACCTTCAATGTCAACTCCTCCTCCATCAAAATGGAGCTAAATTCCTTGAAAGTGAGAGCTGTGGGTCAAGCTCTTATGTAAAAGGGTCTTACCAAATTATCATACGTGGGGGGCAACACCCTAACACCCAAATTGTCAAGTCTTCAATGGTAGGCAATCATGCCAAATGCTACTATTTGGTCTCTTGAATGTCCTTAAATCCAAATCAAGAACTGGAACTATTACATCATCTCTCCCTCTCTGAGTTTCTTAGCTTGAAGTAGTTCTCCAGGTTCATCTTTCTAATTGGATTAGTTGTCTCATAGTCATTTTGCAAAAATCATCCCAAACTTTAGAACAAGAGATAGATGGTGTACCATGGCTAGCATACTGTTCAAAATGTTACCGATGAGAGTATAGAATACATTTGCTTACACACAGTTCCTCCAAAAGAGTATGGTCAAGCAATATTATTGTAACACTTTCTTAGCTTGTTCTTGAAGTTGACCTTATTTTGGTTCCTAAAACCATCTCCAATAGGTCATCGACCTCATGTTCAGCTTCCACATGTGATTGCTTTGCATACTCAACCATTCGTGGTGGGCAAGATCTATTAGCAACCCTTTCTCACAATCAAACGACAACTAGAGGTGTAAAGAAGAACTTTATGCTCTAATACCATGCAAGCTAACCTATAATGATGATGTAAGCCTAGAACACTCACAAATGCATGATCTGTTTTGAAAAAATAGCTTAAGCACAATTAAAAGACAATGATAGAGAGAAGAAGAGCATATTGCAATAGGCAAAGATACAAAGCTCGCTACGTTCCACACTCGTGCACTATGATGGAAGGAGCCTAGGTGGGTGTTACAATTGATAAGCACTATGATGGAAGGAGCCTAGGTGGCTGTTACAATTGATAAGCGTATGGTTATAATGTAAGGGGGCGATAAAATAGTGATGACTAATATCATCTATATGGGCTTGGAGATGCAAGGTGGCCATGACTAGATCGTGTAGCCAATGTCGTATGACTCGACCCACAAAAAATACTATGGACTAATATGCAATTTGTCGACCTTCCATTGCCATTCAAGATTATCTTTGGCCATATTTGGGCTCCGCAATGTTAAGATAGTGTGAGTCTCACATCCTCCCATTTTTTGACTAATGCTTCACACCTACGTTTAATCTATGTGGTAGTGCACCAGACTAGCAACTACCATCTCGCCACTAAGGCCACCATCTCGTGTCTAAACCACGCCTATGTGTCAAGTTGCTCAACCATGGCTTCTTCTCACAATTGAGGCCATACAAACATATGTTAACTCATTAACTAGTAAGGTGAGGGAGGACATTGATATCTAACATGTACAACATGCACATTTTTTAAATAACTAAAGGTCGATTCCACATTTTCATTTTTCATAGAGAGGGGAGATGGTACTATACCCAATACATAATTGAGCTGAATCTAAGGTTCTCAATACCAATCACAACAAAGAGAGGGAAAACAACGAGCTCTAACCCGAGTGGTAGCCTCCCCATACTATACCGAATACATAAAAGAGCTGAATCTAAGGTTCTCAATACCAATCACAACAAAGAGAGGGAAAACAACGAGCTCTAACCCGAGTGGTAGCCTCCCCAACCTCTCAAAGGGGTTCGAACAAACCTAATGACATGTCCTTTCAGTAGCTAATCTCGAAAAAAAAAAATAGAGAGGAGAGATGCTACTATACCCAAAGAGAGAGGAGATGCTACTATACCCAAAAGGGAGATTTGTACGAATGTTTATTAATGGATTTTTTTGGGGGGAGAGTGGGTAGTGGAGTCTAGTACTAAATTTAGATCCCATTAGGGTAGGTTTGAGGGATGTTTGCTCCACAACTAATCAATGGATTTTCTTTTTCACAATACTCAACTTAGTCATCCAATCTATATCTATATCTATACATAGATAAAGGAGACTACTTTGCCCCTTGCCACATGGCACAAAAGATGTAAAGTAGTTTCCTCCATATATTTAGTAGCAAAATATAGAGAGAGAGAATTTATGGGAGGTTTGGACCTTGCAACCCATCAAATGGAAGATGGGTGAAGCTACTTGTCAAAATTAAGGGAAATTTTGAAAAATTCAAAAACTTGAGCATCCTCCATCCCCTCTGGTGTCTCTCTCTACTTTGCAACGATTTTCTTTAGACAACAGTCTGGACTAAAAAGTAATATAATAATCTCAAACGCTTGTACATGTCATGTCTCCCATGTAATACTGAATTCTAAAGATATTGGGTTTCCTGCGACCGCAAAGCTTTACATGAAAGCTTGGTCATCTTCACAGCATTTTAAATATGGTTAGTTTTTGTTAAACTCATCATGAAGATGTACACGTTTTCAATCGCAAACAGGCCCGCCAACTCACATTGGCTCTCCAAAAAGTGGCTATCTTCGGGGGGGTCCCATTATCCATATAATTACAGTCCCCGTAAAGCACCCTGCCGATTTAACAGCAGACTTATCCTGACACAGCGCATAGCACCACTGTTTGGCTTTCACTTCTTCAAGGCCATTGCATTGTGAAGTATTTTGCTACCTGCAATCCGCCCATGGGCTGACATGTTGTAACTGATGGTGGTGCATGAGGGCCAGCCTCCTCTCCTCGAAAGAATACTCCTGGGTTTGGTGGAATTGAGGAACAGTTTGCTGCTGCTGCTGCGGCTGCGGCTGCGGCTGCGGCTGCAATGATGGTGACTGCTGCAGCTGCAAGGTTTGTAAGGTTTGTTGCTGCTGAGGAGCTGTATGTTTCGGAGGCGTCGTGTTTTCTTCATCTACTACTGTGGTTGCTGGCCTGCCCATTGGTGTAGCTGACAATGGACTTTTCATCAAGGTGATTGCAGATTTCATTGGAGTAGAGGCAGCATGCCCCTCTATATTTGTATTTGGCCTCATGCCAGGGGCAGAAACCGGGGAGAGTGGCAAGCGAGGTAGAGCACTCTGAGTATCTGTTTCATGCCCAGACATTGGAAGAAGGTTTGAAGAATGTTTCGTGTTTAAAGCACCTGCACAAATAGACAAAGCCAAGGTGAGGCAGACTGCACATAGAAAAGTAGATGATGTGGATTTGAAATTTGAAGGATATCTAATAAATGGCCTAAGACACATACAAGAAAATTCATGGGAAAGCCAATATCTTATATACAACAGTCAACAATGCGACAGGCCTCCAAACCAACAATATCCTTCGGCCAGATGTAATTGGCACAGTTGTGTAGTCAGCTTTCAGTTAATATATATACTTATTATTGATCCCCAAAAAAAAAAAAATCATAGGAAAGCAGATAACTTAGATTCACACTAGAATGTGCAATTTCCTCACCAGGAGGGGGTAGGTTATCCTCTTCCGGTAACAGCACCCTGTTCACTGAGGCTGGTGTTTGTGTTATCTTGAATCTGCTATCCTTGTTGGCAGCTGGTGTTGATCCATTCCTTCCAGGGGTGATCCCATTAGGTCTTGCCACTGCCAGTGATTCTTGCTGCAGCATGGCCCCTCCAAGTGATAATCTACGACTCGCTGGTGTGCTGCCTCCATTGAATCTGGAGTTTGTAACCCCTTTCTTCAAGGGTGTTCTACCATTGGGACTGGCCCTTGTCCCAAACAAAGTCTCTTGCTCATTCACCAATAGCTCATGAAGCCTCTTCTGATCCTGTGGTGCACACATGGACAGTTGGTCAAGTATCTCATTAAACACCTCATCGATGTCTCATTCTTGCTTAAGCATCCTTAAAAACATATAGCAACATATGAAGTCCATGACAGCAATGTGCAAAGGGAAGCATGCGTCTTACCCGCTGCCTACGTTTTTCTTCTTCTTTTTCCATCCTCAGTATGTTGTACTCTTCTACAGTTGAGAGAAGTCTCACCTGGTTGAAACATGTCAAGAGTAAATGCACACTTTAAGATGTCAAGAGTCAAGGAACAATGACTGCAACTCTTGCAACTCTCCTTTGCAAGGAAAACAACTTTTATACCCCATCATACAGAAAAGGCTTTCCCCTTTCTTCCTCCCATGCTGTACTCCTTGAAATGAGGGATTCCACCAAAGCTGTTTTAAGTGACAGATGTACAGCATCAGAGACTGTCCTGCATTTATGTCCTGTGTATATAGTTTGCACATTTGCTCACCTGGAATTTTGCTGACTGTTGCACGTGCTCGCTCAGCATGCTTCAAGTTCAAGTGTGCCCCTCTGGTAGCATTATACCTATTCTCATCCTGCAATGTTTGCAACACAACATGTCTTTGCTTAAGTTTAGTATCATTTCCTTAATAATGATTTTTTTTTATACACAGCTCGGTTCTATGCTCTGTTTTATTGATGAAGCCAGGTTCCAACCTTGTTGTATTCTTCAAGCCAGCTTTCTTCTTCGCATGCTGCCATCCATTTCTCTATCTTGTCCATAATATCTTTTCTACTAAAGGCCTCCTCCTTAATGCTACCGATTTGCTCCTCAATGGTTGCAAGCAGCTCTGATGGATCCACCATGCCTGAAGGAACAGATGTGAAGATGTTAATTGCTTTTTGTGAATCGTTCTCAAGTGGGTAAAGATAGGAATCAATGGCATTCTCACCAGATTCCATGGACACAATGGTCTTGTCTAGCACATTGTGTCCATCTGGAATGATGTGAGCCCTCCTACATATCTCTTCCAATTCAGTTCGTTTCTTTAAAACGAGCTCCTTCATCTTGCTGGCTTTCAAATGCTCCAACCTTTCAACCTCAGCTTCAGCCTGATCAATTCAGAAAGAAATGCTCAGCAGTGCACAGCAGTTTCTGATTGATTTTGAGAGCCAGTTAGGAGCAATAGAAAACATACCTGTTCAATAACATGCATAGAGAGTGCCCCTGCTGTAACAATCTCATGCTCTGCAGCTGCAATGTTGCAGGTCACATGCTGGAATTGAAGCTGTTCTTCCAATGGGGTGTCCATCAAATTCCAGAGCTCAAGTAAAGAAGTTCCAAGGTCTTGGATCTGTTTGTTGGCATGAAATTTAGACTCAATACTAACACAGATATCAACAGATGGAATTCAGCAAGTTGAATCTTGAATTAAATCCCACCTGCTGCATCCTTCTCCTTTTCTCCTCTCTCAGAGATTGTATGGTCCTACCTAGCCTGTTTATAGTTTCATTGCTGATGCTTTTGGCCTGGCTAGTGAAAGATTCGTCTAAAGTAGGGTGCACTTCTCTGATTGTCACAAAGAAATCGCAGCCAAGCACTGCACAGAGATCGTGAATTGTGTCAACCTGTTCCACAACCTTGTATAGCCGATCATTCTGCAAATCAAACCAGCTATGTAAGCTTAGATCATGAATAACAGACCTGAAGGCGTGAATAAGCTTGAAGGTCGAAGGTCAACCTGCTGTAACAGACCTTCTCTTTCTGCAGAATCTGAAGCTGTGATTGCAGCTCTTCAAGTTTCCTCTGTGTCAAATCCTGTTCATGTACCGGAGCTTCTATGGCTTTTGACAATGGAGAAATCTCACATTGAATTCTTTGGATCTGAGCTCTAATGTCCTGAAACAGTCTCAGACGCTCTTCCTTCTTCCTTGTCATCTCTTCCAGGATAGGCTTTAATTGTGCAAGCTGCTCTTTGAGAGAGTTTCCTCTATTTTCCACCTGTAGGAGCCGTTGAAATGTTTTAGTTCTCCAGGCAAATTCCTAGTCTGAATGCTAAAATGATCAAATTAATGGCTGCTACCTGTGCCATCGGTGGACGATCTCCGAGGGCTGAAGCCAGAGCAACGATTTCAGAGTGGATATCTGCCAGCAGTTGATGCAAGCTAGCTCTTGAACGATTGGCTTGGTCGACCTTGCGCCGGTACACCTCCAAGCACTCCTGCTCAATCTCCAGGAGCATCTGGTCTCTCTCTTCTTCATTCTCACCAACTTCATTCCAGATTAGCTGCAAATAAAAGCAGAGTCTTGAAGCGCCCAAAATGGTCCCATGATGTTGAATAAGAAGCTGAGTCAGTGCCTTGGGTTCTTATGTATCATCAACCCTGGACAGTGTACGGCAACTACAAGACAAGCTTGCATTCACATTTACCTCACTTACCCTTGGACAGTGTACGGCAACTACAACACATGCTCGGATTTACAGTTACCTCAACCTTGGACATGTATGGAAACTATGAGACAAGCTTCCATTTACATGAACATCATAGGGTTGCAATCGTTTTAGGCATCCTGCCGAGTTGTAGGAAACCTAATCGTTATACCCATCATGCGGAATCATGATGTGAAGTGTATATGGAGGCATACCTGCAATTCATTTAGCAGCACGCCACATGTGGTTTCTACTTCCAAGAGCCGCTGCCGTCCCATGGATGTCGTCATGCAGCTGCTATTCCCTACAGAGAAAGGACTGATGGGAGGAAGAATTGGTAAGGATTACTTAAGAAGATATTTTGCATTTTCCAAAAATGGCATGTTAATGAAAAATCTCCTTTAGAGAGTACGTAATGGCTCCGAAAGCAGATAGATTTGGGAGTGAGTTGTCTAGACCTGTGGAAATTTGTCCCTGAATCCAGTGTTTGGCAGGTTTTCTGCTAGAAAAAATTCCTCAGTGAAACAGATTGTGCAGCCAAAATCAAGCCTGCAAAGATTGCAAAAAAGCTTCAGAAAAAATTCACCCGTGAAAGATTCTCTCGCACCAAACTGAGCCCTTAAGCAGGCCGTTTTTTGAGCAACATAAAGGAGATCTTGCAGAGATATGGTGCTGTTGACCTGCAGAAACCCAGTGCCAGGTCTAGCCAAAGAAACGCTTTAAGTTGCAGGTCAAGAAAGGGACCTAAACTGCTGCTGCATCTATGACGAATACAATGTGAGAATAACCATTTCTGTGTGCCGGGGAGCAAACATCACAGTAAGTGAAGAAGGAGAAGGATCAGCTATGGCGCGGAGAGAGAGGTGACCCCTTGCAGTGAAAGTGTGCGCCCACCAAAAAGAAAAAAAAAACTAGGGTTAATTTTCCATTTTCGTCGCAAAAAAAGGAGGGTTTATGTTTAAATTCTCACTTAAGCTTTTTCTTACGAAAACTTAAGAATAATTATTTATTTATTCCTTTTTCTGTTTTTTTGGGTCCTCCGCTTCTTTTTGAAATGAAGAACTAGCCGTTTATAAACCTTTGATCTTTTGGGGTACCCCTGTTTTGGCCGGCCGCTCCCGGGGCCCCCCTCCTCCCCCTTTTTCAACGGCTCCTGGTGTGGACCCTCTCCCTCCTCATGCCTGGCACGTCTTTGCATCCACGTTGTTTCTCACTAACAAATGTGGAGGATTCCTTAAGTCCGCCTTGTGAGATACTATTTACCTCTATCCAATTGTTTTGGATATTTTTCTAACGTGTGGACAACAGAGGAAACATCCCCTCCTACCTAGTGCCCAACCAATGAGACTAAGTGGGAGGCAAGACTCGATTCACAAACCGTGATGGACGGACCTTTTTGACAAGGGGTGTTAATTGTCCACTGAAAAAAAAAACTCTTCTACCCTCGACCAAGCAACGGCCATCTTTGAAAAACCCACAAGACGACATCAAAAAGTATCATGCACTCGAGATAAACTAAGTCATGCTGCCCAACCAATGAGACTAATTGAGAGACAAGGTATTCGAGTGAGGACTTAAGTCTCGGTTCACACATCGCGGTGTGAACACAGGTCCCACCGACACATGCCATTCTAACCACTTGGACCAAACCCATTTGTTGATGGGGAGTGTGTTGGACAATTGTTATCTTGGTTGCCGCCATGTGTGAAATGGCAAGGAAGACTCCTACAAAAAATGGGAGATGGCCACCACCCTAAGATAATTATGTCAACACACCAAATTTTACCAAGCCCTTTTTAAAAAATGGTTGGATGAGGTCCTTCAGCCCAAGTTCAAACCTCCTCCCACTACATGCACTCCATGGTGGACACGGCATTGCTTATCACTAAATAATTGCATAACACTCTTCCAAAACAAAAGGCTTCATGAGAAGGCATGCTACCATTGACTAAGTTAAATACATATTATAATGTTAGTGACTCCTCAAACAAGCTTGTCCATGAGTGCCATCTTTGACTCCCTTCTTGAAGCTTGAAAAATATTAAAAGGTCATAAAGCATCAATGTCAAACCATGCTCTTACAACAAAATCTTGCACTTTGTGTGTAATCAAAAAACAAGCTGGCAAGATTATTTTAATAACATATGCTAGGATGTTGCTTATGAAAACATAAACTCTTCAACCTTTCTTTCCTACATGATAATAAATCATCAATATGCTCTTCATAATGCAATGCAAATTCATTAATAAATCCATTCCATAAATTTGGGTAGAAAATAACCTTTAAAATCTTGATATGCCACTCAAGTGTTGGAGCAGCCTCAGCTGCACGACTTCTACCCAAGACAAGGGTGCTGAGAGCTCCTGGTTCTCCTCCCAACCACCATAGCCAAAAATTGTCTGACCCTCTAAGATTGGACCCCACTCTTTTATTAGCTAGTAAGCTCTTCACATGTGCCCGGCCACTCTTGAGTCCATACCCAGTCATTTTGGCTCCCCTAAACCCCGCCCGTGACTTATCCGGACGGTCGAGCTCTCTAGGCTCCCAATAATTCTGTTGTCATGACATTGCTCCCTCTTTGAGAGGAGTTTTCGTCCTTGAAAACGAAATCCGGGAGCCTCTTTCTGAGTGTGCTTACCTGTTCTCAGGTAGAACCTTCTTCTAGTCTATCCTTCCACTTGACTAAACACTCCTGTCGTACATAGAGTGTCGAGTTCTTTTTTCTTGGAAATCCAAGACTTTTTTTGGTTCGTGTGGTAAGGATGGGGGTTCAATAAATTCTACTAGGATCTCTTGACTGACGAGATTATCGTCATCACCCTCTTGACTGACAAGATTATCATCATCACCCAACTTCTTTTCAGTCTACTGACGTGAAAAACTAGATGAACTTTAGAGCTTTCTGGTAAAGCTAATTTATAAGCAACACTACCTATTTTTTTAAGTATTGTGAATGGACCACAAGACCTTGGAGATAGTTTCAGACTTTTCCCTGTTTTTAAAGATTCGGAGTGTGTGGGAACCTTTAAAAACACTTTATCACCTTCCTCAAAGATGATTTGTCTACAATCTTTGTTTGCATAATGTTTAGCACGGTCATGTGCTGTCTTTTCGTCATCTCTTGGAGATCTTGAAGAAAATCTTTAACCTTTTGTATCTTTTCTTTCTTGAGTCTAACGGCCATGAGGACTCTACACTGAATCCTCGTTTGGAATGTCTGGTGTACAGATGTAGCAAATCAATATGGGCAAATACACATCCAACTGGTTTGCTTCTTAATTATGCCCGTAGCATATCCTTTTGGATTTAATTGACTCTCTTGGTTAGACCATCACTATGGATGATTAATCGTACTCAAGCTTAGCATAGTATCCAATATTTTGAACACAGTATGCCCAAACAACTATTAAACTTTATATCGTTATCTCTTACTATGTTGGCAATCAGCCCACATATATGCGACTAATAAACTCAATGAATAGCCGAACTAACTCTAGCATATTCATTGTCTTGTTGTTAGAATGACACAACACCTTTTAGTCAACCAATTCCTAATTATCCAAACCGAATCATGGCCTCTATTCATTGTGGATAATCCCTTAGAGCTCAAGTTCTACATCTTACTCGTTGACGGACCATATACTTTACTTCCTTTGGCCAAATCTTTATATTTCAAGTATCGACTACCTTGAAATATCATTGAATGAAAAACTTCTCAACCAGGTTGTTGAGATATCGGGCTCATCTAGTGAGGCGGTGGACACTGATGACCCGCCTGGGGTATAGGCCCCACACTTACACCACTGGCATGGTTGGTGAGATCATGGGTGATATGCGGCCAGTGGGATGACAGGCTGTGTGACATCCATTCTAGAGACTGGCATAGTTATAGCGCTAGCTCATTTAGTTGGATTCACACTATAGAGAACCCTAGTATGTATTTGGTTGAGTACCTTTTCATATGGTGTACTTCTATCTTTGTATATGGTGTGTTGAGTGTTGTGTGAAGAAGAAGAAGATTTTCAGTCTCTCACCTTGTGTGTTCTCTTTTAGGGTTTTGTGAGTGTGTGTGTGCTTGCAAGAGCTCAAGCTCTCTTCTCCTCTGCATCTTTTCATGGTATCAGAGCCTGGTTCATGCTAAGGGCTGAGCTGCAAGCAAGAGAAGCACAGGAAGCGGTACGAGGGTAAGAGCTTCAACTACTCTTCCCTATTTGTGTTGGCAAGTAAAGCTATAGGGCTGCCTATTGGACACTATTTTTTGGGTTGAAAACGCGTTTCGGACACGTTAGGACCTCTGTTTTTCGGAAAGCAGACGATTTCAAGCACTGCGGGTAAGTCATCAATTCTTTGCAGAACTCTGTTTTAAGAACTGTAGGAAGACAGATTGGTTGTGCAGACATTGTGTGTGCTGCAAAGAGGTCAACAGTTTCCATTGGGTGTATGTATGCACATTGAGGTCACTGGTTGTGACATTTGAGTGTAGTACAATATCGCTACAGAAAATACAGCAGTTTGTGCAGGACAAACCAGAGTGTTGTTTCTGGTAAATTTGTGTGTCTGGCAAGATGTCAAATGATGGCATAAACCAGATTGTTGCTTAGAAGCTTGATAAGAACAACTTCCACGCTTGGAGGTTCAGGTTGAAAAATTTCCTGATGGGAAAGGGTCACTAGGACTATATAGAAGGTGAGCATGAAGAGGCACCGGAGATACCGGTCAATCCGACTGCTATACAGATGTGAAAGAGTTCAAGGATTGGAACCAAGGAGCCAGAAAAGTTATGTATTGGCTCTCTATCAGTATACAAGACACCATGATTGGGCACATACAGGATGCCAAGTCCCCCAAGGAGGCGTGGGACACCTTGGTAAAACTCTATGAAACAAATACCAAGGTGCGAAAGATACAGTTGAAGAATGAACTTCATACTATGGAGAAAAAGAGTATGTCTGTGAATGACTATGCATTGAAGATCAAGGGTATTGTGTAATCCCTTGCATCTATTGGCATTTCAGTAGATGATGATGATAAGGTGGAAGTCTGTCTACGTGGTCTCGGGCCACAATACAAGGCGTTCAAGACATCTATTCAGACTTGGGAAAACATTCCCAATTTCACAGATTTGGTGTCTATGTTGATTATAGAAGAGAAGAGCTTGGGTGAAGATCAACAGTCTTCATAAAGCAAAAACAGTTCAGAGCAACAGGCCTTCTACACAAGTTCAGGAAGAGGACGAGGTAGAGGAGGCCATGGATGCAGCCAAGGAGGTGGTCGAACAGGTAATCAGAATTATGGCCGGCAACAACAACAACAAGAGTCCCAGAATTCACAACAACAACAACACGCAGATGGAAGAGGCCAATTCAGAGGCAGGGGAGTCAAAGAGGTCATGGAAATTGGCAAAGGTAGTATAATGATACACGTGGATGCTTTTATTATGATAAGCCTGGACATGTGCAGGCAGATTGTTATAAGAAGCACGCTGACATGCAAAATGGAAAATTGCAGCAAAACAACTATGCATCCTCGAGTAAAAATAATGAGGATAATGAAAGGTTGTTTGTTATGAAGCATGTCGTTAATGCCATGTCTAAAAATGTTGAAGCAGCACATAAAGATGATATATGGTACGTTGATTCAGGTGCTTCGAACCACATGACAAGTCATGGAAAGTGGTTCAAGGAGATGAAAAACCTTGAAAGACCAGGTTTTGTGGAAACAAGGGATGACACTGCTCATCAAATTGCCCATGTTGGAGATGTGCCATTGTCTATGCAGGATGGCAAAGTGAAGTACCTTGCAGATGTACTTCATATTTTGAACATAACAAAGAATCTCGTTTCAATTGGCTAGATGATTGAGCAGGGTTTGTAGGTTTGATTTAATCCTGATGGTTGTTATGTTGAAGACTTTAAAGACAAGTGCAGGTTGGTTGCAAAAGGCAACAAAGTGGGCAGAATGTTTACATTGAATGTAAACATGCCTGAAGTGAGTGCTGCGATGTTTGCAAATGGTTCAGGAATTGTTGCAGACGTACATTTGGCATAAAAGAATTGGACATGTGAATGTGCAGAGAATGAAGTCTATGTAGACTAAAGGAATTGTGACAGGGCTGCCAAAGTTTAAAGTTGAAGGTATGCAGAAAATATGTGAAGCATGCCAATTTGGAAAGCAAACAAAGCATGTATTCCACGTGACAGAAATGTGAGCAGAAATGCACTAGATGTGCATTCAGATGTATGGGGTCCTACGAAGACCATGTCTATGGGGGGCTGCTGTGCAGGTATTATGTTGACCACACAAGGAAAGTGTGGGTATACTTCATGAAGGAGAAGGGTGAGGTGTTCACTCATTTTCAGAATTTCAGAGTTATGGTTGAAAAGCAAACAGGGAAATAAGTAAAGTGCCTAAGGTCAGATGGAGGGGGAGAGTACTTCTCCAATGAGTTCTCTGAATTTTTGAAGAAGAATGGTATTCGGAGACAGTTTACATGCAGATACACTCCGCAGCAAAATGGAGTTGCTGAGCGGAAAAACAGGCACATTGCTGAGATTGCGCGAGCATTGATGGGGGAGAGAAGAATATGTCGCATAGCTATTGGGCTGAGGCTGTTTCTACAGCAGTTTACATCATGAGAATAGGACTCCAACTGCAGCCATACATGATGTAACTCCAGAGGAGAGGTTTACTGGGCAGAAAACCTGATTTGTCTCATCTGAAAGTCTTTGGATGCATTGCATATGTGCATGTGCCAGATGAGCTAAGAACTAAGCTGGATCCAAAAGCTAAAAAAAGTGTGTTTATTGGGTATTCCCTTGAGCAAAAGGGATACAGGTGTTATAACCCTGCTACACGTGAGTTGAGGGTAAGCAGGGATGTTGTTTTTGATGAGATGAGCAGCTGGTATGCTGTTGAAAAAGAAGCTGTTGGGGCTGATGTGAGTGGAAATGTGGTTGCACAGAATATAAGTCAGCAATCACAATCTTTGAGTGGACCAGGAGAGTCCTCATCTAGTGGTTCAGTTGATAGACTATGGAGTGGCTAGCTGCGTCATAATACCAGTCCTGCAAATGTGATTAGTACATCACATAAAGGCAAAGAGAAAGTGGTTGTGCCCCTTAGTATGCCTAACATTTCTGCAGGGCATTCTCATGTTGATGGAGAGTCTAGTGGCTCAGAGATGAGCCTTGATAAGGGGATACCAGCTATGAGAACACCTGGTGTAAAAAAGGCTATGGAAGCCATGAATGCAAAGCTGCGAAGATCTGGGAGAGTCAAGAACCCTGTGTAGAGGTATGATGGTTATGTGGCACATCACTATGCATACATGGCAAAAGTTGTGCAGGTTGTAGAGCCCACATGCATTGATGAGGCTGTTGGAAATGTGTGTTGGGAGGAAGCTATGGATGAGGAGATGGATGCACTATATGGAAATGAGACTTGGGATTCAGTGCAATTGCCTAAAGGCAAGAAAGCCATTGGATGCAAGTGGCTGTACAAAGTAAAACATACCAGTGATGGAAGCGTAAGCAGGTACAAGGCTAGATTGGTAGCCAAAGGATATGCGCAGACATATGGCATTGATTATGAGGAAACTTTCAGCCCAGTTGCCAAGATGGCAACAGTGAGAGTTGTGATAGCAGTGGCTGCGTCAAAGCAATGGTCTTTACGTCAGATGGATGTAAAGAATGCATTCTTGCATGGGGATTTGTAGGAAGAGGTGTATATGTTGCAGCCACCTAGTTATGAGGATGTGAGTCACCCCAAGCATGTTTGCAGGTTGAAGAAAGCCTTGTATGGCTTAAAACAAGCACCAAGAGCATGGTTTGACAAGATTTCTGAATATCTTATCACTATTGGCTTTCATGTAGCCAATGCAGATTTCTCACTGTATGTGAGACACAGTGATAGAGGGGTTGTGCTTGTTGTCATCTATGTAGATGACCTGATCATTATGGGGGACCATGATGCAGAGATCTTTGATGTAAAGATCTTGCTTAGATAGAAGTTTGAGATGAAGGATCTGGAGGAGCTCAGATATTTCTTGGGCATTGAGGTGATTAGGTCACCACATGGTATTGGATTACTACAGAGACAGTATGGCTTGGACATGTTGTCCAAGTATGGTATGACAGGCTGTAAGCCTCAACTTGCCATTTTAGGAAGCTTGATCTACATGACGATCACCAAGCCAGATTTGAGCTATGCTGTTGAGTTGGTGAGTCAGTTTAAATGCAGGTTCCTCATCGAAAGCCGCATTGAGATGCATATTGAGGTATGTGAGGTCTACTTTGCATTGTAGACTATTTTATGAAACTGGGACAGAGATATGTGTACATGGGTACACAGATGCTGATTAGGCTGGTAGTATCTCAGATAGAAGATCTACTAGTGGTTTCATGTTTTCTTTGGGGAGTGCTGTTGTGACTTGGAGCAGCAAGAAGCAGCCTACGGTTGCTCTATCTAGTATAGAGGCCGAGTACAGAGGTGCTGCTATGTGAGGTAGCTTGGTTGAGAAAGCTACTTGTAGATTTGGGTCTATCAGTGGTGGATAGATAAGTTGTCATTTTCTGTGACAACATTAGCAGTATACAGTTGGCCAGGAACCCAGTTTTTCATGCTCGCACGAAGCATATAGAGGTTCACTACCATTTTGTCAGAGAGAAGGTTTTGGTAGGAGACGTTGACCTTGTTTATGTCAGCACACAAGATCAGGTCGCTGACATCTTCACCAAAGCATTGGGTACAGAGAAGCTCCGCAGATTCAAGGCTTCGCTTGGTGTACATGAGATGGAGTTGAGATCGAGGGGGAGTGTTGAGATATCGAGCTCATCTAGTGAGGCGGTGGACACTGATGACCCGCCTGGGGGGGATAGGCCCCACACTTACACCGCTGGCATGGTTGGTGAGATCATGGGTGATATGTGGCCAGTGGGATGACAGGCTGTGTGAGCCATTCTAGAGATTGGCATAGTTATAGCGCCAGTTCATTTAGTTGGGTTCACACTATAGAGAACCCTAGTATGTATTTGGTTGAGTACCTTTTCATATGGTGTACTCTTATCTTTGTATATGGTGTGTGAGTGTTGTGTGAAGAAGAAGAAGATTTTCAGCCTCTCACCTTGTGTGTTCTCTTTTAGGGTTTTGTGAGTGTGTGTGTGTGCTTGCAAGAGCTCAAGCTCTCTTCTCCCCTGCATCTTTTCACAGGTACCAGTCAACCACTTTTTGATTACCTCATCCTCATTATCTACTAAGTGTCCCATACCACCTAGTAACAACAAGATACCTTTGGCAATCCGCTATTGCAACTAGACCCTCTTAAATGCGGATGTCCTTTGGTCTAGCCAATAACTCCTTTTATATCTCTCTTATTAAAGTGGGACAATGTCACCTCGGACATTCTTTTTATGGTAGTTGTAAGCTTAATAATTCTGATTGGAATGGTGAATAGGGATTTCAACATCATATCTACCATCTAGGGAATCATGTCACTTATCGGACACTACCCTCTTTATGAGACTTACCACTAGTGGTTGTGCCTGTCTCGACAATGGGGCCTCTATAGTTTAGGATGAGTCTCATCACTATGGCACACCACACATGGGCATCATGCGGATCATCAATGCACTACCCCTTAAGTGATTACAAGCAAGCACTCTTTTCTTTAAGTTGAAGTCATACTCTTTACAACTCTGTTTGACGAGCCTTTCGACCTTTCAACTTCCTTTATCTAGATAGCCATTTGATACCCACAAGGCCAAAGGCTATTTCAAACTAGGTAGCATACCAATGATACCATTGCCTTAACGTATCTAACGTATGCACCATAGCATACGATTCTCTTTCATATTAAGTACTTTTCTCGGACCTTGTACGACTTCTTATAGAATAGGTTTACCATCTTACAAAGAATAGTTCTTATGCCATCATTAATCATATCCATTTCCACCATAAGTGTTTAACGTGGATTGATCATTCTATAGCAAAAGCTATCATAAGCTTCTAGAAATAGTAATATTAGGGATTTTTCCCTTCCCTTAAAGTTAATCTGTCCTCTGAAAAACTAATAGATAGAATCGCAAAGGAACATGTGATTAAAGTTGAATAACCAAAAGAAAGAAACCCACTGAAATTCTTTGTGGTGAGGTGATCCAAACATTACATCAAAAGGTCAATTTTCATTTCAATAATTAATGAATCATGTAAGAATACAACAAAAAGCACAACTTTATGGTGATCATGCAAAACTGAAATCTTTTGATGTTCACAGACAACCTTAATCTTAACACTTCATTGCTTTAGTAAAAGCATCAATGGACAATAAATAATAAAAAGCATAAGATCTCATAGACACCAAAAGATGTAGTCTATAAAATTTTTGGAAAGCACCATAACTTGAATTCTATAGAGTCAAAAAAATAAATGTCTTCCCATCACTTTGGACCAGCTATAAATAACATCAAACGATTTACAAACAACATACTAATAGGACACACAAATAAACTTGCTTGTCCTTTCCCTTTTCTTTGGTTTGTGAACCCTCACCCATGTCCAACAAACCAAGCTTAAGGTGGTAGGATTTATTATGTCCCTTGAGCATGCAATAGAAACTTAGATTCTCTTGCTTTGCTTTCTCATAGTCCTTTGGCCTTAAGAAACACATCGGTCCCTTAGTTTTCTTAGCTTGATTTCTCTTTTGCATAGGTCTTTGTTGTTTCATGGGACCTTGAAACATAGTACTGTGTGCCATCATAGACGACGTTTGTGCATCAACTGTAGGCTTGCCTATGCCGACCGTGTCGTCACAGATTTGGGTAAATTTAATCGCCTTCTCGACCATTTTGGGCTTGTTTTACTTTACCTGATTCTTATACTTAACTTGAGAATGACTTTCTCTATAGTTGCCGATGTAATGAGTCAAAGTGAGATTACGCATCACAATGATCCCATGCATCCCAATTTTGTTCCATCTCATTTTCTAGGGGGAACTTCTTTTTGAGTAGATTCTCAAACCCGCCCAATCGTGGGGTCGGTCTTAGACTCCTTGAGGCTCATCCACCATTTGTAAGCCTTGCCCCCCCAAGGGACAGGTTTTCTTTTAGGGCACACAGGTGCCTTGGCGTTTGATGCAAGCTATACAAATCCTACCACTTTCGCAAAGAAGGTAGCCACCACATCTTTATTTCTTTCCTTCTTCTCCCTGTTGAAGGTGGGTTGCTTTAAAGCCTTTAGAACGGTGGTGGTGTCTTGTGATAGAAACTCACTGACATTCACATGGCCTCTAGGGGCAATAGTAATGTTAGACGTCGCTTCCCCACCATGAGGAGAAACATTCCATGTTCTAACCTTAGACACAAGTTGCGGGGAGGATACCCTCAAACTTTTCTGGATTTCTTCCAACATAAGAAGAATCCTATCATACTTAGCCTCTAGGTAGCCTCTAGGCTAACCGTATGAGACTCAAACCAAAAGAGTGGCGAACAAAGCATACCTTATAGATTGAGCAACTATAAAATGCTAGTCCTAAATGCTCAAACAAGTCATGTAAAGAATCCTTACATAACGTGACTACTCATGAATGCCTTCAGCCAAAAGTAAACTACTTTAATCCAAAGAGAAAAACAAACATGTTGCTTACCTTTATCTTTATCCTTATCCATGCCGACAAGCTTAGAAATACTAAGATCTTGCATGAGCACTTCAAAAACATAGATTTTCTTTACGAGCCCCTTCTGAATTCTCATATGAGAAAAATTGACTCAAAACTGCTTGCTACTTAGATGGACTTGAACCTTTATATTTGTCGTCACTTCTTTCATAACATAGTATGACCAAGACAGTATACAAGAAAGAACTTTTGCATACATCACATTGATGAATGTTGCATACATTAAAAATACGTCTTTATGTGCATAAAACACACCTTAATTGCTTTCTCATATGCGAACAGGCATACAAACTAGTAAAAATTTTCTAAATAGGCCAAATACATATGCAAAGCAATGTAAATATGTCCTTAAGCATAACCGAAACTCGTTATGCCTAAGTGAACACATTAAAATCTCACACACAATCATGCTTTTCAAAAACTGACGATTTGCAATCGTGAATAAACAAGAAAAAGCATGTAAAAAAGATTCCAAGGAAAGAATTCCTTGATCTTGTTGTCTCGTTGATCAAGGAAAGAATTCCTTGATCTTGTTGTCTCGCTGAAGCATGTGCCCTTCTACATGCACGCTGTTTATTAGCTGCCAAATCCGGACTAGCCATGTCCATGTGGCATGCACGTGTGTATCAGATGAGGCATACATTCCACAACCCTTCCCTGAGCATTTAATTGATCCACTAGAATGGAGTCATCTCAATGTCTATTGAGTGGCATTGGCACCTTGGAAAAGTTTTACATATTGGGTCCATGAGACATGCCATTTTGGATTTGGTGAGCCTTTGCGTAATTGAGTGTAAATTTTTCATGAGATGAGTGGGTGATTGTGAACCTAGGATGACCTTAGAGTTCGGTTGAGTTCAAATCCTTCTCGGTGGAAGCTATGAGAAGGAGAGCTATTTAAAAAACTTGCCCATTGTTACATTGTGAAATGGATCTTAGCCCAAGGGTTATTAGCATTGCAAGCTTTGATCCTAGTAAATAGAGATGATTTTAGACATGTGCTTTCATCATACATTCCAGATTTCTAGATAGATGATGTTGCCGAAATCAGTTTCACGTTTTAGCTTTTTCTTGGTGGGCCCTTTGTGACAGAGATGTAAAGCTCAATCCATTGGATTTCTTTTTTCTTTTGGACCAATATGTGTGTGTGTGTGTGTGTGTGTGTGTGTATTATTCAAAAAGCATTACATCCTTTCAGCCTTACAACAAGCAACCAACAGCTAATTTATCCATCACCCTCTATTAAGTAAGTTACAGATCAAATCCAATCTATTGTTGAAATGTCAAGCTCGTATACAGCTGGAGGATAGCACATGGGTGCTGACAGAGTGACAGTATGGTAGATAGATATCGTGTGGTGTGTTTATGACCGCGTCCAGCTGGTCATGTGTGGTGTGGACATTACATTAGGTTTACTTTGTAGTGTGGACATAACACTATGTTGTGTTCTCCTTTGTGTGTGTGAGAGAGATGGCGACTATGGCTTCTCTCCTTCTTTATGATTGATGGTTATGGATTAGGGTTTGCTTCTCTTGTGTGTGCTGTCTCCTGCTTCTGTTTTTTATCATGGTATCAGAGCCAAGAGCTCATTAGCTGTGTTGTGAGAGTGAGTGAGAGAAGAGGGAAGAAGAAGAAAAAGCTGTGAAGGAAGCCATTGGAACTTGGAGCAAAGGAAAAGCTGTGGATCACACACTGACATCAGATCTGAGAGCTAAGGACCATTGGTAAGTGTAGCAAGACCCCCTCTGCGGATTGCAGGTGCCAAAGAACAGGTTCAGTGAAGATTGAAGTGCATAAAGCAAACAGAAAATTTCTGGTTTTTCTCTAAGCTTTCATGGAAAGCTTGAAGTGAATGTACTCTTGGCAAATGTATACACAAAGGCACGTGTATTTGAGCTTGCACATGTATTAGCAAAGTGGGCACAAGCAACATACAGAATCTTGAAGCAGATTGATGCATACAGATTTGAGGAAAATCAAGTGGAAGTGAACTTATGCAAAAGTTTCTGGTTTTTCACAAAAACAGTGGACATACCCCCCGTGGAGGATTGATTGCAGGAGCTAGAGAGAAAATTGAGCTAAACCCTTAATACCCAAGGTAGATTAGGTCATTGCTAAGAAGCCTATCACTTCAATTGTGATTTCCCCTCTCTCTACAGTCCACAGGAGCAGGCGGCGCATTCTGGACCTGAAGAATGGACAGTTTTCAATGAAATTTATGCTATTCACTCATTACAACTCCATTTGATGCCATTCAAAGCTTGGGGAGTTTAGCAAAGACATTGCTAAGGTCTTGTGATGCTTGGTTGCAGCTCATTTCATGAATTTGGAGCTCATTGAAGTCATTTATCAGAGGTGTGCAGGTTTGCAGAAAGTCTGTCCAGAAACATAGCACTTTTAATCAAGGCATTAATCTTTGTCTATATCAAATTGGCCTAATTTCTTTGGTACAAGTAAAGTCCTATGAGTTGCTAAACTTTTGATTCAACAAGTTTTGAATTTGGATGAGATTTGAAGGAGATAGAGCAATTTTAGTGAGAGGTGGTACCTGACGATGCAGAAAAAAGCAAACCAGGGAGCTACAAAAATTGGTGGTTCTCATTCACCTTGAAGAATTTGATCAAACCCTTCTAGGATATGTTGGAGCAATGTGTTGGGAAGCCAATGCAAGTTGAATCATTGAATTTGGACAAGATTTGAAGGATTTAGAGCATAATCTTGACTGGTTACTGGCGAGAAATTACTGGCGAGAAAAAAACCAGAAATTTTTTTGTGAAGGAGTATCATTTGGTTTCAACTTTGATCGAGTGTACATTGTTGATGAATCATTGTGGTATGTAAATGCACACAATTTGCAAGCATTTGATGTGATTTGGAGAGATTTGGAGCATTACAGGTACTTCATACATTGTGATCGACGGGGTACATCTACTACAATTTTTTTTGCAACAATGGGAGATGGTCCGATACAGATTGTTGGAGAGAAGCTTGATCGCACTAACTTTCAAGTGTGGAAGTTTCGAATGAAGAGTTTTTTGAAAGGCAAAGGTTTATGGAGTCTCGTCTCGGAGGAAGACCCGGAGCCATATCTACCTCCTCAACCAAATAATGCTCAGTTACTGGCTCACAAGCAATGGGTAGAGCGGTCTTCGAAGGTGTTGCATTATTTTTCCATATGTGTAACAGATGCCTTGCTTATTCACATCCAAGATGTAGATACACCAAAAGAAGCATGGGGTATATTATGCCGAATGTATGAGACAGACACTGGTGCAAGGAAGATACAACTAAAGCAACAGATTCACAGTGTAACACGAAGGAATCGGAGTATACATGAGTATGTTCAGGAAATCAAGGGTTATGCAGATTCCTTCATCAATCCATGCCCCGATGGATGATGATGATTTGGTTGCTCTCACATTACGTGGTTTAGGCAAAGAATACAAATCTTTTGATTATCTCAGTAAGGTTGGGAGGAATGCCAGACTTTAATGAGCTTGTGTCATTGCTCATTGTGGAAGAATTGAAGCTTGGCCTTGGTGGTATGAGTGTTACAGGTGGTGCATCCTCGTCAAGCAATGATGAACATGCAAGGAATCAGGCTTTTTACTCATCTAGAGGCTTTCGAGGCAGGGGGAGATTTACCCCTCGAGGCCGTGGAGGACGTGGTTGGAATGACAGGTCTACTCAACCACAATCAAATCAAAATTCACAGTCATCATTTGGATCACGTGGAGGTCGTGGATTTCAATCCCATAGGGGGAGATTTGGAATAGGTACTCGTGGTAGAGGACGATGGCAAGGTCCTCAACAAAATTTGAATGGGATTGAATGTCACTATTGTGGCAAACTTGGACATATGGCAAAAGATTGTTACAAAAAGCAGAATGATATGAGGAATGGAAGATCACAACATGGAAATTATGCATCTACCAGTAACAATGATGGGAGTTCGAATCATCTTTTTGCAATGAAGCATGTTATGGGTACAATGGATTCTCAGAATGCAGGAGATGAGTCATGGTATATGGATTCAGGTGCCTCAAACCACATGACATGTCATGGTGAGTGGTTTGAGAAGATGCAACCATTGGATACAAATGGTTATGTGGTCACAGGAGATGATACTCAGCATCTTATAACACATGTTGGCAATGTGCCTTTGAGAATGCATGATGGAAATGTAAAGAATATGTCAGAAGTGTTATATGTACCATCCATCACAAAGAATTTGGCATCAGTAGGCCAAATGGTTGAGCAGGGATTACAAGTAAGATTCAATGAGAATGGCTGTTTTGTGGAAGACTTTAAGCATGGCTGTAGATTGATTGCCAAGGGCAAGAAGGAAGGAAGGTTGTTCAAATTGGATGCAGGCATACCAGAATTGAGCTCAGCCATGTTTTCAAAGAGCAATGGGATTGTGCAGGACATTGACATGTGGCACAAGAGGATTGGACATGTCAATATACAGAGATTAAAGAACATGCAAACAAGAGGCATTGTCAGTGGATTGCCTCGATTTAAATATGATGGACATATGCATGTTTGTGAAGCCTGTCAATTTGGAAAGCAGGCAAGGTTGAGGTTTCCTAGAGAAGGAAACATGAGTAATAGACCACTTGAGATAGTGCACAGTGATGTATGGGGTCCAGCACAAAACCCATCTATCAAAGGAAGTCTATACTATGTGACATTTATAGATGACTTCAGCAGGATGACATGGATATATTTTTTGAGAGAGAAGAGTGAAGTGCTGGAAAAATTCATGGATTTCAAAGCTCTTGTAGAAAAACAATATGGCTATTGGATTAAGTGTCTGAGAACAGATGGAGGTGGTGAATACACCTCAAAAGCTTTTGAGCATTTCTTGCGAAAGCATGGGATAAGGAGATAGTTGACATGCAGGTATACACCTCAGCAGAATGGTGTGGCTGAGAGAAAGAATCGAGTCATATGTGAAGTGGCAAGGGCAATGCTCAATGAAAAGAGCATGCCAGATTACTATTGGGCAGAAGCATGTGCCACTGCAGTGTATATCCTGAACAAAACACCTACAGCAGCCATTCATGGAAGCACGCCAGAGATGCGGCTTACAGGTTACAGGCCAGACATTGGACATCTCAAAGTCTTTGGATGCGTAGCTTATGTCCATGTGCCTGATGAAAGAAGACGGAAATTGGATCCTAAGGCAGAGAAATGTGTAATTGTTGGATATGCACAGGATCGAAAGGCCTACAAATGTTATAACCCTCAAACTAGACAAGTAGTCATCTCACGTGATGTGGTGTTTGATGAGCTTGCTAGTTGGTACAAAGCAAGAGATGAGGGAGTCATTGACACACTTGAGGCTAATGTGCCTGTGAACTTGCCATCACAAGCAAGTTCTAGTTCTACTACTATGTCTGGGCCAACAGCAGAAGCTGACAGTAGTAGCAGTGTACGTCCATGGTCAGGACGTTTGAGGCATGAGAGTGTGAGCACTGGGAGTAGTGCTATGGATAAAGGCAAGAAGAAAGTTGAAGGAATTGGGATCACAGGCTATGAGTCCTCTAGTTCAGAAAGTTTGGATGAGGAGCTCGGAATACCTATTTTACGCACACCTGCTGGTGCTAGGCAGGACAAATATATACCACCACATGCTCGTGTTACAGGTGTACAGAGTGACCCGCATGCATTGCGGAGATCCCAGAGAGTCAGATATCCAGTGGAAAGATTGACATATAGAGATTTTGCTATGCACTATGCATACATGACATCTATGGTAAAGCATGTGGAACCTACATGCTATACAGAGGCTATTGGAGAGCATGTATGGCAGAAAGCCATGGATGAAGAGATGGATGCTTTGGACAAAAATGATACATGGGAATTGGCTGAGTTACCTCAAGGAAAGAATGCAATTGGTTGCAAATGGGTGTATAAGGTAAAGTGCAAGTCAGATGGCAGCCTAGAGAGACATAAGGCAAGGCTGGTCGCTAAAGGATATGCACAAACTTATGGTCTTGATTATGATGAAACTTTCAGCCCAGTGGCTAAGATGGCTACAGTGAGGTCTATCATTGCACTAGCAGCACAAAAAGGTTGGGCTTTACATCAAATGGATGTCAAAAATGCTTTCTTGAATGGTGAACTACAAGAAGAGGTGTACATGGAACAACCAGAAGGATGTGTACATCCAAAATATCCTACTTTTGTTTGCAGGTTAAAGAAAGCAATCTATGGTTTGAAGCAAGCACCTCGTGCTTGGAGTGACAAGATCAGCAGATATCTTGTCAGTATTGGATTTGTGGTTGGAAATGCAGACTCTTCACTTTATGTGAAGAAGACACATGATGGTATCGTGATGATAGTCATTTATGTTGATGATCTGATTATCACAGGTGATTGTGGGAAAGGCATTGATGAGGTTAAGGCCTCTTTATGCAAAGAGTTTGATATGAAAGACCTTGGTGATTTGAGGTTCTTTCTTGGCATTGAGGTGATTAGAACAGGCAAGGGTATATGGTTGGTGCAAAGGCAATATGCACTTGACATGCTGGCAAAGTATGGTATGACAGCATGCAAACCAATGTTGACACCATTAGAGCAAAACATGAAGCTTAGGGCTGATTTGGGTGATGAGCTTGATGATATCACCATGTACAGGAAAATGGTTGGTAGTCTTATCTACATGACCATTACGAGGCCAGATCTCAGTTATGCAGTTGGTTTGGTGAGTCAGTTTATGCAGAGTCCTCGTAAACCTCACTTGGATGCTGTGAGACGGATTCTGAGATATGTCAAAACTACCGTGCATTATGGTCTTTTCTATGAGGCAGGAAAAGACATGCATGTCTATGGATATACAGATGCAGATTGGGCCGGTAGTGCATATGACAGGCGGTCTACCAGTGGCTATGTTTTCAGCCTTGGTAGTGGAGCTGTGAGTTGGAGCAGTAAAAAGCAACCTACAGTTGCTTTATCTACCACAGAGGTAGAGTATCGTGGAGCAGCCATAGCTGCATGTGAGGCTATGTGGTTGAAGAAGTTGCTAGATGATGTCAGGTTACAGAGTGATATGCGAGTTGTCATTCATTGTGACAACATGAGTAGTATTCAGCTTGCTAGCAACCCAGTTTATCATGCCAGGACCAAACATATTGAGGTCCACTATCACTTCATCAGAGAGAAGGTGCTAGATGGGCATGTTGATTTGACATATGTGCAGACAGATGAGCAGGTTGCAGATATCTTTACCAAAGCACTTGGTAAGGATAAGTTCGAGTATTTCCGTACTAGATTGGGAGTCCTAGAGATGGACATGTCGAGGTTGAGGGGGAGTGTTGAAATGTCAAGCTCGTATACAGCTGGAGGATAGCACATGGGTGCTGACAGAGTGACAGTATGGTAGATAGATATCGTGTGGTGTGTTTATGACCGCGTCCAGCTGGTCATGTGTGGTGTGGACATTACATTAGGTTTACTTTGTAGTGTGGACATAACACTATGTTGTGTTCTCCTTTGTGTGTGTGAGAGAGATGGCGATTATGGCTTCTCTCCTTCTTTATGATTGATGGTTATGGATTAGGGTTTGCTTCTCTTGTGTGTGCTGTCTCCTGCTTCTGTTTTTTATCATCTATCATCCTCAAATACAAAAGAGGATTTCTCCCAACAAATCTGATAACCAAGCAGAATGTATGCTTCCACCATAGCTTCAGTGATACATCCCCTAGGAGCCTGTTTCTCTAGCACATCACCTTTCTTGAACCGGATTTTGATTGTTGGTCTAGTGCCAGCTGGGTTTTCAATAAAGGCAACAAAAGTGTAGTTTGTTTGCTTCACCTTCTTGTACCATCTCTTAGTTTTAGGTCCATACTTGACTGGTTTAGATTCCAACTTCAACTTTGCAAGGCCCAGACAGCAAATACACGACACAGTTAGGCAAAGCCCAATATGACTATAGGTCACACCCAAATGAAAAGAATCAAATGATGGTTGACTACAGGGCCTGAATCATCTAAAACAACTCTTCCCCATTCAACTTGTTAACCAAACATATAGACCAGCACATACATATACACTTATGCGTCAATCTATTCACATCAATTCATGTGTCACAAGCCTTCTAAAAAACAATACAATTCCTGGAATTCTAGATCTCCCAGAAACAACAGAATTTGACTATATTAAAAATCAAATCATGTCCCGAAGGAATAATGCTTCCCAAAAGAGAACTGCTGCCACCAAATTTATTCCGAAGAGACATTATTGTGTGTGCGCTTTTGTCGCACAGGTCGTAGCTGGGGACTTGCCGAACACCGTATGCGAGCCACGAATGGCTGCAAGCATACAAGAAGGAAAGCAAGCTCAAATAGAATGCCAAAGGGTGTGTCACTCACCGCTCAACCGTCGCCTTGATGAAGGATTCCTGCGTCGCAGTGAAGAAGGAGCCGTCGTCGCCGCTCTACCGCCTCTCCGCCGCCGCCGCCGTGCCGCTACACAGTGCTCGATCGCTCTCTCTCTCTCTCTCTCTCTCTCTCTCTCACGCAGGATAAGGAGACCAAAGAGATAAGGCAAGAGCACTCTTGTATTCACAACACATGAGAATGAAGATTTTAGGGTTATATTTGACTCTTATAGGTGACTTGGCCGTTCACACTTGGGTGCCCATACATGGCCGACCGATCCTAACTCTTATCCTACTAATATTCAAGGTGCGCCTCTCATCGACGATCACCCAATCCCTTCATCCTTAACATATGGTGCCGACAAGCCCGGCCCATGACTCAGAATATTTAAATTAATGACGTAAAACATAGTACGTCTCAATGTCCGTCATAGGTTAACATGCCCCCCTTCTTGATGTAGATTCCGTCCTCGGAAGCTATGGTATGGTAAGCTCGATAGGGTTGTTGTTGAGGTGGACCGTCTGCAAAACAGGGAAGTAGAGTGAAAGTATGCTGGAATTCAAAAGATATAAAGTGTATAAATTCAAGCATGTTAGACCACAATGGATGTTGCTATGAGAACTTAGTTTAAGGGTCACATGAATGAGCTAGTGTAGCAAGTATCAATAAGGCGATAGGCCAACATTAAAGCACATCATAGACTTGTATTGCCATTTATTGTAGGCTTTTTTTTTATAAATCTATTTCTTTTGATCTTCGCTCCTGAACTATAATTTGTCTTGCATCCTTTCGACAAAGGGGTAATAGCTATGTCCTAGAGGTCAACACACACATGGCCAGGTGTCAAACATTAAGATGGTTTGACCCTAGACCTAAGACAATCGTATTCCAAGGTTAACTAAAGACGTCATGCTGCCTAGGAATATTTCCAATAAAGTTAAGCTCATTAATGATTTACACTAGCATGCAAGCAACTTCAAAAACTAAGTAGTACATTGACAATTTCCATGTGGTCATGCATTATAGTTTATGCAGTTAATTGAACAGTAAAAACGAAAGAGAGTAGGTATGAAAGAATTACACTTGTAATTGGAGATCTCCTTGATTTGACGAGACAGCTTGCAATTTGATGTAGATATATTTTGATGAATGTTGCGGCAGTCTCAAGACTTGAAAGCGAACCCACCTCAAACTTTTTAACCTGTACAATCAACTAACAAGCACTATACCTCGAGAGGCACATCAGTGTGAAAATTTCAAGACTTGTTTAAGGAATCTAAACTAGAAAAAACTAGAAAACACTAACCTACCTACCAGTCACCACACTACTACTGAGGATACGGTAAGAGGATGTTGTAGAGTCCTGGCTCTAGCCCTAAGGCTAAGCCTCTATCCGCATCATCCAAATAAATAAAGTCAACCTCAGTAGTGCCATGAGTTTCATCCGTCCATTCATCATTGTCAGATATTTCCTTTTCATTTTCCCATCCACATAAACTCATTAAGAATGTAACCATGCGAGGATAGTCATCTTGTGGAAAAGGAAAGCATTGGGCTATCGGGGATATGTCCTCTACGGAGGAGTAGGGGTCAGTAATGGTCAATAGGCGAATTAGCCATTCTAATTCCTCAACATTTTCCTCTCTGGCTAGTACATCTATATGATCCCATTCAGTTTCAATTACAGGATAGCACATGTGGAATATCTGAGAAAGGTACAGATGATACCTCTCACCAAAGGTAGGAGTGGATGAAGTGTATGATGATCGGGCATCTGCCATATCTGCAAACACAGATATAGCATTAGTAGGTTTATGACAAGTCAATCTAGTTCTTGATTGTATACGGATATTTCTCTTGTTTTTGTGCTCTTGCTCTTTTTACTATTTTTTGTTTTTCTTTTCTTTGTTTCTTTTTTTTTAAATGTATGAAGCTACATATATACATCCCCTTGAATTTGACAATTACATGGTCAGGGGAGAAGGTTAAGGAGGAAGCATTAGAATGTTGAGCGTGAGTACATGCTCCCCCTTTCCTTGGGTAGATCATATTATTTGCAATGATGTTGCAGCCTCTTGGAACCAATTTGTCCAGCGGGTCATAGGTTGTGATGTGGGCAGATAGCTTTTTATGACCCTTGTGGCCACATCCAATTGTAGAGATGGTAGTGTACGCTCCCATTGACGAATGGAGGAAATGGATTCTGACGATACTATTACAAGGGGAGACGTAGACTCATCGGTTTGTTGGGTGTTGACAAGAGTAGGTGTAGAGCATGTAGAAACTTCTATATGAGTGTGTGCCTGGCATGAGGAGCTAGAAGCTTCATGTGGCTCCCCCCTTCCTGAGCTAGGTGGTAATGATCGATATCGTTTGGGAATCCAAACTAACTCTGGAAGAAGTGGTGCGGAGCACTCTGTTACCTTTCCCTTACCACGGTCTTGAATTGTCATTGGGGTGGCAACAATTGGTTTGCAAGGTTTTACAGGTGATATAGAGGGATTCAGCTTATGTTTAGGGACCCAAATCAGGTCATGCCCCTCGTAGTACCCTTGGGATACTAGGACCCATTTGTATGTGTTTTTTGGCATAGTAAGCGGGGCTTTAGAGACCACCTTGCATGTTTCCACTCTTGGCGTTGAAGCGTTAGAGGGGTGGCAAACAATCAAAGATGGTTTTGCCATTAGACTTTGTGATTTTTCATTATCTAACATTTGAGTGGATGACTTAGGTGCGGGATTTTGAGCGGTCAGACCTAGTGTTGGTTCTTGCGTTATGACTCGTCTGGTTGCCCAATCGATATTGCACTTGGTAGCCATCATCCATTTGCGCCCTAAGTTTACAGTCCCTTCCATGGTACCCGCAGGCATAACCAAAAAGCTTTGAATTACGGTCCCCTTGTCATAGGCAACCGGAGTATGCAGAATTCCTGAGACAGGGGTTTTCTTCTTGTTGATTCCTTGAACTTGGATAACACTCTTAGATAAAGGTGGTTTTCCAAGTTGACACCACACGCCATATGATAGCAAATTTTGTTGAGCTCCTGTATCCAATAATGCATTATACAACACCTCCCCGTAAGGACTTTGTAACTCAATTGGGTATCTTAGAGGTGGGTCAGATTCCAGTGCATCCTCCTCTGCTTCCTCTAAAAATACTTGCGTAATTTCCAAGTTGGCTTCTCGTTGGTCGCCTAGCACGCTGTTGACGTTCTTTGGCTTCGATTCTCGCTTGTATCTTTTTAAGCTCAGCTTGTTCTTTAGCTGCCTTCTTTTGATGGATTGCATGTAACTCCTCTTGGCTCAGGGGGTCATAGTATCTTTTGAATTTACTCCCATTAAGGAATCCAATGGTTTCAACTCCGTCGAGAGTCTCCACTCTAATGGTACCTTGCGTAGTAATTTCACATACTCTATACGGTCCCTTACCAGCATATTTGAGCTTCTTCTTTTCGTTACGCACTCCATACATCAGGACTTTATCCCCAACCTTGATGTCCTTGTCCTTGAGGTGGAGATCAAACCATTTTTTCCTTCTATCCTTCTCCACAAGGGCATTGTATACAGCCAATTGTCTTTCTTCGTTTAGCTGCTCAAGGATATATAGACGCTCTACTAAGGGATTACCATCCCAACCCTCTTGAGTAGCAACACGAAGACTAGGAATAACAAATTCCCATGGCATGACTGCTTCTTGGCCATATACCATTTTGAATGGTGTGCAATTAATAGCCACTTTGTACGCAGTACGATAGGCCCATAAAGCTGTCGTAAGCTTTAGATCCCAATCCATGCGATGAGCTTCAACTGTCTTTGTCAAAACAGAGATTAAAGTCTTGTTGGTACTCTCGGCTTGGCCATTCGCTTGCGGATAGTAAGGAGTAGATTTATGATGGGATATCATGAAATTTGTTGTGAGCTCCTTAATCACATCATTTATAAAATGCGTCCCATTATCGCTCACAAGTTCAAAAGGACAACCGAAGCGTGTGATTATATTTTCAAAGAGGAACTTAGCTGCTGTCCTCGCATCTGCCTTACGTGTCGCTTTCGCTTCAGCCCATTTGGTCATATAGTCAGTGGCCACAATAATATAGCGAGATTGTGTGTTTCGGGCCGCTGGGCTAATTGGACCTACAAAGTCTAAACCCCACTTTTCAAATGGTTGGTTTACTTTGATTGGATGTAGGGACATCTGATCTTTCCTCTGGGGTTTCTTATATCTTTGGCATTCATCGCAACCCTTCACAAAGAGTGATGCATCTTGGAACATAGTGGGCCACCAATACCCTGATTGTAAGATCTTTCGCGTAGTTAAGTCTCCTGAGAAGTGACCACCGGCTACGCCCATATGTGCCTCTTGCAAAATGTATAGATACTCATCCTCTCGGGCACAACGCCTAAGAACGTCATCCTTTCCTCTTTTATAAAGAGTCCCGGCTATCAGGCAATAGGGTTCGCATTCTTTGATTAGCTTTCGAGCTAGATCTTTACGAAGCTCCTTGGGTGGAAAGCCATTAACCAAAAAGTTAACAATCTTCTCACTCCATTCAGGCATTGTCTCCACCATGAACAGGGAAGTGTCCGGTAAGTCATCATCAACCCCCGTAGTAGGAGCCTCACCATTAGGTATGCGGGACAAATGATCAGCCATAACATGTTTTTTGCCAGGTCTCACAACAACAGTGAAATCAAACTCAAGAAGAATCAATAGCCATCGTGTGATTCTTCCTGTGGAGCATGGTTTGTTTACCAGATACAACAATGCTTGATGATCCACATAGAAAACAAACTTGGTGGCAAGGAGGTAATAACAAAATTTCCTTACTGCATATATCATTGCCAACCCTTCTCGCTCCGTAGTGGTGTAGTTCATCTCAGCATCGTTCAACTGGCGAGACTGGCAAAGCTAATGGGGTAGTCTAGCTTGTGTTCTCCAGGTTGAGTTAACACACACCCAATAGCAAAGTTTGATGCATCAATATGCACATGGAAGAGTAAATCCCAGTTAGGCATTCTCAAGATTGGAGCACTCGCCAAGGCCTTCTTTAATAGCTCATAAGCACGGTCACATTCTTCGGTCCAAATAAACTCGATGAGAAGCTTATACAATGGTCGAGCTATCTCGGCGAAGAAGAGAATAAACCTTCGATAATAACCAACGTGGCCCATAAAGCGTTGGACTCCCTTGTAGTTGGTGGGTGGTGGCAGTTCCAGAATGAACTTGATTTTACTCTCGTCCATGGAAATCCCATTTTTGGACACTATATGCCCTAAGATAACTCCGTGTTTAACCCAGAATTGGCATTTGAAAGGATTCAAGGAGATGCGATATAATCTACACCTTTCAAATATTTTTCGTAAACACATCAAGTGCTCGTCCCAAGAGGAATGAACACAAAGATCATCTAAGAAAGCTTCACAGAAGTCCCTTAGATATTCCTTAAAGGCCATGTTTATCAATCGTTGGAATGTTGCAGGTGCATTGGTCAAGCCAAAAGCCATGACGCGAAAGGCAAACACTCCAAACTCCGTGATAAATGCTGTTTTAGCTTGGTCCTCGACTGCAATTGTGATCTGATTGTAACCCGAGTACCCATCTAAAAAGCTATATGCCTCCTTGCCTGCCACTCTTTCAAGCACATGTTCAGAATATGGCAAGGAGTAATGATCCCTTCTGGTGGCTGCGTTAACCTTTTTGAGATCAACGCACACTCTGAGTTTCCCATTCTTCTTTGGCATGATGACTATCGGAGAAACCCATTCTGAGTGCTCAATTGGGTATATGAATCCACATTTTACAAGCTTTTCAATTTCCTCTTGTACAATCTTTGCGTACTTAGGATTCATTGGGTAGGGACGTTGCTGGACTGGTTTAGCAGTGCCAATCATTGGAATCGTGTGTTGCACCACCGAGGGTGGAACACCCTTCATATCATGATATGTCCAAGCAAATATGTCCTTGAATTCCTTAAGAAGATTTGTAAGTGCAGCTTCTTCCGCCTTGGTGAGGTCTTGAGCAATAAAAACTGGTTTAGACTCCTCACCCGGATCTGCTAAGTCTATCTCCTTAACTACCGCAGGGCCATCGTAGACACCGCTACTCCCATTGGTAGGCGTTCGTTGGGCTTTTGTGTAGACCACTTTACGTTCCCCTGTGGTGAATGATTTGAAATGCTCGGGTGCGGGGTGTAAGTCTACTGGTTCTTGTTGGGCCAAGCTTTTTTCTTTCAATTCCGCTTCCTTTTGTTGCTAAGCCAACTCTTGGTTTTGCCGCCTTCTTGCAGTACGACTTAGTTTTGGCTTCTCTTCGATTTCTAATTGGGCGACGTCATGAGGTTGCGGAATACACCACATGACACTTTGGAGGTATTGTCCCCAATTATCCGCTAACTTCCGATGAGCATCAATGGCTCCTACATAACTAAGCCATTCTGCAGTGGATCTTTCCTTGTTTATTGCAGTGCGTACATTAGCTCGATAGCGTTGGCGCTTATGTCTCGTTTTCTTCTTACCAAGTTTTTGATTTTTGTTTCTATCAGATTCGAACTCACTTGGTCGATCTTCACTTTCGGATGAGCTGCATGAGGTCACTGTCCTAGGCCTTGAGCACCTTGCTTCCACATTTGGGTGAATATTTGATTCATCCCCCCCATCAGGCTCAGAGTCAGTTTGTTCTTGAGATTCATTGTCAGAGTTACATTGGTCAGAGTCTTCGCTATTGTCAGTTGAGTTTGCCACTTTCTTGCCATCAGGAGTCAAGTGCATAACACCTATCATGTTTATTGGCACTAACGGTGGCATATCTTGCCCCTCAGGTGTTACCCAGCTTGTGCCTCTATTTTCCCATGTGTCTATGGTTGCCGCTAGGTGTACCCAATCCACGTTATCCGACAGGGGATTAAATATTTCCCATGCTGATGATTAGTACTGTTAATTAACCTACGTTAATCATCATGGAAACTTTCAGCTCTTTAGCATAAGTTGGGGTTCTCTGGTGAAGGATGAGTCATCTTTAGAAGGAGGGTAGAGGAGCCTTCAAATTGTAGGCATGGCTAAAATACACCAAATGGGATGGAGTGGATGTCCGGCTGCCCGGAAGGGTGTGAAACCACCCTGGACCTTTGGTTGCAAGAAGTTGGAAAGCCGTTGGGATATAAAGAAGCTGATTTTTTTAAATAAAAAGAAGGGGTGGTTGAGAACGCTTCTTGGCCTCGCCTCAAACTATAACAACGTACACACTCTTCTGCGTGCTCGCTCACCATCGCCTCTCACTCAACTCAACTTAACTCCCTCGTCGACCCACTTCATAGCAGCCATGGTAAGCCTCATAATTAGCGCCTAATCACTCCCCTAACCCTCTCCTATACACTGACTCTACTTCAGATTAGCCGCCTTCTCCCTGTTCATGCGTATTCCAATATATGCTAATCACGCCCTCCACGATCATAGCACGAACCACCCCCCTCCACTTCGATAATTCATCCTAAACTAGATTTAACGACCTCTAATCTTGGTTTATGCACAATGATTAAAAGGAAACGTCTCTGATCTCATCATCATGTACAGTCAAGCTTTCGTAAAGGCGTCGGGGCTGCAAGGCGCGACAAAAACAAAGGCCGCACTCAAGGCCTCACCGAGGAGCAAAAGCAAGAAATCCGAGAGGCATTCGATTTGTTTGATACAGATGGTTCAGGTGATTAAATTAATCACACAGTTAATCATCTCTTGATTTTGATATTACCCTAATAATTATAATAGTTGCATCGCGTTTACATAAAACATTCTGTCAAGATTAAGCTGCTGCTCATTCTTTAACTCCACATGATTAACTGTCTGGTTAATACAATAGTTCTGGATTAATACTATAACCTTCATGAATCGGTGGCTTTTTCTCGGTAATTAAGGCTGATGTTTCACCCCCCAAAAAAAACATTTAATTGTACAGGCACTATTGACGCTAAAGAGCTGAAAGTTGCCATGAGGTAGGTTAACTAAAAAAACTGAATCTTATATCTGTCTTACACTGAGACTACATATGCTTGATTAATCATCGTTAATGTGCTCAATTGATCATTTTGATTTTCAATGATGATACAGAGCCCTGGGATTTGAGCCGAAGAAGGAGGTGATTAATCAATCGGCTTAATAAAACTTTCCATCTAAGCTAATATACATCAATAATTATGTGATAATACCAACATGTGTGCTTTTCTCGGTGTTTTTTTTGGAACCAAATCAACATTGCAGAACGTCTTAGATACTAATCTCCGCAGTTAATGTAGGATTAGACGTAATAGTAGAACTTCTTACCTACTAATCTCCACAATTAATGCAGGATTAGTGATAGCATCAACGCAGTTTTCTCCGTTTTCCCAGGAAATTAAGAAAATGATAGCCGACATCGACAAAGATGGCAGTGGGACTATCGATTTTGAAGAGTTCTTGCAGATGATGACAACCAAAATGGGAGAGCGAGATTCCAAAGAAGAAATTATGAAGGCCTTCAGGCTTTTTGATGATGATGAGACAGTAAACTCTTTTAACACTAATCATCTGAGCTTAATTATCATCACAATTAATTTATTCATGTAGTTTAAAGAGTACATTAATCACGTATAATAATCACATCTCGATGATTTAAATCGCCTATGAATTCTCATGGAAATAATCATTTCTCAGTTAGGAGATATGAATCACTTGTGAAATACTGTGATTACAATAATCACTTATTAGTGATTAGGGTTACAACATCGACAATGGTGTCAAGCTCATTTAGTATTAATCACGTAGGAATTACTCGAAGAAATAATCATTTAAAGTAAGGGATATTGATTATCGTTGTAATGAATAATTAGGCGATGTGAATCACTTGTGAAATATCATAGCAATAATCGTTGATAGTGCCGCACTATAAAATCGGTAATTAGTATTACACTATAATTAGTAATTAGTTTTAAACAATAATCATCTATAGTCTTACACTACAAGTAATTAGGATTATATTAGTAATTAGGATTATAATAATGGAAATTAGGATCTTCAAGGACATTAAAATAATAGGGCATCTAAATATTCTTCTTCAAGATAGGAGGTGGTACATTAATTATTTGGAATAACATGATAATTTCTTGATTAAGATATAATAGTGTATGTCACTTGCTACATTGAACCATATAATAACACTTGAATCACAATTAACAGATGATTTTCATCTATTACTAAGAAACTACATGTATGCCTCAGGGTAAGATATCCTTCAAGAACTTGAAACGGGTCGCCAAGGAATTGGGCGAAAATATGACAGATGAGGAGTTGCAAGAGATGATTGATGAAGCAGATCGTGATGGTATGTGTTAGTAGGACCTCTAATTGTCGCAACAATTTTTTAACATCATAATCACTAAGATAACATAATTCATTACTAAAAAAGCCCTTTTGTTTTTCATTTTGTACCTCTCTATTCAATGTGCTCTAATCTCATTCTCATAACATTAGCTGATCCATTGATTTATTATAGTATACTTTCTACCTCATATAGAAAGGCTAATCTTGAAATCTCAATCCATTATAGTAAGCAATATCTCTATAAGGTTGATGCATCTCTATATGTTTAATATTGCATCTTTATATAGAAAGGTTAACCTTTAATAGCAACAATCTCAATGTCTTAAGCATTTCTATATGTTTAATGCATCTTTACATGTATATGAATATATGCAGCCTTACTTGTATCGATGATATGACCTTAGGGTTGACTTTTGCACCTTCAATGATATGTCATTTAGGGGTTTACAAGTTATCATTTTCAATATACCATGGCATATTTTGATAACATGGCTGTGCATATTGTGGTCTGTAACCAGGTGATGGAGAGATTAATGAGGAAGAATTCTACAGAATCATGAAGAAGACAAGCTTGTTCTAGTGAAGTAAGTTGTCATTGTCCTAGAGCTAGAAGTGCAATGTAGCACTTACAAGTTTCCATGTATAATAGCTCTAGTGACGTAAATAATAAGGCTTATTGATTTCATAATGAGTAAGTACATGAGAGTACCAACAGTTTGATGTTGGTTAAATACTCCAAAACATTTTATGGCTTCTTTAGTACATGCCCTCTCTCTCTCTCTCTCTCTCTCTCTCTCACACACACACACACACACACACACACACACACACACACGCACACACACATACACACATGTAGGCATACACACACATACACATGCACACACATACACATTCACACACACATGCATGCATGCATACACATTCACACATACATGCATACACACACATCTAGTGGATACCATCACTAAGTAAGTGCACATGCACACATGTTCGTATACACACACTTATATAGATACACACACACACATTCACACACACATGCATGCATACACACACATCTAGTGTGGATACCATCACTAAGTAAGTGCACATGCACACATGCTCGTATACACACACATATATAGATACACAAACACGTTTACTAATATACATATCTCAGTGTGGATATCACCACTAGTAAGTTTCTCTCTCTCTCTCTCTCTCTCTCTCTCTCTCTCTCTCTCACACACACACACACACACACACACGTGCATGCATGACACTCATGTCCTAGTTTGAATATCACCATAGAGTAATTTTTTGTTGGCACTATCCATATGAATGTTCAATATCATACAAATGGAATGATAAATAAGCTTCTCTCATTTATATGGGCCATACCACATGTTAATATGAGAACAATAATCTTAGTGCTAGTCTTCCAAACTTTCTATTCACAAACACAAAATCTAAAACCTTGCTTAATATTGTGCATGAATCTTACTTGATACATGGGCTTTCCCACCTCCCTAATTCCCAAATCGATGCTTGCCTCTTGCATATTATCGTTTGGAATAATATGAGAATTTAACTTTACTAATTTGTGAAGGTGTGTTTTTTCTCTTGACTTTATATGCGTACATCTTGCTCTTCCCACTTATTGGTGCTAGTCTCTTTTGGATCCTTTACAGAGTAAAATCCCCATGTCCCATAGTGGATGTATAATCACTCCTTTTAGTGTTTAAATATATACTAAAAATATTCACTCCTTTTAGTGTTTAAATACATATTAAAATTAATCAAGGGTCATTTTTCCAAATTATTATTGTGGATATGGTTGATTTTACGAGCATCACCTTTATCATCAAAATTGAAGGACAATGTTACTTATTCACACCTAGGGCATTCTTAATTAGTTAAGGTAATCTAGCATTGGTCTTTCTTCATCAAAATATTGAAGGACAATGTTACCTTATTCACACCTAGGGCATTCTTAATTAGTTAAGGTAATAAGTAATTGGTCTTTCTTCATCAAAATATTGAAGGATATGTTTACTTATTTACACCTAGCCTCTAGGAGATTCTTAATTAGTGAAGGTGTCATTGGGTGGATGTATGGTAAGGGTAATCACTTTCATTCACTCTCAAAGAAAATAGGATATCCATGCAAGAAGCAAAACTCACGAGCAGGGTATCTCAATTGAGATATGAACATCACTCATAGTTTGACACATGTCCCTCAAGCTAGTAGCCCAATATCTCAATCAATATCCCAACCATTACCATGCCATCAACCTCAAAAGGGCTCATGTATCTTGATCAAGGTCCATGTCACTAAAACACATCACTGACACTTGGATATCTCGATCGTGACACTAAGTCAATTGAGATCCATGTCAATCCACAAGAGATCTCAGTTGACATATGCACAACTACCCAGTTGAATGTACATTCAACATGTACTGTGATGTTGGATATAGGGTTGCAACAATGCACACACACACACACACACACACATGGTGGAGAAGCTCAAGAGAGCACACAATGAGATGATAGATATTGATTGTGTGATGTACAAAAGATGTGTGTGTGATATAGGGTTGCAACAATGCACACACACACACACATGGTGGAGAAGCTCAAGAGAGCACACAATGAGATGATAGATATTGATTGTGTGATGTACAAAAGATGAGAAGTATACCCCAAGATGGGTGTATACTATCATCGGCGGGGAAAAAACCTTCTAAAGAGGGAAAAAGTTCCCTGGCTCATCCTAGTGTGTTCACACACATCACTACCCAATATGGTTATAAATCCCCCCTAGGAGTAATGATGTGAACAACAAGGGGTGAGCTGGTAGTAGAAGTACAAAGATGTGCCAGGCTCTTTGGACTGATAGGGAGCCCAGACTAGTCCCCAAAGGGAAGTAAGCTTAAAGCTTTGCAAAAAGCTTTAAACTTCTCTCGTGGGAGAGCCTTCGTGAACAAATCTGCCGAGTTGTCCTATGTTGGCACATAAGCCAAGCTGATTTCCCCTGCAGAGCATCTCTCCTTGACATAATGATAGTGCACCTCAATGTGCTTTGTGCGAGCATGAAAAACTAGATTCCTTGCAACTACCATAGCGCTTTGACTATCAGTGAAGATGGTAGTGGATGAGGACTCGCCAATACCCAAATTACCCAAATCAGCAAAATAAGGTGGTGAAGCCAAACACACTCAACTGTAGATGTGTAAACGCTGCCTTGTACTCAGCTTCATAGCTAGAAGATGCCACAGTGGGTTACTTCTTGCTGAGCCATGATATACATGAATCACCAAGGCAAAAGCAAAAACCACTCGTGTGTCATAACATCCAATTGAGTCTAAGTCTGTAAATGTATGCAGCTGTGATTTACCCACTTGTTGGGATAAAATAACCCAATGTGCTTGGTGCCCTTTAGGTAATGCAGCACCTATTTGACAGACTACCAATGCTTTGTGCCTAGGCTATATATAAATCTTCTCAACATTGAGACCACATACTGAATGTCAAGCCTAAATCCCATGTATCATTTTTGAGTATCGAATCATACTCAGATTACATAGCACTCATCCAATTTTTAGATTCCCTTGCTTCATCAAAGGAGATAAGTTCATCTTCATCACATAAACTAACAATAAGAGCATAACCTACATCAACAAGAGATGCCATGATGAGAGCCTGCACGTGTTCTACTAGGCAAGCGAGTGACCAATTTGTTGTCACGTAGTGTTTGCACCAGCCATTTTGGCATACTTTTAGACTCATCAATTTCCCTTCTTTCCTCAGCAATTGCATCATCCACATTTGCCTCATCGATAGGCTGATTTGTGGGCTGAAAAACATACTGATTTGTAACCTTTGTGGGTTGATTTTCAGCATTTCTTTGATTACCCAAATGCTCTACATCAATGTGTCTTGCATTGAACAATGGAGGGAGAGTGTCAATATGTCCTGCGAGCATACATTTTGCTATTTTTTACATGAAAGCAAGGGCTGAATTGCATCTTTCACAAATACAACATCTCTACTCACAAGAATCTACTCAATAGCGGGATGATAGAGATGATAATCCTTACTCTCCGAGCTGTATCCCACAAAAATACATTTAACAGCCTTATCATCAAGCTTGCTATGAATTTGCTCAGGCACAAGTGCGCAAGCAAGACAACAAAAAATGTGTAAGTGAGCCACAGAGGGCTTTCTGCCATTCCAAGCTTCAAAAGGTGTAATCGTATGCAAAGCCTTTGTAGGACACTTGTTCAAAACATATGTTACACACATGCCTACTTCTAGACTAAAACCATGAGATAACTCTTGACTTTTGACCATACAACATGCCATCTCCATGAGAGACTTGTTTTTACGTTCAACTACACCATTTTGCTGAGGTGTATAGGGCATAGTACATTGGTGTTTTATTCCATGATCAGCCACGTATGTATGAAACTCCTTAGCCATATAATCCCCCCTCGATCAGTACATAGGGTACCAATCTTGCATGCAGAAGCATTTTGAACCATAGTAGTGTACCTAAATCACAAAAAAGCCTCTGAATTTTGTTTCAATGGATATACCCAGGTATATTTGGAATAATCATCAATGAATGTGACAAAATAGAGGTAGTCCCCAATAGATGGTGTCCTCATATAAGGACCACATACATCACTGTGTATATGCTGCAATTTTTGGATAGCTCTAACTAAACCATCTTTGGGAAATGATGCCCGCTGCATTTTTCCAAGAATATAATCCTCACAAATATGTTTGATAGAGGCTTCAAGATGTGGTAGCTCAAACACCATGTCATGTTTATGCAAATGCAACAAACAACCAAAGTTCAAGTGACCAAAGCGTGTATGCAACAGTCTAGCATCACCCATTGCCTTTGTGGAAGAAACTGTACATACAACATGCCTTTGTCTTTCATATGCATCTAGTATGTAAATTCCATGAGACAAAGTACCAGAAGAAACAATTGTCTGGCCGTCACTACGATCATGAACAATACATTTGTTGTACAACTAAGCCTTAGTAATGGTGGCAAAGACAGAATTTTACTCGTAAGATGTAGAGATCGATGTCGTTGAAGTGTAGCTTGTAGACTGAATTCGGCATGGTGAATGTCTGTTGATGCTTTCTTGTGTATCTGCATATCTGCGCTATACTAGATTTGACAAAACTACTCCAAAATCTGATGAAGAATAGTGCAAATCTGCTCCCTGAAGTTGTATGTGCAGAAAACCAAAAACCGTGTGAATAGCTCCCAAAATGTGTCAAAAAAATCAACCCACAAAACTATAGCACAAAGTACTACACATTTTACTCTTTTTTTTGGCATCCTATAAACAAGTTTTGTACCCTAAGGCTAGATAGTCAGCACCCCATTATGGGTTTTGTACTGATCTTGCCCAATTTGCAAGAGTGAGAAGGCAACTCTAATTAGGTTTCGCGAGGTTGGGAGCTCCGTCGGGAGCTTGGAGGCTTCTTTGGAGGGAGCAGTTGTTGGGGGAGGGGGATTGGAGAAGGGAAGGGTTGAGTGGAGGTGCGTCAAGGAAGTCGGATGATAAGGACTGATGGAGTAGCCGAGGTTGAAGGTACATCATTATCAGAGATAGTGGATGGAGGTTGTACTGTCACATCTCCCTCCCAAATATTTGCTTTCCCTTTGTCCCACGTGGTAGTAGTCGTGGTGACAATGGAGGCTTTCTTGGGCCGCCATTGGAATTTTTGGGGTTCCAGGATCACGGGAGTAGGAACTGTGCACCTTAGTTGTCGCGGTACCCAGATGTGTCGATTTCCTTGATAGAAGTGTTGAGCATGGAGGAGAGGCTTAGGGATCCACCTCTAGGTGGGCAGTGTGAGGGCGAGGTTGGTGGCGATGATGGTTTTGCTATGTTGAAGGTCTTTACTGGGGGTTCTCCTCTGCATCTTGTGCGCTTGGGGTTGTCTTATGGGAGGGCAACATGAGGTACGAGTGGTTGGTTTTTCCGGGGTGAATGGGGGGAAGGGATCTTCGGGGGATCCACAGAGTTGTAGCACCCGCATATAATAGCCTTTGGCTGCAAGGGCCTTTTTGGATGCCCAGGTGTGAGGATTCTTGGGTTGTGTGCATTGGGGCCAAAGTTGTACCTGCGATTGGTTAGTCTTGTTAGTGGGGTTATCAGTGGTAGTGGCCTCCTTGTTGTGGGTTTGTTGAGGCGAGTGGGTATTCACTATGGGGGGAGGGGCCTCTTTTTGGGTGATTGTGGTTAGTGTTGGATGAGAGTGGTCGATTTGGGGCTGGTGATTGGATGCCAAGGGTTCTTTGTCTATCATCAAGACTCTAACTTGGCCTGAGGTTAGTTTACAGGGTTGCCATCCTTGCATCCCAATCAATTTGACATTAGTTGTGTCCCATACATCCATGCCCTAGCAGGTTCTCGTTGCATGTTGTTCCTATAGGTACCACATAAAACTTTCCTTCCAAGGGGTTATTGCTAATGTGAAATAGAGTTGTAATTGTGCATAAACATTGGATTGATTATAAAGCAACAGTACTGACCTTGGCCGGGGTGTTCATTTAAGGGTGAGCTCCCAACAGGGAGTGCCACGTGTCATAGGACATCAAATTATGATTGGCGCCTATATCAACAAGTTCTAATTTTTGTGTGAAACTTGTCAGGGTGGTCATTCCTAACCATAACTGCACAGTTTCACCTCCTAGTCTTCTTCTCTCTAGGTCCACTATGTGGACCATGTTTACCATGATGTTTTTTCCCCTAAGTTTTGCTTGCCACTCTTTTTCTTCGCATTGTGCCATTTCTTTCATTTCCTTGTGATGTATCTTTTGCTATTTTTTTGTGTGAATGGCCCTTAATGTGATTTCAGTGTGAGTGGGCCATAGTAGCATTTTAGTTTGCTATCGTTGAAATATCTCACCATCTTGATGTCGTCAAGTGTTTCTATGTGCACTGCGCCTTGCGGGGTTATTTCAATGAATAGGAAAGGTCCCAACCCTATGAATTGATGTTGTTTTTTTGTGGTTTTTAGTGCTATAGAGGAGGACCATATCTCCCTCACCCATTTCCTTGTCTTTGAGTTGGTCTCATCAAACCACTGTTTACGCCTTAGCTTTTTCACAATCATGCTGTACATAGCTAGGAGGCATGTTTTATCAAGCCTTTCAAGTTTCCGTGAGTTTCTCCTGTATCACAATTCTTAGGATGGGTACTAAGAACTCCATAGGCATGATCGCTTCAGTACCATAGGTAAACTGAAGGGCGTTACGTTTATGGCTGTCTTGTACGCTGTGCGATACGCCCAGAGCAGTTGGCAGCTTTTATTCCAATAGTTTTGCCTAACCTCTACAATCTTCCTCAAAATGGCACAAAGGACTTTATTTGTGCTTTCGGCTTAGCCATTGGCTTGGGGATAGTAAGGTAAGGATTTCCTGCTATGGATGACTAAGAATTCTTGTAACAAGAATTGTGTCACTTCATTGATGAAGTGTGTGTCATTGTCACTCACCAGCTTAAGAGGGCACCCAAAGCAAGTGATCACTGACTTGTAAAGGAGTTTCATTGTGGATCTCGTGTTAGCCTTGTGGATAGCCCTAGCTTCGACCCATTTGGTGCAATAGTCCGTGGCTACTATGATGTATCGCACTTGAGTGTGCCAAGTCACCGAAGTAATGAGTCTTATGAAATCAATGCCCAACTTCTCAAATGGTTGTAAGGACACGACCGAGTTCAGAGGCATTCTATCCTTAAATCGTGGAATTTTCACTCGTTGATTGGTATTCATCACATCATTTGGTGTATTCCACAGCATGCATCTCCAAACAAGGTGGGCCACCATAGTCCTGCTAGGATGATTTTTTGAGCAGTAATGTCTGCTTGAGAAGTGTCCACCCACACTCCCAGAGTGGGCATGTTCTAGAAGGAAGACATATTCATCTTATTGGACATAACATCTTATAATATGTCTTTTCCCTCCCTGTAAAGTTGCCCTTCAATCAACTGATATGGAGGAGCTTTTTTAATGAGGCGTCTTGCCTGGTTCCTTGTTTGAGGAGTGGTCTGGTGGGTAGGCCATTGGTGAGGAAGTTTGTGATTTCCTCTCTCCATTCTGGAATTAAGAATAGCTGGAACAAGGCAGCATCTAGAAGGTTGTCATTAGCACCCCCATCGGTGGTTCACCATTGTGGATGGTGACATATGGTTTGCCAAAACATGCTGTGAGCATTTCCACACTAAACGTGAAGTCAAGCTCTAGCAAAATTAGTAGCCATCTGGTGATTTTACTGATGGTACAGGGTCTATTTACAAGGTAAAGGAGAGCTTGATGGTCTACAAAGAAAATGAACTTAGTTGCCAAAGATAATGGCAAAACTTTTTAACCTTGTAGACCATGGCTAACCCCTCCCTTTCTGTGGTGGTATAGTTTTGTTTTACCTCGTTTAGTTGGTGACTGCTGGCAAAGTTAATAGGGAAATCCTTTGCCGGGTTGAGCTAGTACGCACCCAATTCCAAAGGCGGAGGCATCAATGTGAATGTGAAATATGATGTCCCTATTGGGGGACCTCAAGATGGGGGCACTTGCCAAGGTTTTTTTCAGGGTATTATATGCCTTTTGGCACTCGTTTATCCATTCAAAGATTATTGTCAAAGATTATTGGGAGTACATAGAGGGGACGAGCAATGTCGGCGTACATGAAGATGAAACGTTGATAATACCTGACATGTCCCATGAAGCACTGGACTCCTTTTAAATTGGTCCACGAAAATGGTAGCTCAAGAATGAGGTGCACCTTGTTGTCGTCCGTGGAGATTCTGTGTTTTGAGACAATGTGTCCCAAGATTACTCCATGCCAAACCCAAAATTGACACTTGAGAGGATTGAGAGAAATTCAATAGAGTCGGCATCTCTCTAGCACTTTCCACAAACACGCTAAATGTGCTTTCCACGTAGAGTTGACACAGAGGTCATCCAAGACTTCTAGGAATTTCCAAAGATATTCCTTATAGTCCATGCACATTAGGCATTGGAAAGTGCATGGGGCATTGGTCAGCCCAAATGGCATGACACGATATGCATACGTGTCCCACTCGGTAGTAGTGAAAGCTATTTTATGTTGATCCTTTGGGTCGATCAACACACTTGATTATTGTAACCCAAAAATCTATCAAGGAAGTTGTGGGCTTCCTTTCCCGCGACTCTCTCAAGCACATGCTCTATGAAAGGCAATGGATAGTGATCCTGTATTGTGGTAGCATTGAACTTTTTGAGGTCTATGTACACTCGTACTTTATCGTTCTTTTTGGGCACTATTACTATGGGCAAAAACCATTCTATGTGCTCTATTTGTAGATGAATCTGGCATCTAGAAGTCTTTCTAATTCCTCCCAGACCATCTTGGAGTATTTGGGGTTCATAGGGTACACTCTTTGCTTCACTAGTCTCACTTCCTCTACCATGGGGATGGTATGTTTGACTACTTTGGGAGCTACACCATCATGTCTGTGTACTTCCATGCGAAGAAATCTTGGAATTCTATGAGAAGAATGACCAGGTCTTTTTCTTCTTCTGTGGAGAGGTCTTCCCCTATGTAGATGGGTCTCAGATCTTCACCTGGGCCTGCCAAGTTAATTTCTTTAACTTTGGCCATACCATCATAAGATGTTGTTGGCTCTCCATCATGGGTTCTTTGGGCCGAGTGATATTGTACAAAACAATCGGCCATTGTGAAGGTAGTCTCCTCACAGCTTTTTAGTGATTTCTTCCTCTATCAGTTTTTGGGCTTCTTTTTCTGTGAACGCTAACTTTTAGTTGTGTGCCTTGTGCGCGGAGTGGAAAAGCTTTTAAGGTTTAGGTTGGGAATCAACAGGTTCCTTGGGAACATTGGCGAGCTCCTTCTACCAAACATGGGAAAAGTAATCATGCATGTCAACAACTCCAACATATTTTAGCCAATGTTCTTTCGACTTAATCGGGAAGACATATGCATCTTTTTCAGGAAAACCCTTGGATTTACGAGTTTCACACAAATGGTCTCTCGTAAATGATTCTCCATCACATTACCACTCTCATGCTCATGGCTTGTGGGCGTCGAGCATGCAGGTGGCACTTAGCATGGATTTCCTGCTTGTCAGCCGGTAGCAAATCTGGTATTCATGCATCTTGGAGGTATGTCCAAGGTCGCAAGGATATGCATCCAATTCTCAGAGTCCTCTGGCTCTGGAAGGGGTGCAATGCAAATACTTCACTATCTCGTTTCTCCTCGAGCATCTTATGTGGCATGTTTGGCATAGGTGGATTGCAGTGGATCGGGTCATTGTTATTGAATCTTCTACTAAAGGTCGGCCACTCATAGGATGGACTTTCCAAGTGCGCAGGTTGGCTTTTATTGTTTGATCTTCCTTTCGGATGTAAATATGATGTGTCCCAATCGTGCAATCGTAGAAAATAGGCTGTTGGCCAAAGTTCATCACCACAAAGGTTTGGCAGAAGTTTTGCATCTTTATCTTCAGATCTTGCAGGCCTATCGGCCTTGCAGTGGCTCCTTCAGTAGGTTTCACAAGTAATGTCGTATCATCCATGGTGGTAGGTGCTCCCCATTTTTCCCAGCATTGTTTGTTGGTAGCAATTTTCACTCCCGCTCCTCCATCCAGGGGGATGGCGATGACTTGAAGGCCATTGAAAGTTATGGCTAGTGCTGCGTTGAGTTCATCTCCTTCCAAGTATTGCCCTAGTTTGTTGACTTGAATAGCGGGGATGCCGGTGATTCCTTGTGGTTTTATGAATCTATCCTCAACATCAGTCTAGAGGTTGCTAATTTTGTGGGCTCTTGCATTCCTGCTCCTAGGCGTCCTTCCATCCAATCCTTCAAATCCTTCCATAGACTCGGGCTAACTTGGAGTAAGGTGCCAATAGAGATTTGGATTTGAAAAGATAGGAAGGAGGAGATAACTGCAATGTCTCTAGGAATGGATGTAGTTTCCTAAGCTGGATCACCCTTGCTCGTGTTTAGGCTCTTGTAGGTGTAGGGTGACTTCCGTGTCTGTTCTTTTTGGGTGACCGTCTCTCAGGTTTTTGAGATACTCTGCAACCGGGTTTCCCTTGTGAGGGGTATCCATAGCTGTTGGTGCTACCATTCGAGGAAGTCTCTCAGAGGGTGCTTGGTGATGGGAATCTCTATTATATTCTTGGGCTTCCTTAGTTGGTCTTGTGTCAGGAATTGAGGGAAATTCTTCAAGGCATGTTGTTTGAGGTTCCTCCTCCAGTTGAGCTTGATAGTCCCTGACCAAATCTTGATCCGCCTTCAGCCTTTCTTTCTCTTCAATGAGATTAGGATATCGAGCAACTTCCAAGGCAATTGTTTGTGTTCTACCTATCCTCTGACAAGAGGGGTTGAAGAAGGTAGCATGTTTTCCTCATTAGATGAGGAGGTTGACGCATTGGTGGTTGTCCCATAATCGGACCCACTCTTTATGACCACGCAGCTATCCCCCTTGCCTATCTTTGTGGCCTTCTTCTTTCATGTCGCCTTATCACGCGTGCTTGTTTCGGGACTTCCTTATGAGATAGAACTTTTATGTGGGTGTCCTTGATTTTGCGAGATCTATGCCTTAGTTGTAGGCAGTGTGAGCTACAATCCTTCTTCTCCTTTGCATTCTGCTAATTGCATTAAGAGGGACTGTATGGATAAAGCCATCTCATACACATAACAAATTAATGCTAGTGCTAGGATTAGCTTCATGTGTTTTCCCCATTGCGCTTGTTCTTAGTGGATATTCCTTGTAAATATGGTCTAATCCACACATTGTGCATAAAGGAGTTAAGGTGGAGGTACTCACAGGAGTACTAGCCATCCCTTTTTTTGACCGGACATTCAGCTACTCAGTGAGGTCCTCCACAGTAATAAAATTGCAGGGGTGGTCATTTAGCCATATTATTCAATTCCCATCCTTGTGGGGTTGGGGTTGCTAGTAGGTAAAGGGTACATCCGCCGGCCTTCCTCCAACATATAGTGACTTAGGATCTTGGAGGGTGGACTATTTGATTTGAAGGGCTCGAAGGTGGTACCTTCAGCGACTTCCCCCTCTTCAAATATCTTTGTCAAGGTTAAATGAGGAACATGGGTGATTCAAGGTAGTGGGGTTGAAGAAGGTAGCATGTTTTCCTCATTAGATGAGGAGGTCGATGCATCGGTGGTGGTTGTCCCATAATCGGACCCACTCTTTATGACCACGCAGCTATCCCCCTTGCCTATCTTTATGGCATTCTTTCGCGTCGCCTTATCACGTGTGCTTGTTTTCGGGACTTCCTTATGAGATAGAACTTTTACGTGGGTGTCCTTGATTTTGTGAGGTCTATGCCTTAGTTGTAGGCAGTGTGAGCTGCGATCCTTCTTCTCCTTTGCATTCTGGTAATTGCATTAAGAGGGACTGTATGGATAAAGCCATCTCATACACATAGCAAATTAATGCTAGTGCTAGGATTAGCTTCATGTGTTTTCCCCATTGCGCTTGTTCTTAGTGGATAGTCCTTGTAAATATGGTCTAGTCCACACATTGTTCATAAAGGAGTTAAGGTGGAGGTACTCACAGGAGTACTAGCCATCCCTTTTTTTGACCGGACACTCAGCTACTCGGTGAGGTCCTGCACAGTGATAAAATTGCATGGGTGGTCATTTAGCCATATTATTCAAGTCCCATCCTTGCGGGGTTGGGGTTGCTAGGTAAAGGGTACATCCGGCCTCCCTGCAACATATAGTGACTTAGGATCTGGGAGGGTGGATTTGATTTGAAGGGCTCGAAGGTGGTACCTTCAGCGACTTCCCCCTCTTCAAATATCTTTTTCAAGGTTAAATGAGGAACATGGGTGATTCAAGGTAGTGGGGTTGAAGAAGGTAGCATGTTTTCCTCATTAGATGAGAAGGTTGATGCATTGGTGGGGTGGTTGTCCCATAATCAGACCCACTCTTTATGACCACACAGCTATCCCCCTTGCCTATCTTTATGGCCTTCTTCTTTCGCGTCACCTTATCACGTGTGCTTGTTTCGGGACTTCTTTATGAGATAGAACTTTTACGTGGGTGTCCTTGATTTTGCGAGATCTATGCCTTAGTTGTAGGCAGTGTGAGCTACGGTCCTTCTTCTCCTTTGCATTCTGGTAATTGCATTAAGAGGGACTGTATGGATAAAGCCATCTCATACACATAGCAAATTAATGCTAGTTCTAGGATTAGCTTCATGTGTTTTCCCCATTGCGCTTGTTCTTAGTGGTGGATAGTCCTTGTAAATATGGTCTATTCCACACATTGTGCATAAAGGAGTTAAGGTGGAGGTACTCACAGGAGTACTAGCCATCCTTTTTTTTGGCCGGACACTTAGCTACTCGATGAGGTCTTGCACAGTGATAAAATTGCATGGGTGGTCATTTAGCCATATTATTCAAGTCCCATCCTTGCGGGGTTGGAGGTAAAGGGTACATCCGGCCTCCCTCCACAACATATAGTGACTTAGGATTTGGGAGGGTGGACTATTTGATTTGAAGGGCTCGAAGGTGGTACCTTCAGCGACTTCCCCCTCTTCAAATATCTTTTTCAAGGTTAAATGAGGAACATGGGTGATTCAAGGTAGTGGGGGATGTGGTGGTAGTATAGGGAGTGGTAAGGGCACTTCAGGTACCCTAAGAATTCCTCTCTAAAAGCCACTTCATGGCCTGGTTGAGGTGCATTATGCAGTGCTAGTTTTGGCAAGGCCAGCGATTGTTGTCGATGGTTTGCGGGCAAAGCTTGGGGTAGGGCTTGTGTTTGAGCAGTTCTTTGGTGGTAGCAATTGGTGGTCTCTCATGATTGCCCCACCTTTGGCAATAAGCGCAGTAGAGAGTGGCTCGAGGTCTCAAATGTGGACACTCCATGCTAGTATAGTTAGCTCGACAAATCGGGCACCGTACTAACTCCCTTTTTGGGTAAAGATGGGGTTGGTCGACTTGATCCCGATCTTGGCATGTTCACCAATGTTGGGTCATTTTTTGCATCAAGGCTGCTACCAATTGTTCCAGAGTTCACTTTTCCTTTTCCTTCAGATCTTGTGCTAGTAGTTTTGAAGGATGCCTTGGATGTGCCCTCATGTAGTTCTCGAGAACAAGTTTGCTTGAAATTATTCTCAAAGTCCATAGCACTCCTGTAGCATTGCTCAAAGGAGGTGTGGGCTAGAGCGTATAAGAAGTTATGCAAGGGTACATCTTCAAGGCCCTTGAGGAACCTCCCAATCAACCTTTTATCTGAGAACTTGTCTCTATATTTACACTGAGAATGGAGGTATCTCATTCATTTGATATAGTCCTAGATGGATTCCACATCCTTCTGTTTTACATTGTGCAATTGTCAGATTAGGCTCCATCGGGTTCCTTGCTGTGAGTATCCCACTTTGAAAGCCTCTTTCAAGGCTTCAAAGGTGGATTTATTCTCTACCTTCAACCATCGAAACCATTGCCCAATTTTTCCATCTAGGGTGAGGCTGAAGGAATTCGCCTATGTCATATGTTCAGGCATGGAAGGGCATCCTTCTCCACCCCACTGAAGAGTCTCGAGTGGACGAACCTATGTATAAGGGATGTCAAGACTTCCTTAGTGACCTCTTGATATCAGCTAACAATTTTGTAGTTCATGCAGAGGCTAATAATGAAGAAGGATTTGGCTTTTACATATTAAAATGCAAGCAACCAAAACAAAAAGCAAGGGGACATATCGGAGACATGTGGGGAAACATGGTCAAAGCAGGTGCGTACTTTGTTACTAGTTGGTGGTATGAAGTGTAAGATGATTGTTATTATTGTTTACTCAATGATAAACCCCATGTGTAAGATGATGGTTATTGATGTTTGCTCAATGATAAACCCCATGTGTTCATCCTATCTCACCTTGTAAGTTGGTGGTATGAAGTGTAAGATGATGGTTGTTACTGTCTGCTCAATGATAAACTCCATGTGTTCATTATAGCTCACCTTTTTAGGGCCATAAAGTTTCCCATGCCCATGGTGGGGATAAAATGTACAATATGTCGACTAAGGTAGATGAGGACATCTCTAACTCTATGCCAAATGAATCATCTTAAAATTTTATTTGTTAAGGTGTCTCCTCATTGCTCAGGCATCTTGACATTTTATTTGTTAAGGTGTCTCCTCATTGCTTCCTATGTACCTCAACTTTGATTCTTAATACACACTCTGAAGATGAATATCTACATGGCTAACAAAACCTACCACATCAACGTGAATAGCAACACCTACCACATCAATAGCAATTAGAACCTGAGTGCACCTGCCACATCAATGTGGATAGCAACACTTGCCACATCTACATGGATAGCAACACATGCCACATCTATAACCCCTACCACATTATGTGCACTTGGCATATGTCTCGCACATTTAGAGTAGCTAGCAACTAGCATAGTCCTTGAATGTTGCTATTGGTCTATTATATGGTAGACCACTGCTATATAGTAGACCATTGCTACATAGCACTAGTCTGCTATATGATGGCAGCCAATATTATATATAGCAAACTAGTGCTATATAACAGACTAGTAGTAGCACAGCCCTTGCATGTAGATTAGCTAGCCAACTAGCATAGTCCTTGCATGATGCTACTAGTGTGTTATATATATGGTAATAATGTCATAGATATTCCTTAAACACTTTTGAGCATGCAAAAATTTGTGTAGGGAGCAAAGCATCACTGCCTCAAGGATAATACTTAAGGTAAATACTTCCATTTATATCAAGAAAATGCCAAATCACATCACGGTGGCTTCTCATGTTGCGCTATCTTAATTAGGGAAAATTTGAAGTATTACTACATCAATATTGGTTACATATTTGGCATCTACCCATTTTCCCAAAAGTACTTTATGGCCTTATTAGTACGTTTAGATATCGGGCACTAGTGTGATAAGAAATAGGATGAAAAGGACCCACACAATCTAATACCATTCATGTAAGGGTTTACTATTCTAGAATATGTGTTATAAAGCTCTTTGGCATACATCACATTATTAAAAAAACTTGTAGGCATCTTTAAAGAGTATAGGCTACCATAGCTCAATATGCAAGCTTTTCCTTAAAGGCAAGTAGAAGGCAAAGTGACTGATCACTTGGCATGAGAGTAATCTTCTCCACATATCTTCTTTGTATCCCATCCTTTCCTAGGATAAACAACATTAACAAGGCACATTCACCTTGATTTATCCTTACTTGGGGATTGATTAGTAGGATGGTTAGAGAAAAACTCATCTATTTCTTCTCCCTAGTGAGGCATAAATAATCATCAGTCCCCTATAGTTGCTCTCTTTTCTCTTGTGGTGTTATATGGGAAATGATTAGCCATAAAATGTTGCTTCATTTTTCACATCACCACCTTAGAAATGTGATAAGCTAAGCCATTTAAAGATTGTCCTTCTCCTTGAAACACTCTTCTTATTCACCAAGTAGAGCAAAGCTCGATATTTAATATATAATTTAAATGATGTCTAGGAGATGGTGTTAAATTTCTTTCACACCAAGAGCCAATTCTAACCCTTCGTTTTTAGTGCAAGCAGATTCATTTCTTGCCAGTCTTAGGAAGACCATGATGCCATACCACATGGTTAAGATCCTTCTTATCATTTAGTTGCCAACTTGTGATTTGATAGAAAAATTGAGAGGCTTTTCTCTAAGATGGGTTAGAATGCATGGAATGGAAAATTTTAAAGTATATATAGGAGCATGGAAGATAATTTATTTGAGGCATTTTTTAAAATAGAACCATCATAATGTTGGTTCGACTTTCTAGAGAAAATCACTCTTCTACCTTCTAGAGAAAATCACTCTTCTACCTTCTAGAGAAAACTATCCTAATGTTTATTCTACCTTCTAGAAAAATACACTCTTCCATTAGTTTTGTTGATTCTTTGGAGAGTGTTAATAATAAAACTTGTCCTTGGTCTTTAGCTAGCATACACCATGTTAAGTGACGTGCATCAAATCTAGCTATTATATGCATCCATAGAACCTCGACTCTGACTGCCTTATCCCTCCTCGTGTTTCTCTTACACAACATATTGTTTTTAATTTTTCATTAAGAATATAAGAAAATAGGTGCTCCATCTTTTGAGAACATGCATTTGGCACTCTTTTTACTTTCTACCTAGGCACATGCATGAGCACAAAATCAATACCCTTGACAGTGACATCTGCCTTTTCCTCCAACAATCTTTTTATCCAGTTGTTCCCAAAGCGATGTGATCTGTCTCTACATCAAATCTACCTTTATCTCTAACAATCTTTTCATCCAGCTATTCTCAAAGTGACGTGATCTGTCTCTACATCAAATCTAAATTTCATACTAGACCACACACAAAAACCTTTCACTCAGTGCACGTGTAGTTAGTGCCACCTCATCATCATGAACATCCATTCCCTATTTATATATCTTTTTTGCACAGCATGATTTGTTAAATCTTGTGATCCATATAAGAAATTAGGTTCAAGCACATGAATTCCACACACTTTATGCTTTTTATCCTAAGAGCTTGCATTTTCACACGAGACTACATCCTCATCAAACAACAAGGCATTCGACACCAAGAATCTGTCATAGTAGCCTCATCAGAGCAAAACAACCGATCTTACCTTTGACAACGTTACAAAGATAATCCATAAATCAATGCCTTCACCACATACCCTCAAGACCAGCAACCATGGCTATGTCTAAGGATGGACCTAGAACTGGGAGGGGGGAATGCTAACCCAAGCTTAATGGGCACCACCAAAAAAATCTTGTCAAGACCTTGTAAACAATGGATAATGGAGAAATTATCATCAACAAACAAGCTAAGAAGACACATCCAGTTGTGTAGAGCAAACAAAAATTACAATTAAGAAGGGGTGGCCACGGACATCAAGAAGGGGTGGCCACCACGGACATCAAGAACTATCAATTGGTCACCCAAATCATGCAATTAAGAAGGGGTGGCCACGGACATCAAGAACTATCAATTGGTCACCCAAATCATGCAATGTCCACCCAAAGTGGGACTTTAGATACGTGTAGCATGCCCTAATCTTGAATTTTCACTTCATGTTATACTCAATGGGGATAGCATGGCTTGTATAAATGCCGTCATTCTATGCACTTCATGAAAAATATCTAATTACTTCTCATTAGTTTGCTTTTTAAGTGTTGGGCACCCAACTTCAGTGAGTGTGAACACCCGTGGCCAATAAGTGGCATGTATATGACTTTAACTAATGAGAAAGGGACATTCCCTTGAGTGTTAATTGAGAGTGTGATCGTGCTCCTTCTTCTCTCTCTCTCTCTCTCTCTCTCTCTCTCTCTCTCTCTCTATCCTATCCTCTTGCCCTCTTGGTACTCCTTATGTGAGAGTGAGTGTGTGTGAGAGTCTCCTCTCTTGTCCTCTTGGTCTTGCCATGTCTTGCTAGTGAGAGATCTTACGCATTGGATCATGGTCTTGCAACAACAGGGAGGGCCAAGCTTTACATAGACATCTTTCATAGTGATAGTAGCGGGAGGTGGGTCTTCTCAAGTGCTAGCTTGCATTCGTGTGGTTTCCTATTCCATGAGATGGTGGGTAAGCTACTAAGTTCCCCATGACATACAAAAGGTGAGTACTCTTCACTTGGCTAGATTTTTGCTAGTGAGTGTTGTGTATTTGGGCTTTCCAATATGATAAGCAAGAATGTACTATATGCACAATAATACCCACAGTCTTACTTTGAATTTGATGAAGTCATATGTTGTACCAATTTTTGCAGAGTAAGAACCAACAACTTCAAGTGTCAAAAAGCTCGTAAGTGGTCTTGTAAGTTGGGCATAACAAAGATAACCTTGATGCTCAAACTTCCCTTGAACCCTTGATAAATCTTTGAAAATTTTATCTTTCATATGTCATAAATGAAGGCTTGTACCCTTTTGAAAACTTCCTCCTTTAGCACACAAAACAATCTTTTAGCAAGTCTTTTTATTAAGGCTTAGGCTATGGCTAAGGCTTTAGCTTTAAGCCTTAAGAGACTTGAAATGTTTTGAATGCAAAGCTTTTAAGATGGTTATGCATGGTGATTAATGCATAGTGATATGCTTCATGATGATATTTCTCTCATGGTTCATGAGGATAATGTTTCTCACATGGATGCTCCAATTCTTGGTGAGGATGATGATCTAGATGTGGAGGCTCCATCTATTGGGCCTACTTATGGTGATCACAATGATGTGATTTCCTTTTATGATTCTCCACGTTCTCAAGATTGTGATCTTCATGCTGGTCTTTTATGTGATGATGATTCATATGTTTCTTATTTTCATGATATTATTCTTGATGATGCCATTGTGGTCCATGATGATATTCATGGTGTTTTCATACATTTCTTCCATGATTATGTAAATGGGCATTCAAGCATGTTCTTATGGATTATATGTTGCAGTGGGATATCGCATACATTTTCCTTTGCTATTGGAGTGGTGGTGATTTGCTCCATATATGGTTCTATGTTTTTATCTTCTTTGACGAGGATGTTCTCATGCTTTGAGCACATGTATATATCAAAGGCCTTCTTTATGGTTTTTTTATTAGTGCATGGGAAAGTAGGAGAAGATTTCTTACCAGGGCATTGGGAGGAAGGAGCAAATTTCTTTGGTATATTGATGTTATTACCTTAATTGGTGATACACATGCTCTTGATGGTCATGATGTTCAATTTTTACATGATGTTCATGTCATTGAGGAGTATGTTGATGCTTTAGCACTTGATTTTGATGCTCATTTTCCTAGTTTGGAGATAATTCTCATGTTGTTGTCAGATCATGTTGATCATTCCTTTAATAATGATATCTTCTATGATGTCGTGTTTGAGTTAGAGCATGACGGTTCTCTAGATGATGTTCTAGTGAGGAGCATACACTTGTTCTAGTACCTAGATTATCTCAATTTGATGGTGTTCTCTTTGGAGGATGATCAAACCATCCATGCTTTCTTAATGTAGTTATTGAGTTCCTATTTTGGCATGGTTTTATGGTGATAGACTTTTACCATGTGCTACATTGCCATAGTTTTGTGGTGTTATGCCATCTTAGGCATATGTTCTTGATGTTGAAGGATCTGCATCAACATGTCGATATGTTGATAGGTTATTTCTGGCTGTGATGCAAAAGTTAGAGCTTCATGTTGAGATATCAAGCTCAGTGGACAACACTAATGACCCGCTTGGGGGATAGGCCCCACACTTACACCACTGGCATGGTTGGTGAGATCATGGGTGATATGCACCAGTGGGATGACAGGTTGTGTGACAGCCATTCTAGAGACTAGCATAGTTATAGCGCCAGCTCATTTAGTTGGGTTCACACTATAGAGAACCCTAGTATGTATTTTGTTGAGTACCTTTTCATTGTGTGTACTCTTATCTTTGTATATGATGTGTTGAGTGTTGAGTGAAGAAGAAGAAGATTTTCAACCTCTCACCTTGTGTGTTCTCTTTAAGGGTTTTGTGAGTGTGTGTGTGCTTTTGCAAGAGCTCAAGCTCTCTCCTCCCTTGCATCTTTTCATGGTATCAGAGCAGCCTGGTTCATGCTAAGGGCTGAGCTATAAGCAAGAGAAGCACAGGAAGCGGTATGACGGTAAGAGCTTCATTTACTATTCCCTATTTGTGTTGGCAACTACACCCTTGTCAGGAGCTCTACAGGAGGCACCGGTAAACGATCTCTGATTTGAGGAGCTTTCTTCGCGGGAGTAAAGCTATAGGGAAACTATACTGTCCTATCAGACAATGTTTTTTTGTGCCGACGAAAACTCGTTTCGGGTGCGTTAGGACCTCTGTTTTTCAGAAAGCAGGCAATTTTGAGCACTGCGAGTAAGTCATCGTTTCTATGCAGAACTCTGTTTTAAGAACTACAGGAAGATAGATTGGTTGTGCAGCAGACATTGTGTGTACTACAAGGAGGTCTACAATTGCCATTGGGTGCATGTATGCATATTGAGGTCACTGGTGGTTGTGACATTTGAGTGTAGTACAGTACTACTGTAAAAAATACAGTAGTTTGTGCAAACCAGAGTGCTGTTTCTGGTAAATTTGTGTCTGGCAACATGTCAAATGATGACATAAACCAGATTGTTGCTGAGAAGCTTGACAAGAACAAATTCCATGCTTGGAGGTTCAGGTTGACAAATTTCCTGATGGGAAAGGGTTACTAGGACTACATAGAAGGTGAGCATGAAGAGGCACCAGAGATCAATCCGACTGCTGCAGATGTGAAAGAGTTCAAGGATTGGAACCAAGGAGCCAAAAAACTTATGTATACAAGACACCATGATTGGGCACATACAGGATGCCAAGTCCTCCAAGGAGGCGTGGGACACCTTGGTAAAACTCTATGAAACAAATACCAAGGCACGAAAGATACAGTTAAAGAATGAACTTCATACTGTGGAGAAAAAGAGTATGTCTGTGGATGACTATGCATTGAAGATCAAGGGTATTGTGGAATCCCTTGCATCTATTGGCATTTCAGTAGATGCAATACAATACAAGGCGTTCAAGACGTCTATTCAGACTCGGGAAAACATTCCCAATTTCACAGATTTGGTGTCTATGTTGATTATAGAAGAGAAGAGCTTGGGTGAAGACCAACAGTCTTCACAAAACAAAAATAGTTCAGAGCAACAGGCCTTCTACACAAGTTCAAGAAGAGGACGAGGTAGAGGAGGCCGTGGACGCGGCCAAGGAGGTGGGCTGAACAGGTAATCAGAATTATGGCTAGCAGCAGCAACAACAATAGTCCTAGAATTCACAACAACAACAACACGCAGGTGGAAGAGGCCAATTCAGAGGCAGGGGGAGTCAAAGAGGTCGTGGAAATTGGCAAAGGTAGTATAATGATACACGTGGATGCTTTTATCATGGTAAGCTTGGACATGTGTAGCCAAATTGTTATAAGAAGCAGGCTGACATGAAAAATGGAAAATTGCAACAAAACAACTATGCATCCTCGAGCAGAAACAATGAGGATAATGAAAGGTTGTTTATTATGCAGCATGTTTAATGCCATGTCTGAAAATGTTAAAGCAGCACATAAAGATGATATATGGTACGTTGATTCAGGTGCTTCGAACCACATGACAAGTCATGAGGAGTGGTTCAAGGAGATGAAAAACCTTGAAAGACCAGGTTTTGTGGAAACAGAGGATGACACTGCTCATCCAATTGCCCATGTTGGAGATGTGCCATTGTCTATGCAGGATGGCAAAGTGAAGTACCTTACAGATGTACTTCATGTTTTTGAATATAACAAAGAATCTAGTTTCAGTTGGTTGTTATGTTGAAGACTTTAAAGACAAGTGCAGGTTGGTTGCAAAAGGCAACAGAGTGGGCAGAATGTTTATATTGAATGTTTAAAGACAAGTGCAGGTTGGTTGCAAAAGGCAACAGAGTGGGAGAATGTTTTCATTGAATGTAAACATGCCTACAGTGAGTGCTGCGATGTTTGCAAATGGTTCAAGAATTGTTGCAGACACAGACATTTGGCATAAAAGAATTGGACATGTGAATGTGCAGAGAATGAAGTCTATGCAGACTAAAGAAATTGTGACAGGGCTGCCAAAGTTTAAAGTTGAAGGTATGCAAAAAATATGTGAAGCATGCCAATTTGGAAAGCAAACAAAGCATGTATTTCCACGTGATAGAAATGTGAGTAGAAATGCACTAGATGTTGTGCGTTCAGACGTATGGGGTCCTACATGAAGACCATGTCTATGGGAGGCTGTAGGTATTATGTGACATTTATTGATGACCACACAAGGAAAGTGTGGGTATACTTCATGAAGAAGAAGAGTGAGTGTTCACTCAATTTCAAAATTTCAAAGTTATGGTTGAAAAGCAAACAGGGAAACATGTAAAGTGCCTAAGGTCAGATGGAGGGGGAGAGTACTTCTCCAATGAGTTCTCTGAATTTTTGAAGAAGAATGGTATTCAGAGACAATTTACATGCAGATACACTTCGCAGCAAAATGGAGTTGCTGAGCGAAAAAACAGGCACATTGCTAAGATTGCATGACCATTGATGGGAGAAAAAAATATGCCGCATAGCTATTAGGCTGAGGCTATTTTTACAGCAGTTTACATCATGAAGAGGACTCCAACTGCAGCCATACATGATGTAACTCCAGAGGAGAGCTTTACTGGCAGAAAACCTGATTTATCTCATCTAAAAGTCTTAGGATGCATTGCATATGTGCATGTGCTAGATGAGCTAAGAACTAAGCTGGATCCAAAAGCTAAAAAATTGGTGTTTATTGGGTATTCCCTTGAGCAAAAGGGATACAAGTGTTATAACCCTACTACACGTGAGTTGAGGGTAAGCAAGGATGTTGTTTTTTATGAGATGAGCAGCTGGTATGCTGCTGTGAAAAAGAATCTATTGGGGCTAATGTGAGTGGAAATGTGGTTGCACAGAATGCAAGTCAGCAAAACAATCACAGTCTTTGAGTGGACCAGGAGAGTCCTCATCTAGTGGTTCAGTTGATAGACCATGGAGTGGTAGGCTGCGTCATAATACCAGTCTTGCAAATGTGATTAGTACATCACATAAAGGCAAAGAGAAAGTGGTTGAGCCCCTTAGTATGCCTGACATTTCTACAGGGCATTCTCATGTTGAGAGTCTAGTGGCTCAGAGATAAGCCTTGATGAGGATCTTGGGATACCAGCTATGAGAACACTTGGTATAAAGAAGGCTATGGAAGCCATGAATCTAGAAGATCTGGGAGAGTGAAGAATCCTATGCAGAGGTTTACCTATGATGGTTATGTGGCACATCACTATGCATACATGGCAAAAGTTGTACATGTTGTAGAGCCCACATGCATTGATGAGGCTGTTGGAAATGTGTGTTGGGAGAAAGCTATGGATGAGGAGATGGATGCACTATATGGAAATGAGACTTGGGATTTAGTGCAATTGCCTGAAGGCAAGAAAGCCATTGGATGCAAGTGGGTGTACAAAGTAAACATAACAGTGATGGAAGCATAAGCAGGTACAAGGCTAGATTGGTAGCCAAAGGCTATGCGCAGACATATGGCATTAATTATGAGGAAACTTTCAGCCCAATTGCTAAGATGGCAATAGTGAGAGTTGTGATAGCAGTGGCTACATCAAAGCATTGGTCTTTACATCAGATGGATGTAAAGAATGCATTCTTGCATGGGGATTTGTAGGAAGAGGTGTATATGTTGCAGCCACCTGGTTGTGAGGATGTGAGTCACCCCGAGCATGTTTGCAGGTTGAAGAAAGCCTTGTATGGCTTAAAACAAGCACCAAGAGCATGGTCTGACAAGATTTTTGAATATCTTGTCACTATTGGCTTTCATGTAGCCAATGCAGATTTCTCGTTGTATGTGAGACACAGTGATAGAGGGGTTGTGCTTGTTGACATCTATGTAGATGACCTGATCATTATGGGGGACCATGATGCAGAGATCTTTGATGTAAAGATCTTGCTTAGACAGAAGTTTGAGATGAAGGATCTGGGGGAGCTCAGATATTTCTTGGGCATTGAGGTGATTAGGTCACCACATGGTATTGGATTACTGCAGAGACAGTATGGCTTGGACATGTTGTCCAAGTATGGTATGACAGGCTGTAAACCTATCTCAGTGCCATTGGGTTCAGAATGGCAAGTTGAGTGCATATTCAGGAGAGATTTTGGAGGATCCTACTATTTATAGGCGCATAGTAGAAAGCTTGATCTACATGACAATCACCAGGCCACGTTTGAGCTATGCTGTTGGGTTGGTGAGTCAGTTTATGCAGGTTCCTCGGAAGCCGCATTTGGATGCATTGAGACGCATACTGAGATATGTGAGGTCTACTTTGCATTGTGGACTATTTTATGAAACTAGGACAGAGATATGTGTACATGGGTACACATATGCTGAGGTACACAGATGCTGATTGTTGGGCTGGTAGTATCTCAGATAGAAGATCTACTAGTGGTTTCATGTTTTCTTTGGGGAGTGCTGCTATGACTTAGAGTAGCAAGAAGCAGCCTACGGTTGCTCTATCCAGTACAGAGGCCGAGTACAGAGGTGCTGCTATGGCAGCATGTGAGGTAGCTTGGTTGAGAAAGCTACTTGCAGATTTGGGTCTATCAGTGGATAGACAAGTTGTCATTTTCTGTGACAACATTAGCAGTATACAGTTGGCCAGGAACCCAATTTTTCATGCTCGCACGAAGCATATAGAGGTCCACTACCATTTTGTCAGAGAGAAGGTTTTGGCAGGAGACGTTGACCTTGTTAATGTCAGCACACAGGATCAGGTCGCTGACATCTTCACCAAAGCATTGGGTACAGAGAAGCTCCGCAGATTCAAGGCTTCACTTGGTGTACATGAGATGGAGTTGAGCTCGAGGAGGAGTTTTGAGATATCGAGCTCATCTAATGAGGTGGTTTGGACACTGATGACCCATCTGGGGGATAGGCCCCACACTTACACCACTGGCATGGTTGGTGAGATCATGGGTGATATGCGGCCAGTGGGATGACAAGTTGTGTGACAGCCATTCTAGAGACCTGGCAGAGTTATAGCGCCAGCTCATTTAGTTGGGTTCACACTATAGAGAACCCTAGTATGTATTTGGTTGAGTACCTTTTCGTTGTGTGTACTCTTATCTTTGTATATGATGTGTTGAGTGTTGAGTGAAGAAGAAGAAGATTTTCAGCCTCTCACCTTGTGTGTTCTCTTTTAGGGTTTTGTGAGTGTGTGTGTGTGCTTGCAAGAGCTCAAGCTCTCTCCTCCCCTGCATCTTTTCACTTCATACAAATTCTCGTATAGGGTTTTAACATGGATCACTCCATGTGCTTGGGGTGGAGATTTGATTGCATGGTTCTACATATTAATATTGTATGATATAGCATGGTATCATCATATATACATTTTGTGTGCACAACCTTGTCATAAACCTATCATGTTTTGGCAAGGGGATCTGTTGGTTCAAGTTATCGAATTTGCTATCCAATCTACTAGGTGTGCCAAGTGTGGCCTTGTGCACTTACTCTCTCCATTGACCTCATGGGAACCCATTTATCTATTAGCCTCATGCACACACTCTTAGCCATTTATGCATATGAACATAGCAAAGGCATTATGGGAATGTGGAAGGTCAAATGTCAGGAAGGTAGTTTAATGGTCTCATTCATCAGTATAACTACCTTTGTATCATGTGTATGAGCATGAGGAGTTCTTGGAAATGAACAAATGAAGCTTCAATGGCAATCTCTACCTTTTCTATGTCTCTGTGTTTTTGTTCTTTATATGTGAATTATATGTGAAAGTGTGATCATGTGGAGTTCTTGGAAATGAATAAATGAAGCTTTAATAGCAATCTCTATCTTTTCTATGTCTTTGTGTTTTTTTCCTTTACATGTGAAAGTGTGATCATGAGTAGTACTTGGAAATGAATGAATGAAGATTCAATGGCAATCTCTATCTTTTCTATACATGTGAAAGTGTTCTTTGTTGCAATGTGCTTTAGATATTAAAGCTTTCTCTTTAAAACTCAACAACCCAACTAGTGGTGTAAGTGTGGAAGCCATCACCCATGTAAGTCATCAATATCCACAGTACTAGTGAATCTTGATATCTCAACAATGCTTAGTAGCTCTTGGGCACATTTTGGCCTTTTGTAACCAAACTCTTTACTCTTACACCCTTAGCACATTTTGTCCTTCCACAACTTGACAATTCATTGGGTAGCCCCTTGGTCTTTTCTTTATACTTTATTTTTCTTGGTACTACTATATTAAGTAAGTAACAACTTTCTTTGTCCTATGATTTGACATAAGGGTGACAACATCCTCTTATAAACAATGATTCTACCCATGTAAGGAATGATGACTTTAAGGTTTCTAGGCCATTTTGTGGAGAGGTTTTCTTGTAGACCAACACTTGTGTTGGGCTCAAAGGAATTTTCTTTATGCTTGAGGTCGAGGGGAGCTGAATTTACCTTTTGAGTTGTTGTTGCTCTTCCTCAATCCTTTACTTTGCGTTTTTTGGTCCTTTTAGGTACCCATTTCTACTTTGGCTCAGCTAGCTTGTTTATTAGCATTGAGCATAACGATGATTCTTGATGTTCTTTGGCTCTTGTGATTTATTTTTTATGGCCACCCTTTGTTGACTTTATCTTTAGCAACTAAATCAAGATTTATCCTTGATAATATCCTTGGGCCTTAAGGGAGCGTTATGTAGCTATCCATCTTTGGGTGGCTAGATCATTTCTTTATCTATTTTTTCTTCATCACTTTGGGATTTATTCCATCTTGTCATATGTATTCTACTATAGGTCTGGTATAACCTGCTCTGGTTGCTTGACCTTGGATTTTGGAGAGGTATGGGATACAATTGGTACCCATGCATGTCGAAATTTTCCCCTGATGGTGGTAAAGTGGAGACAACATAAATTGTTAGTTATTTGGCTTTTGGAGAGGTATGGGGTACAACTGCTAGTGTCCATGCCTGCCGAAGTTTTCCCCTGCTGGTGGAGCAATGGTGGAGACAACATAAATTGTTATAGTTATTTGGCTATTTTTTTGTTTCTCCTATGGTTCCTCCTCAATTTTATCTTATATTTCTCTGCTTTAGGTATGACTTTTGGCTTGTATGCCCGGGTTTATGATAAAGTTGGAAAGGGTTAGGGTTATCAATTTTTTTATAAAGCTTGTAATTTACAAATGATTAAAGTTATCAGCTTGTTAGGACTTGCTTATAATAGAGTGAGAAATATTTGGATCTCCAATAAGACTTGTCTTTGTTCTCCTTTCACAAGAACAAAACTCATGGATCTTTACTTGAATTTAATAGTTGTTGTAGTCCTTGGTCAATGTTATAGTCATGTCTAGCAGTCCACCCTCTTCTAAGGATGATTTCTTCTAGCATAGTTCTTGTAGCCATGACAAAGAAACTACCTTCCATGGGGTAGATTTTATGTGGAACTTAAGCTTCATAACATGTCTTCACACTCATTATATAGTCTTGAAATAGTTTTCACTGAGGCCTTTATGGGCTGAAGGATTAGTTTGTCTATTGGAGCCTATTTTTTTGTTTCTATTTCCTTCTTTTTATGTCCTCATCTTGGTGTTGGATGGCTTTGATTTGTTCATAGAAGAGAAGTCCATATGAATATTTAAGTTTGCTCTCATCGAAGAATCCTTCTATTTGGACCTATCTAATGTTTCTAAGCATATAGCTCCTCCCGAAGTCAATTTATAGATCTTAAAAGGACCCATCCCTCTAAGGTTAAGTTTTTGTTTATTTTTCTTGAGGTTATATAGCAGGACCCAATCCCTGATGAAAAACAGGTAGAGGGAGAGGAGACACACACACAGGAGCAAACCCTAATGTATATTACAAACCCTAACCATAGAGGGAAGCCATCTCCCTTCTCACACAATGCATAAAGCCATAATCCATAATACACAACTCACACTATGTGTTGTGTCCACACACAGCTAACCCTAGCTAATGTCCACACACTATGACCAGCTAGACGCGGTCATTTATGTCTCACACATGGTGCTATCTAACATGCCAGCATATAGCATAGCTGGCACAATCTGACATCATCGAGCTTGAATCTCAACAGTCCCTCTCAAGCTCATAATGTACTGCCATAGATGAAGATGTAGATGAGCTTGGGCTATCAAAGCTCTCAACACTCCCCCTCAAGCTCATCCCACGTACTCCCAACATAGTACAGAAGTACTCAAAATTCTCCCTGCTAAGTGGCTTTGTAAAGATGTCGGCCACCTGCTCTTCAGTCTTCACATACTGCAGATCCACTGTACCATCCAGCACTTTCTCTCTGACAAAGTGATAGTGGACCTCTATGTGTTTGGTCCGCGTATGAAAAACTGGATTCTTGGCCAACTGTATGCTACTCATGTTGTCACAATGAATGACAACCTTGCCATCAATAGGCTCACCCAAATCAGCAAGAGACTCTTTAACCATACTCCTTCACATGTAGCAATGGCTGCACCCCTGTATTCAGCCTCTGTACTAGATATAGCAACATCAGGTTGCTTCTTGCTACTCCAACTCACCACTGCACTTCCAAATGTAAAGGCATAACCACTAGTAGACCTCCTTTAATCTGCGCCTGTGTAGCCATGTATATCCAAGCCTTTACCATGCTCATAAAGAAGACCATAATGTGTAGTGATCTTTACAAATGGCATAATGCGTCTCACTGCATCCAAATGAGGTTTTCTGGGGCGGCTCTGCATAAATTGGCTTACTAGCCCCACAGCATAACTGAGATCCAGGCGTGTGATAGTCATGTAAATAAGGCTTCCAACCATCTTTCTATACATAGATGGATCATCTAACTCTTCACCAAAATCAGCCACCAGCAACTTCACATTCTGCTCCAAAGGTGTACTCATTGGCTTACACAATGTCATCCCATATTTTGCCAACATATCCAATGCATATTGGGGTTGCACTAACCATGTACCTGCATGGTCTTTGATCACTTCAATTCTAAGAAAATATCTTAATTCACCCAAGTCTTTCATGTCAAACTACCGACTCAATGCCTTCTTGACATGCATAACATCTGTAGCATGATCTCCTGTGTGACAATCAAGTCATCCACATAGATGACAAGTAAGACAATCCCATGATCTATTTTCTTCACATAGAGTGAAGAATCTGCTATAGAAACCTAAAATCCAAGGGAGATAAGATATCGGCACATCTTATCACTCCAAACCATATAATGCTTTCTTTAATCTACATACATGAGTGGGATACATATACTTCTGGCTGTGCCATATAAACTTTCTCTTGTAGATCACCATTTAGAAATGCATTTTTCACATCCATTTGATGCATTTCCTAACCATTTGCTGTAGCCATAGCAATGACTGATCTCACTATTCCCATCTTTACAACTGGACTAAATGTTTCATCATAGTCCAAGCCTTGGGTTTGTGCATAACCCTTAGCTACCAATATTGCTTTATGGCGTTCAATGGAACCATCTGACTTGCATTTCACTTTGTAAACCCATTTACAACCAATGACATTTTTGCCTTGTGTGGTAAGGCACAAAATCCCATGTTTCATTATGAACCAAAGTGTCCATCTCAACATCCATTGCCTTCTCCCATACATGCTTCCCAATAGCTTCTGTATAGCATGTAGGTTCCACATGATTCACCAAAGAGGTCATATATGCGTAATGCATAGCAAAATCATGATATGTCAACCTGTCAATTGGATACTTGACCCTTTGGGATCTCCGCAATGCATGCAGATCACTCTGAACACCTGTCACTCTAGCATGTGGAGGCACATATCTATCCTGTCTTGCACCAGGTGTGCGTAAAACTGGTATGCCAAACTCTCTGAACTTGACAACTCATAACCTGTAATGCAAATTCCTTCAACCTTCTTTTTCCCTTTATCCACACAACACTACTCCCAATGCTCACACTCTCATGTCTCAAGCATCTTGACCATGGACGTATAGTGCTACTCTCAGACTCTGCTGGCCCAGACATAGAGATAGAACTTGCTTGTGGCAAGTTCACATGCACATCAGCATCAAGGGAATCAATGACACCCTCATCCTTTGCTTTGTACCAACTAGCAAGTTCAACAAACACCACATCTCGTGAGATAACCACTTGCCTAGTTTGTGGATTGTAACATTTATATGCCCTGCGATCCTATGCATATCCAACAAACACACACTTTTCTGCCTTAGGATCCAACTTCCTCCTTCTCTCGTCAGGCACATGTACATAAGCTATGCAACCAAACACTTTGAGGTGTCCAATGTCTAGCCTAAAACTTGTAAGCCGCATCTCTGGCGTACTTCCATATATGGTTACTGTGGGTGTCTTATTAACTTCACAAATGCCTCTATTCTTCCTCTCAGCAACACCATTTTGCTGAGGTGTATACCTGCAAGTTAACTGCCTTCTTATGCCATGCTTTCTCAAGAAATGCTCAAAAGCATGTGAGGTGTATTCACCACCTCCATCTGTTCTCAAACATTTTATCCAAGAGCCATATTGCTTCTCTCTGCAAAAGCTTTGAAGTCCATAAACTTTCCCAACACTTCACTTTTCTCTCTGAGAAAGTAAATCCAAGTCATTCTGCTGAAATCATCAATGAATGTCACATAATATAAGCTGCCTTTAATGGATGGGTTTTGTGCAGGACCCCATACATCGCTATGAACTATCTCAAGTGGCCTACTACTCATGTTGCCTTCTCTAGGAAACGGCAATCTCTCCTGCTTTCCAAACTAACAAGCATCACAAACATGCATATTCCCATCATACTTGAATCTATGTAGCCCACTAACAATGCCAATTGCCTGCATGTTCTTTAACCTTTGTATGTTCACATTGGTGCAACAACATCACAGGCAAGGTAAAGTCAAGGGGACAAAAGCCTTGGAATTTCTCACAAGAGATTTGGGAAGAGGATCCTTTTATGCCACATGTTAATGTCCTGTACCACATTTCCGCTTTTAGAGAACATGGCTGATTTCAACTCAAGAATCCTAGCATCCAGCTTAAATAACCTGCCTTCTTTCTTGCCTTTGGTAATGACTCTACATCCATTTTTGAAATCCTCAACGAAGCAACCATGCTCATTGAAACGAACCTGTAATCCCTGTTCCACCATTTGACCAACTGAGGCCAAACTTTTTGTAATAGAAGGCCCATACAAGACATCTGCCCCGTAGACTTTGTTTCACCATTGTGCATAACCAATGGTACACTTCCAACATGTGTAATGGCATGTTGGGTATCATCTCCTGTTTTCACATAGCCTTTCACATCCATAGGCTTCATATGCTCAAACCATTCGCCCATGACAAGTCATATGGTTTGATGCTCCAAATTCCATATACCAAGTGTCATCATTTTCACCATTCGACATCATAGATCCCACAACATGTTTCATGGCAAACAAGTGATTTGCACTGCTATCATTACTGCTTGATGCATAATTTCCACCATGTTGTGCATAATGTCCACCATGTTGTACTCTACCCCCTCTCAAATCATTTTGTTTGTGGAAACAATCACGTGCCATATGACCAAATTTCCCACAGTAATGGCATTCCACATTTTGCATAGATGTTTGTTGGCCTTGCCAACGTCCTCTACCATGAGGATTACCTCTGCCTCCTGAGGGGTATATCCACGACCACCTCTAGCACCATATGTAGGCTGAAAATTCTGTTGTGGGTGGTGACCTGTCCTGCCATCCACGACCATTACCACGGCCACTATCTATCCCCTTTGTGAATAGAAAGCCTGATTCCTGCCATTATCATCATGCCTAGTAGATGCATCATGAAAGGAATCACTGAGTTTGATTTCCTCAACAAGCAAGAGTGAAACCAACTCATCAAAATCTGGTAAACCTATACTCCGAACCGAGATGGATGTATCAAAAGACTTATAATCCTTGCCAAGACCACGCAAGGTAATGTCTACCACCAAATCATCATCAGGCATCGGGGCATTGATTGTTGCCAATGCATCTGCATACTTCTTCATCTCTTGTACATAATCATGGATGCTCCTTCCTTTCCGTTTCACATCATGAATCTGTTGTCGCAAACTGAGACTTGCGAGCACTAGTGTCTGTTGTACATAATCATGGATGCTCCTTCCTTTTCGTTTCACATTATGAATCTGTTGTCGCAAACTCAGACTTGCGAGCACTAGTGTCTGTATCAAACAGCTTTACCAATGTATCCCATGCATCCTTGGGATTCTCAGCATCATGTATATGTATGAGTATAGCATCCGAGATACATATAGACAAATAATGCAAAACTTTGTATGCTCTTTCTGACCATTGCTTTATGAGCTATAACCTGTTGGTGTGTAGGTTGTCGGGGTAGTTCCGGCTCTGGCTCCGCACCTGTAATAAGATTCCAAAAACCTTTTCCCTTTAGAAAACTTTTAATCATGTACTTCCATGTCTGGAAGTTCTTCCTATCTAACTTTTTACCCATAATTTGTACTGGATTGTCAGACATATTTGCTCAATGCAAATGCACCTTCCACACACGTCCAAATCTATAAACGAGCCTTCCTCAGCTCAATCACATTCTAATAAGTGTTCCAAATACTCCAAAGCAATCAACAAACTTCACTTTTGATGTAGAAAATCAAACTAATTGCATCCAAAATGAACTGGCATACGTAGTCCAAGGTACCCTATTTTGGCGTGCTTTCCAAGGCTTCAAATTATAATGTAGTGGTTCAATCAAGTGTGGATAACTTGTATTGACACCTAAACAAGCTCAATGTTGCATATCAACACCAACCAAGGTGCGTACATACCAATTTTGTCAAACCCCCTTCTCTGTTTTTGAGAAAAACTAGTAAAACCAGAAAAACCAGTAAAACCAGTAAAACCAGTAGTAGAATTGCTCTAATTTCTTCAATGCTTGTCCAAATTGGGAGACCAGCATTCATTAGCTTAGCAATGATGTCCACTGACTCCATGTAAAAGGAATTAGACCGATTGTTTAAGATGAGAGTAATTAGCCGATTAATCACACTCTGTTTCACTAATCACAATAGACCGCCTGTTTAATCAGCTCATTTCCAGCACCATAGTGCATAATTGCTTCAACCAATCATGTAGCTTCCTTATCAAGTGTATGTACCACACAATTGCTAAGTCAATTTTGGAATTTATCAAACACAACACTTGATTTGTGGCCTCCACTTAGCAAAAATGTGAAAAAGTACTCTGTTTTTGCATATCTGGCTGCACTGCCTGCTCCTAAGGGAATTTGGGATGTTTGTAGTGTCAATTGAGAGCATGTATAGTTGCCTAAAACTCCAAGGCATGTGTATAACCCATCAATTGTCTGATTTTTACAAAAAACTAGCTCTAATTTCATCAAAAATTGACCTCTCTTCTCTGTTTTGTGAGAGCTTCAAAAACAGTAATTTTTCAATCACTCAAATGCATCATACTTGCTCCAAATTCATTGTAGGGCTTGCACATGAGTTGCCAATACATTCCCATTTGCCAGATACATATTTCTTTATCAGATTTGCATCTATTTGCCTCATACATTGACCACACTCAAGCTTCAATGGAGAGCTTGCAAAACACCAAAATTTTCTTTTGCTTTGGGCAACCCTAATTTGCCTTGTTTGTGCTTGAATCACCTAATCCGCTCAAGGGTGTTTATTAGTCCTTACTCGATAGGCCAAGCTCTCAGATCTAATAGAAATCGGTATGCTCCAAGCTTCAAAGCATCAATGGCAAGCTTCACAGCTTCTTCTCCCTGTTCTCTCACTCACTCATAAACCCTAATAGAGAGCACGAGGCTCTGATACCATGATGAAAAACATTTAGAGGGAGAGGAGACACACACACAAAAGCAAACCCTAATGTATATTACAAACCCTAATCATAGAGGGAAGCCATTTCCCTTCTCACACAATGCATAAAGCCATAATCCATAATACATAACTCACACTATGTGTTGTGTCCACACACAGCTAACCCTAGCTAATGTCCACACACTATGACCAGCTGGACGCGGTCATTTATGTCTCACACATGCTGCTACCTAACATGCCAGCACATAGCACAGCTGGCACAATCTTACATGGAGCTTTAATCTCAACAATCCCCACTTTGAATATCTTGGTCTTAAATGTTCGAATCGAAGTAACTTTTTCTCCTTTTCTTTTCAACATACATGCCCACCAATAAGTATAGCCTAGCCCCATCTAGTTTTTCAAGTCCTATGTGTCTTTCACATAAATCATGGTGGGGCCAGTCCATTCCATTTGTTTGGCTTCTCTCAAAGTTGGAATCATGAATTTTATAGGGAGAATTGAATCTATTCCGAAGACCAAGTTGTATGGCATAGTCCCTGGCAACATTTTATAGGTAGTTTAATATGCCCATAGTGTTAGAAAGCTTTTGTTCCCAGTGTGTCCTAGAAGCTTTGACAATTTTCAAGAGCACTATACATATGAACTTGTTTGTTCTCTTAGCTTGTCCATTTGTTTATGGATAATAAGGGGAAGACTTATAGGATAACCATAATTCTTAATAATAGTGGTAATGGAAGCTTCAATTCCCAATATTGTTGAGATATCAAGCTCAGTGAGATTATGGTTGATATGCCATTAGTGGATGATAAGCGATGTGATATGCCACTTTGGAGTACTAGAGTTATGGCATAGTTATAGCGCCAACTCATATAGTTAGATTCACATGACCATTTGTATGTTATTGTAGGAGAGTACTTTCCCTTTATGTATGTACTCTTATGTTTTAGATATATGGTTGTAGAGAAGAGAAGAAGATAGAAGAAAATTCAGCCATCCATCTCTCTCTTGTGTGTGTGTGTGTGTGTGTGTGTGTGTGTGTGTGTGTGTGTGTGTGTGTGTGCAAGGAACTCAGGCTCTCCCTCTCCCCCACATTCTCTTTATGGTATCAAACTCTTGGATGTGTAGCTTAGTAATAGGTTGAGGAATCTGTGGCTAAGAGGTGTTAGGCAATGGTGCAAATGATTGAGAGAATAGAGCACGTCAAACTTGGGCCACAAAAGCGGGAGAAATGGATAAGATGTGATTAGTGATATGATTAGTGCTAATTGAGCTATGGGAAGACTAATTCATGTGAGAGCTGAGGAGGAAAGCAAGAGAAAACAACAAGCAAGCAAGGAAGCAGTACACGGGTAAGAGCATTGTCATCTCTTTCCCTTCTTGGTTTAGGTAGAACACCCCTTGGTAGCTCTGGGAGCTACACATCTCTGATTGAGGAGTTGTCTTTGCAAGCTTGGAGGTGCTTGTGTGGTACACAATACTTTGTACTACAATTTTGTGTCTAGAAAATGGTTTTGTGCATGTTTTGGTCTTTGTTTTATCACTACAAGGTATTTTTAGCAGTTTTGGAAAGTTTTGGTGGAGAACTGTCTTTCGTCGAAATCTGGTTATCGCAGTGCAACAGTGCATTTTAGGAGTGCATACATTGTTTGCACATGTATTATTGATATGAGGTGTATGTACATGTACTCTCGTTAGATATGTTGACCTACAGATTGTGTTGAAGTACCATCTACAGGAGTCACAGAAGATACTGCTATGTTATAGGTTGCATACAGAAATTGTCTGATTACAGGTTTTTGATTGTTCAGGAAAACATATCTGACGAAATCAATAAGATTGCCAGTGAGAAGCTGGACAAGAATAACTTTCATGTCTAGAAGTTCAGAATGACCAATTTCCTAATGGGTAAAGGATTTTGGGACTATGTCAAAGTAGACAATGAGGATTTTGGGACTTCCATTGCACTAAATATAAAGACATTCAAGGATTGGAATCAAGGTACAAGGAAATTCATATATTGGCTTTTAATTAGTGTCATAGATACAATGATAGGACATGTACATGATGACAACACTCCACCAGTTGCATGGCAGAACCTAGTGTGTAGATGTTCCAAACTAATACAAAGGCAAGGAAACTACTACTAAAATAAGAGCTGCATATAGTGGAAAAGAAAATTATATCTATTAATGAGTATGCTTTAAAGATCAAGGGTATTGTTGAATCCCTTTGGTCTATCAATGTATTGGTGGAGGATAATGATTTGGTGAGTATATGTTTGAATGGGCTTGGCAAAGAGTATAAGCCATTCAAGACCTCCATTGTAGTGAGAGAGAATATTCCTAGCTTTCAGGACTTGTTGCCTATGTTGATCATAGAAGAAAAGTCTCTAGGTGAGGATTCTTCTTCACAAAGCAAGAACACATTAGAATAGGCCTTCTACTCCAATTCAGGTAGAGGAAGAGGTAGAGTTTGTGGTCAAGGCCAAGGTGGTGGCCAGCAAGGAAATTAAAATTTTGGACAACAATAGTCCAATGATTCGCAGAAGCAAGAAGCAATCATACATAGGTGGAAGAGGCCAGTCTAGAGGAAGGGGGAGCCAAAGAGGCCGAGGTGGTTTGGCAAAGAAATCAGAGTGCAAATAGCATAGAGTACTATTATTGTGGCAAACCAAGGTACATAGAAAAGGACTCCTATAAAAAGAAAAATGACATTCAAAGCAAAAAGTTGCAGCAAGGAAACTATGCATCATCTAGTAAACAGGGTGGTGATGATAGAAGTGAGTAGTAGCTGTTTGTGATGCAGCACATGCTCAATTCCAAAATAGGGGATGTATTAGGATCTCAAGATATATGGTATGTGGATTGTGGTGCCTCTAACCACATGACAAGTCATGCTGAGTGGTTTAGAGACATGCAAAAAATGAAAAAACCAGGTTATGTAGAAACAAGTAATGATATTGCGCATCCCATTACACTTGTTGGTAAAGTGCCATTGTCTATGCAGGATGGAAAAATGAAGTACTTGCCAGATGTACTTCATGTTCCAAATATTACAAGAAACCTAGTTTCTATGGATAGATGGTTGAGAAGGGTCAGCAAGTGAGATATAATCCTCAACCTGGTTTCTATTGGATAGATGGTTGAGAAGGGTCTACAAGTGAGATATAATCCTCAAGGATGTTTTATGAAAAACTTCAAAAATCAGTGTCGTTTGGTTACAAAGGGTAACAAAAATGGTAGGATATTTACTTTGGATGTGAACATGCCTGAGGTAAAGGCAGCCATGTTTGCACCATGGAGCAGGTGTCTTACAAATATTAACATATGGCACATGCACATTGGTCATGTGAATATAAAGTGGCTAAAGTCTATGTAGGCCCAAAATATTACTTTTGCAAGTTTGCCAAAGTTTAAGGTTGATGGTATGCATAAAGTATGTGAAGCATGCCAGCTTGGTAAAAGCAGGCCAAATATGTTTTCCCACATGAAAAGCATGTCAGTGGAAGGCCATTAGATATTATACATTCAAATGTATGGGAACCGACCAAGACTATAACAATTACAGGTCACAGGTATTATGTTACATTCATTAATAACCACACTAGGAAAGTGTGGGTTTACTTCATGAAGGAGAAAAGAGAGGTGTTTGCTCACTTTCAGATATTTAAAACCTTGGTCGAGAAGGAAAAAGGCATGCAAATAAAATGCATGAGATCAGATGGATGGTGGAGGAGAATATTTCTCCAATGAGTTCAACGATTTCTTGAGAAAGCAGGGAATCAAGAGACAGTTTACATGCAGGTACACTCCGTAACAAAATGGTGTTGCAAAAGAAAAAACAGGCACATTGCAGAAGTGGCACGTGCCTTGATGGTGGATGAAAAGAATATGACACATTATTTTTTGGAAGAATCAGTATTATCAACAAACTGATGTGTACATTATAAACATGACACGCACCGTAGTTGTTCATGGTATAACACCTAACAGAAGTTCATAGGCATAAGATTGGATGTGTCTCACTTGAAAGTGTTTGGGTGTATTTCATATGTACATGTTCTTGTGATGAAGTAAGAACAAAGTTGGATCCAAGGCATAGAAATGCATCTTTATTAGTTATGCTATGAGCAGAAAGGTTATAGATGTTATAATCCTACCACTCGTGAGTTGTAAGCACAGATGTCTTTGATGAGATGAGACCTGATATGCACCAACAATGAAGGCAACAGAAGATGTAGAAGTAAGAAGTGCTGATGCTACACCACATGTAGAGCAGCAATCTCATAGGTGCTTAGTGGACCTGGAGAGTCCTCTAATAGTGGATCCAATGTTAGCCCATGGTCAAGCAGGTTGAGGACAGATGTAGGTACACATGTATCATGCAAAGGGAAGGAAAAGGTAGATCGACCTTTTGTGCCTAATCATCAACAGATCACTCATATGTGGATGGTGACTTTAGCAGCTCTGAGCAGAGCCTTGATGAGGAGCTTGGCATTCCATCTGTGGTTACTCCTAGTGTAAGGAGAACTAGGGCTATTTTGAGGACACATGGCAATGATCCAAGTGTACACATGTTTACGAGGGTTAGATACCATGTTGATAGTTGAGACATCATGGATATATAGCCCATCATTATGAAGAAATATAGGAATTGGAGCCCACTTGTTTTGAACAAGCACTTGGAAATAAGAAATGGGAAGATGCCATGAACGAGAAGATGACAACATTCGATGCAAGTGTAACATAGGAGTTGGTGCCTTTGCCTTAGGAAAAGAAGGCAATTGGATGTAAGTGGGTATATAAAGTCAAGCATAACGCTAATGGTTTAGAGAGCAGGTATAAGGCAAGATTGGTTGCCAAAAACTTATGGCATTAACTATGAAGAGATATTCATCCCCGGTTGCAAAAATGGCAACCGTGAGAGTTATCATTGCTAGGGCTATAGTAAAGGGTTGGTCTTTACATCAGATGGATGTAAAGAATGCCTTCTTTCATAGTGATTTGCAAAGAAGAAGTATACATGATGCAGTCACCAGGTTATGAGAGTGATGCATACCTAAATTTTGTGTGCAGGTTATGCAAACACTTGTATGGCAAACACCCAGAGCATGGTCAAACAATATCAAAGGAGTATCCTATTACCATTGGATTTCAGATATCCAATACAAAATTGTCACTTCATGTGAAAAAGATAAATAGAGGGATCATGCTATTAGTCATCTATGTGGATGGCTTGATTATCATTGGTGATAGTGATGCTGACATACATGATGTCAAGAGGCTTTTGAAGTAGAAGTTTGAGATGAAGGATTTGGGTGAGTTGCGGTGTTTCTTGGGTATAGAGGTGGTGAGATCACCTCATGGAATTTTGTTATTATAGAGGTAATAAGGCTTAGACATGTTATCCAAGTATGGTATGGCAGGTTGTTAGCCTATTTCAGTGCCATTGGAGCAAAATGCAAAGCTTTCCGCCGCAGATACAAGTGAGCCTTTGGAGGATCCCACTACATACAAGCGCATAGGGTAGCTTACTCTACATGACCATTACTAGGCCATACTTGAGATATGTTGTTGGACTTGTGAGTCAGTTTATGTAGGCTCCTAGGAAGCCACACTCAGATGTGGCTATATAGATTCTTGGGTGCATAAAGTCTACAATTAATTGTGGACTTGTCTACGAGGCTAGTAGAGGGATACAGCTACATGGGTACACAAATGTTGATAGGGCTGGTAGTGTTGCAAACATGAGATCTACCAATAGTTTTATGTTCTCATTTGGGAGTGTTACTGTGAGTTGGAGTAGTAAGAAGTAGCCAATAGTGGCCTTGTCGAGTATGGAGGCAGAGTACAGGGGTGTTGCAGCTTGTGAGGTAGCTTGGTTTCAGAAGCTACTTGGTGATATGGTGGATAACGCAGTTGTCATTTATTGTCAGAACATGAGTAGCATATAGTTGGCCACTAACCTAGTACACCATGCTAGAACAAAGCACATTGAGGTGCATTATCACTTTGTGAGGGAGAAGGTTCTAGTAGATAGGTGATGTAGATCTGGTATATGTTAGCACAGAGGATCAGGTGGCTGACATCTTCACAAAGGCATTGGGCACATAGAATCTCCATAGGTTTAGGAGCTTACTTGGAGTGCAGTGTGTGGGGTTGAGCTCGAGGGGGAGTGTTGAGATATCTAACTCAACTAGTGCTATAGGAGGTAGACATTGATGACCCGCCTAAGTGATAGCTTCTGAACTTATACCACTGGCATGGTTGGTTTGATTATGGTTGATATACTACCAGTGGATGATAGGCTGTGAGATAGCCACTTTGGAGTACTAGAGTTATGGCATAGTTATAGCACCATCTCATATAGTCGGTCGGGTTCACACTATAGACTGACTATTTGTATATTGTTGTAGGAGAGTGCTTTTCCTTTATGTATGTACTCTTATCTTTTAAGTTATATGGTTGTAGAGAAGAGAAGAAGATAGAATAAACTTCATCCATCCATCTCTCTCTCTTGTGTCTTGCACTCTCTTATGTGTGTGTGTGTGTGTGTGTGCGCGCGCTTGCAAAAAGGAACTCAAGCTCTCCCACTCCCCCGAATTCTCTTTAAATATGTCCTAGAAGCTTTGACAGTTTTCAAGAGCACTATACATAGGACCTTGTTTGTGCTCTTAGCTTGTACATTTGTTTATGGATAATAAGGGGAAGACCTATAGGATAACCATAAATTATTCTTTTAAAAAAACTACACCACATCATTTACAAAATGATTCCCTCCATCACTTATGAGTTCTAGGGGACATCCAAACCTTATGATGACATTCTTATAGAGAAACTTGACAGTCGTCCTCAGGTGAGCCTTAACTATGGCTTTGGACTTGGCCTATTTTGTTATATAATCCATAGCTATGATAATATATCATGCTTGCATGCTTTTTCTTCAAGGCTAAAGGATCCAACAAAATCTATTCCCCACTTAGCAAATAGCTAACGGACATAATCATTTAGGTCATCCTATCCCTTTGTTGTTGTGGTATTATATGAAGCACTAGCACTCATCACATATTTTGATGTATTCCATAGCATCTCCAAAGATTTTTGACTATCACCACAATCTAGAATAGAGGACCTTGTGATAGCTATATTTCACTCTCAAACTTCCCTCTAGTAACTCTTGTGTGAGGTTGTTCAAGAATATCATTGTACTCATGCTCACATACACAGAGTCTTAGGATGTTATATCTCCATTTTCTATAGACTTGCCCCAAGATAAACCTGTACGGGACTATGGTATTGACTAATTGTCTCTTTCTTTTTAGGGACATTAATTCCTTCGAAGGGAATCCATGGCTCAAGAACTGAGCAATCTCATAGCTCCATCTTGGTACCTAAGCTGATTTAGAATAAAGGAGCATCTAATAGATTATCCTCAACTCCCGTTTGCTGACTCTTCACTCAAGATCCTTGACATATGGCTAGCTCTTACATGTGTTGACCCTTTTCTTACTAAGACAGTGAAATGAAACTCAAGAAGAAGCAACATATCCACCTTGTGATATGCCCTCTGGTGCATGGTTTGTTCACTAGATAGAGTAGGGCATAAACCATCAACAACCCTTCTCTCTTAGAGGTTGTCTAGTTCTTCTCTAGCTCATTAAATTGTCTACTAGCATACTAATTTAGGAAATCCATGTTCTTTTCTCCTAGTTGAATTAATATGCATCCTATGGAATAAGTTTATGCATCAATGTGCACATGGAAAATAATCTCCCATCTTGGTGCTCTCAGATTTAGAGCAGAGACCAAAGCTTGCTTTAGCTTATGAAACTCTTCCTCTCATTCCTCTATCCACACAAAGTAGACTAACATGGCATATAGAGGCCTAGAAATTTTGGCATTCATGACTATAAACCTCCATCAAACCTCCTATAATAACCCGTGTACCCTATAAATCTTTGGAAAACCTTTGGGCTTTCTAGACTCTCGAGTTCTACGAGATAACTCAAATCTTTCCTTCATTAGTTGGTGATCCCATTTTATGACACCACATGTTCTAAGATTCTCCCCTACCTAACCATGAATTTACATTTTTTGGTTAAAGCATAGCCTATAATACGCGCATCTTTCAACACTTGCCACAATCTGAGGTATGCTCTCTTCTCAACTTTGAGTTCACACAGATGTTATCCATAAGGACCTCTAAGATTTCTATAGAAATCCTTATATACAATGGGTATCAATCTTTGAAACATAGTTGGCACATTTGTGAGTCCAAATAGCATCACTTTGTATGAAAAAGCCCCATGCTCTATAATAAAGATGGTCTTATGTTGGCCTTTGGAATCTATGTGGTGGATACTTAATTATACCCAAAAAAATCCATCCAAGAAGCTCTAAGCTTCTTTTTCTACTACCCTTTTAAGCACATGTTTAGTATTAGGTAGGTAGTAGGTAGTGATCTCTCAGTGTGGAAACATCCTTTACCTTTTTCAAGTTCATGCATACATGGATCTTACTATTATTTTTTGGTACTATGACCATTGGTGAAACCCAATTAGTGTACTTAATCTCATATATGAAACCTAGAAAAATGAGCTTTTTGACTTCTTCCTTAATGGCCCTAGAATATGTTTTATTGTATACGTGTACATCTTTTACTTAACTAACCTTACACCGTGAATTGTATCCCCTACTTACTTCACTCCATTAATTCAGTCTCTTCATTAGGGGAGTGAAGTTAGTAAATATGCAAACCTTTTTAGGCTCTTCCCCTAGGTCGATTTATTTGGCATCTTGTCCATCGTAAGATACCCCCATTACTTTAGTTTTTCTGTTTTGTTATTGGTATACATACCTTCCTATTCTCAATCTTGTAGTTACTATAATGTGAGGGGATGTTTCTTGAGTCCTCTTCTAGGTCACTATCATTGGAACTCACTTCTAGAGATTCCTCCTTTGATTCATCCCTCATGTATAGTTATGTTTCTTCTTCTCCCTCCAAACTTGGAAGTCATTTTGTAGTTGATTAAGGCAAAATCAATGGAATTTTCCCTTTCTAAGTTTTTTGGCAATCTACTTTCAAAACCTTATGACTTGGTTTCTTCATTATATACTCCAATTGGAATAAAACTCCTTTGTAGCTCTCAAGGCTTTGACAAAGTGCAAATAATGGTCTTCATCCTTGAGGCTAGGTGAGTCTCTTGTTCTAACATGAATCGACTATTTTAACTTCCTCCAAAGAGGCTTATTTACTTTTATGGAATTCTGTGAGAAGTGCCTAGTGTTCTTCTAACACCTCCTCATCTTTATCATCATCATCTACCAACCCTAAGGTGTATAGCTTGGTGAAGCATGCACTAAAGCCTCTAAGTGGTACATTATATTCCCTAGGAGTTGTTTCTTCATGGTTTTCAATTGGTTTAATTCCTTTTGTTTGTACAAGTACGATGGATATGGTTTTGATAGGAATAATTTCATGACAATCGTTGTCAAAAACCTAAGTTCCCATGATTCTAGGACATGCACCCATTGTAACCAATAGGTGAATCCAATTTTCCTCCTCTTTAGGTTTTGGTATGAGACAATTAGATGTTTTTTGTCTTGCTTACACCTCTTACAGCTATGCTCATTCACTTGACAAAAGTTTAAGCTCTTTGAGCATGTTGTCGTATCAAACATTGGGTAGGCATCCTAGTTATATCTCTATAAGAATGGTTCTTTACAGTTCACCTTGATGGTACTAACCTCTTGGTAGAGGTAGATGTCATCTCTTCCCTAGTCATGGAACATTATTTGATGCATAAAAGGATGTCCAAGAATAACATCATAATTAGTGGGTCTTCCAAAGGCAACAATAGAAAGGTTATGCTCATTAGGCTGTACAACATTACTTCCACTTCGTTCATAATTCTTATAGGATTCCTAAATTACGATTGGCTAATTTGAGGAAAATTCTTAAAGGTTTTGGGGGCTTGCTTCCCCATTTACACCACATGTTTTTGGTTTTGTTGTGCTCACTCCCTCTCACCCATCTAGGATTACAGTCATGGTCATGCCCTCCATTTTGATTTAAAATGGTAGCATTCATATCATCACCTTTAAAGTACTTACTCAGTTTTGGTTGTGCTCACTCCCGCTCACCCATCTAGGGTTACAGTCATGGTCATGCCTCCATTTTCATTTCAAATGGTGGCATTCAAATCATCACCTTTAAAGTGCTTACTCAATTTTAGGGGCTTGCATCCCCATCTTCCCACACTCACCCATCTAGGATTACAATCATGGCCATGCCCTCCATTTTGGTTTCAAATGGTGGCATTCATATCATCACTACACTAATAAGCATGTCTTTGTGTACCTTCAGTGGTCTTTCCTTGATTTCTTGGTCGGTCTCACGTGCATCTCCTAATGGCTTGTGTTGGTTTTTCATCCATTGGTGGAATTCATTCCATGCTTCTGGTTTTCCTTTTAAATACTCCTCCATATTGAGATAGTTATAGAGGTAGAGAGGATTGCTCTCTAGGCTTATGTTTCTTCTTTGAGTTATGGCCTTATTGAGGGCACATTAGATATGGTCATAGACTCATCTTTTGAGCCAATGTACGAAAGAATGGTTCTTAATTAATTTAATTTAGACTATCATGGTACCCATGCCCCACTCTGACTCAGTTCTCTCCATGGTTTCTCCTATCATAGATTGTCCAAACGCAAGCTCCTCTAGTGAATATCTCATTCCCTCAGGACCTGGTCATGTAACACTATTAGGTTTCTTGCATCTTCTTGTGCATTAGCACTGTCATATTAAATTTTTTTAGCTCTTTTTGTGCTTCTCCATTCCCCCAATGTGAGTGGTCCCTTAGCTGTTGATCTTTTTGTGATTCTCACTTGAGACACTACCCTTGTTAGGTATTCACAGCCTCTTGTGTCTTTAATTGAGTCGAAAATAAGGTTTTTAACCTATTAAAGCATGTACTTGGTGTACCTCATTTTCACATTAATCAAAACTCTACTACTAATCATTCAATCGTGCAACATAGTCTCTCTCTAGAGCATCAATCATGTACTTGGTGTACTTCATTTTCACATCAATAAAACGTCTAATCATTAACATCATCTCTCTCTAGAGCATTGTCTACTCTCTCTAACTCTCTCTCATTCTTTCTCTCTCACACACAGAGCTATGGATATTTTCCACCCTCTAAATCTTCTTCTCTACAATGCTAAAAACTTTGATTTCTATCAACCCTCATGAGATACTATTATGATTGGCTCAAGGGTCTTGATGTATGGAAACATCATAATAGGTCATGTTGGTCCCTCTATTTCTAGTTGGTCCCACAGTATTGAGTCTCATACTTCACTTAACCTCGATATATCCTTTCTATTGGGTTAGGTTATTCTTATTACTTCTTAGGAAGGGTTTTCTTATACTTGGGTCTTGGTTTATATCATTCTTCCATGGACTTCTTGCCATTTCCAGGAGATCTTCCATTCTATCCATTAGGATCAATCCATCACTGCTTCTAAAACATCTTTAATCTCAATGTATCTTGGATTCTCCATCGGATCCTTGGTTTGTTTATGCCTCTCATCCCTATGGTCTTGCAACACTTTCTCCATGCTTTCTCCCTAAGTTCTTCTATCCTATCTGTGAGAATTGGCTTGTCAGGGTTTCCAACTCCCCACTTTTCTTCTAAGGTGATTTGAGTATAGGAATTTGGAACATCCTCAATCTCAAAATAACCTAGTAGATCTCTAGGGTCCCTATCCTTTGTTTCCTTTACCACCTTAAAACTTTGGGAAGTTCTTAGCTCAAATAATTATGTTGTAGGCTCATTTGGCACTATGCCTTACTTTTATTACAGTTCCTACTCTTTTTTTTCCCTTTCTCCTTTTAGAGGTCTCTGATGCAAAGGAAGTTGTGGATACGGCTCTCTAATCTTACAATTGCTTGGCTTGGGTCCTTGTCACAACATTATATAGTACTTCTTTTTTGTTCTTTTTCATCCTCTAAAGAAGATGACATCAGACATGACACACTAACTATTCCCAACCATTCGGCAAGAGGTGATGTACTCATCAAGGGATTTTGAGTCGTTGGCTTGAGAGGGCATCCACCACTAATCAAATGATCAATGCCACACTTCATACACCATCTAACCAAAGGTGGTAAGCTAGTAGTAGAGCTACTGCTTCTAGGTCAGCTCTCATTAGGCAATCGGCCACTCCATCAAGGGATTTTGAGTTGTTGGCTTGAGAGGGCAGCCACCACCCTACTGATCAATTGATCAATGCACAAATTCAAATACCATCTATCCAAAGGTGGTACACTAGCAGTAGCAACTTCTAGGTTAGCTCTGATTAGGCAATCGGTCACTCATCAACAACAACCACCACTGTTCAAATGATCAATGCCACACTTCAAAACCATCTATCCAAAGGTGGTAGGCTAGCAACAGCTACTTCTAGGTTAGCTCTCATTGGGAAATTTTCCACTCTAGAGGGTCTTAGAATCTAAAGAAGGATAGTGGAGCTTATCTTGATGTATTGATATCTCTTGGTCTATAAGCTTTAGATGTTGTTTTCATTAGGGTGGTCCAGTCTAGGTACTCAACATAGAACACTGGTGTGTTAGGAGGTTTCATCAATAATTTTCTCAGCCCATGTTAGGAGGTTTCATCAATAATTTACTAGCCTCATAGGGGTAGTTTCTAATAGGGACAATTAAGGAGGTAACACTGGAGGTGGAATCTCCATGTCCCTATAAGGATTCCTAATAACAATTGGGCTTAGTTAATCTACATCTGCACATGTGTGGGAGGTGGCGATGTGCAAAGATAAGGGTTGTGGGGGTGCCAGAAATTATAGCCCTCCAGACATCCTCATCATCATTTGTTGGGGGCATGGTAGCAGTTGGTCAATTCATGATTTCAGTATCTTTTACAATACCCCCACAAGTGGTTCACTCTCACTCTATGAGGACTGGGAATTCATGGGCTTTGTGGTTGATTCTACAAATAGCACACAATGTTAATTCTCATCTAGGAGCTAATGAGAATTATTGGGTCTATATTTGAGTACTCCTTTGAGCCCTTTGATCATAGCATTAGCATTTTCTATGTCTTTGGCACTCTTATTGAGATATCGAGCTCACTTAGTGCTGCAAACATTGATGACCCATGTGTGTGATAGCTTTTGCACTTATAGCACTAGCATGGTTGGTGAGATTATGGTTGATATGCCGTCTCAGTGTGGTGGATGACAGGCTGTGTGATAACCACTTTGGAGTACTAGAGTTATGGCATAGTTATAGCACCATCTCATATAGTCGATTGAGTTCATACTATGGACCGAACATTGTATATTATTGTAGGAGAGTACTTTCCATTATAATATGTACTCTTATCTTTTAGTTATATGGTTGTAGAGAAGAGAAGATAGAAGAAATTCAGCCATCCATCTCTCTCTTATCTCTCTCTCTCATGTGTGTGTGTGTGTGTGTGTGTGTGTGTGTGTGTGTGTGTGTGTGTGTGTGTGTGTGTGTGTGTGTTTGTTTGTTTTTGTAAGGGAATCAAGCTCTCCCTCTCACCCACATTCTCTTTATGGTATCAAAGCACCGGTTTATGTGAGATCTAAGGAGGCATGCAAGAGGCAAGAACACAGTAAGAAAGGAAGCAATATGCGGATAAGAGCATCATAATCTCTTCATCTTCTTATTTAGTTATGACACCCCCTCTCTAGCTTCGGGAGCTACACATCTTTGATTGAGGAGTTTTATTTACAGGCTTGAAGATGCTTGTGTGGTGTGATGTACTTTGTACTATAAAAATGGGATAAATTATGCTTCGGGCACATTTCAATCTCCATTTGGTCACTGTAAGGTGTTTTCAACAACTTCGGGAAGTTCTTGTTAAGAACTCTCTGGTCAAAATGTGAATATTGTAGTACAACATTGCATTTTGGGAGTGCAGACAATGTTTGCACATGTATTGTTGATCTTAGGTGTATGTACATGTACTCTGTTCACATCTAGTGACATACTGGTTATATTGAAGAACCATTACAATAGTCACTTAAAGGTTGCATACAGGTTTTTGGTTGCAGGAAAACATGTCTGACAGACTTAATCAAATTATTAGTGATGAGCAGCTAGACAAAACTTCCATTCTTGGAATTTTAGAATGACCAATTTCTTGATGGGTAAAGGATTTTGGGACTATGTCGAAGGAGATAATGAGGAGCCTCCAAAGTTGTCCGAAAAGAATGCCACTCTAGCAGATATAAAGGCATTCAAGGATTGGAACCAAGGTGCAAGGAAAGCCATGTATTGGCTTTCAATCAATGTCAGATGATAGAACACAAATAGGATGCCAACACTCTAGCAGTTACATGGAAAAACCTAGTCTGGATGTTCTAGACCAACACAAAGGCAAGGAAATTGCAACTAAAATAAGAGCTACATACTATGGAGAAGAAAAGCATGTCTATCAATATTTATGCTTTAAAGATCAAGGGTATTATTGAATCCCTTGGGAATGTATCGATGAAAGATGATGATTTAGTGAGCATATGTCTGAATGGGCTTGGCAAAGAGTACGTGCCATTCAAGACCTCCATTGCAGTCAACAGAGAATGTTTCCAACTTTCAGGACAAAGTGTCTATGCTAATCATAAAAGAAAAGTCTTTGGGTGAGGACTCTTCTTCATAAAGCAAGAACACATCAAAATAGGCCTTCTACTCTAATTCAGGTAGAGGCAGAGGTAGAGGTTGTGGTCAAGGCCAAGGTGATGGCTGATATGAAAACCAAAATTATGAACAACAATAGTCCAATGAGTCACAGCAGTAACCATATACATGTGGAAGAGGCCAGTCTAGAGGCAAGGGAGCCAAAGGTGCTGAGGTGGTTGGCAAAGAAATCAGAGTGCAAATAGCATACCAGGGCACATGGCAAAGGACTGCTTTAAAAAGAAAAATGACATTAAAAGTGGAAAGTTGCCGCAAGGCAACTATGCATCATCTAGTAAACAAGGTGGTGATGATAGAAGTGAGCAGCTTTTTGTGATGCAGCACATGCTCAGTTGTTCCACAATAAGAGATGTGTCAAGATCTAAAGATATATGGTATGTGGATTCTAGCATGTCTAACCACATGACCAATCATGGTGAATGGTTTAGAGACATATAAAAAATGAAAAGCAGGCTATGTAGAAACAGGTGATGATACTACGCATCCCATTATGCATATTGGTAAAGTGTCATTGTCTATGTAGGATGGAAAAATGAAGTACTTGGAAGATGTACTTTATGTTCCAAATATTACAAAGAACTTGGTTTTTGTTGGACAGATGGTTAAGCAGGGTCTGCAAGTGAGGTATAATCCTCAAGGATGTTTTTTGAAAGTCTACCAAAATCAGTATCACTTAGTTACAAAGGGTAACAGAAATGGTAGGACATTTACAATTTTGGATGTAAACATGGCTGAGGTAAAGGCAACCATGTTTGCGCATGAAACATGTGTCATTGGTAGATATTAATATATGGCACAAGTGCATTGATCATGTGAATATACATACTAAAGTCTATGCAAGCTCAAAATATTATTGTAGGTTTACCAAAGTTTAAGGTTGATGGTATGCGCATAAAGTATGCGAAGCATGCCAGCTTGGTAAGCAAGCCAAACATGCTTTTCCACATGAAAAGCATGTCAATGCAAGGCCATTAGATATTATACATTCAAATATATGGGACCGACCAAGACTACAATAATTGTAGGTTACAAGTATTATGTTAATTTATTAAAATGATTACAGCAGGAAAGTGTGGATTTATTTTCATGAAGGATAAAAATGAGGTGTTTACTCACTTTCAGAGATTTAAAGTCTTGGTTGAGAAGGAAAAACTTATACAAATAAAATGCTTGAGTTCAGATGGTGGGGAAGAGTATTTCTCTAAATGAGTTTAGTGAATTCTTGAAGAAGCAGGGAATCAAGAGACAGTTTACATACAAGTACACTCCGCAACAACAGAATGGTGTTGCAGAAAGAAAAACTAGGCACATTGTAGAAGTGACACATGCCTTGATGTATGAAAAGAATATGCCACATTATTTTGGGAAACCAAAGTTTCAACTTCTTTGTACTTTATAAACAGGACCCCCACTACAGATGTTCATAGTATGATTCTTGAACAAAAGTTTACAGACATAAAATTGGATGTCTCTCACTTGAAAGTGTTTGGGTGTATTGCATATATGCATGTTTCCAAACGAAGTGAGAATAAAGTTGGATCCAAAGGTAGAGAAATGCATCTTCATTGGCTATGCTTGGAGCAAAAAGGTTATAGAATTTATAATCCAACCACTCATGAGATGCAAGTAAGCAGAGATGTTGTGTTTGATGAGATGAGTAGCTTGTATGGACCAAGAGTGCATGCAACAACAAAAGATGAAAATGTAAGAAGTATTAATGTTGCACCACATATAGAGTAGAAATCACAAGTGCTTAGTGGAACTGGAGAGTCCTCGGGTAGTGGGTCCAATGTTAGTCCATGGTCAAGCAAATTGAGGATAGATGTAGATACACATGTATCCTACAAAGGGAAGGAAAAGGTTGACCAACCTTTTTGTTCCTGATCTATGGATGGTAGCTCTAGTGGATTTGAGTAGAGCCTTGATGAGAAGCTTGGCATTCAATCTGTGGTTACTCCTAGTGTAAGGAGAACTAGGGCTATTTTAAGGACACCTAGTAGTGATCCAGGTGTATGCAGGTCTATGAGGGTTGGGTACCCCATTGACAGATTGAGATGTGATAGATATGCAACCCCCATCATTATGCTTACATGGTTAAAGCAACACAAGAATTAGAGCCCACTTGTTTTGAGCAGGCACTTGGAAATAAGAAAAATGGAAAGATGCCATGAATGAGGAGATGGGAGCATTGGATATGCAAATGAAACATGGGAGTTAGTTTCTTTTCTTAAGGAAAATAAGCCAACTAGATGTAAGTGGGTGTATAAGGTCAAGCATAATGCAAATGGTGTAGGTATAAGGCAAGATTGGTTTTCAAGGGCTATGCACAAACCTATGGCATTAACTATGAGGAGACATTCAGCCCAATTTGCAAGAATGGAAACCATGAGAGCTATCATTGCTATGGTTGCACAACAAAGGATTGGTCTTTACATTAGATCGATGTAAAGAATGCCTTATTGCATGGTGATTTATGAGAAGAAGTATACATGATGCAGCCATGAGGTCATGAGAGTGATGCACACCCAGATTTTGTGTGCATATCACGCAAAGCTCTATATGGCTTAAAGCAGGCACCTACAGCATGGTCAAACAAGATTGGGAAGTATCTTATTACCATTGGATTTCAGGTATCCAATTTAGATTTTTCACTTTATGTGAAAAATCCAGATAGAGGGATCATGCTATTAGTCATTTATGTGGATAACTTGATTATCACTGGTGATATTGATGCAAACATACATGATGTCAGGAGACTTTTGAAGCAAAATTTTGAGATGAAGGATTTGGGTGAGTTGTGATATTTCTTGGGCATAGAGGTGGTGAGATCACCTCATGGGATTTTGTTATTACAAAGGAAGTATGGCTTGGACATGTTATCCAAGTATGGTATGATAGGCTGTAAGCATATTTCAGTGACATTGGAGTAGAGCACAAAGCTTTCCATAGATACAGGTGAGCTTTTGGAGGACCCCACTACGTACATGCGTATAGTGGTGGGTAGCTAGATCTACATGACCATTACTAGGCCAGACTTGAGCTATGTTGTTGGACTTGTGAGTCAGTTTATGCAGGCCTCTAGGAGCCACACTTGGATGTAGCTAGACAAATTCTCAGGTACATAAAGTATACAGTTAATTATGGACTTTTCTATGAGGTTGGTATATGGATACAGCTACATGGGTACACATATGTTGATTAGGCTAGTAGTGTTGCAGACAAGAGGTCTACCAGTGGCTTTATGTTTTTGTTTGGGAGTGCTGATGTGAGTTGAAGCAGTAATAAATAACCAACAATTTCTTTGTCAAGTACAGAGGTAGAGTAAAGGGGTGATGCTATGGCAGCTTGTGAGGTAGCTTGGTTTCAAAAGCTACTTGTTGGTGATATGGGGAAGCCCGTGGATAGGGCAGTTTTCATTTATTGTGATAACATAAGTAGTATACAGTTGGCCAGTAACCCAGTATACCATACTAGAACAAAGCACATTGAGGTGCATTATCACTTTGTGAGGGAGAAGATTCTAGTAGAGGTGATGTACATCTGGTATATGTTAGCACAGAGGATCAAGTGGTTGATATCTTCACAAAGGCATTGGGCACAGACAAGCTCCATAGGTTTAGGGGAGCATACTTTGAGTGCAATGTGTGGAGTTGAACTCGAGGGGGAGTAGTGCTACTGACATTGATGACCCGCCTGGTTGATAGCTTTCACACTCATGCCACTAGCATGGTTGGTGAGACTATGGTTGATATGCCACCAGTGTGTGATATTCACTTTGGAGTACTAGAGTTATGGCTAGTTATAGCACTAGCTCGTATAGTCAAGTTCACACTATGGACTAACCATTATATGTTATCATAGGAGAGTACTTTCCCTTATAGTATGTACTCTTATCTTTCAGTTATATGGTTATAGAGAAGAGAAGATAGAAGAAAACTCAGCCATCCATGTCTCTCTTGTGTCTTACTCTCTCTTGTGTGTGTGTTTGCTTGCAAGGAACTCAAGCTCTCCCTCTCCCCGCATTCTCTTTAACTCTTGGGGAAGTTGGCCTTCTGTAAATCTTGGATTTTGATGCTAGGCTTTGTTACTAATTTTTAACCTTAGGCTATCTATGGTTGGAATTCTAGTAAAGTTATCATTAGAGTTTACGGCATCAAGAAATATTTTGACCTTAGGCTATTTGTGGTTGGAATGCATGTAAAGTTATCATCAAAGTCTATAGAATCAAGAAATATTCTACTAGCATTTGATGAATTTTGGAATATAACGCATCATATAGTTACTTACTTCTTAACCCTTCCAAGAACAATGAAATCAACCTAGTTTGGCTCAATTTTTCCTCAATAGGGCACCTATTGTTCAAGTTCCTTAGATGGTTGATGAAGTCACTCACACTTGTATATTCAAGCTGTTTGAATTGGTAAAGTTGGGTTACTGAGCCATGCTTCAAACTTGTCTTAGAGAATCTTGTTGTGAACGCTAGCTCTAAGTCTTCCATAGTTTCTCTTTGGGAATCTTCTAACAATTGAAACTAAAACAAGGCATTATTATCTAAAGTTAAGCCAAAAATGTCTATCTTAGATTAAGGATTAGTTACACCCTTTCTATAGTATATAGATCTGTTTGAATGTAGATAGATGCCTATAGGGATCTCCTACTCCGTCAAACTTTAAAATCAGCTTGGCAATAAGAGAGGGCCTTATCCTAGGATGAATACATGCTTCCTCTCTCAATCCCCTACTTGTCTGATTGATTCCAGAAATGCATCGATATTTCTCCTTGTTTCTAGGGTTATGTGAGTTTTGGGCCTAATCTATGCTAGTTTAATAAACTAGCTCAAGAGCTATTGCAGCCATATTATGTGCATGGGTTCCATTTTGTGAGATACTTGTATATTGGATGGTCCCACATATCCATAGGTTGGCACCCCAAAATATGCTTCTCTTGGTTGTTCAGGAAGTACAAAGCGTGTGAAGACGGACGTGAGGGAGCGAGGGTGGGTCTACTCGAGGAAGGTGGTGTGGACTCACATCACAACCATATCATGATGGGCCTGCACCACTTGGCCCCACGCCTATCAAAGGCGTGGTTTGCCCCGACTGGCCAAGTGGGGTAGATTTCCCCCATGGCATCAGCTGGCCCGATTGTAAGCTCGCCTATATATAAGATTAAAAAATAAGACTTATAGAATGCATAAAATTCCTCTTGGCCACCACAACCCATGGTCTATCTTCTGTATCTGCCAAAACTTATTTACCTTTATCTACCACTTGCTCACTTTATTTTTCTACTTGTTTTCCCTTCTCTATATTCAAACTAGATGGCAAAAACAGGAGCTAATGTATCCTTATGAGTCAGACCCTGGGACACATTCGGTTGTGAGCATTCACCTCCTCTGGACACTCTGAAATGAAGTGACCCATCTCCCCACAACGGAAGCAATGGCTTGCAAATGATCCCCACTTTAATTCAAAATACACAAGGTCAAATCCATCCATGCATAACCTCAATTATAGAGGTCGGGGCTTCCCAGTATCCCACAACATGCAAACCCTGTTCTTATTCTTGGATGACATTCTGGGCTCCACCAACACCTCCCCAATAGTATGCATGGCCAACGGTAATAATTCCCACATAGTTGATAGAAAGTTTACAACCTCCACCCAAATAGGGCATGCCTGGCACAACATATCTCTATACTCTGCCATAGGGCGCCAGGGTACAACATGCACCAACTGTCTATCTAGAAATAACGGGACTTTCTGCATAACCAAATCTCGAACTTCTTTGGATGAGAATAAGACCTTATAGAATCTCCTGGGACCGTCACAAAGTTACCATCTATAATAAATCATATAACCAATCTGTAATCTTGTTGAAGAATGGAATTTGTCCAGTAAAAAAGAAAATTGCAGCGTGGTAATGAAAGTATTCCTCTTATGCCACAAACCGCCATGTTTCCACTTGGGAATCTACTACTTTCCTCTATTGGAGCCTTGGTAGCCCTAACATGATTTTCCATCACATATGGCTGCAAAATCTGATTAGCTTTTGCAACTCCAAAGTCAAAAGCCACCTCATGGTTCTCTTCCTGAGGTGCATCAAGAAGCAAGGTATCCTGAAGCATCTAACCAACCTCCTTCCCTCCATATTCACCTTCAATCAATCTCTACCTTTTAGCCTAATCTTCAAACTTTGGCTCTGGCCCCTCAACACCAAAAGTTAATGCTTCCACCAAAGGTGATGCAGGTACATGAGAGAATTGGTGTGCAAGACTAGAAGATGTGCATAGTAAATTAGTGAGGGAATCTCTCTATATACACATGTGCTAGTGGGAGATATGGATATATGTAGATTAGAGTTTTTATATGTGTGTGTGGGTGTATGTGCACACATACATGTGCAAGTATGGGAAATTTTGAATATGCTATCATGCTCACTCTTTCTTAGCTTGATCTAAGACCTCACTTGGCCCTATATAGCTCAATGATGATCTGGCTACCTCTTTGATGATTCACCATGAATACATAATGCTCTCTTGGCTCCATTCTCACTTGCGTAAAGTCTATAGGGTTTATATCCCATAGTGATCTAGTCTCTTATGTTGTGAAGGAGTCTTGGTCTTCTTTCCAAACTAGTGTCTGGTGCAATAAGGGAGGTCAATTCTACTTGTGGTGGTCCAGTACCACTCCCTAATGTCGGTGTATGAGATGAAATCTCGTATTCAAAGGTTGAGCTAGAATAGGGTTGGGCAATGATTCAGCATGACTGTAAATGCATAAGCACTTGATCCAACTCTCTAAAAGTGCTTTTCAAAATTCTTATGATGATTTTATGGTTTTTGAGTTTTTAATGGTTTTTTCATAATGTTTAATATTTTTAAGATTTTTTAGGTTAGAAGGGATAAGGAAAGCATCGCCAAGACAGGTCAAGTCTTCTTTCCCACATCGAAGGAAATGGTAGAAGAAAATAATAAACTTAAAAAGGGAAGAAAAAACATGCACAATGCAATTATGAATTCTTTTTATTTCTTATTTTTTCCACTCTCTAAACTCCAATCAAATTGCCGATCTGGATATGACAAATGGATGATTTGGAAGTTGAACGATCCTAATAGGCCATGATATGAATAAGCATAATCTCGATTTTTCCAGTGTTAAAATTTTTTTTTAAAAAAAACTCAACTTTGCTAACCTGTAACCATTAATAAGTTGCAAAGAGTTCAAGCGTAAATAATCCCTCAACCATCCCATCAAATAAGTAGAGAATTCATTAAATTGAGCAACATTACACGAGCAATAGGGAGAGGGTTTGCAAGTTAAGTTTTCCCTCTTTTAGTGTCCAATTTGAGAGAGAGAGAGAGAGAGATATGGTGTCTTGGAGCATTTGAAGTACCAAAGGAGACACATGAAGTACTAGCTTGGATGTTTGATAGGATACCATGGATTACCACATGGATTACCAATGTCATTAAAGCATAGATTCAGGGGAAAAAATTAGAAGTGGAGGGTAAGGGCACTTATACAATAGACTGGCATTTAGGAGGTGACTTGAAGACAATAAAGTGCCTTCTTGGGTGCCCACAAGGTGCTGACACCCCAATCCTTGTCCATGGTGCATGAGAATGGTGAGAGAAAAGAAACATAAGAAGGCACGAAGGAAGAGGAAGATGTAGTGTGCAAGATTAGCATCTTGGCCAACTCTTGCACGGGCAGCACCTCCACGTCCAAGGAAACCATCGGCATCATCAAGCTCAATCTGCAACAATAAACAAAGTATTAGCTTTCACATAAATTCACTCAATACCAAAACATAAATTCACTCACTCAAGAACAGATAAATTACCTTTTGGTTATCATCCTCTTCCAACTTGGATGTATCCCAAAGGTTGATGGAGCCTTCTTCATCCTTGATCAAGGGTGGGCAAGGGATCTCTTCTTATTTCAGTAATTCCTAACTCCTCTTGAAGACTTTGAAATTCTAGCTCTGTGGGAAGAGAAGATTCAGTTTCCTTGGCTTTTTCAAAGCACAATGACATGGCTCTAGGGGCTTCAATGAAGTTCTCTGTCACCTCAGTGTCCAACTTCAGAAACTCCTCTTTATGTTCATTCTCCACATCTAGTAAACCCCTAGTAGCTTCACAACCATCTGCTATAATTGCCAGGCAATAATCCTCCCTTAAATTATAAAGATTTTGTATGTAGGAGAGAAGAATAAAATTCTTGCCCATTAATAAGAAAGGAGGGCAGCCCATGGAGGATGAAGTTTGATTTCAAGTGTTCTCCATGCACAAGTGATCCCTCATCAATAACAGTGGGGATGCCTTAAAGTCTGCCACATCAAAACCTGTGCTTAGAAGCTTCTCCTCATCACCAGAAACTAGGTCCATAACTTCATCATCAGATTCAATGACATGAAGCTTGTGCAACCTTTTGACCCTTTTGAACTTCCACTTCATCCTTTGTGTAGTCCTCTTTTTCTGCATGAAGAAAAAGACAAGCCACAAATCCAAAGTAGTACTCAAGAACTTTGCACCTTTTCTTTTGAAGAAGAGGGCAGTGTTCAAGACAAATCTTTATCCTCTTATCTTCTGAATAGGCATCCCACCTGCCTGACATGCTCTTCTTTTCAGATAAGGATAGGGCAGAGCTAGACATGTGAACATATTGTGATGATCCCTCATTTATAATTTCTGTACTAACAAATTTACTATATGCCTCCCACTCTTTCCCTAACATGGAGCTTGCCATGTCCTTAACAATTTGTTCTAAATTAAAGGGTGCATTGAATATATAGGCTCAACATCTGGAAGACGTTCATCGTGCCCAGCTCTCCTTAATAAATCAAATAGGTTCTCATTTTTACCTCTTCAAGCGTCTCTACATCTTCCAAAGGATCATAGGAGTGAACCACTTGAACCACCTGCTCCATGTGCTGGCCACAGCGCAAGGACGAATAACTAATAAGAAGCAGAATTGTCTATCGCACGGTGAACTGCAGACGTGAGTGAAGGGGGAAGGAAGCCAATCCACGGTGCGAGAACGAAGAAAGGACTATAAACAAACTCTCTTATCGCACGATGAACTGAACCAACAACTGAAAGCGCGTGTGGAGGAAGGGGCAAAGAAGGAGGACCGAAATTAAAAAAATTAAAATTTAAACAAGGCACGAATATATATAGATCTTATTAGAGTCGATGTCATACATGTACGACAGAAGTGAAGGACTGACGTCACCAAAATGTGTTGTTGTGCCACGTATAGGGCTGACATCATCACTAGAGTGCCACATTGTAGGGCTTATATCATCCTTGCAATGATGACATCGTATTCTATAAAATGGGTAAAATATTCTTTTTTTTGTCGAGTACCATTGACGGGCGTGAAAGTTTTATAATTATTTTTGTAACCTCCATCTACGGCGTGAATACTACTATCCGTCAGGCTCTCAGCAGGCTTTTCACACCATGGACATCTACTCATCCCTAGGGCATCATTCCTTAGAATTGTAAATAAGAACAGTAAGTGACAGTATCAAAGGGCAAGGACATTATAGATGGTAGAGCAGTGCACTGGCATGTCTTCAAGAAGCTTGTGAAGACTTTCTTATAGAATTCATGAATGATAGCTTCATATGTACTGCCCATGTAAGAAGAGTCACTTTGATGGTGGACAGAGACATGACAGTTGTTAGCAGGGTGAGATACAAGTTTGATAAATTTCTTCATCCCTTACCAACAATGAGGGATAGGAAAGCCTTTGAGATCCTTGCAATTCCCCTAGCATTGAAAAGGAAATCAAAGGCAGATGATATTAAAGTTGAAGAAGTTACTTCCCCTCCGAAGAAGAAGAAGAAAAGAAAGTTGGTTAAGAAATCTTAGCCAGATGATAAGAGTTCTGAGGAGGAGGAGGAGGAGGTGAGGAGGTGAAGGAAAAGGAGGAGGAGGTGATTGAAAAGGTCTCACATGTGCAGTTGGAGAAGGCCAATACTCAGAGGCTTGCCCAAGTACCAGGGTAACTAATCTGTAATGTTGGCACATTAAAGAAAGACTATCTCTATATTGCACTTGGGGACCTCTACATGCTTGTAGAGAAGGATAGGGAGATCAATGACAGTGTTGTTTTCATGTGTATAAGGTATGACTACATTTTTCACATATGTTTATTTTCTTATATGCTTATTTTCTCATATGTGTATTTTCTTATATGTATATTTTCTCATATTTTGTTCATTCCTTTCATAAACTCTTGTAGGGCACTTATAAAGGAATTTCTTCCAAATCAAGTCAAGGAAATATTCATTTGTGATCCCTTAGTGTTGCTTGCATTGATTGATATGAAGAAGAAGACTTTCGGGCTGGCATCCTATTTCAGGCCAATGAGAAATAAGAACATTTGTTTTGTTGTGTTGCCATATGTAGAGAGGTTCGTCTCTAATAGATGATGGGTTTAAATATTTGACATACAATATTTGCTTTCTTAATTATATCTTTTTCTTTTTTCCAATGGGCACTAGAGTGATTGTGTTATTAATCTTCTAAGAAGGACTGTTATTTTGATAAACAGCCTACCTGGCATGCATGGGCAGATTAAATTGTAAGTAGTTTTCCTTAATAACTTGAATATTGAGCTTTATACTTTATTTTTCCTTATATTCAAATTTGGTTTCTAATAGGGCATGTAAGAGAGCTATTGCGGCTACTGAAGATGAATATCCAAATTATAAAAAGGAGGCAGAGTATAAGTTTCTGAATCAACCACAGTGGCTTTACAAAAAGATTCTAAGGTAGCATGAGCTTTAAGATATCGAAATCTAACACTGGACTCTACTATTTTGCACTTGAATGTATCATCCTTAAATGCTTCCCCTCTACAATGTTCCACTCTGCTCTCCAAGCAAGGCCACCATGTCATCACCTAGTACTTTCTTGCACACAAACATGGTAAGTGTTTGTCAAAAAGTAAATTGATTGAACATCTTAACAAAAAGATGAATTAGACATACCCAAATGAGACCCACAGATCGAGATGGCTTTGCAAACTTCAAAGATCCTTGTATGTCACAAAGCATCGTTGATTTCGTGACCATAACCATCCAAGCATCAGGAGTTGGCCATTCAACAGAGAAGAGAGGAGAGGAGATGTGATGGCACCACATAGGAGTGCCGATAAAAGAAGATCTTTTCCTTAAGAAGGTCTGCACTGGTTTTACAAGAAAACAATGCCTCACCAATATCTACGTGGAGTGCTTGAAATGTCTTGGTAAGTCTTCATAATGGTTGCTCCTCTGCCGCCAAGTTAGAAGGAAAAATATCTACAACCCAAAAATAAGATCATTAAACATGAAAGATGTAGCTATCCTAATATCACAAGCCTCCTTCCTTCCCTATGATACTTAAGTTGCATGGGAATTGAGTTTGCTTACGAAGATGTATGTCTCGTGCCGTGTACACATGTTGTACAATGGCCACCAGGTCTCCATTGCTCGATTTTTTGAATCCCTCTAAATGACCCCTCTTCCAATGAAGCTCCATCAAATCTCGTCAAACTCGGTGCATACCAATAGCAATAGGCTGTAAGAAAACCCAAGCACCCTTACGAAATGCCTCTCTCACCCAAGCACCATCATCATCCCTCTTATTGTACAGTGAGATCTCCTCAATATCATCTTTTGGTCTTCTTCGTGGTGCAGCCATATCAATTGTGAAGCTATAGTAGTAAGATTAGGGTTAGGCAAATGAGATAGAGAAAAAAAACGCGAAGATGCTATGCAAATTAGGGTTTCAGGCTTGATGGTTTCATTAGGGTTGGGCAAATGAGATAGAGATGGAAGAGGAAGGGAGAAAGAGTTTAATTTGGACGTTCAAGAGGGAAAGTGGACTTGAAAATGAAATTTTTGATTACAATGAAATTTGAGATGGATTTTTGGGGGGAAAGGTGAGTTTTGGGGGAATCTCAAAAATTTCAAAATTTTAAGGATTTTTTGAGCCACGAAAATGGTGAGACCATACCTATCCTAAACCTCCTACTTTTTTAAAGGAAAAAGTGTAATTATTAGTACTAAAAGCCTAGTCCCCCTCCCTACAGCCTAGTCTCCTCCCTATATTCAAAGGAGACCAAATGTGCACAATCCTCTATTCCTATTGGTCCATTGCTAATTACTTTTATTAGCAAAAGGCCCAAAATATGTTCAAATGTCTCCTAATGTGTGCTCAAAAGCGGAGTAGCCCTCAGTGATGGGCCGAAAAGCATGTAAGCATTGTGGCAGTCAGAAGCATCGGTCCAATGAATGTGTGACATGCAAGCAGTGTGGCCAACATGGTGGCCAACATGGCCATCGAACCAATGATTGCTTGTACCATGTATGTGGCCATGTATGTGGCCAATGCAGATTCAAGAGTCACAACTCCTGGGTATACCCAAATGCATTGTTGGAACAGTTTCAAAATGTCCATCATCGATGGCTCAAGCGAAAGAAGGCACGCGATACCGACCGCCTTCTAAAGAGTAAAAAGGAGCTAAAGAAGCTTCTCAAAGATGTTTCCTCAACCCTAGAATGGCATTCCCAATACCCTCAAAGAGGAGACTCCTTGTTGTAGGATATGGCGTGGACGGTAATTGCAACCGAAAACTTCTTACCTCGCATCAAGCATGCAATTGCAAACCTCGAGGATGAGGACAATAGCAGCTCAGAGAGTGACTCTAAAGCTTTTGATGTTGATCCAGAAGCTAACTATGGTTTCCATGATCATGCTGCACATAGGGCTAAGACTGACCATCCAAATGAGAAGCTTTTGGCTGCCCAAAATGTCTTTGTAGAGAATGGTGATGGTGAGCAGCAGCACATTGCTTATATCCCCCATGTTAGTGATGGTGCATGGCATAAGCTGAATGAGAAACCTGTACCTCTTCCTGATGAGGATGATGCCGTATCACTTCCGGTAGAAGCCCATACCAATGATGAAGCAGATGTATGGCACATGTTCTCACCAAGCGAAGCAGTAGAAGTCATGAACACATGGGCTGAAATGTTTTCATATTCTCGCTTTGCACCTCCCACATATACCGACATTTGCATGATCAAATTGGATTGGGTTTTGACCAAGTATGGCCAGATGGACAACGTTCCAATGTGGCAAAAGATGATGTTGTACATGAGGATGACCATCCCCTGGCCACCACCAACAGCACGTCAAAGCAAACTTTTTTGGAATCTCCATCGTATGCACAGTTGATGGTGGCAGATTTCCTGGATGATCCGGAAGAGGAGGCTCTTGCTGCATATGTACATGATGTGTCCAGAGAAGGCTTGACCTACCTGGGATATTTTCAGTTTGGTTGATCATACCTAGATGGCAATGGTAGCCCACTCAGAAATGCCCCAGATGCATGCAGTAGTGGCACATGCTCATGATACAGTTTATGGTGATTTCGCTAACTTGGTGATTAATTCAGAAGATGTGGTGCCCAGAAAAAACGAAGCGGAATCAGTAAAAGTTACATGTCTTCTAGATGCTCAAACATGGAAGAGGGAGGAGGAGGACGGAGATGTCCAAGCAGATACACTGTTAGTTCGGAAGGCAATTTCCCAGAATTCTTTGATCTCTAGATATGCTGATAAAGGGATCAGTAAGCAAGCATTGGATTTCTTGGAACAAGTTCAATGCGCCATGATGGCAAAAGGAAGAGCAAAAGACAAAGATAACCGACATGGAGAATTCCCGGAAGGTATGGCTGCCTTGAAGCAACATGAGAAGGTAGAATTTCTTGTATAGAAACTTGAACCTATTGAGGAGCAGGTAGCAAGCTCTTTGTAAGATCAAAGAAGATGCCGATCTAGATAAGTAGAGGTGGCTTGACAGCCCCATGGCACCCAAGAAAAAGCTCAAGGACCAGCATGCTTGCCAGATGGCTACTCAAATGAAGGACATACATGATGGATGTTTGCATGAATGAGCAGTATGTTTGCCTTGAAGATGCTCGGATGGATGAGCAAGACGAATTGCAGCATGCACCGATGGATGAGGAAGAGGGTGAGGTAGTGGAAGAGGGTGAGGAAGAGGGTGAGGTAGTGGAAGAGCTGTGTGGCCGAGAGAGCCCGAAAAAGCCCTTACATGTCGAGATCCCTTGGATGGATAAGCAGGTGAATACCCAGAATGCAGCTTATGCTCGGATGATGAGCAGAGGAGATTCGGATGATCCAGATGGTAGTCCTATACATGACGATGGGCTGGTTATGCTGAAGGTTGAGAGAGCAAGGAAGGAGTATGAAGGCCGAAAGAACTAGGTGATTACCTTGGTTATCTCTAATCTTGCAAAACAAGTTTCCTGCATGGTGCAAATATTTCAAAAAATCCAGTTTCCATCGATGAAGATGATGACATACACTGGTTTGACATATTGCTCTCACTGATGACGGTGTTCCTGTCCATGGTGATAGCCTGTCCATGGTGATAGCCTTGCAGAGGTTGATGTAGCTTGGTTTGACACCTTGATGTGCAAGCGGAGATCGATCATACAGATTATGCTTGTATACCGGATGTAGTGGAGCATGGTTTGAGTATTCTTGATTAGCCTACATAGCATACAGATCGATCATACAGATTATGCTTGTATACCGGATGTAGTGGAGCATGGTTTGAGTATTCTTGATTAGCCTACATAGCATGATGTAGATGTGGATCAAGTGCTTCATTTGCTACTTATGCACACACTCTTGTGCTATTTAACAGAATTTTTTGGTGATGACATGCCATGTTCATCATGTCAATCTTGAGGTGTTGTGCTTTTTGGGGTATATCAACATGTAGCAGATGCTGGAGCTTCATCAACATATCCTTTTGATAGGCAGTGTTATACCTACCATGTGTCTACTCCGTGCCAGTCGAGTCTGGACATACATGATTGACCACATGGTTCTATGTTTTCATTTTGTATGATCATGGTTGGATGGCCTTGTATCTCATATGGGTTCCCAGCCCTAGCATGTTGCCATGAAATGGTTGCATTGTACTTACACTAGCTACATAGTATGTGCATGATGTTTGCATGACCCTATCATTGTGGGTTCGAGTCATCGGATTCGGAATCCGACCCACCAGGCATGCCAAGTGTTGGCGGCTGGATAGCCAGGCGGTCAACCACCTTACCGCCAAGTCGGGTCAGTACCAAGAGATGTCAAAGACAGCGGAATGTCAGAGAGACGGCAAAACGGCGCACTTTATAATAGAACCGACGTGCCAGAGCTAGGTGTGCCCATCTACCTTATATTCGGGGGGCATTCAAATCATTCACGTTAGTTTGTTGAGTAGTTACTGGGTAGAGAGTGTGTGTGTGTGCTGTTGTATAATTCATTTCAATTATGGATTTTGGCTGAGAGCAGTGATGGTGACTCTCTTGTTTTCTCTGTCTTTCTCTTGTTTCTTTTGTTTTCTCTATTAGGGTAGAAATGCCACTAACAAAGAGCACACAAGAAGAGAGGCTGAAAATTCTTCTTCACAAACAAAAAGGATTCTCACCAAAAATACAACATAAGTACTAAAGTACTATATGTATATGCGGTCCATAATGTGAACACACTAAGTGAGTGGGTAGGTGTGGACTAATCAGTGTAGTCCAGCTGTAGAATCTGTGGCGAAGAAATGTCAGTGCCAGCACCAAACCCGCCAATGATGTAAACGTCGAACGTTCATGCAGGCGCCTCATGAGTGTCAACTCATGTTGAGCTTGACATCTCAACACTCTCCCTCAAGCTCAACTCCAGCTCATGAACTCCAAGCATATCTCGAAATCTGCAAAGCTCTGAGCTCCCAAGGCCTTCATGAAGATGTCAGTAACCTGATCATGTGTGTGCTGACATAGGCCAAGTCGATGTCACCTACCAAGACTCTCTCCTTCATGAAGTGGTAGTGTACCTCAATGTGTTCTGTTCGCACATGGAAAACTGGGTTCCTAGCCAACTGTATACTGCTAAGATTGTCACAATATATGACAACCTTTGGCTCCACATGCAACCCCAAATCAGCAAAGTAGCTTGTGTAACACACCTCACATTGCCACCGTAGCTTCTCTGTTATACTTGACAAGGCAACTGTGAGCTGCTTCTTGCTGCTCCATGTCACAGTAGATAGCACTCCCCAATGAAAACATAAATCCACTGGTAGATCTCCTGTATGAGATGCTACCTGCCCAATCTGCATCTGTGTACCCATATAGCTCTAATGGTACACCTACTGCATAATCAATAGTGGCCCTTAAATACTGAAGTGTGCATCGCACACTTTCAAGATGTGGTTTGTGTGGAACCTGCATAAACTGGCTCTCTAAGCTAACAGTGTAACTCAAATTTGGCCTGCTAATCATGACATAGATCAAACTCCCCACAATTATCCTATACATAGTGGGGTCCTCCAACACATAACGTGCATTCGCACCACTGAGCTTTTTCCATTTTGATCTAATGGCACTGAGATTGGCTTACAACCAACCATCCCATACTTGGACAACATGTCCAATACATACTGTCTCTGTGTGACAGCCAAATGCCATCAGGTGTGCGAATGACCTCAATGCCCAAAAAATAGCACAAATCTCCCAAATCCTTCATGTCAAACTTCCTTTTGAGAAGAATTTTCACATGCTCAATCTCTTCCAAGTTGTCACCCCTAACAATAAGATCATCTACATAGATGATGATGATCACAATACCCTTATCACTCTTGCGCATATACAAAGAGTGATCTGCATCTTCCTATGAAAACCAATAGTGACAAGATACTCAACAATCTTGTCATGATGTGCTTGTGGAGCTTGCTTCAACCCATACAAGGCCTTACAAAGCTAACATACATACCCTGGATGACTTGTATCCTCAAAACTAAGTGGCTGATCCATATACACTTCTTCTTGCAAGTCACCATGCAAGAACACATTTTTTACATCCACCATCTGATGTAAAAACCAGCCTTTAGCTACATCCACCACAATCATAGCTCTCATAGTTGCCATCTTTGCAACACCGAGGCAAGTGTCTCCTCATAATCAAGCCATGTGTCTACGCATATCCTTTGGCTACCAATCTAGCCTTGTATCTGCTTATGCTACCATCACTGTTTTGTTTCACCTTATACACCCAATAGCTTTTTTGCCTTCAGGGCAATGGCACCAAATCCATAGTCTCATTTCCATACAATACATCCATCTCCTCATCCATAGCTTTCTCCCTATACACATTTCCAATAGCCTTATCAATACATGTGGGCTCTACAACCTACATAACTTTTGCCATATAAGCATAGTGATGTGCCACATAACCATCATAAGTCAACCTCTGCATAGGGTTTTTGACTCTTCCAAATATTCATAACTTTTCATTCATGGCTTCCAAATCCTTCTTTATACTAGGTGTCCTCATTGCTAGAATCCCAAGCTCCTCTCAAGGCTTATCTCCTAGCCACTAGACTCTCCATAAACAAAAGAATGTCGTGCAGAAATATCAGGCATACCAAGGGGCTCAACCACTTTCTCTTTGCCTTTATGTGATGTACCAACTACATTTCCAGGACTGGTATTATGACGAGAAATAAAGCGGGTCGGGTTTAAGGTTACATTTCACGTCACATTTCCGCTTACATCGGTCCACATTTCCGCTTACATCAGTCCCAACAGCATCTTCTTCAAAAGCATACCAACTACTCATCTCATCAAATACAACATCCATGCTTACCCTCAATTCACGTGTAGCAGTATTATAACATCTTTATCCCTTTTTCTCAAGGGAATACCCAATAAACACACATTTTTTTGTATTTGGATCCAGCTTAGTACACGCAACTCATCAAGCACATGCACATATGCAATACATCCAAAAACTTTCAAGTGAGATTAATCTGGTTTCTTGCCAATAAACTTCTTCTTTGGCGATACATCATGTATGGCTACAGTAGGATTCCTATTCATGACATAAATTACTATAGAAACGGCTTCAACCCAATAGCTATGCGGCATTTTCTTCTCTATCCTCATCAATGCTCGTGCTATCTCTGCAATGTGCCTTTTTTTCCACTCAGTAAATCCATTTTGCTACGAAGTGTATCTACATGTAAACTATCTCTGAATGCCATTCTTCCACAAGAAATCAGAGAACTCATTAGAGAAGTACTCTCCCCCTCCATCTAACGTTAGGCACTTCACATGCCTCCCTGTCTACTTTTTAGCCATCACTCTGAAATTCTGAAAATGAGTGAAAACTTCACTCTTCTCCTTCATGAAATTCACCCACACTTTCCTCGTGTGGTCATCAATGAATGTTACATAAACCACCCATCGACGTAGTTTTCGCCGGCAGGACCCCATGCATCTGAATGCACAATATCTAGTACATTCCTGCTCACATTTCTGTCATGTGAAATACATGCTTTGTCTACTTTCCAAATTGATATGCTTCACATACTTTCTACATACCTTCAACCTTAAACTTAGGCAACCCTATCACAATTTTTTTAGTCTGCACATTTACATGCCCAATTCTCTTATGCCAAATGTCTATATATGCAACAACTCCTAAACCATTTGCAAACATTGTAGCACTCACTTCAGGCATATTTACATTCAATGTAAACATTTTTCCCACTCTGTTGCCTTTTGCAAATAACCTGCACTTGTCTTTAAAGTCTTTGACATAACAACCAGCAGGATTAAACCATACCTGCAAATCCTGCTCAATCATCTGGCCAACAGAAACCAAATTCTTTATAATGTTCAGAATATGAAGTACATCTACAAGGTACTTCACCTTACCGTCCCTGTATAGACAATGACACATCTCCAGCATGGGAAATCGAATGAGCAGTGTCATCCCCTTTCAATAACACCTGGTCTTTCAAGACTCTTCATTTCGTTGAACCACTCCCCATGACTTACCATGTGTTTCGAAGCACCTGAATCCACATACCATACATCATCTTTGCATGATCATCTTTGCATGCGGATATATCATTTTTTGACACAGCATTAAGCACATGTCGCATAACAAATAACCTTTCATTATCCTCACACTGCTTCTACTAGAGGACGCATAATTATTTTGCTACAATTTTTCACTTCTCATGTCGTTTTGCTTCTTATAGCAATCTTCCTACACATGCCTAGATTTTCCACAATAAAAACAACCTCGTGTATCATTTTGCTGCCTTTGCCAATTTCCACGACCTCTTTGACTCCCCCTGTCTCTAAACTGGCCTTTTTTTCATAGGACTGTTGTTTTGCTGACCATAATTTTGATTACCTATTTTGCTTACCTATTTGGCCACTAGCTTGTTGGCCATAGCCATGGCCTCTACCTCATCCTCTACCTGCACTTGTGTAGAAGGCTTGTTACTCCGAACTGCCTTTGTTTTGTGAAGATTGGTCTTCACCCAAACTCTTTTCTTCAATGATCATCATTGAAACCAAATCTGTAAAGTTGGGAATGTTCACTCAATTCTGAATAGACGTCTTGAATGCCTTGTAGTGTGGCCCAAGACCACATAGACATACTTCCACCTTATTATCATCATCAACAGAAACACCAATAGATGCAAGGGATTCCACAATGTCCTTGATCTTCAAGGCCTAATCATTCACAAACATATTTTTTTCTCCACGGTATGAAGCTCATTCTTCAACTAAATCTTTCGTGCCTTGGTGTTAGTTTCATACAGCTTCACCAAGGTGTCCCATGCCTCCTTGGGTGACTTGGAATCCTGTATATGCCCAATCATGGTGTCTTGTATACTAATAGAAAGCCAATACATGACGTTTCTTGCTCCTTGATTCCAATCCTTGTATTCTTTTACATCTGCAGAGCAATTGGAATCTTCGGTATCTTTGGTGCCTCCTCATGTTCACCTTCAATGTAGTCCCAATAGCCTTTTCCCATCAGAAAATTTATCAATCTAAACCTCCAAGCATGGAAGTTGTTCTTATCAAGCTTCTCTGCAACAATCTCGTTAATTCCATCATTCGACATCTTGCCTACAACACAAACTAACCAAAAACAGCACTCTTGTTTATCCTACACAAACTGTTATATTCTCTACAACAATACTATACTGCACCCAAACTGTCACAACCAATAACCTCAATTTGAATACGTACACCCAATGGAAACTCTAAGACCTCTTTGCAATATACACAGTGTCTGCACAACCAATTGCTTGTCCTATAGTTTCAAAAACAAAAATCTGTAGAGAATCGAAACTTAACAGTGCACGTGAACACCTGCGAAGTGAAAAACGGAGGTCAAGATACGCTCGAAACGTGTTATGTCCAAAGGACAATATAGTTGTCATGTGTTAACCTATGACGGACATTGAGATGTACTACGTTTTACGTCATGTAATTAATTTAAGTATTCTGAGTCATGGGCCGGGCTTGTCGGCACCACATGTAAAGGATAGAGGGATTGGGTGATCATCGATGAGAGGCGCACCTTGAATATCAGCAAGATAAGGGTTAGGATTGGCCGGCCATGTATGGGCGCCCATGTGTGAACGGCTAAGTCACCTATAAGAGTCAAATGTAACCCTAAAACTCTCATTCTCAATGTGTTGAATATAAAGTGTGCTCTTGCCTTATCTTCTCGGTCCCCTTCTCCTGCGTATGTGAGAGAGAGAGAGAGTGAGAGAGAGAGCGATCAAGCACTGTGTGGCGGCACGACGACGGCGAGGTGGTAGAGCGGCAATGGCGGCTCCTTCTTCACTGCGATGCAAAAATACTTCACGACAGCGGTTTGAGCGGTGAGTGTGACACACCTTTGCTTTCTGTTTGAGCTTGCTAGTTTCTTGTTGTATGCTTGCAGCCATTCATGGCTCGCATACGGTGTTCGGCAAGTCCCCAGATCCGACTCGTGCGGCAAAAGTGCACATTTTTTGCGCCGCTGTGCCAGGGAAATGTCCTGCACCAAGCTCCAGTTTGCAGCTCGTGCTGCTGTGCGTGAAGTGAAATTCACACTGTAGGAAAGGCGATTGTGTGTATGGTGTTGACGTTTTTTGTTTTCTGCAATTTGTTTATCCTAGTCATTTCTCTGTTCTGCACTGTTTTTTGGTTTCTGCGTCGGGATTTCTGAATCCGCAGGCCTACGCTGTGTGCGAGCAGCGCCGCGGCCAAGTCCAAACCCTAGAAAACAAACCTTAGAAAACTTTTTTCAAAAACAAAACAAAACAAAACAAAAAAGAAAAGGCTAAATTAAATTTTAAATCCAAAAAAAATAAATTTAAAAAATGAAAAACGAAACGTGGTGAGGAAAGATATTTTTTATTTGGAGAAAAAATTTTGAAAAGAAAAAACCCCCAATTGACCCCGACCCCAGCCTCAGTCTTTTGATATATATATATATATAGGAGAGTGAGCCTCCATAGCTTTCTTTCAAGTGAGAGCTTAAGGGAAGTGGAGCTCTATATGTAGCCCACCCCCAAGGAGTGGAGTGAGCATGTGGGATAAAAGCCTTCACCCTTTCCCCACAAGCAAATAGACTGTTTTGAGGACCCCATGAGCTCCGGATAGGCGAACACTGTGCTGTAAAGCACGCTAGGACCCTTTAAACGATACGCTCGTCTCGAGCTATCACACGTCCTAGTCCAAGTTCGACCATAAGTAAGGGGGTTAAAAACGGGTTAAAAACAATATAAAAACAAGTAAAAACGGGGTGCGAAACACCTAAGAAATCACTTGTGTGGGCTTCAAGGGTAGTTACCAACGCCCATAGGGTAACCACAATTGTGACAGGGTTGGTTGTTTGGCCTTGCCCGTATCCAAAAATTTCATAGGGCCAGTGGAAACTAGGTTTACTCTCCTATTTTGCCTCTCAAATTGGGTAATTCTATGAATAACCTCACATATCATTTGTTGTTGCTCCTCTAGATTAGTGGCACTAGATGTAGATCGTATGACTTCTAACCAACCTACATGGTATGTGTAACCCGTGTATAGGTCAGTCAGAGTCTCCATGTGTAGATCATATTCCCAATTTTCATTGAGAAATATCCCATCTAGACTTGGAGTGCCAAGCGGTTCTCTTGAAGTGGACGTAATGTCACTTCTTATGGATTGACTTCTAGGGACCTCTACTTTAGGAAGCGGGTCAGAAGGTGATAGCTCCGTAGGGCCTTCATTAAACGAAGTGGGTAGAATATCCACATGGACACTCTTTGGGAAGGTAGGGTCTACATGAGATGTGAATGGCGAATCCACTACCCCTCCTTCTTCGTTTACTTCACTTGTCGCATGTTCAGAGTGTGTAGCTCTACTAAAGGTCTCTATTAGATGACTAAACATGCTAGATCCGGGTTGTGGGGCCCAACCTGGCATGTTTTGGCTTGCCTCCTCAGGGTTCTTGGTAGGGTGCCCTTCCATGGCTTCTGAGTCAGAGGACGAGTCACTATCCGCTATTCGTGGATCTTGGGTTGCATTTTCTTGGGTTCCAGCTGAAGGCCAAGATGCTAACGTGGAGGGATGGTGTGAGCCTGCGTACACTGAAACGCTTTCTATTGGCTCAGACTCTAGCACCCACCGACCAGAGCGTAGATGCATGTGACGACTCCCTTGGTGAGTCCCATAGATCCTTCGTATGTTGTTTCGCCTGGAGTCTTAATGCAGGTTGAGCACCCGAGCAGTAACTTTAGCTTTCCAACCTTGGCTCAACTTTCTATTAGGGAATCCACAATGCCTACTCCGATGATGAGCATGATAGAAAGCGCACCTGTTACCACTGTAGTTAGTATGACACCGTTATCTAGTGGAACACAGTACCTACAACAGTGCGTGCAAGTGCTTATCGACCATATGTACCTATCGCTACTCATGCTCATGTAGCTCCTATGCCTCTTAGTATGCCAATGGCGTATGCTCCACGACTGCCTTATCACAACCCTTATCCAAGAAGCTAGGCCTAGTCACTTATCATATCCTACATCAGCTACATACATACCAAGACAAACGCCAACTCTTATAACCAGGCTATCCCAGAAGTGCCTCCACCAGCTATGCCTGCTCACCTAGGTGATCTTGTAGCAGCGTTTGCTCAGACGATTGGACGATCTATTGCGGAAAACATGCGGGGCATGCTTGAGAGAGAACCTAGAAGCAAGGCGGTACAAGTGGCCAAGCTCACTTAGAACTTCAGTGGTAAAACGTAGATGTTAGGAAGCACATTGAAGTTTTTGAACACGTGTGTGATTCCTTGGAAGAGCACAATGAGCTACATAAGTGTAAAGCCTTAGGCTTAACCTTGAGTGGAAAAGCCGGAGATTGGTATCTAACTTTAAGGGTTGAAGAGCGTACTCACTATCCCACTCTCAAGAGATTGTTCTTGAAAGAATACATACGTGAGGGTGTGCTTTAGGGAGTAGCATCTCAACTCCAAAAAGCTGAACGCGAGGAAGGGGAGTCAATGAGAGACTTTATTAGTCGATTAAAGCATCTAAATTCTCGTTGCACTCCCGATGAGCGCTTCAATAACAACCAACTGCTTGATAGATTCATCCGAGGATTGCGCCACGAGGACATATACAATGGCCTAGTCATTAGAGGTCTTACAACGTGGGAAGCTGCCAATGCAATCCAGTTAGAAGACAACTTGATGATTGCAGGTAAAAAGGTGTCTTTGGAGACAAAATCCGTTACTTCGCAAGTATCTGGGCACGAGCCAATGACGGTAAAACCTATTGCCAAGGAGCCCAAGATATCTGAAATGTCTGTGTGACCGACCTTACTAAGGCTCTCCAAGAATACTTTAGGGGTAATCAAGCTTCTCAAAATAGCCATATGTATCCAAGAAGAGAGCAACAATGGTGTTCGGTTTGCTTAGGACCACATAGTACGAGTGAATGTCCCACATTCAGAGTTAAATTCAATGGGAATTACAATGCATGTGGTAAGTATGGCCATCAATCTAAGGATTGCCTAGTACTTAAGCGTATGTTGGCAAATCAGGCACCACTAGCCTGGTCAAACACACCTCAAGTACCCGCGCTGATGCCAGCACCTCCTGTCGAGCAACCGTCTCACAGCACATAGTTCCAAGGAACCCGAATGTAGTCCAGTCTGTGTCGTTACCACCGCCAGTGCTAGGACCACAACCTCCACATCCAAGGATTACCCCTATAAACTAGATGGGTTGTGAGTCACATAGTGCGTGTGAGGATTATGAAGAGGAGATAGACCCCACTGTTTCATATGGGATTGATACGTTTGAAATGACTCCCCAGTACTACATGGAGGATCATTTTGGGCAAGTCAAGCCTGTATATCAAGCGGCTGCTCTCGCCACAAGAGGGAAAAACCTTAATACCTTGGCAAGGAGACCACCTCTTCAATGCTACGATTGTGGTGGACCGCATCGTGTAGCGGAGTGCCCTAATAGGTTACAGAAGATTGCTACTCAGATGCAACCAAATCAAGGGAGCACATCGGGAATGCCGGTACTTACATGTAATCATGTGGCATAGATCATTTGATTGCTCAATGTCCACATAATCCTAGTGCACCCAAGATTACGCCATTGAATTTGGTTGAGGTCACCAACCAGGCACGAGGAACCACACATGTTGTACCCGCGAATGTAGTTACACGGTCAATGCTTCAAAATCAAAACTACATTCTTGAAGAGAGAGATACTGCATCAATTGCTTGAGCAAAGAAGAAGAAAACGCGACGGAAGAGATCGCTTAATGCCACGAGCTCCAAGCCTAGTTCAAAGACTAACATAGGAACAGGAGACGACCCCGTGTATATGAATGATCCTGAAGATGATTCTGATTCAATAGAAACCATGGGGACCAAAGCCACTACCTTAAGGGAGGAACCCACTCGGGAGCTCAACGAAGGAGAATCAAGCGAATACATGAATCAGGGGAAATAGAAGGAAACTTCCTCGGCCCCACAACCAAGTCAGTTAATGCCCTCTCGGCCACCCAAACTGACTAAGACTCCCCAAGACAAGCCACGTGGGCCAAAAACCCTCAAGAAAAAGATTGGAACTTACCCAAACCCAATTGAGGAGATTGAACAAGTGCAACACTTAAGGGGTTTGGTGGAAGAAACACAAAGAGAACTGGAGTCAGCAGACCCTAGAAGAATCAAAATTCTAGACACACTGTTTCCTACACAAGGTCAGCCTCACAGGAGCCATAAACCGTTAGCTATACCTAGTATCATTCGGGAAGAAAGTGAGGATAGGACATCAGGAAGTGGGCAAACACCCTTCTTACTGGAAAGAATGTTTAGTGAGGGAATGCCTGACCCCATCGAAGAGGAAGTGGGCGATATCTCGAAAAGTACCGTTGAATGTGTCCAAGCTAATGGATTTCATGTCCTCTGAAATCAAAACCACGATCATATCCAAGTTATACGGAGATCCTGAGCTATTCTTAGCTCTTCGGGCATTTCTCAATGGAGAACTGAAGGTGGGGTTACCACAATTTGCAAATATGGATAGACCCGACACGCTTCAAGATGAAGGGGAACATTGGGATCTACAACCCAACCTAGATGAAGACTCGGTCGTTGAAATACCTATTAACAAGTTGGGATAGTACTTTGAAGGGGACGAATCTAATGCAACCCTCCCCATTACTACCAAGGGATTAACTCTAAAGGGAATCCTTGATGGTGGTGCTGGAGTGAGCATTGTGACTAAAAACTGTTGGGAATCTATGGGAAGACCTCACCTCGAAGTCACAAACATAGTGGTTAAGATGGCAAATGGAACTATTGCTAAACCTATTGGGATGTTAAGGGACCTCAAGATCAAGGTTCTGGGATAAAAGGTAAGACATACCTTCATTGTAATGGATTTCTCCAAGCATCCTATGTCATATCAAATGATCTTAGGATGTCCTTTCATCATGAGGGAAGCACAAATGGTGCATGACTGGTCGAAAAACCACGTCTACCTACAATCCCAGGACTCTGTCATTCGAGTTGATCTTGAGAATGGTCGCGCGCATCCTTTAGGAAGCAAGGTTATCATCGATAATCGATCGGATACCACTATTCACTCCGCCCCATTAAGATATTGCTATACATGTAAAAAAGAGACTAATGATGGGAAAGATTCTCCTTATATGGATGTCCTAGCGGGTATGACTGAGTCGGATAACGTGGATTGGGTACACCTAGCAGCAACCATAGACACATGGGAAAATAGAGGCACAAGTTGGGTAACACCTGCTGAGGGGAAAGATATGCCACCGTTAGTGCCAATAAACATGATAAGTGTTATGCACTTGACTCGTGATGGCAATAAAGTGGCAAACTCCACTGACACTGAAAGTAGCAAAGACTCTGACCAATGCAACTCTGAGTCTTCTGAATCTCAAGAAGAAACTGATGGGGGGGGGATGAATCAAATATTCACCCAAGTGTGGAAGCAAGGTGCTCAAGGCCTAGGACGGTGACCTCCTGCAGTTCATCCGAAAGTGGGGGACACAAGTGAAGATCGACCAAGTGAGTCCGAATCTGACAGAAACAAAAATCAAAAACTTGGTAAGAAGAAAACGAGACATAAGCGACAATGCTATCGAGCTAATGTACGAACTGCAATAAACAAAGAGAGATCCACTGCAGAATGGCTTAGTTATATAGGCGCTATTGACGCTCATCGGAAGTTAGCGGATAATTGGGGACAATACCTCCAAAGTGTCATGTGATGTATTCCGCAACCTCATGACGTCGCCCAATTAGAAATCGAAGAGAAACCGAAACTAAGTCATACTGCCAGAAGGCGGCAAAACCAAGAGTTAGCTCAGCAACAAAAGGATGCGGAATTAAAAGAAAAAAACCTGGCACAACAAGAACCGGTAGACTTACACCCCACACCCGAGCATTTCAAACCATTTACCACAGGGGAACATAAAGTGGTCTACACAAACGCCCAACGAACGCCTACCAATGGGAGTAGCGGTGTCTACGATGGCTCGGCAAGGAGAAAGAACTAGCATATCCAGGTGAGGAGTCTAACCCAGTTTTTATTGCTCAAGATCTCACCCAGACGGAGGAAGCTACACTCAAGAAGCTTCTTAAGGAATTCAAAGACATATTTGCTTGGACATATCATGATATGAAGGGTGTTCCACCCTTTGTGGTGCAACACACGATTCCAATGATTAGCTGCTAAACCAGTCCAGCAACGTCCCTACCCAATGAATCCTAAGTACGCAAAGATTGTACAAGAGGAAATTGAAAAACTTGTAAAATGTGGATTCATATACCCTATTGAGCACTCAGAATGGGTTTCTCCGATAGTCATCGTACCAAAGAAGAATGGGAAACTCAGAGTGTGCGTTGATCTCAAAAAGGTTAATGCAGCCACCAGAAGGGATCATTACCCCTTGCCGTATTCTGAACATGTGCTTGAAAGAGTTGCAGGCAAGGAGGCATATAGCTTTTTAGATGGGTACTCGGGTTACAATCAGATCACAATTGCAGTAGAGGACCAAGCTAAAATAGCATTTATCACGGAGTTTGGAGTGTTTGCCTTTCGCGTCATGGCTTTTGGCTTGACCAATGCACCTGCAACATTCCAACGATTGATAAACACAGCCTTTAAGGAATATCTAAGGGACTTTTGTGAAGCCTTCTTAGATGATCTTTGTGTTCATTCCTCTTGGGACGAGCACTTGATGTGTTTACGAAAGATATTTGAAAGGTGTAGATTATATCGCATCTCATTAAATCCTTTCAAATGCCAATTCTCGGTTAAACACGAAGTTATCTTAGGGCATATAGTGTCCAAAAATGGGATTTCCACCGACGAGAGTAAAATCAAGGTCATTCTGGCCCCCACCCACCAACTATAAGGGAGTCCAACGCTTTATGGGCCATGTTGGTTATTATCGAAGGTTTATTCTATTCTTTGCGGAGATAGCTCGACCATTGTATAAGCTTCTCATCGAGTTTATTTGGACCGAAGATTGTGACCGTGCATATGAGCTATTAAAGGTAAGTGCTCCAATCTTGCGAATGCCTAACTTGGATTTAATCTTCCATGTGCATATTGATGCATCAAACTTTGCTATTGGGTGTGTGTTAACTCAACCTGGAGAACACAAACTAGACTACCCCATTAGCTTTGCCAGTCGCGCCAGTTGAACGATGCTGAGATGAACGATGTCACTACGGAGCGAGAAGGGTTGGCAATGATATATGCAGTAAGGAAATTATGTTATTACCTCCTTGCCACCAAGTTTGTTTTCTATGTGGATCATCAAGCATTGTTGTATCTGGTAAACAAACCATGCTCCACAGGAAGAATCACACGATGGCTATTGATTCTTCTTGAGTTTGATTTCACTGTTGTTGTGAGACCTGACAAAAAACATGTCATGGCTGATCATTTGTCTCGCATACCTAATGGTGAGGCTCCTACGGGAGTTGATGATGACTTACCTGACACTTCCCTGTTCATGGTGGAGACAATGCCTGAATGGAGTGAGAAGATTGCTAACTTTTTGGTTAATGGCTTTCCACCCAAGGAGCTTCGTAAAGATCTAGCGCGAAAGCTGATCAAGGAATGCGAACCCTATTGCCTGATAGCCGAGACTCTTTATAAAAGAGGAAAGGATGACGTTCTTAGGCATTGTGCCCGAGAGGATGAGTATCTATACATTTTGCAAGAGGCACATATGGGCGTAGCCGGTGGTCACTTCTCAGGAGACATAACTGTGCGAAAGATCTTACAATCAGGGTATTGGTGGCCCACTATGTTCCAAGATGCATCACTTTTTGTAAAGGGTTGCAATGAATGCCAATGATAGAAGAAACCCCAGCGAAAAGATCAGATGCCCCTACATCCAATCAAAGTAAACCAACCATTTGAAAAGTGGGGTTTAGACTTTGTAGGTCCAATTAGCCCAGCGGCCCGCAACACACAATCTTGCTATATTATTGTGGCCCCACTAACTATATGACCAAATGGGCTGAAGCAAAAGCGACACATAAGGCAGATGCGAGGACAACAGCCAAGTTCCTCTTTGAAAATATAATCACACGCTTCGGTTGTCCTTTTGAACTTGTGAGCGACAATGGTATGCATTTTATAAATGACGTGATTTAGGAGCTCACAACAAATTTCATGATATCCCATCATAAATCTACTCCTTATTATCTACAAGTGAATGACCAAGCCGAGAGTACCAATAAGACTTTAATCTCTATTTTGACAAAAACAGTTGAAGCTCATCGCAGGATTGGGAACTAAAGCTTACGACAACTTTATGGGCCTATCGTACTGTGTACAAAGTGGCTATTAACTGCATACCATTCAAGATGGTATACGGCCAAGAAGTAGTCATGCCGTGGGAATTTATCATTCCTAGTCTTCGTGTTGCTACTCAAGAAGGTTGGGATGGTAATCCCTTAGTAGAGCGTCTGTATATCCTTGAGCGGCTAAACGAAGAAAGACAATTGGCTGTGTGTACAATGCCCTTGTGGAGAAGGATAGAAGGAAAAAATGGTTTGATCGCCACCTGAAAGACAAGGACATCAAGGTTGGGGATAAAGTCCTGATGTATGGAGTGCGTAACGAAAAGAAGAAGCTCAAATATGCTGGTAAGGGACTGTATAGAGTATGTGAAATTACCCCGCAAGGTACCATCCGAGTGGAGACTCTCGACAGAGTTGAAACTATTGGATTCCTTAATGGGAGTAAATTCAAAAGATACTATGACCCCCTGAGCCAAGAGGTGTTACATGCAATCCATCAGAAGAAGGCAGCTAAAGAACAAGCTAAGCTTAAGAAGATACAAGCAAGAATTGAAGCCAGAGAACATCAACAGCATGCTAGGCGCCAACGAGAAGCCAACTTGGGAATTACGCAAGCATTTTTCGAGGAGGCAGAGGAGGATTCACTGGAATTTGACCTGCCTCTAAGATACCCAATTGAGTTACAGAGTCCTTACGGGGAGGTGCTGTATAATGCATTATTGGATACAGGAGCTCAACACAATTTGCTATCATATGGCGTGTGGTGTCAACTTGGAAAACCACCTTTATCCAAGAGTGCTATCCAAGTTAAAGGAATCAACAAGAAGAAAACCCCTGTCTCAGGAATTCTGCACACTCCGGTTGCCTATGACAAGGGGACCGTAATTCAAAGCTTTTTGGTTATGCCTGTTGGTACCATGGAGGGGACTGTAAACTTAGGGCGCAAATGGATGTTAGCCACCAAGTGCAATATTGATTGGGCAACCAGGCGAGTGACAACGCAAGAACCCGCTCTCGGTCTGACCGTTCAAAATTCCGCACCTAAGTCATCAACTCTGGACAAAATGCTAGATAACGAAAAATCACAAAGTCAAGTGGCAAAACCATCTTTGATTGTTTGCCACCCCTCTAACGCTTCAACGCCAAGAGTGGAAACAGGCTGTGTGGTCTCCAAGGCTCTGCTTACTATGCCAAAAAGTACATACAAATGGGTACCAAAAAGTACATACAAATGGGTCCCAAAAGCTTCGTTAACAGCTACCCCCCCTGCTCAATCTCATTCAGATAAGAAGCCTCGTAGAAGGAAAGCAACTCCCCGCCCGAGAAAAGGCAACGTAGCATCACGATGGATTCCGAAAAAATTATTAGTAGCCCAAGGGTACTACGAAGGGAATGACCAGATTTGGGTCCCTAAACATAAGCTGAATCCCTCTACATCACCTGTTGCAAACCAAATGTTGCCACCCCAACGACAATTCAAGACCATGGTAAGGGAAAAGTAACAGAGTGCTCCGCACCACTTCTTCCAGAGTTAATTTGGATTCCCAAATGATATCGATCAATACCACTAGCTCAGGAAGGGGGGAGCCACATGAAGCTTCTAGCTCCTCATGCCAGGCACACGTTGATATAGAAGTTTCTTCATGCTCTACACCTACTCTTGTCAACACCCAACAAGAGACCGATGAGTCTATGTCTCCCTTTGTAAAAGTATCATCGGAAACCATTTCCTCCATTCGTTCATGGGAGCGTACACTACCATCTCTGCAATTTGATGTGGCCCCACGAGGGTCATAAAAAGCTATTTGCCCACATCACCACCTATGACCCGTTGGACAAATTGGTTCCAAGAGGCTGCAACATCATTGCAGAAAATATGATCTACCCAAGGAAAGGGGGAGCATGTACTCACGCTCGACATTCTATTGCTTCCTCCTTAACCTTCTCCCTTGACCATGTAATTGCCAAATTCAAGGGGATGTATATATATATCTTCATACACAAAAAAGAAAAGAAAAGAAAAAAACAAAAAATAGTAAAAAGAGCAAGAGCTATATCTGTATACAATCAGGAACTAGATTGACCTGTCATAAACCTACTGATGCTATATCTGTGTTTGCAGATATGGCAAATGCACGAGCATCACACACTTCATCCACTCCCACCTTTGGTGAGAGGTATCATCTGTACCTTTCTCAGATATTTCACATGTGCTATCCTATAATTAAAACCGAATTGGATCATATAGATGTACTAGCCAAAGAGGAAAATGTTGAGGAATTAGAATGGCTAATACGCCTATTGACCATGACTGACCCCTACTCCGAAGACATATCCCCGATAGCCCAAGACTTTCCTTTTCCACAAGATGACTATCCTCGCATGGTTACATTCTTGATGAGTTTATGTGGATGGAAAAACGAAAACGATATATCTGACGACGATGAATGGATGGATGAAACTCATGGCACTACCGAGGCTGACTTTATTTATTTGGATGATGCGGATAGAGGCTTAGCCTTAGGGCTAGAGCCAGGACTCTACAACATCCTCTTACCATATCCTCAGTAGTAGTGTGGTGACTGGTAGGTAGTAGTGTGGCTGACTTTATTTATTTGAATGATGCGGATAGAGGCTTAGCCTTAGGGCTAGAGCCAAGACTCTACAACATCCTCTTACCATATCCTCAGTAGTAGTGTGGTGACTGGTAGGTAGGTTAGTGTTTTCAAGTTTTTTCTAGTTTGGAGTCCTTAAACGAGTCTTTAATTTTTCACACTGATGTGCCTTTCACGAGGAGTGCTTGTTAGTTGGTTGTACAGGTTGAAACGTTTAAGGTGGGTTCGCTTTCAAGTCCTGAGATAGCCGCAACGTTCATACATAAATATCTAATCAAATTGCGGGCATTTCTCATCGAATCAAGGAGATCTCCAAAATACAAGTGTAATTCTTCCATGCCCATTCTCTTTCATTTTTACTGTTCAATTAATTGCATGAACTATAATGCATGACCACATGGAACTTGTCAAAGCACTATTTAGTTTTTGAAGTTGCCTGATGTGCTGGTGTAAATCATTAATAAGTTTAACCTTATTGGCTATATTCTTGAGAATGCATGAAGTCTTTAGTTAACCTGGAATATGGTTTTCTTAAGTCTAGGGTTATAACCATCTTAATGTTTGAACAACCTGACTGTGTGTGTGTTGACCTCTAGGACATAGCTTTTACCCCTTTGTCGAAAGGATACAAGAACACATTATAGTTCAGGTGCGAAGATCAAAAAAAAAAAAGCCTACAATAAATGGCAATGCAAGTCTATTATGTGCTCTAATGTTGGCCTATCACCTTATTGACACTTGGTAGGCAAGGAGTATTCTACTCCAAACCTATGCCTTGGTTGGTAGGGGGGGATAGCCTTGCCTAAGGTGAACTAATAGATTCCTAGATAATGCTTTGTGAAACATGGTACCAGGATCGATGTTAGTTTTGCCTTAGGGAGGTCGCCATTGTGTGTAAAAATTGTCACGTGCATAAAGAAATAAAGGCAAAAGGCTCCTGTAACTCTGATGTTTCTTGTGTCCCTAGGCTCGTGGTATTAACTTGTTCTTAGAGTAGACACATTGTGGTCATCTGTTTATTTATTAAGCTTGGTTATTTCCTTGACTTAGGCCAGTTATAAACCTTGATTAACCTTTGACACCTTGCTAACTCTTGATTTACTTTCAATAATTTTAAACTCCTATTAATTTGCTACGCTAGCTCATTATTGTGACCCCTTAAACTAAGTTCTCATGGCAATATCCATTGTGGTCTAACATGCTTGACTTTATTACACTCTATATCTTTTGAATTCCAGCATACTTTCACTCTGCTTCCCTGTTTTGCAGACGGGCTCCCACAACAAACCTATCGAGCTTACCATACCATAGATTCCGAGGACGGAATCTACATCAAGAAAGGGGGTATGTTAACCTATGAACGGACATTGAGACGTACTACGTGTTACGTCATGTAATTAATTTAAGTATTCTGAGTCATGGGCCGGGCTTGTCTCGGCACCACATGTAGAGGATAGAGGATTGGGTGATCGCCGATGAGAGGCGCACCTTGAATATCAGCAAGATAAGGGTTAGGATTGGCCGGCCATGTATGGGTGCCTATGTGTGAACGGCTAAGTCATCTATAAGAGTCAAATGTAACCCTAAAACTCTCATTCTCAATGTGTTGAATACAAAGTGTGCTCTTGCCTTATCTTCTCGGTCCCCTTCTCCTGCGTATGTGAGAGAGAGAGAGAGAGAGTGAGAGAGAGAGCGATCGAGCACTGTGTGGCGGCACGACGGCGACGAGGTGGTGGAGCGGCGACGGCGGCTCTTTCTTCACTGCAACGCGAGAATCCTTCACGACGGCGGTTTGAGCGGTGAGTGACACACCTTTGTGCTTTCTGTTTGAGCTTGCTAGTTTCTGGTTGTATGCTTGCAGCCATTCGTGGCTCGCATACAGTATTCTCGGCAAGTCCCCAGCTCCGACTCGTGCGGCATAAGCGCACATCATGCAGCTCCACTCCCGCCGCGAAGATAACTCCTCAATAGGAGTTCATTTGTTGGTGCCTCCCGAAGAGCTTTCAACAAGGGTGCCTCCCGAAGAGCTTTCGACAAGGGTGTAGTAGCCAACACAAAGGGGAAAGAGTAGATGAAGCTCTTACCCTCTTACTGCTTCCTGTGCTTCTCTTGCTTGCCGCTCAGCTCCTTTGCATGAACCAGGCTCTATTACCATGAAAAGATGCAGGGGAGAAGGGATCTTGAGCTCTTGCAAGCACACACACATACTCACACAAACCCTAGAAGAGACCACACAAGATGAGAGGTTGAAAATTCTTCTTCTTCTTCTTTACAACAAAAAGGGTTCTCACCAAAGATAAGAAAAATACAACATAAGTACTAAAGGACTATATACATGTGGTCCATAATGTGAACACACTAAGTTAGTAGTTAGATGTGGACTAGTTGGTGTAGTCCAACTATAGAATCTCTGGCAAAGATATGTTGGTGGTGCCAGCTACCAAACCTGCCAGTAATGTAAATGATGAATGGTCATGCAAGCACCTCGTAAGTGTCAGCTCGTGTTGATCTTGATATCTCAACATTTCCTTCTTCATGTTTCCTCTTCTTTGACTACAACTAACATAACAAAAACCTTACACTAAAGATGCAACACAAAGCCCAATCTCTCTAGTACCACCATAAGATATGGGAACCACCCTACCACTCTAAATAATTACCACCATTCATAATAGCCAATATAATAAAGGTAATCATGGTGCAATAATACCCTACCACTCCAAAAACCTTACCACCAAAGATGCAACACAAATCCCAATCTCTAGTACCACCATGAGAAATGCGAACCATACCCTACCTCTCCAAATAATTACCACCATCAATAATAGCCCATACAATAAAGGTAGTGGTGCAAGAAATCACAAAGCAAATACATAGGCCCCGTCTCCCAGCTTCCTTCTTTTCACAGTCCCACTCTACTTAAGAACATGGAGATGAGACCTTGCATCATTAAACATTTCTCTACCAACACTCCACTACTACATACAACCTCGACAAGATTTCATACATCAAGGGGCGAGTCAAAATGTATCTCCAACACATCCCCCTGAAGTGGAATGATCTCTTACCACCAGCTACATTTGACCATCCACACCTCTAGAACCAACACCTTCACCAACCGTGAGATTAGTGACAAGGGATGTGATCACCATTAGGAAGGAGATATGTTAACCACTCCACCCAACATGGCCTCCCTTGTCCTATGTTCACAAGGTGTTTCTCGCCATCTTACCCACATGTATAACAAAGGCCTACCTTTTTGCAAGCTGGCACTAGAATATATGAAGCAGCCTTACCTTATGCTTAATGCTAATAAATGGGAAGTCATACACCGTGTGTATTCTTGCTTTAAGTTTAAGAAGCAAGTGATTTCAATGCATTACATCCAAATTCATGGCATTGGCATGTTTATTACAAACATTGGATAAAGATTCATATGATTTTGGTGCATTTGGAGATATATTTGTTGTCTTGTAAGACTTGGTAAGAGGCACATGAGATCCTTTGGTGAAAAGGCAAATATTGCTTCAATGGAGATATCTATCTTGTCTTGTAAGCCTTGGTAAGAGGCTTGGAGCCAACGGTGTGGAATGCTATAGCATGAGTCCATGCTAAGTCAAATGTATGAAAAACTTGTAATAAGTGGCCTCCATTTCACTATTGCAAGTCTCTATCAATTGCATTTCAAAATTCTTAGAATCTAGCTTGTTGTAAGGAGTACCCTTAGCAAGAGAAGGAAGAAGGGACAAAGGAAGAGAGTTTTCATGAATTCCCTTACCTCGAGACTACTGTGGTAACCAAGGAGGGGGAGAATTAGGTACCGCACGCATTGTAGCTTGGACAAGGATTACAATGAGAAAATGCCTAGCAATGGAATCAAAGGATCACATGTATGGCTAATGTTTGCCAATGGAATGATGTACATAAGGTTATGCTTATGAGATGTATTTGTGGACAAAGGGATCATATGAAATATATCCGAAGATTCTTTGTCAAGTACTTTTGATAGTCAATGGTATTGAAAACACATGCATTTAAATATTTGGCAAGAAAAGTGGTTCATGCAATATTTTGAGGCTAATTTTGGCCAAATCTATAAGTTGGCCAATATTTTGAGGCTAGTTTTGGCCAAATCTATAAGTTGATTCAATCATAAACATGCAAGTTAATACATTTAAAACTAGAATGCTTGGCTAGCCTTATCCTCTTGATTGCTTGCACACCTACACGTTGTCAACGTACTTTGAAAGAACGTGTGTCCTTCCGTTCACATATAAATATCTTGAAGCGCTTGAATGAAGATGGACACTGCAACCCATACCATTTTCGCAACACGTCCTCTTCGTATGCGTGTCTTTCTCAAGTTTATATGAACAACTTATAGAGCTCGAACAAGCATGAACATCAAGCCTATGTTTGATTATATTCGACGACGTGAGGAATCGATGGACATCGACAAAGATCTGAGAGTACATCGCAAGGTAGATAATTCCAAATTCATTACCACATTTGAATCTAAGTTACACGTCATTCATCAAATCATAGGATTTTTATGAGAGTGAAGTTTTTTTTAAAAAAAACTATACATAAAGTATGGTGGAGAGTTGACACAGTCCTCCCCGAAATTTAATAAACATAGGAGAACATGCCCTTCTCCTGTTTCCCAAATAGCACTTTCGATATCAAAAGTGAACCAAAACACCTTCAGTGTTAAAGGCGGCCATTAGTTCTACGTATTGATTCATGATACAAAACTCATTTTCAAATGTGATAATGAATTTATAATTTTCTAATTTGCGAGGTACTTTTGAATCCCCATCAAACATAAGAATAAGCTTCAAGCTTGTCAATTACGGATGTCAATCTAGCATTGCTTCCAAGTGTGCTTTCAAATTCATGTTCATTCGAGCATTACAAATATGTTCTAAAATACACGAAATATGCTACCCAAGCATTCATAAAATAATTTAAAAAAAACAACATTATTTTGCAAGGTTCAAAGCAGGGAGTGCACCTGGTTTTGACAATGATGTGTGTGCGTGCGTGCGTGCGCGCGCGCACGCGAGCGCGCGAGAGAGAGCTTCAAAGAGTATATGCACATAGACAACATAGTCATCATTAATCTCTTCAACGCAACAACATGAATAGGAGACATACACTCTTTATGCTCGAAACAGAGTCGTGAACTGGGCTTTTTTTTAGACAGAGTGCAGAGTGCACAGCAACAAAAGCTATTAAAAACGCGAGTAAAAAAAACCAAGTCAAATCAACCAATCTTAGAACTCCAAGTGGATCAATGTAGGTGTTTGCTTTTCTCCGGGCCCTATTACGCTACCCAAGTATTAACACCCAACCAAACTATTTTTTTAGTGTGCCACGTGAGATGCCCTTGATGCTTGCTTTCACGCAAGCATCTTGGGCTACCCAAGGTAACAACATCAAATCAATTAATTTTAATGGAAGCCATTGTACTTGCTTGTGATACCAAGAAATCAACCTCCAAGCTCACAAAATAGAAACTAACAAGAGCGTAACTTTGAAAGCACTGATTGCAAAAAAACGTACAACCTATATACAATAGACTTGCAACAATTTTGTTTTTACTTGTAGATTTTATTTTCTCAATTTTTTTAAAAAATATTTTAGTTATATTTTAGCTTAAAAGTATTTGCAAACTTTTAGCAAAAACCTTCAAATTTTTAAGGCTCCAAGTTTGCTGATTTGGTGCAAAAAGTGTTTGCTACAGAGAGGTCATAATGCTTTTGGTAATAATCATTTTACTCAATTGGCATAACCTGAAAAAGAGAAAGAAGAAAGAAATGTACAGGTCATTAGGAGACTTATCAATAGCCGCCAACCTCCATATGGTGGAAATCCAAAGACTCAATTACTCCCTTTGGCATTGTACTTCCACTCCAACAAAATTAGAAAAGAATATGAAAGAGGGAAAGAGAAGCAATTACGCGAAACCTCTCAAGAGATAGACCCAATCCTTACTCACATACACATGAACAAGAAGCAAGCACAAGAGGACTCAAGACTCAATTAAGTGGCTTACATACATAGCCTCATAGTTTACATTTGGCTATCCACCGGAAGTCCGAGGTGCATTATTCCAAATCTAATACTTCTAGACTATATAGATTACAAGATAATTATTTCTAGGCCAATGAGGTGATAGCTCAAGTGGTGAACGTGTTTGCCTGGGACCAAGAGGTCTTGGGTTCAAAACCCCCCTTGGTGCTTCCTTGGCAGCATCGCCTATGGGCAGATTATTAAGCGCCGAACGGGCGGTGACAAATTGGTAACTACAAAAGGATCCCGAACGGGCGGTGACAAATTGGTAACTACAAAAGGATCTTGGGCCTAAGGCTAGTCACGAAAAAAAAAAAAAGATACTTCCAGAATATATACATTACAACATAATTGTCCGCTTTGTTGGAGATTATAAGCTCATGTATGTTCTCCAGTCAACTACTTCAAGCTGATGATGCTTGCTTTTACTCACAAATACTATAAGGCTGAACCTCAAAGCTTCTCCCACCTTGTTCACACCTGCTGCCTAGCCTACCTGTTCATACACACCCATGGGCGCACGCTTCAAACACGTCCTAACTGCCCACTACTAGAGGACCGCGTCCCTACCTGTGTCCTTGTGTGAAATCTCTAACGGGAGCTGAGAACTGGGCTATACTTATGCATTGCAAGCAACAATGCGGTTTCTCAAAACCATCAAAGGAGCCCACAGAGCGTTGACCTGCCAGTAAGGGATCTGGACTCCGAGGCACACAGCATGGTTGTATCCCTTCCAATCCAAAAAGATCATAAGAAAGCCATGGGGGCACAATGTAAAATAGCGTGATGTAAATAGAAGGTTGTGATACTGTGATGAAGAACATCCATACCACCACTCAAAAGAAACACACGTCCAAGAAGGATGGCTGGTAAAGTTTGCCTAGTGATTTGAGCAGCAGCAAGGATTTTTTAAAATGGAACCAAATTGCAGTCACGAGGGCTGCTGGTTATATGCATTTTCTTCTATAAATGCCTTGGATAATCCATGTTAAATGATTTAGTTTACATGCTCACAACATGCATGTAAGGTCTTTATTTGGGCAGCCCAAGAACTATTATTGAAAGCAAGGAAAATTGAGCACTTCGGTGCTCAAATCTACTGAAAAGGTCTTTATTTGGGCAGCCCAAGAACTATTATTGAAAGCAAGGAAAATTGAGCACTTTGGTGCTCAAATCTACTGAAATCACAGACATTCAACATTCAAGCTGTCCTCCACTGCAATCAGCTGAATACTAACTCCAATTCTTAAGCCTCCATCCGCCCCCCTTTGTGTGCTTTTAGATCATGGCTGAAGAAGCTTTAGCCGTTCTATTGCTTCAAGGATGTCCTCCCTATGTCCGAATGTACTGATCCTCAAGAACCCATCGCCTGAAGGCCCAAATAAGGCTCCTGGAGAAGTAAGAATGTGGGCCTTCTCTAGCCATTCATTGAAGACCTCATCAGAGCTCTGTCCCGGAAACTCCACCCAGAGATAAGGAGAATTCCGGCCTCCACATACTTTGAGGCCAAGTGAAGCAAAAGCCTCCATAAGGATCCTTGCGTTCTCTTTATAAAACTCAATTCTCTTCATTGCTTCCTGTAAAAAGACAAGGCACAAAACAACTTTGGCTTTGTATCAATTTGCTTTTGCCAAGATCCTTGTAAACGCTCTACTTCTGCATCATGCATACACTTTTTATGACATTAAACAACCTGAAATCACTTGCATGCGTGCAAAAATGCAAGCACACAAGTTTATAATTGTCACTATCAAATATCTCACCTTTAGACCTTCATCAGTCAGACAAGAAAGACCACCCGCCTGCGCAATGTTTGAGGCGCCGGCCGTGTACGTGAGCAATGCAACTTGGTGAAAGTCCTTTATAACGGGGTGCCCGTTAGCAAAGAGAAGTGATTCAGGAACAATAGCCCATCCCAAACGAACCCCTGTGAAACCCGCTAACTTGGAAAAGGAACCAACCTCTATGGCCACCTGAATCATGACAATAACACCCTTAAAGAGTTCAAATAGTCTCATTTCAAAGCACACGCACACACACGCACACACACACACGCGCGCGCACACATACACGTGTACATGCAAAGTGATATACATTGACACACACCTCTCTTGCTCCAGGGATTTCATAGATTGATCTGGGACAGTCATCTGTTATAAAAGCAGAATAAACCGCATCATAGAGTATTATAGACCCATTTGTTTTTGCAAAAGCAACCAGATCCTCCAATTGTTGCCTTGTGGCTGCTACTCCTGTTGGGTTGTTTGGGGAGCAGATATACATCAAATCTGTGCGTGGCATGGATGATAAATCTGGAAAGAAATTCCTCTCAGGATCACTCTTCATGTAAACGACTCTACCATCATTTTGTGAGAATGAGCCAAATAGATTGCACATCTGGGCTATAACCTGAAACAAAAGTCAATGTAGACACATAGGCATAAGTAGCAGATCAGAATAAAATCTCCTTATAGTCATAATCAAGCTGTAGGAACTTACTGGATACGATGGATCCTGTACTGCCACAGTTACTTCTGGACCGAATAACATCTGCAAACCAATGAGACTTGTCAAGGCACCAAATAAAACATCACCAATGTGACCGACCCTTGCTGGCAACTTTCCACCTTTAATATCATTCTGCTTTTTAATAACATACCTGTATCTAAGTAGAAGGCTTGCTTATTTGAATTTCCAAAGGATAAACGTCTCCCAATATTCATCTCCTCATGGATGAGAAGAGCAATCAATTCTTAAAAATCAGGAAAATTCTCTCGAACTCCAATGGAGGTCTGAAACTGGCTGTATTCTTTGCCAAGACCATTCAAGGTCACGGACACCATATCATCATCATCTACTGGTGATCCAATAGAAGCAAGGGCATCTGCAAGCTCTTTAACCTTCACTGAATAATCATTTATACTCGGTTTTCCTCTGGTGACATTTTGCAACTCCTTTAACTGCATCTTCCAAGCTTGGGTATTTGTATTGTACATCTTCACCAACGTGTCCCAAGCCTCCTCAGGCATTTGTGCATCCTCTATACGCACAATCATAGAATCTGTCACTCTGACAAGCAACCAATACAGCACCTTTCGGCTTTTTCATGCCATGCTTTATATGCCTACACTTGCTAAGTCGTCGAATTTTCTTCAGCAATCTCTAGCTCCTTTTCATCACCTGTGATGAACTCCCAATATCCTTTTCTCATAAAGAAATTGACCATCATGAACTTCCATGCTTGGAAGTTATTCTTATCTAGCTTCTTACTCACAATCTATGATAGACTGTTACACATCTTTACTTGCAAAGCAACTTTACAAACAGTGCTTGCAAAAAGCTTATGCAATCGCAGCAAATCTACAACCTTCTACATCGGTACTGTAAACTTGTTATAATGCCGTTGTATGTGAACCAGTCACAAAAACATACATCCGCAAACACCTGCAATACTTAGATTCTCTACACAGACTGTCCTACAACCAATTTTTTGCTGCAACTTTGAACCAAACCAGAAATTGGACATATACACTCAAAATCGACGCTTCACAAAGTGTCTACAGAAAACTTGCAGAGCTAAAACGGGACCTGAAACGCACCTGAATCGTGCCGAAACACGCAAAAAATTCAGTTATCTATACTAACTGCACACAATATGGTCTTCTTCCTTCACCCAAGAGAATGTCTCAATTTAGGACAATGACTTTCCTATCGGCTTGTAGCTCTCACAGCTACCTAAGGTGTTGCTCCAAAATCAAGAGGAAAGAGATAGAAATATCCTTACTCGTGTTGTACCGCTTCCTTGCTTGCCTTGTTCTTGCCTCTTAGAAAAGAGATGGAAATATCCTTACTCATGGTGTACCACTTCCTTGCTTACCTTGTTCTTGCCTCTTGCTTGCCTCCTTAGCTCTCACACAAACCGGAGTCCAATACCACAAAGAAATGCGAGGAAGAGAGAGAGCTTGAGTTCCTTGAAACACACACACAAGAGATAGCAAGACACAAGAGAGAGATGGTTGGCTGAATTTTCTTCTATCTTCTTCTCTTCTTTACAACCATTAACATAAAGAGATAAGAGTACATACTATAAGGAAAAGTACTCTCGTACTATAACATACAATGGCATGTCGTCCACTAGTGGCATATCAACCATAATCTCACCAACCATGCCAGTGGTATAAGTGCGGAAACTATCACCCACGTGGGTCATCAATGTCTGCAGCACTAGTTGAGCTCGATATCTCAACACAGCTTACGAGACATGTAAGCAACTCGATAACCATTATGTTGTAAGACAGCTCCAATGGCGACGCTACTCGCATCGGTGATTACCTAAAATGGATCATCCCATAAGGCAAGTGCTAAACAAGGAACCTCTACTAAAGCAACCTTAAAGCCTGGCTAAGAATACAAGTATGTCATCCAAAGAAATGGACACACTTTCTAATCAAATCCCTAAAAATAAGCATCATCATGCACTTCAATGTCGCCAAGGCATTTGTCTGGCCAAAGAGCATGACCACAAACTCGTAGTGGGCCCGTTCAGTGTGGAATGTCGTCTTGGAGATGTCTCCATCGACAACCCGTACCTAATAGTATCCACATCTTAGGTCAAGCTTCAAAAACACCTTGGCTCGATTCAACCTCTCTAACATATAATCAATCCAAGTTATCGGAAACTTACCCTTGACTGTCAGCTTGCTCAAAGCACGATAATCCACACAAAGTCTGGAAGATCAATCCTTCGGTGCTACAAAAGGAGACACTAGAATGCATGAAACTGTCTTGCAACAATTCTTGGAGTTGGCGGTCCAACTCTAATTCCATAGCCTTGCTCAAGCAATACGGAAACTTGCTCACTAGTTCTCCCAGCCTGGAAGGAGATCTATCCTCTAATCCTCCAATCTAGATGGGGAAGCCTGCAAGGGAAATTGTCCCAAAGAAAAATCTTGTGAAACTGATCATGCGGGGCCTGGTACTTCTCGGAAGTGTTGGTAACTGTCTAGGTGGTCTGACCATATATCACCGCACAATGTGCATCTTTTCGCATTTCTTGTTTAGCCTATATGTGGCTTATGAGAGGAAAGTTAGGTATCCCTGGCTCACAATTGATGATTACAAGAGCCTTGGGCACATTCCGGAGAGTCTAAAAAGTGTGCCATTCCCAGTAAATATTTGGGTGGAGCTTGTGAAACCAACAAATCCCTAGGATTATGTCTGCTCCTACAACAGAGAAAACCATGAAATCCCAAATGAATTCTCTGCCTTGAATGACTTATTTAGCACTACGAGCCTCAAACTTGATACCTCTGGTCATACATGTGCTAAATCTCTCTACGTGCTTGTCTACAGGAGTCAATGGGAAATGGACCTTCCGAGCAGCCTGTCCTGTAATCACATCCACTATACTGCCGCTACTGTCAAACAAGACAATGAATCTCTAGACACCTATGTAGCCAAGGTCTTGAGCAACTCATTGCGCTCATGCTCCGGATCATGGATACCCTTCTGCTTATTTTCAAGCTCCCAACTGACAATGGGGCCAACCGTGGAACTAGGAGCTAAATAACTAGAGGCATCCTAGGGGGGGTGTGGGAGTCTCGCTCACCATTGAAGCTGTCAAGGCTAGTGTTGCAGTCTGGGCAGGAGGTTTCTTAGGACATGCCCTAGAAGTATGCCCTATTGTATGACAATAGAAGCATCACTACTCCTTTTCACACTAGGTTTGCTTGTCTTGGTTGAGCTTACCACCGATCTTGCCTACCTCAGATTTTTGGTCTAGATTAAGTTTAGGCGCGTTGGTCGAGTTCTTGGAGCCACGCGCTCGTGTGCTCTGTCATGGGGAAGACACGATTGATTATGGCCCTTGCCACTTGCAGTCGCTGCCTTGTGAAATGCGGGCTGGGAAGTCTCGGCTTTCCACCGACGTACTTCATTTCAGCACATTGCGCAAGCACCAGTATCCGTTCGAAGGTCGGTGATTCAAACATACGCACATCCCATTGCCTCTGCATGTCTAAACCATAAAGGAACTCCCCTCTCTCGTCCTCCTCAGATTTGCTCAAGTGTAAAGCCACGCGAGTGACTTTGTTGACAAAATCGAGAACTAGTTGTGGGTTGTGGGAAAAATCTCCGAACTCCTCCTCAAGCCGCTCAAGGTAATGAGACAGTAACTACTACTCAAGATAATGAGACAGTAAAAACCGCTTCTTGAGGCCAGTGAGACGAACTCGTCCCATTCATAGGAGACAACAACTCTAAAATGGGGATTGGCCTAGGCCCAATGAGTCCACCAAGAAATGGCCTCACCCTTAATGTAGCAACTAGCTAACACTACTTTATCCACATCCGATTTTCTACCCGCAGCAAAATAAGCTTCAAATTGATGAATCCAAGAATACAAAGCAGTGGGGTCGAGTTTACCATTATACTTACTGAAGTTCGCCTTCTCATGAAGTTGAGTTGGCTGCAAGTAGCTCCCGTATCTGCAACTCAAGTGGACAATGAGCATGCTGCATTAATCCCTCAGCGGAGGTAGTAGAGGTACAAATTAGGGAAGGGATCTGGGTGACAACTAGCAAGAGGAGGGAAGCAGAAATGGGGAAGAGGTAATCGCTTCTCTGGATCATAGCTCTCTGCTCAAGCTATTGATCTCCATGTTGCTTCATGTAACATGCATAAGCTTCGTGGTCGAATCGGTAACTTCAATGCTCAAAATTCAGCTATCATTCACGACAAAAATAACGCACAATGCTGAAGTAGATGTGCAAGAGAGAGAGAGAGAGAGAGAGAGAGAGAGAGAGAGAGAGAGAGAGAGAAATGAAATGAAATGATATATTAACGTCTCTAAGAGGCCATAATGGCCTATGAGACCAAAACTGAGAGTACATCTGAAGTTGGTGTCTCATCAAAGAGAACAACTAAATGAGACTAAAAAGTACAATAAACTGATTGTCTTACAGTTATAAAAATAGAATTGTAAGACTCCGAGATGATACTGAGTAGAAAATACTGGAAAATGTATATCAGGTAGATCCATGTATGCTCATCAGTTGAATTGTTGCCCTCTCCTTAGATCAAGTATCTCCACCATGGGGCTGTCTAGAATTGAGAGGTCGTAGAAGCAAGGTAGGCACCTCCGATGCCGAGCAATAATGGCTCTGATCTAGCGATGGTGAGGATGCCGTGGTCGGGATCCTGGTGGGTGTGGCCGACGAGCACGACATAAGATGACTGCTCTATTAGTGGTGACTCCTTGGGAGCGTGGTCGGTGCCCTGATGGCCCAATGGAGAAGGTATCAGGAGGTGTGTGGGCTAGGTTGCTGGTGCTGGTGCCGAAGAAATCTGTCACTGTCCTCTACATCATGGCTCGGTCCTATCTGCCAAGAGGGTCTCTCTGTGTCTCCTGAGCTCAAGTAGGAACAATCCCAGGCATCTCTGATCCTCAAACTCCATGACCCTGCGTAACGGCCCAAAACCCTCTCAAGCTCAAGAGAGGCAGAAGAGGAGACAGTATTGGGTCTCAAATACCCTCTGTAGGACTCCCACCATGAATGGTGTATTTGCTTTATTAGAATGATGCAAATCAGAAAATAAAGACTGAATCTTGACCTGCAATGTTCACCTTGGTTGGAGCACTCCCCTTGGCTGTCCTGGCCCATTGAACGCGGCAACCCTTTGTGAAAACTGAGATAAACTACTGAATTCCCAGTGTTGAGTTTATATGCTCCCTCCTAGTGCTCGTCGGCCAGTTCTGTTTTTTTCCCACGGCCTGTTTTCAGCAAATTATGCTTTTAATAATTCACTTTCACACCATAAAGGCTGGCCGCCTGGCGTTTTGTTGTTTGCTAGGCCCTGGCCGCATTGTGGACTGCCTTGTCTACTGCAGGCAGCCACCGTGGCCTGGCCGGCTGGCTGGCCAAGGCCATCAAACTGATCGACAGGCAGCCCAGGCCCCTAGGCCTGGCCGCCTTGCTGTCAGGCCACCTTGGGGTTGGCCGACAGCCCATTGGCCCTTCCTTGGGCCTCCTAGCCCTCTCTACGGTGGACTCAAAGACCTCCTCATGAAAAATGCAAGGAGTTTTACCTCCTTTTTTGGGGGAGCCAAAAGGGCTTCCCCCTCTTCTATATGCAACCTAAATGCCTCTATAGACGTCTGGCACCCGCTCACAAACCAGATACTCAGATCATCTAACATCATTCCAGAAGGAGACTCACAGTACCAACTGGCATTGTTTCATGTGCAGGACAATGCACATCTCACCTCAGACGCATAGAGTAGAACCTTGGCTACCTCGTCCTAGATTAGGCTCACATGGGACCAATGTCTTGCACCTTGTTCAGATATGTCTACGTGGCATCCAAGGGCGGGGTGCACGTGGCACTTCATGAGATTCACGAAATTATATCATCCGGTCTCCAATGAGAGCAGTGCTCCCTGATGTCGCTGCTATAGAAGTGATAATCTCTTCCTAGATCTGTTATTCTCTCTCATCGTTAGAAGTGTAATTGTAGCATGACTACTATGCGGAAGTGTGCTTAATGATGATTAACGCAAAGAAATAAAGATTAACGCTAATCACATGCTCATGACATAGAGAAGTAGAGAGAAGGAGAAGAGAGACTCTTTACCAAACCTACTCCTACTATGTATTACTGGATGAATGAGTAATTACAATGATTGTCATAGATCCAATGTAGATCTAGACTATGAATATTATGAATGAACTTATGCTTACTGTCCTCCATTGTGCGGGATTTGCATATCTTTGGCAGAGATACATCTGGTGCTTGACATTACTCCTAGTGCTTGGCACCTCTTTTTGTGCTTGGCACATAGGGCGGAAACCCTTGGTGTCAATTCCTTGTTTGATTTGTATTCATACTTGTTGTACTTGGAGAATTAGGTCAGCAGTGATCTTGTACATGGAAGCAGACTCCTTTTGGTAATAAAATACCTGGGAGGGGGAGGGGAGCGATTGGCCTATCATTCCGGCCCCTAGTGTGGTGCACAATTATATTTCAATTATTTGTGGTTGTGCCTAGTGTTCAATCTTGTTTACTGTTAATTGATTCCTTGTTACACGCCCCCCTCGTTACACATTCTATTCCAAATTGTCAATGTCTACACTCATTGCTCCTCATCAAGAGATGGGAGTACGAGTAAGTGAAAGGATCAAATCATAAACTTGCTACATTGGTCTCTCCCAAACATAAAACATGGCAATCACTACACAAGTGAGTAAATCTTTTTCTGTTGGTGTTTCTCACAAGCTAGAATCAACAGTTACAAAGTTAAGTTCATAGTCTATATGGTTGGAAGAGGATGCTAGGAAGTGTTAGAATTTGTACATCTCTGTGCATTTGGGCTTTCCCTGTTTTATGCGATTTTATCTATTTTCTCCTATTTTAGGAAGTCATGAGCAGTCGGTCAGCTCCCTCACTTCACTATAAAAGGGGCTTCTCATATTCACTTGTCAGTCAACCAATCCAAGCACAAGTTCAACACTTTCTTTGCTGGCTATTGCCATTGTAAAGCTTCATGCTATTATAAAAGGTGATCTTGTCCACAAGCTCTCTATCTCCTTTGCTGCTTCCCTCTCTTGTTTTGTCTACCCTTCTGCATGTGCATACTCCAACACGGTATCAGAGCAGTAGCATCAGGGCAGCCCGGGGAGTGAAAACGCAGATGAAGAAGAGCACCAGGAGCAAAAAAACGCATCTATGTTCAAAAAACGCAGCCACTGTTTGGATCTCCAAAAAACATAGCAGCCAGAGGAAAACGCAGACACTAAGTGGTGAGGAAAATGCAGCCGCCTGGAAAATTGCACGAAACGCAGCCGTCTTCTGCATATGCAGCAAAAAACGCAAGGAAACTCGCCGCCGCCACCTTGAAGTGCCGGTCACCTAAGCGACCAATACCATGATAAAGTTACACAATGCAAAAGCATACGCTGCTCGCTGAATCTACGCCTCATCCCTGCCTGCGCGAACTGCACACCAGCGCCCCCCCCCCCCCCCCCCCCCCCCCCCCCCGCCTGTTGTAGTTCCTGCGCCCCTCCCCCTTGTTGCTCTGCCCACCGCCCGTCTCTCCTCCCCCCCTTCGCCTGCTTCGCTGCTGCGCCCCATCCCTCGCTGCTGCGCTCCCTCCTCGCCTTCTCGCCCCCTCCCTCCTCGCCTCCTCGTCTTCTCGCCCCATCCCCTGCTTCGCGCCCATCTCTCCTCTGCTTCGCCCTGACCCCCCTCCGCCAGCATTCTCCTCCCCGCCTCATTCGCGCAGCTATCTCCTCCCCGCCTCATTCGCTCTCCTCCCCGCCTCACTCGCTCTATCTCCTCCCCGCCTCATTCGCTCTCCTCCCCGCCTCCTTCGCGCAGCTGCCGCCCCCCCTCCCTCTCGTGCTGTTTTCCGCCCCCCAGGGGGTTTTGCTTTTCTTTTTTCCTCCGGTCCGCCGCCTCTCTGTGTGCAGCCCGTTTCTTGCAGGATTTCCGCTTTCGCCTCGCCTACGCCTAAGCTTCAGACTCTGATGGAGACTCCTCCCGCCTCGCCTCAGAGGGACTCATCCGCAGCCCCCTCGCCCGCCCCCGAGGACACCCCCATCAGGCTTTCTCTTTCGCCGGAAGAGGAAGCGAGCCTCACCGCAGAGGTGGAACGCCTTCAGGCCCATTCCACCATCTGCCGTATAGTCGGCACTCGCCCCAGCAGAGGGGAGATCCGGGATCTTCTCCAGGCCCGCCTTCTTGCAGATGTGGGCAAGATCCTGGACGTACAGCTTCTGGGCCGGGGACATTATCAGATCGAGTTCGAGACCGCCCAGAGTGTGGCCAAGGTCCTTGCCATGAGTCCCCTTGACATCAGGGGTGCTCGGGCTTTCTTCAGACCTTGGCAGCATGGCTTTGATCCAGCAGCGGCTGAGCAGGGAGAGCGCCTTTTTCATGTTACAGTTTGCTTCCCTGGACTCCGCCGGGAGTATCTTCCGCTTCTCTCTCGGCTAGGAGCATTGGTGGGCTCGGTACTCGAGACTGGCCCCACAGCAGCTTCAGTGGTGGCCAGAGCAGCTGGGCTACCCTCCGCCAGAGTTCTGGTGTCTGACATCTCCTCCCTTCCTAAGGTCATTCAGCTACCTAGGATAGGGGGGGGATGGATTGATCAGAGAGTGGAGTTCTCGGGGCTCCCGAACCAGTGTTTCATATGCAGGCAGGTCGGCCATCTGGCCAAGGCCTGCCCTCGCAGGAGACCTCGACCCTCACCACAGCAGAGCAGGCCCCTGATGGCCCGCCCACAGATGCGGCACGGCAGGCTGCCTCCGGGACACCTGCCCAGGCCACAGAGACCTCGGAGTGGCAGCCTGGACAGGGGCGCCGCCGAGGGAGACAGTCACAGCAGCACGCACAAAGACCGCTGCAGCAGCAGCCACAGTCTCAGTGTCACCAATTGGCCGACCATTTGGTCCATTCCTAGTTTTTGCGTCTCGTTCACTTGAGGCCAGGCCGGTGTCTCGTGTGAAGAGGCCAGTATTTTGCTGACATGGACGGGAGCCAGACTGGTGCCACCCGTGTGTTAGCAGGATGGTGTCATATGGACGGGAGCCAGACCAGTGCCACCCGTGTATGACCTGGACTGTGTTCGACCCATGGGACTGTCACGCCATGGAAGAGCCAGTATTCGTGCCGTGTTTTACCTATGGGACTGTCACACCTAGGGAAACTCGTGCCTGGAACTGTGTCTTACCTATGGGACTGTCACTCCATAGGAAGACCAGGATTTTATGTTTTTATGTCGTGCCAGTTTTGTGCCGACAGATATTTTGTACATGTTCCATGAACGGGAGATATGTCCATGTTACTATTTGCACATGCACACATGCTTGAAACTGTTTTCGCATGACATGTATTTGTGTGTTTGCCTGCTTGACGTGTTACTTACTGAGCGGGGACGCCTACCAGTGAGTCGTGAAGTCTGCTCTGTATTCTGACGAGTTTCAGTGCATGTGAACAGGTGGTAAGTATATGGTACATGTTGTTTTAATATTTTATTCTAACCCCTTTGTTTTATAAGGTTAGGTGTCCACATTTAATTAAAAGTGGGCACCTCCTTTGGGCACCCACTTAGGGGCCAAGGTGGGGAGCCCCACTTTAAGTGAGTGTGGGGGTGGGCAAGGGCACCTACCCAAACTCCCCCACCTTCATGCAAGCGTGGAGTTAAACTCCACATGAATTTTATTAAAAGAAATCTCTCTCTCAAGCGTGGGGATCCATCGCTTCTATCTGGCGATTTGTTCATCACCCGATTCTCCTTCCACGCGAAGAGAAAGAAAGCGTCACCTACGTTTCTGCTCCTACAGCTACCAGGCGCATGCTTTTCTCCATCTCTGCTGGCTGCGCCTGACTCCCACAGGCGGCTGCTCACTTTCCATCCAAGCGACTGCCTCAACATCTCCACAGGCGGCTGCTTCATCTTCCCTCTGTACTGCTGCGCATACCCTTAGCCAACGGCTGCCACCTGCAATTCAGTCCTGCTACAGCCGGCTGTCTGGCCATATTCCCTTCTGGTCATAGCCAGGCGACTGTATACTGCAGCCAGGCCATTACAACAGCACAGAGGCGATTGTATCTACTCAGTGTGCTGCCTCTGCTCCTACAGGCGACAGAATCACTGCTGGCTGCACTACTTGTTCCTTTTTGCAGGCCATCGTGGGTCACCTCTCCAGCTAGCATCGCATCTTTTCTTCAGCAGGTGGCTGTTCACAAAGTGTGTGTGCTCTCCCGCAAATGATGTGCTACAGGCCGGTGGCTGCAAGCTGCTTTCTCTTCTCCATATAGCCTGGCAACCATACAAGCTGTGTGTCTCTCTTACACAGGAAGCTCCTTCTCAACCTCCTCGTCAGGCTGTTGTGGCTACAACTTGATATCCCACTCAAGTAGCTACACATACGAGTACCTCGGGAATTGGACTACAATCTGCAATCTACAAGTAAGTGATTTTCAGATTTGAGTAAAGTATTATATGTTTAAATCTGATAAGGGATTCATCCCTCTACGGCCACACCCGTTCGGTGCCGGGTTGTCCAAGCTGTATTGGCGAACCTCGGTCCAAAGGTGCTGAGATCGGGAGAGCCAGGCGTTAGTACGAGAGCGCCTGTTTGTGCGTGGTCTCGGAACACCAGTGAGGCGCTCTCTGCGGAGTCCAGTGAAAGCACAGGACCGTAGTGATTGGGCCACACTAGTGGTCGTTCTGCTTCGAGTCTCTACATCGAAATTCGAGCCTATTTGTTTGGTACTGTTTTCATATGTACATGGACATTATCTGGTTCTCAGAACCCATGGAGCATTGTATTCATTAAATACTCCCAATAAATATATCATATATTGAGGGGGGGGTCGGCCCGTTCCGGCCCCAGTGCTGGTGTCCATCTTTCCATTTCTGTTCATTTAAATTTCAAGTTGTTTTAAAGTTGTCCATTTCAAATTTGTGGTTTTAAAGTTGTGCTATTAAGCGTGTGGGTGTCCAACGGAGTCCTTCCCACTTGACGGGATCGGTTTCATTGGTATCAGAGCACGGTTGTTTCCCTCTTCCTAGTGGGGAAACAAACCTGTGTACTGGACATCCCGCTTTTAGCAAACTTTGAACACAATGGACAGCCAAGGCAACCCTTTGGAAGTACCTAATTCGAGGGGTCCCTCTAGTGCCTCTCGTGGGTCTGATGCCCTGCGTGGTAGACACAAGCCCCTTGAAAGGGTTCTGGATAGTGAATCCAAGGGTCAACTGTCTCCAGGGAAGACAGTTATGCTTGAACAAGACCCTGATGTTATGAGGGCTGAAATGGAACATATGAGAAAACTTTTGCAGGCTCAAGAGCAAGAATTAAAGTTTTTACATGAAGATCCCCATCTGCAAAGTGCTGTTGAAGCCAGGAAGGCTGATGCTATCGTTAATGTAACCTTTGAATCAATGGCTCGTGAAGTGGGCAAGAAACCAAGGGAGTTGGCACTTGCCTATCTCCTTCGCAAAGGTGATATCAAAGAGGGGGATGACGGAGAGCTAAAATTCAGAAATCCACCTCGTTTGAAGTATGGAGATCCCGCATCCCAGAGGCTGAAATCTTTTATGCAAAAGGAAGAGGTGACTGTCACCTCTCGTCATGCATCCTCTCCCCAAGGCACTAAGCCTGATAGATTTATGTATGCCAGTGCTCATGGAGGGCATGAGAGTCACATGCATGCCAGACATGTATCTCATGGTGACAGGTCTACTTCCAGAAAAATTTTGCCTTCTGAGTTGTCTCATGGAGAGACCATGCCATATGCAGGTAAGTCACATGCATCTGAGCTTCAAGTTCGTGGAGCACATGCCACCGTGCCCCATAAAGCTTCTATGACGGCCCATGGAGCCCATGCAGACAGGGCTACCCCGTTGGATAAGGGGAAAAGAAAAAGAGAAGATCATGAGCCTCATGCCAGGAAGCTCAAGGAGTTCAAAGCAGGTGATAAATCTGTCAAATTTGATGTCTTTCATGGTGAACATGATGCTTCTAAGGTGTTAGCGTTTGTGGCACAGTTCGACATTGCTTTTAGCGATGAGGACTTTACAGAAAAGTCGAAGGTGCGCCATGCTAGCATGTTTCTGAAAGGGACTGCTGCCCATTGGTGGATCACCGAAAAGATCACCAAGGATCCCATCTCTACTTGGAAGGAATTCAAAGATAGATTTTATGCTCAGTTCTTGCCACCCAATGCAGAGCAAACTCTCACTCAAAAGTGGGATAGGTTGGAGCAAAAAGATAATGAGAGTGTGCAACAGTATGTTAACAAATTTTGGAAAGTGTTGCTGGAAGTGACTCCCTTCATGCTAATCACCGAGGATGAAAGAAAGAGGAAGTTTCGTTCTGGATTGCAACCTGCATATAGATCGGGTATTGAATTGCACCCAAAACATACGTTGCAACAACTCTCAGCTTCTACCCTTGCTACGGAGCAATTGGTGCTCAAGATCAAGCAGGATCAAGGAGGTTCCAAGGCGAAGGACAAGGCTGCCCCAAATCAGCAAAAGGGCGGACAGCCATCTAAAAAGAACTTCCGGGAGTCCTACAAGGGTGGTAAAGCTGAAAATTACGCATCTAAAGAACAGGGCCCAAGAAAGAACAAATTTGGATTAACCCCGGAGCAAAGAGAGCAATATGCTAAGGATGGAAAATGCTTTTCTTGTGGTAGCAAAGACCACATGTTCCGACAATGCCCAGATCGTAAACCAAAGCACGAGGACAAGCACACCAAAGCAAATGTTCATGCAGTTCCTGATGTGCAAGGTAATACAGGTCATGATGCAAAAGAGCGTATGGTTTGCAAGGCTTGGGGGCAAATCAAGGATCAGCCCGCACTATTCATGTTTGATGACTGTGCAACTGACAATTTCATCTCTATGCAAATGGCAGCTGCATTGGGTATTGAGGTTGAAAACATGGGACCTCAGATTGAAGCCGAAGCTGCATTTATTGGTAAAGAGGTGCAGGTTACCCCCTTGATAGGGAAGTTGCATATCCATATACAGGGCTATCTTGATAATGAGCATTTCCTAGTTGCTCCTCTGAATGGATGTGATGTATTGTTGGGCAAGCCATGGCATCATAGGCTTGAGCCCCGCAAAGACTACAAGTCCAATATGATTTCTTTTATGCATAAAGGCCGCATGCATTTTATTGATGCTGGCAAAGAAGGGGATTCTATCCCACTTGTATCACACATCCAAATTAATAAAGCAATGAAAAAGAGTCTTTCAACGTACTTGGTTTTTGTGCGTGATAGTCTTGTGCCAAATCATCAAAATATGGATGCTATGTCTAATGATAGGCTGAATTTTCTTAATGCATTCAAAGACTGTTTTGCTGATTCGTTGCCAGGTGAATTACCTCCCCAAAGGCCCGAAGATCACCGCATAGATCTTGTGCCAGGTAGTTCTCCTCCTAACAAACCCGCATACCGAGTGAGTGCTGCACAGCAAGAAGAAATTATGAAGCAGGTAAACGAGCTTTTAGAGAAAGGTTTGGTTCAGCCCAGTTCCTCACCTTACTGCTCTCCTGTGCTTTTTGTTCAAAAGAAGTACGGATCATTCCGTATGTGTGTAGACTATAGAGCTTTGAACAAGCTTACCATCAAGAACAGATTTCCTATTCCACGTATTGATGATATCTTGGATAAGCTTGATGGTTCAGCTTGCTTTAGCAGACTTGATTTGAAGAGTGGTTATCACCAGATACGCGTGGTGCCACAAGATGTCCATAAGACTGCATTCAGGACAACCTTCGGATTATATGAATTCTTGGTAATGCCTTTTGGTCTCACCAATGCTCCTGCTACTTTTAATCGTATGATGGATAGGATATTCCGATCCCATCGCAAGTTTACAGGAGTCTTCTTTGATGATATCTTGGTTTTCTCCAAGAATGAGCAGGAACACAGAACTCATTTGGTCACAGTGTTCGAAGAGTTGCGGAAGCATAAACTTTTCGTCAATGCCAAGAAAAGTGAGTTTTTCCTTTCAGAGATTCATTATCTGGGACATATTGTATCCAAGGATGGAGTTACAATGGATCCTGCAAAGATAGAAACTATTCGGAATTGGCCTGAATTGCAAAATGTACATCAAGTACGTAGTTTTCTGGGATTATGTTCATATTACAGGCGTTTCATAAGGCATTTCGCCATGATTGCCACTCCTCTACATGATCTCACGAAGAAGAAAACTGCTTTCAAATGGACTTCAAAGGAACAGCATGCTTTCTTGCAGCTCAAGCATGCGATCATATGTGGTCCGGTATTGATTGTTCCTGACTTGCACAAGTCATTCGTGGTTGAATGTGATGCTTGTGGTGATTGCATAGGAGCTGTCCTAAATCAAGAAGGGCATGCAGTTGCATACGAGAGCCGTCGTTTGCATGATGCTGAGCTTCATATGGATATCTATGAGAAAGAGCTCTTAGCTGTAATTCACGCCTTAAAGATTTGGAAACATTATCTTCTTGGGGCTGAATTTGTAGTCAAGACAGATCATCAAAGCTTGAGATACTTTCTATCTTAAACTAAGCTTTCAGAGAAGCAGATGAGAATGGCAAATTTTCTTTCCATGTTTCATTTTCAGATTGTGCATACTCCAGGAAAGAAAAATGTGGTGGCCGATGCACTATCTAGGAGACCTTATATTGCTGCAGTCTCAGTGGCCTCTCATGGAGATCTATCTGCTATGAGAGATTTGTATCATTTGGATGCTGATTTTTGCCATATATGGACTGATTTGATGGCTGGTCATTCACATGCCTCTTATGTTATCAACGAGGGTTATCTCATGAAGGATAATTGCCTATGTGTGGTGAAGGATTTGCGTCCAAAGGTTATGGACGAATGTCACGCTCCACCATATGCTGGTCATCGAGGTATTATGCCTACTACTCGCATGATTCAGAGGTACTTCTTTTGGCCAAGCATGCGTAAAGACATTGAGGCTTATGTGCGTGCATGTATTACTTGCCAAAAGGTGAAATTTGATAGGCAAAAGCCTCCAGGTTTGCTTCAGCCATTGCCTATTCCCTCGCAACCTTGGGAAAGTATCACGATGCATTTTATTATGGATTTGCCTAGATCCCAGCATGGGAATGATGCTATTTGGACTATTGTGGACAGGTTTAGCAAGCAAGCTCACTTCTTGCCCGTCAAGAAAACCATTAAAGCTGATCATATGGTAAAGCTTTTTCTTGCTAATATTTTCAAGCATCATGGTATGCCTAAATCCATTGTTGGGGATAGAGATCCCAGGACTACAAGCCTATTTTGGAGGGCTTTGTTTGATAATATGGGTACTAAGCTTGAGTTTTCATCAGCTTATCATCCCCAAACGGATGGCCAAAGTGAAGCTGCAAATTCAGCAGTGTTGGATTTATTGAAATGTTATGTGGCAGATCAAAAGAGTGCATGGGAGAAGTATCTTCCACTTGTTGAGTTTGCCTACAACAATACAATCCATGCTTCCACAGGAAAGGCTCCGTTTGAGATTATTTATGGCAGAGTGGTCTTGCCACCTATCCTTCGAACAAAGGATGAGATTTTTGCAGCTGATGAATATGTTCGTGACTTGGATGTTGCCTTTGGTCAGGTGCGGACAGCCATTGCAAGATCTCAGGATAAGCATAAAAAGGCTGCTGACAAGCATAGAAGGGACATAGAAGTCAAAGAAGGTGATTGGGTATTGCTGAAATTTGAGAAGGCTAGGCTTCGGAAGAGGCCAGGACGAGAAGGATCATATCCTAAGCTTTCTCCTCGCTATTATGGACCCTTCAAGGTGATTCAGAAGATCAATGAAGTGTCCTACAGGCTTGCTTTACCTAGTCATTGGAAGATTCACAATGCTTTTCATGTGAGTCTATTTCGGAAATATGTGGGGCCAGATCCTGATGAGCCTGTCACAGAAGATCCGCCAGAAATTGAAGAGCTTGAGGAGATCCTCCAGCCAGAACAGATTGTTTTTCACAAGGAGAGAAAGCTACCTGCAGGAAAGCTTTCCAGGAGATACCTTGTGAAGTTTAAGAATTATTTGCCTATTGATGCCAAATGGGTAAATGAGGATTATTTTGCAGATTATCCGCAATTGTTGCAGGCATATCTTGAGGCTTTTAAGTTGAGGTCAACTCTTTAGAAGCCCGGGGGGATGTCACCAATTGGCCGACCATTTGGTCCATTCCTAGTTTTTGCGTCTCGTTCACTTGAGGCCAGGCCGGTGTCTCGTGTGAAGAGGCCAGTATTTTGCTGACATGGACGGGAGCCAGACTGGTGCCACCCGTGTGTTAGCAGGATGGTGTCGTATGGACGGGAGCCAGACCAGTGCCACCCGTGTATGACCTGGACTGTGTTCGACCCATGGGACTGTCACGCCATGGAAGAGCCAGTATTCGTGCCGTGTTTTACCTATGGGACTGTCACACCTAGGGAAACTCGTGCCTGGAACTGTGTCTTACCTATGGGACTGTCACTCCATAGGAAGACCAGGATTTTATGTTTTTATGTCGTGCCAGTTTTGTGCCGACAGATATTTTGTACATGTTCCATGAACGGGAGATATGTCCATGTTACTATTTGCACATGCACACATGATTTGCATGCTTGAAACTGTTTTCGCATGACATGTATTTGTGTGTTTGCCTGCTTGACGTGTTACTTACTGAGCGGGGACGCCTGCCAGTGAGTCGTGAAGTCTGCTCTGTATTCTGACGAGTTTCAGTGCATGTGAACAGGTGGTAAGTATATGGTACATGTTGTTTTAATATTTTATTCTAACCCCTTTGTTTTATAAGGTTAGGTGTCCACATTTAATTAAAAGTGGGCACCTCCTTTGGGCACCCACTTAGGGGCCAAGGTGGGGAGCCCCACTTTAAGTGAGTGTGGGGGTGGGCAAGGGCACCTACCCAAACTCCCCCACCTTCATGCAAGCGTGGAGTTAAACTCCACATGAATTTTATTAAAAGAAATCTCTCTCTCAAGCGTGGGGATCCATCGCTTCTATCTGGCGATTTGTTCATCACCCGATTCTCCTTCCACGCGAAGAGAAAGAAAGCGTCACCTACGTTTCTGCTCCTACAGCTACCAGGCGCATGCTTTTCTCCATCTCTGCTGGCTGCGCCTGACTCCCACAGGCGGCTGCTCACTTTCCATCCAAGCGACTGCCTCAACATCTCCACAGGCGGCTGCTTCATCTTCCCTCTGTACTGCTGCGCATACCCTTAGCCAACGGCTGCCACCTGCAATTCAGTCCTGCTACAGCCGGCTGTCTGGCCATATTCCCTTCTGGTCATAGCCAGGCGACTGTATACTGCAGCCAGGCCATTACAACAGCACAGAGGCGATTGTATCTACTCAGTGTGCTGCCTCTGCTCCTACAGGCGACAGAATCACTGCTGGCTGCACTACTTGTTCCTTTTTGCAGGCCATCGTGGGTCACCTCTCCAGCTAGCATCGCATCTTTTCTTCAGCAGGTGGCTGTTCACAAAGTGTGTGTGCTCTCCCGCAAATGATGTGCTACAGGCCGGTGGCTGCAAGCTGCTTTCTCTTCTCCATATAGCCTGGCAACCATACAAGCTGTGTGTCTCTCTTACACAGGAAGCTCCTTCTCAACCTCCTCGTCAGGCTGTTGTGGCTACAACTTGATATCCCACTCAAGTAGCTACACATACGAGTACCTCGGGAATTGGACTACAATCTGCAATCTACAAGTAAGTGATTTTCAGATTTGAGTAAAGTATTATATGTTTAAATCTGATAAGGGATTCATCCCTCTACGGCCACACCCGTTCGGTGCCGGGTTGTCCAAGCTGTATTGGCGAACCTCGGTCCAAAGGTGCTGAGATCGGGAGAGCCAGGCGTTAGTACGAGAGCGCCTGTTTGTGCGTGGTCTCGGAACACCAGTGAGGCGCTCTCTGCGGAGTCCAGTGAAAGCACAGGACCGTAGTGATTGGGCCACACTAGTGGTCGTTCTGCTTCGAGTCTCTACATCGAAATTCGAGCCTATTTGTTTGGTACTGTTTTCATATGTACATGGACATTATTTGGTTCTCAGAACCCATGGAGCATTGTATTCATTAAATACTCCCAATAAATATATCATATATTGAGGGGGGGGTCGGCCCGTTCCGGCCCCAGTGCTGGTGTCCATCTTTCCATTTCTGTTCATTTAAATTTCAAGTTGTTTTAAAGTTGTCCATTTCAAATTTGCGGTTTTAAAGTTGTGCTATTAAGCGTGTGGGTGTCCAACGGAGTCCTTCCCACTTGACGGGATCGGTTTCACTCAGCCTCACTGGGTTCCCGTGAGGAACAGCTTTGCTCCCCTCCAGGAGGAGACCCCTGCAGCGACTGAGGACCAGGAGATGCCAACACCCCCTCCTTCACCCCCCCCCCACCCCCACCCCCATCCCCTCCCACTGCCTCGCTTCCACCTTCGCCTCCGCCCGCTCCGGTCTCGGCAGCGGCTCCCTCTCCGCCCCCCTCGCCCCCCCCTCCTCCTCCCCCACCCGCCTCGCCTTCCCGGGAGACCCTGGCAGTCCCCTGGCGCTCGCCCGCAGTCCGGAGGGCGCTGAGCACCGACCTCGCTCAAGCACCACAGAGGAGACCCACCATGCCGATGCGGGCTTCACGGATATCATCTATCCGCAGTCGGCTGAGTCGCCTCGGTGTTAGACAGCGATCGGAGGCTTTCGGTTACGCCTTCACTCGGCTTTTTGGAGCAGAGGGCCCCCATGAGCCAGCTCCCATCCGCGTTCATGTAGTGATACCTCCGGCCCGCGGGGAGGAGGCACTTGATTCAGCAGTGGCCTTCTCGTTCCCTCTCTGTGGCCCTTGCGACCGGGAGTGGACTCTAGAGCTCGCTATTAGCACTTTGAAGACTCAGGCAGTTGAGTTTTCTCATCATGTGAGCGACGTGGAGGTGACAGATGTGATAGGCCGGCTCTGGGAGTTGGCTCATTTTTTCTTGGATCCCGGGAGTGTGGATGCCTCAGGGATTCGTCATTTGGTCGTGCGTATAGTTGCAGACTTAGCACGCGACCCTGGATATGTATGTATACACGAGGTTGCTATGTCAGAGCGAGAGGCAGTAGCCATGGGCCACAGCCACTGGCGCCTGATCCGGGATTCTTGCAGTACACCGGGTGGGCAGATTCGCAGCCGCTCGGATGGGGACTACTCTCCATCCAAGCCGCTTGCGAAGGCCCGCCGCACGGCTGAGACAGCATCTACCTCAGCAGGTCATCCATGAGGATCATCTCATGGAATGTACAGGACCTGGGCGGAGCACATTTTATACGCTATCGAGGTTGCTTGAGGCAGGAGCTTCAGAGATGCCTGGTTGGTGGCAGCATTGATATTTTGATGATGCAGGAGCACCACTTGGGTGAGAGTAGGATCCGGAGATATGGTTCGGTGATGCCTGGTAGATGGGATACCTTTTGGTCTGCAGGGTTTGGTCCTTTGGGTGGACAGGGAGGAGTTTGCATGGTCATTGCAGATGTATGGCGGCAGGCCATTGTGGATCGAGGGATCATTGTGCCTGGTAGAGCACAGTATGTCATTCTGAGGATGCATGATGAGCTATTGGGCGTGCTCAACGTCTATGCGCCTAATCATGCTAGTGCCAGAGCAGAGTTCTGGACCCAGGTTACGGATGCATTGCCAGAGGCCGCACATTGGTGTGTCGGAGGAGACTTCAACATGCTTGAGGACCCGGCCGATAGGGTGGGAGGCAGTCATGTTACAGTGCACGGCACGGAGCTTGCAGCTTGGGACCGATTTTGCATGACACTGAGGATCACTGATGCATGGCAGCATGGGGCCTTCTCCCGTTCTCAGGACAGTCTTAGTTTCTCTCAGTTGGATCGCCGACAGGGAGGGACTAATCTATCACGGATTGATCGCTTTTATGTGGGCGACTGGTTAGGGGAGCGAGGGGGCTCCGTCGGTATTCTCGTTGGCACCTCATTTTCAGATCATGCACCAGTTATCCTGACTTGGGAGGAGAGGACACGGGAGCCCAGCTTGCAGTTGAGGATCCCAGAGAGGGTACTTACAGATCCTAGTCTCGCTGAGGACATTGAGAGGATCTGGCATGATAGTCAGTGCTCTGACATGGATGCAGCAGGCCAGTGTGCCCAGGGACTCATCGAGCTTAGCTCTTTTCTGCACGCGGCAGCTTTGACACGGCTGGGAGAGATTCGCGAGAGGGAGCATCGGCTGAAACGCAGCATTGCCTCATTACAGCGCCTCCAGGAGCAGCAGCCGGCATGTGAGTGGTTGGCGTCCCAGCTGAGCCAGGCACGCCAGGAGGTTAGAGAGGCAGAAGAGCAGAGACATGAGTTTTACTATCGTCGTCAGGCCTCTCAGTGGACGCAGCTTGGTGATAGAGTGACTGGTGAGTTTTTTGAGATCACTGGACCCCGCCATGCTCGGGCAGGAGTCCGCCAGCTTGGTAGACCGGATGGTTCGGTAGCTACTGAGCCCGGGGAGATCAGAGCCATTGCCACTGCATTTTATAGAGACCTGCTTTCAACGGAGCCAGCCACTGAGGGCAGAGATGCTTGCAGACAAACTGTGTGGGCCCATGTGCAGAGGAGGGTCACAGATCGTATGCGTTCAGTTCTTGGTGCGCCTCTTTCAGAGATTGAGCTTGCCGAGGCCTTGAGGGTCCTGCCACGACATAGTTGCCCAGGGGAGGACGGACTGACGCCGGCCTTTTTTATGCGCTATTGGGACCTTTTGGGGCCAGGCCTCCGCAGGGGCTTTCAGCATGTTTTGGACACTGGGGTGATGCCGCAGAGCTTTTCAGAGGGCTTGATTTATCTTATCTCCAAGGGGGAGGGAGTATCAAATGATATTCGGCATTGGAGGCCTATTACGATCCTCAATACTGTCTACAAGGTCTTAGCAAAGGCCTTGAGTTTGAGGATCCAGCCCTTCCTGGGGGAGTTGATTCATGCTACTCAGACAGGATTTGTCAAGGAGCGCAGTATCCTTGACAACATCTTTACTTTCTGGGAGGCGACGGCCAGAGCTAGATTTCTTGGCGAGGACTTGGTCGTGATGCTTCTCGATTTTGAGAAGGCATACGATAGAGTTGATTGGGGTTTCTTAGAGGGCACTATGCTTCGCCTGGGCTTTGAGCCAGGATGGATCAGAGGGGTGGCGGCTCTGTATTCCACAGCTCGCAGCCAGGTGTTGATTGCAGGAGGACGGGGGCCGAGTTTTGAGCTGACCAGATCAGTCCGTCAGGGGTGTCCCCTCGCCCCCTTTCTTTTTCTCTTCTTTGCGGAGGCTATGAGCATGTATTTGACGGCAGAGGAGGTTGGTTTGAGAGGACTTCAGCTCCCAGTCCGGGGGGAGGACTTGCTTGATGCTGAGTTTGCAAACGACACGGGCTTATTTTTGCATGGCCAAGAGGCCAATCTCCTTCGGGCAGAGCAGTCGCTCCAGGTTTTTAGTGCAGCTTCGGGAGCATTGATCAATTGGCGCAAGACAGTGGCCTTTTGGATCAGTAGTGCTCCCACTCCGGCATGGAGCCCGGACCCCGGTTTTAGATGGATTCCTCCAGGCACAGCAGTGCGGTATTTGGGATGCCAGATTGGCCTAGATTTGTCACCTGAGCAGCAGATTGCCCCGCTTCTTCTGAGCATTCGGAAGAAGCTTTTGTATTGGAGTACAGCTCGACTATCCTTGGCTGGGAGGGTGGTGGTGGCAAATCAGGTGCTGTTAGCGACCATGTGGTACATTACGTCTTGCTGGATCTTCTCGAGCTCTTGCATCAGCCAGGTACAGAGGCTGATCAGGAACTTTCTGTGGTCTGGGCGGGACGGTCAGCCAGCTCGGGCAAAGGTTGCATGGGCAGTTATTACACTTCTGCTGGCTCAGGGAGGTTTGGGCATTATAGATCCAGTCGATCAGAGCAGAGCCTTATTGGGGAAGCTTATTGTTCGGGGGCTGCTTCCAGGCGCAGAGCCTTGGAAAGAGCTCCTCTTGCAGCGGCTGCAGGCTCGGGCGCCCCCAGCAGGAGGCACTTGGGCACCAGAGGTTCGCTGGATCTTCATAGAGATGAGGAGGACAGGCCTCAGTAGAGGATGGGAGGACAGATTTGCTTTGAGTATCCTGAGAGCTTGGGAGCTGCTGAGACCGGGGCTCTCTCAGCGACCTCCTTCTTGTGTTGAGGAGCGGGCCAGATAGCCGCTCACCTGGAGCCCAGCGGTTCGCACAGAGCAGGGTCATATGCTGGGTTCTCGGCCTCGTTTAGCCTAGGGGCCTCTAGCGGCAGGCCCAGCTCGTAGTTTTGGAGACTGGCAGGCCTTCTGCAGTCTCCCAGAGGAGATCCAGGTGGAGAGGCTAAGTCACTTCAGAGGGGGGTTGATTATGAGAGATGATATTCAGGAGGCACTCACAGAGGAGTGGTTCACGCCTCTCAAGCCAGTGACCCCACGGTGGATGGGAGCCTTTACACAGTTGGAGATCCTGATTGCTGTCAGAGCTTGCACTGAGGATGGCAGTTGCCTCTACTATGAGATTCAGGATGAGGGCAGACTCCAGCGAGTGGAGGTGGAGTCACCTTTGGTTGCAGAGTGCACCTTTCAGAGGATTAGGGTAGTGGCCGCCGCTTCTCGGAAGTAGCATATAGACCCCGATCCTGCTGATGTGCTCCCGGATTGGCGCATATGGGCATATGCAGCGCGCCCCTTGGCCCGGCTACAGTGGGACCCCGGGGAGTACGAGTGGCACGATCCTTATGCATCCCTCGAGGCCACAGAGATTACCTTTTTCCAGTATACTGTTCGGCTGGGGCGGCTTATTTTGACGGCGAGGAGGACGGTCTCTCCAGCGGCAGCGGGGCATTGGCGGCTACTACAGGGGCTCTCACAGGAGTTCCTGGAGGATTTTTGGGCTCGGCTCTGGGCTAGTCGACAGGCCCGTAGGATCTCGACTTTTCAGTGGCTGGTCGCCCACAGGGGCTCAGCAGTTGGCACTTGGCTTGTTTACAGCGGTCTTCCGGCGGCCTGCGTCCGATGCGGCCACCCTATGGAGACACAGAGACACTGCCTTTGGGATTGCCCTTAGGCGCAGCAGATCTGGCTGCGGATGCTGCGTATTCTGGCTCCCCTCTCTCCAGAGGGTATGTTTACGTGGGGTGCCGCTGCTTGGTCGACTTCTTCAGGACCTGCTATGGGCTATGAGACGGAGCAGGGCAGTCAGGCCATCAGATTTATTAGGGGCCAGCCTCGCCTGGTTCCGGCACCGGATTTCTCGTCCGCCAGCTGGACACAGGAGCGGGATTTACGATGGGAGCTCCTCAGCAGCCTCACCATCTGGTTCACCTGGAGGGCCCGGTGCTTTACGGCCTTTGAGGGGAGATAGGAGCCACTAGCAGAGACTGTACGAGGGATTTGGCAAGAGTTGATCCACACCCTGCGAGGACAGTACGACCGCATCCAGGGAGACTCGGATGAGGCGATCTTGCGGCGCCAGGCCTTTCACACCACTTGGCGTTGTGGCCCCTTCTACACCTTACACACGAGATCCCCCCGTTGGCACTACAGGCCACCTGTTTGGCTCTTCCCCCCCCCTATTGTTTGATTTAGCCTCTCAGTCCTTTGTACTGATGCTTGTATTTTGCAGTACCTAGGGAGAGTCTCCCGGGCTGCCATGCTGTATTCACTGCTCTGTTTCTCTTATGAGCAGGAGAGATCTGTTGTAGCCCTACGGGCGTTTTTATTATATAACTAATGAAAGGATCCTTTCTCGGAAAAAAAAAAAAAAGCAAAACATAGGAGAGAGGGAGAGCAAAGTACACAAAGAGAGACATCAGACAATGAACATCATGTTATGTAGCAAGAGGCTTTTACAATGGATTATGGCAATACCAACCAACAGATGTTGTAGAACTAATGACTGAATTGTTGGATGACAAGTGAGAGGAGAGGAGGCCTTTATATAAGGAAGGGTGAAGCTAGCCAACTGCCCCTATGGAGCTGGCTGACAGCAACAAATAACCCCCACGACTAGGAAATCCTCACGAGACTAGCATAAATACATGAGATAAATGTCCAACCTAATACAAGGTCAAGATCCCACTCAACACATGAGATGCGCAAATTCTAACACGCCCTCTACAACTCATAGTGTGCAAAAGTCGGAAGAAGAAAACTAATGAAGAAGATGCGACCATGGACACCCCAATACCGGCCGGATACTAAATGCACTGCGGAAGATGCACCTGCCAACTTGTCTCTTCATCAAAAACAAAATGCCACCCTAAACAGTTCCTAGTGGACTTCGCAGCCTGCATTTGGGGATACAAAAGGGCGCTTGTTGCATGCGTGGAAGTCTTGCTATACTGATCTACAGCCCTAAGCCTAATTAAGAACAAGATGCTGAATAAACATGATTAAGACAAAGGAGAGAGATTGGTGTTAAGGTTTTTCTTGTATTTAATATGGTACAAAAAGGTGGCTGAATGTATGTACATAACTTGGGCTCTTGGTCAGCCCCATAGGGGTGACCTCTAGCCCTACATGACTTCTACCGATGACTTCTACTGATGACTTCTACTGATGAAGAACTGCTTGAGATGATTGACTTATGACTTTAGGTATTTATATATGCTTGGAGTGCTGGATGGCCAGCAGTGGGTGCTGTCGGCCAGGTTTGGACATGCCTTATTTTGATTTTAATGCATAAAATGCTGCACATACTGTACTGCCTGCCCACCATGGTTGGCCTTCACACCGGTCTCTGCTGGCTGCCGACAGCGTGTCTGCAGTTAGCTGACAGAGGTCCCATGCCTCCATGGTGATGATGATGATATTGATTCTGCTGATAATGATGATGATGAGTTGATGCTGCTGATGATCTGCTGATGCTAATGATGCTGATGGTAATTCTGCTACTCTTGCTACTGCTGAAGATGCCCTAAATGCTGACTAAATAAGGGATTCCACTGTTCATGCTAAGGATTTCCTCCAGTATATTACTGCAAGGAAACTTCGACCTGGGGTGAACCTTGGAGGCACTCTTGTGGCCATGCACGCAAGCCTCAAGGCTCCATTCCAAAATCTCTTCACAGAGGAACTTTTGCAGCTTTATGCACCCATATAACACGTGATCGGAAAATGAGAAAACCATTCTCATGGAATGCATGCATGAGGTCACCACAGGAATGCTAGTTGGGAACATGGAAGAACATACACTGGCCATGTGAGGATGGAAAACCTATCCAAACCTTTAAGAATGTGGGATGTTTGACAATTGTCACTCACAAGAGGTCTAGAAGGTGACGATGGTATGAGGAGAGAAGCAGAAGCAGGGGTGTAACCACAAGAACTCCAGAAGGCCTGCAGAAGGCCATCCCATCTACTAATGCACATAATGAGAAACCCCCTAGCGGCACAATCACTGCTCTTTCTAATGGGGCATTGACAGCACGCCACCTTGTTTCCTGAACTTGATGGTGCTTCCTGCACAAACAGCTCAGATTATGGTCTCCTAGCCAGTTGACTGACCCCTTGCTTGTGTCAGTGGAGATAACCTAGCTGCAAGTGTTGGTTATAGTAGAGCTAGTCACTCGCACATGTAATGTGCAGCAAAACCTAGGCAACAATTAATCACCTGAGTCATCCAGATACCCCTTTTCTTACAACAGAACCCATGTGGACTGCCACATTCAGCTGTACCACTACCCAAGTAGCCTCAGAGGGAATAACATGTAATCTTGGTTGTTGAGATGTCAAGCTCAACATGAGCTGACACTCACAAGACGCCTGCATGACCGTTCGACATTTACATCACTGGCGGGTTTGGTAGCTGGCACCGATATATCTTCGCCAGAGATTCTACAGCTGGACTATACCGACTAGTCCACACCTACCCACTCCACTTAGTGTGTTCACATTATGGACCGCTTGTATATACTCTATTATGTGTGTTAGTCACTTTATCTTCTTAGTAAACCTCTTTTGTTGTGTGAAAAAGAAGAAAAAGAATTTTCAACCTCTTGTTCTCTTCTAAGGTTTGTGTGAGTGTGTGTGCTTGCAAGAGCTCAAGCTCTCTTCTCCCAAGCATCTTTTCATGGTATTAGAGCCTAGTTCATGCTAAGGACTAAGCGGTAAGCAAGAGAAGCACAGGAAGCGATACGAGGGTAAGAGCTTCATCTTCTCTTCCCCCTTTGAGTTGGCTACTATACCCTTGGCGGGAGCTCTTCAGGAGGCACCGGCAAATGAACTCCGATTGAGGAGCTTTCTTCGCGGGAGTAGAGCTACAGGGCAACTATATTGTCTGTTGGACAGAAAGTTTTCAAACCGAAAACACATTTCGGACACGTCTGGACCTCCGTTTTTCAGTTCACGGGCACTACAGGTAAGTTTTGATTCTCTGCAGAACTCTGTTTTTGAAACTGCAGGAAGGGCGATTGGTTGTACAGACACTATGTACTGCAAAGTAGTCTTAAAGTTGCCATTGGATGTATGTATGCAAATTAAGGTCACTGGTTGTGACAGTTTAGGTGCAGTATAGTACCGCTGCAGAGAATACAACAGTTTGTGCAGATCAAACAAGAGTGTTGTTTTTGGTAAATTTTTGTTGCAGACAAGATGTCAAATGATGGAATAAACCAGATTGTTGCATAGAAACTTGACAAGAACAACTTCCATGCTTGGAGGTTTAGATTGACAAATTTCCTAATGGAAAAAGGTTACTGGGACTACATTGAAGGTGAACATGAGGAGGCACCAGAGATACCGGTGATTAATCCAACTGCTGCACATGTAAAATAATTCAAAGATTGGAATCAAGGAGCAAGGAAAGTCATGTATTGGTTTTCTATCAGCATACAAGACACTATGATTGAGCATATACAAGATGCAAAGTCACCTACGGAGGCATGGGACACCTTGGTGAAGCTGTATGAAACTAACACCAAAGCACGAAAGATTCAGTTGAAGAATGAGCTTCATATTGTGGAGAAGAAAAATATGTCTGTGAATGATTATGCCTTGAAGATCAAGGGTATTGTGGAATCCCTTGCATCTATCGATGTTTCTGTTGATGATGATGATAAGATGGAAGTGTGTCTACGTGGTCTCGGGCCACAATACAAGATTTTCAAGACGTCTATTCAGACCCGGGAGAATATTCCCAACTTCACAGATTTGGTGTCAATGCTGATCATTGAAGAGAAGAATTTGGGTGAAGATTAACAATCTTCACAAAATAAAAACAGTTCAGAGCAGCAGGCCTTCTACACAAGTGCAAGTAGAGGACGAGGTAGAGGTCGTGGACATAGCCAAGGTGGTGGCCGAACTAGTAATCAGAATTATGGTCATCACAGCAGCAACAGTCCCAGGATTCGCAACAACAACACACAAAAAAAAAGGCCAATTTAGAGGCAGGGGGAGTCAACGAGATCGTGGTAATTGACAAAGGCAATATAATGATACACAAGGCTATTTTTACTGTGGTAAGCATGGACATGTGCAGGCAGATTGCTATAAGAAACAGAGTGACATGCGAAATGAAAAAGTGTAGCAAAACAACTATGCATCCTCTAGCAAAAATAATGAGAATAATGAGAGGTTGTTTGTTATGCAACATGTAGTTAATGTTGTGTCTGAAAATGATGTAGCAGCATGTAAGAATGATGTATGGTACGTTGATGCAGGTACTTCGAACCACATGACAAATCATGGTGAGTGGTTCAAGGAAATGAAGAGTCTTGAAAGACCAGGTCTTGTTGAAACAGGGGAAATGTATCATTGTCTATGCAGGATAGTAAGGTGAAGTACCTTACAGATGTACTTCATGTTCCAAACATTACAAATAATCTAGTTTCAGTTTGCCAGATGATTGAGCAGGGTTTGCAAGTCCGGTTTAACCCTGATGGCTGTTATGTAAAAGACTTTAAAGATAAGTGTAGGTTGGTTGCAAAAGGCAACAGAGTGAACAGAATGTTTACATTGAATATAAATATGTCTGAAGTGAGTGTTGCAATGTTTGCAAATGGTTCAGAAGTTGTTGCAGATATAGACATTTGGCATAAGAGAATTGGGCATGTAAATGTGCAAAAAATGAAGTCTATGCAGACTAAAGAAATTGTGACAAAGCTGCCAAAGTTTTAAGGTTGAAGATATACAGACAGTATGTAAAGCATGTCAATTCGAAAGCAAACAAAGCATGTATTTTCACATAACAGAAATGTGAGCAAAAATGTACTAGATATTGTGCATTCGTGTGAATGGGGTCCTACAAAGACTCTATCCATGGGTGACTGCAGGTACTACGTAACATTCATTAATGACCACACAAGGAAAGTATGGGTGTATTTCATGAAAGAGAAGAGTGAAGTATTCACTCATTTTTTAAATTTTAGAGCGATGGCTGAAAAACAGACAAGAAAGCATGTGAAGTGCCTAAGGTCAAATGGAGAGAGAGAATACTTCTCCAATGAGTTCTCTGAATTCTTACGAAAGAATGGCATTCAGAGACAGTTTACATATAGATACACTCCGTAACAAAATGGAGTTGCTGAGCGAAAAAACAGGCACATTGCAAAGATAGCACGACGAGCATTGATGGCAGAGAAGAATATGCCGCATAGCTATTGGACTGAGGCTGTGTCTACAGCAGTTTATATCATGATGTAACGCCAGAGGAGAAGTTTACTGGCAAGAAACCTGATTTGTCTCACTTGAAAGTTTTTGGATGTATTACATATGTGCATGTGCCAGATGAGTTACGTACTAAGCTAGATTCAAAGGCAGAAAAATGTGTGTTCATTGCGTATTCCCTTGAGCAAAAGAGATGTAGATACTATAATCCTGCTACACGTGAATTGAGGGTAAGCAGGGATGTTGTATTTGATGAGATGACTAGCTAGTATGCTGCTGAAAAAGATGTTGTTGGGACTGATGTAAGTGGAAACATGGTTGCACATAATGCAAGTCAGTAATCACAGTCATTGAGTGGACCAGGAGAGTTCTCATCTAGCGGTTCTGTTGATAGGCCATGGAGAGGCAGACTGCGTCATAATACCAGTCCTGGAAATGTAGTTGGTACATCACATAAAGGCAAAGAGAAAGTGGTTAAGCCCCTTGGTATGCCTGATATTTCTGCAGTGCATTCTCTCTTATTGATGGAGAGTCTAGTGGCTCGAAGATGAGCCTTGATGAGGAGCTTGGGATTCCAACAAAATGAGGACACCTGGTGTGAAGAAGGCTATGGAAGCCATCAATGCAAAGTTACGAAAATCTGAAAGAGTCAAAAATCCTCTGCAGAGGTTAACTTATGATGGTTATGTGGCACATCACTATGCTTATATGGCAAAAGTTGTGCAGGTTGTAGAACCCACATGTTTTGATGAGGCTATTCGAAATGTGTGTTGGGAGAAAGCTATGGATGAGGAGATAGATGCATTGTATGAAAATGAGACTTGGGATTTAGTTCTATTACCTGAAGGCAAGAAAGCTATTGGTTGTAAGTGGATGTATAAGGTGAAACATAACAGTGATGGTAGCATAAGCAAGTACAAGGCTAGATTGGTAGCCAAAGGATATACGCAAACACATGGGATTGATTATGAGGAGACATTTGTCTCGGTTGTAAAGATGGCAACTGTGAGAGCTGTGATTGCGGTGGCTGCATCTAAAGGCTGATTTTTACATCAGATGGATATAAAAAATGTGTTCTTGCATAGTGACTTGCAAGAAGAAGTATATATGAATCAGCCACCTGGTTTTAAGGATACAAGTCACCCAAAGTATGTATGCAAGCTTCGCCTTGTATGGACTGAAGCAAGCTCCACGAGCATGGCATGACAAGATTGCTTAGTATCTTGTCACTATTGGTTTTCATATTGATGGTACATTCAGATCACTCTTTGTATGTGCGCAAGAGTGATAAGGGTATTTTGATCATCACCATCTATGTAAATGATCTTATTGTTGGGGGTGACAACTTTGATGAGATTGAGCATGTGAAAAGTCTTCTCAAAAGGAAGATTGAGATGAAGGATTTGGGAGATCTGGCACAAAGGGTTATTTTCTTCTTGGAATTGATCACCCAGTTGATAAGTTGCTGATTTTCTTCTTGGAGTTGATCACACAGAATTGACACTTATCAGGGACTGTAGAGCATGTGAAATTGATCATACAGAGTTGACACTTATCAGGAACCCACCCGCAGTAGAGCATATGAAGTTGTGGTGTCATCTTGGACGCACTGTACCTAGGTGTGCATGGCAGCCCATCAAAGGAAATAATATGTAATCTTGATGCTACCTATGAGAAGGTCACCAGGCCACAAAGGGTGATTTTCTTCTTGGAGTTGATCACACGGTTCTTCTTGATGTTGATCACGCAGAGTTGACACTTAGCAGGGACCCACCCACTGTAAAGCATTTTGATCACATAGAGTTGACACTTATCAGGGACCAGCATGTAAAGTTGTGGTGTCATCCTGGACACACTGTACCTAGGTGTGCATGGCAGCACATCAAGTGATGCAAAAGATAACCTGCCCCATCACTTCTAGCTGCAGGCAGGGCACAGGCTAGAGCTTCATTGACTAGGGTTCCATGGCCTGGGCGATGGAGACGGGACCAGCCAGCACTTCCAAGGTTCCCACTTTGAAAGCTTGCCCTTCTACTGAAACAGTGGTAGAAACACCCCATGGAGATAATCATATACCTTGGGACAGCCAAAAGACAAAAGGTTGCATCCTTTAAAGTTCACAAAACCACACAGGAAACATCTTATGGAATATATCTCTCAGCAGCAAACCTGAAGACGTGCAAAGCAACCTTTTGCTCCGTCTGAGACAAAGACCTCTGGTGCCTTAACTCCAAGTCCTTTGTACAGCACCTCCGCAATCCTATTTCGCAAAGACTACGTAGAAGGGTGGTTTAGCATCCAAAAGTGAGATCTTGCTAAGATTAGGACAGAACCACACTTAAAACTTACCTCTATTCCCTGATGAGGACCATATCCAGAGAAACCTTCAGGAGTAGACAAGCCACGAGCATACTGCAATAAAGCGTCAATTTCAGTGTAATGGCAGAAGCTATTACTCCAACGGCTCCTGAATTAAGTCATTAAAGTGTACCTGCTCCATGGCTGACGTAATGACTTCAGGAATGGGCTCTGTTGCATCTCCTATGGCAAGATTTATAACCTTTGCATTGGGATGTGCCGCATGGTGTGCTACAAGTTGTGTGCGTACCTAGAGCCACATAAAGCATTGTAGCAATTAAATACACACATAACATATGTATATCTATAGGTCTAATTAAAAGCAGCCTTAAAAAGCATTCCCAAAATGGACTAACTCGCCTTTTGAAAAAACAATTCAGATTCGCACTGTGCTAAGTTGGCATTACGTTGAACAGCTGTCACAAAGCCTGCACAGCAATAAACTTGAAAAGCTTAACATTTTTACAGAGGATGAGAAATTTCATAGACACATCACTTTATGTAAAATTAGCATACAATGAGACAGAACTACAAGACATACCCTTTTCCATGACACTAACACCTCTCGTGTTGACTGCTGAAAGCACGTTGTCCCTACATGGAGAGAAGTTGATATCAAAAGCAATGTAATTAGGAACTCTAAAAAGAGTGTGATTCAGTGCAGCTTCTAATGTAGGTCCTTCCCTGTACCTCGTGCGTTGGCAATTGTAGAATACTCGCAGACATTGCTTTTTCATTTACCAGTTTCTCACCACCATTTATCCACGGTTTCAAGCATTACATACCTAACGCTAACCAAATGGTTAGTGGGGCCTAGTCTGGGTTTAGGGGACCCTGAGGATTAGTGTAGTAGGCTGTGATTACTTGGGTTAAGGTTTAGGGGACCCTGAGGATTAGTGTAGTAGGCTGTGATTACTTGGGTTAAGGTTTATTAGTGTTATCCCATAAGTTATAGCTGTTTATGAGTCAACGGCTATTTATAGGTTGGCTGAGGCTATATAAGTGGAGTGAACCTATTGTGTGGACTACCGTAATCTTTTGTATCCTACGGTCTACCTAAGTAAGTGGTCAGATGACGGAAAGCCTGTGCCTAGGCTTGGGACATCCTTAGCCCAAGGGGGGTGGTCTACGGACACGGACCTACAGTCAAGAGGTGAACTAGCCTACAACTCTATTTTGTACTAATCTTGTTGCATGTGTTTAGGGAAACCTTGGGAGGATCTTACAGTTCGTATTAGAGCAAACCTAAACATGGGAAGCAGAAAAAGCAAATTTTGCATGTCTCACGCATGGCATGCTCGTGTTTGTGTTGCATAGCCGTGGTAGAGTTGGATGCATGAGTCAAGCATGTCATGTTTAGGTATCCGGGCTGCAGTCATGTTAGGCAAGGCATACGTAAGTTCTACCCATGTAATAGGCGGGGCACACACACATGCAGCCCCACACGTGCAGCAGACCAAGCTGTATTGAACGGCCTGCTGACATGGTAGCTGTACCAGCCTCTAGCCCGTGCAGGCAGGGCAAAGCAACGTGCTTTTCAAGGTAGGGCCAGATTCAGAAGGAGCCCATGCACAAGGCAACCACACATGCAGGACTAAACGTCAGAAAAAGGCACTGTTTTTCGCAAAAACGTTTTTATAACAAGGTTCGTGTTTTTTTGGCAAAAACGTATGTGCTCAGAAGATAAGTGGGCTAAAAGGGAGGGGGTTTGCTTTTAAAGCAAAAAAAACATAATTTAAAAAAACCCTGTTTTTGGAGAAAAACGTTTTTTTTATAACAAGCAGTTGTGTGTATTTTATTAATTTTTTACATGCAAGGGTGGATCTCTTATGAGAAAACATGCAAGGGTGGATCTCTTATGAGAAAACATGGGACATCAAATAAGGGCGGGTTCGTTTTATGGGCATAAACGATGGGGCCATTTTTACAAACACGCATCGGGATTTTAATTTTTAAAAAGCTACCCCTCTTTTTTGGAAAAAGCATATATAGTCTTTCTGGAATTTAAAGAGGGGGTCTCTTTTGGTTATTTTGACGCACACACTAGGGCATGTTTCAGCCTAAGGTTTTACTCTTTCCATCATGCTTTTCTTTTGCCCATCGGCAAGGGACGGGAGATATACAAGCTAGACAGCACATGCTTTCTTAGGACTTGCGGGACAGAGGTTTATTTGATTTTTTCTAGGTCTTTTCTTTTGGATTACCTTCCTTAATGATCTTTATCATCATGTGGGGCACTACGAGGAGCAACATGCTAAGGTTATACCCGAGTTTGAAGGGACTGTAGCCATTTATATGGTAGTGATGTGTAGACGTAGGCTAATAATGGGCCGGGGCACTTTTCCCTCTTTAGCAGGTTTTTTCCTCCGCGCATGTGTACACTCTTATAAGTGTGTGTAAGTGACCTTATCATGTCACTTCACTTCTTGTACTTCACTAATTCTCATCAATCTACTCTGAGTGTTGTGCTTCTCTCTTTCTCTCCTTGCTTGTTGCTACCTTGGTGTCCACTCCTATTGGTGTTAGAGCAGGTTCTCTTGGCCCTCAACCCCTCATCATCTCCTCCTCGAGCTGCTCTTTTGATTGTCTCGGATTACGCTATCCTCTTAGGTGGACAAGGTATATATTTACCTAGATGAATCCAGGAACATGCCCAAATTCACCTTTTAGGAATGTGCATGTTATATACTCATGGTAGTCAACCCACAAGACTATATAACTATCAACTCCATTATGCAGTGTTGTTAACACCCGGGCACACACATCTATGGCAGGAGAGCAATTCAGCACCTTTTCCACCCTCTACTAGCCTTCAATTTGCACCAACGGCACCTTTTGGACTGAATCGACATATTCAAGGGACATTTTTTTATTTTTATTTTTTTCCAAGAAAGAGACTTCTATTAAGTATGAAAAAAGCATACAACAATCACGGCTATAAGCCGGAATAGAATAGAATCACCACAATATGTAAGGTGATCTCAACCACTGAGGAGCATCATGATGCCATGAGGAAAAGAAAATGCCGTGGTCCCACTCCTGCATAAATACAACGCGCTTTGCCTACGCGGAACGAGAGGACCCTCGAATACGAGCCCAAGTAGCCATGAGAGTATGCATTGAGACTCAAAAATCTGGACACCCTTAATAGCCTCCGTGCATCTAGCTCTCCAAATCTGCCATGCTCTAATATTGGCAACAATCTCCTAACTGGTGTCAATCCTCTGTTTGGGGGGTACCAATGATGACCGATCTCAATGCCAATGCACTCTTCCAATGGAATGTAGGAAGGCTGCAAACTAAGGCTGAGAGAAGGGCTGCTTTGAGACTGTTCTAGGCTGAGTTTATGCACTATGAATGAACAATGTTACGTTTACCTTCACCGAGATGGCTGTGAATGCTGAAAACTGCACAATGGCTGAAAACGCAAGGGCTCGTGCGCCTCTTTCCTTGGACTGAATTCGAGCTGCGTTTCGATGATGAATACTCTATATAATCAAGCGATAATGCTCCAATATGTTGTGGACTGAATCTATAACTATTTGGCCCTTCTAGCTCTATTTCACATGATGAAACCCATGGCCGGACACCAGACAAGTGGAAGAAGACGGGGACAAGGTCCATAAGGTTTGATTAAGAAAAAGCACCATTCTTGGTCAAAAAGCAAGTAAAAGCAAAAAGTCAAACAGGATTGACCGCAAGCCAAGGACACCATTGGAAAGAGGAGAGACTGAGCTAGACCAAAAAGCTAAAAGGCGCTTTCTCAAAAAGTAGCTCTAAGGCCTTAAAGCCAGAAAAGCAAAGCACCAAAAGTTAAGTAAATATTTTATTAATAAAAGTAAAAAAAACAAAAGCAAAGGCAAAAAGGAAAAAGCAAAGCATAAAAAGGCAAAGCAAAAGCATGGACAAGCTTTTGGCAAAAAGCAGAGCTCTTTTCAAGTATAAAAAGGCTTGAACCTCTCTTGTAGCATCATGAAGGAGATCGTGGGGTGTGTGTGGGCATCATTATGATCATGGAGAGCTTCTTCTTCGCCACAATGTGCTTTTCATATGTACGGTTAGCCCTAGACTTGTATGGGCATATGCATGGGCGATATGGACACATGTACGGAGCTGTACGGATAGAAATTTCAGCAACCCTAAAATTGCTCCAAAAACCCTAAAAACTATATTTTTAACGCCCAAAAATCATTAAAACAAGCTTTATATCAATTTTCTTGCCAGAAAGAGCTTTTCCATGGTTTTCTTCATCGACAAGGTTGTAAGAGTTGTGGAAATTATTCATGGGATAAGCGAGTGGATTTAGAACTTGGACATGAACATGGAACTTGGACATAGAGCGTGGACATGAAACATAGAGCCTAGACATGGAGCTTGGATTTTGGACTTGGATCTAGATTTGGATCTGGACTTGGACTTGGATTTGGACTTGGACTTGGATTCATTGGACTTGGATTTGGATATTAGATTTGGTACTAGCCCGGTGAGAGATACTTGTGGGTCATCCCCGTGGTGTACTCGACATCAGAGATCTTGTGCCTCGACATCAACATCGACTTGGACATCCTACATCGGCACATCTATTTGTTTTGTATTCATTGATTGTATTGATCCTAGCTAGTGTGCCCGTGGATTGTTCCTAAATAAATTCCTGAAAGGGAGCGGGGCCTGTTCCCCGCTCAATGTGGTGTACTGTGCAAGTCCCTATTCCCTTCTCTCTCTCCCCTCTCTCTATATATATTTTTATCTCTTGGACACATGGTTGAGTCTGTCACGGCACGCCCCGCTGGGCTTACAGAATCGCATATGTGATGAACATGAGATGGAATAGAAAGGACTAGGCCATGCTATTTATATGCACAAGTGGCTGGTCGGCTAGCCGATTGTAGCATTTTATGCTACACGACTTGTTTATGATGAAAATAATGGTAATAATGCTTAAATAATGTGAAAAAAATGCTAGAAGATATGATAAAAACTACTTAATAATATCCTAAGGCTTCTACTAACTCTACATGCATGAATGATTCTCTCCAAGTGGGTTAAGGGACTTGATTGACTGCCTGACTGACACTCTAAGGCTGAGGAATGACCTACGTAGCTCGTGCCTAACATATCCTGGCCTAGGATTACAATGGGGTCACGGCATACAACAATATCAAGGTTCTATTGTTGTACAGCGGAGCACTGATGATGAGCCATCTTGTTACCATGCACTACAGTGCAGAGTGAATGTGATACGAGACCCTTCTTCAGGTCAAGGGCAAAGGCAAATGGAAGTCCAAGGATTCCACCAACAACAAAGTTGACTCTAAACCTGCTAACAATCCTGCTCATAAGAATCTTACTTGCCATTATTGTGGTCACAAAGGTCACATTCAACCTGACTGTCGCAAGAAGAAGAGAGAAGGTGGTTCTGCAAAGAAGCCCACCAATCAAACCTCTCCATCTACCAACCAATCAAAGAAGCCCACCAATCAAACCTCTCCATCTACCAACCAATCCCAAAAATCCTCTTCCACCAAGGAGACTGTCTTCATCAACATCAAGGAGCTTCCTGCCGCTAACTCACTTGTTCCTGCCACCTCACATCTTCTTACAGATTGGGTGGTTGACATTGGGTGCACTACTCACATGACAATGGGTGGCTGCTAGTGGGTGCATCATTGCATGTCACCATTTGGTCCCTTCACCAGTCTTGATCAATGTTTTACACAGAGCAGAACCAAGGTGAGAATGGAAATTTTTCACAAAAGAAAGCTGAAGCATTTATTAGTAAAGTTTGGCCTGAAAGATGGCTACAGAGCATGAGCAGCAAGGGATTTTATTCATCAAAGTGACTTATAATGTTTATAAGTCAGTGTTTTCACACATCATTAATAAAGGGCTGGACATATTATTATTTTGGGCATGAACAAGTGGACAAAAAGAGACGCCTAGCTAAAACTTGGGAAGCAAGTTTGGGAAAAGCATAGAAGAAGCTATTTTTGACAGCCAAGCCCGAGACTGAGTGGGGATTGTTATGGGATAGGTTCTGGACAGTGTTTGCGCTGATATGGGATTAAGAATATGAATAAGATAGGAAATTGGGACTAGGAAGAAAAAGAGATGAGAGAAAAAGAGGTGAAATGAAGAGGAGGAGAAGATTGCAACTATGAAAAAGGGGAAAAGGAGAGGAAGTGGAAGAAGGGACAAAGGGGAAGAAGAGAGGAAGGAAGGAGAGGAAGAGGAGAATAAGGAAGGAGAAGGAGAGGGCCCACGGGCACTCAAGTTGCTACTACAAAAGGATCTACTCAACGGGGGGGATTTTTGAAAAAAACAAATATTCTTTAATTTTCGAAACATCACTAGCCAAGAGGTTTTGAACGTCGAAACGCTTTTTTGTGACTATGATCCACAATCAGCTTTGTACCTGTGTGTTAAGGTTCTATACATAGGTCTTGCATGTAGCATTATTTTGCATGCAAGTTAAGTGTTGCATCTAGGTTAAGCCTGGGGAACCATGTGCCCCTTCAATGTGTTCCCAACACGGACAAGCAACCAATGGAGAGCCTTGAAGACATGAAAAAGAGGCATTGGCGAGAGTTGTAGATTGGGTAGGAGGAGTTATGGCGAAAGCAAGAGGAGCTTCAAGAATGGTTTTGTCGGATGGATGAAGTTATCGTACCCCAGTATAAACGGATACAAGAGGAACAAGAAGTCCAGGAAAGTGAGGAATGACAACACGAAGAACATGAAGCAAAGCTTTGGGAAGAGCTAAGGAGAGCCCATATCATCAAGATGGTGACAGAGTGTTAATGTACACGCATGGGTACATACCACAATAGACATTGATCCAAGTGAGGGAAAGCTTCCAAGGCATGAGGATCTCCTAGGTGATGCTACCACATTAGACGTTGATCCAAGACGAGGATCTCCTAGGTGATGCTATCATAGATGGAGAGATTCCAAAAGAAAGTTTCATTGCTGAGTTGCCAATGCCTGAAATCGAATGTGAACCCAAACCCAAACCCAAACCAAAGAGCCAACGGTAGATCTCTCTATCCAGACAGGACAATGAGGTCAACCTATCAGTTGCCTACAGCTTCTGAAGAGGCTTCCCGAGTCCAATAAGGAGGATGAGACTACATCTCTTGTTGAAGATCCAGTATAACTGGACAAGAGAGCTTTGAGATTGAGCCAGTGAATGTGGAGCAGAGCCTACACATTGGCCGGAACAGAAGTGGAAGAAAAGTGGAGCAAAAAAGCATGATTTGCCCCAATGCTCACATTTCACAAGAGAGGATGTCACATGCATCACCTATTTAGGGAGATGTCAAGAGTGTGCACGGTGAGGGTGTACCTTAGGTACCCCTAGATTTGCCCCAGTGCTCACATTTCACAAGAGAGGATGTCACATGCATCACCTATTTAAGGAGATGTCAAGAGTGTGCACGGTGAGGGTGTACCTTAGGTACCCCTAGATTGTCTTCCTTTACACCAAAAGGTTGGTTGCATTGGCAGGCACAACCAGCTGCCAACGTCAACCAAGGATTTCGTTTACATGCTGGTGGGCCTGGATTTTCAAAGCTGTAACCCGTTGTAAGCTGGTTGAAGTAGCCTATGTGTTGACTCGTTGAGCTCATAACTTGGTAGTTTTTTAAATTTCCCCCCTCAGCCCACCAGATGACAACCATCTGATATGGAAACTTAGGTTGCTAGTTTAGAGCCAATCCAAAATTTTCTGACAACCACCTAGAAAAGAGGGTTTGTAGTCAACTCTCAAACAAGAGCCTGTGCTTGGATGTGGGTGCGACTGCCCAAGGGGAGGTCTTGGTCCCCCTTCTTCTCCTTCCGATTCATACTCTAAATACGACACTGATACATGAAGGAGGCTGTCAAATCAAGCCCAATAAGATCAAAATGCTACAGCAAGCTGATCTTTAAGCTAAAACAGCGGACGTGAGCACACATGGAACCAGCAAGAGATCAACAAGAGCACCTCTTTATCCTCTCCACCACAATAAATGACTGGAACAATCCACTTTAATAAAACATCTTAGTGGCTTCTTAATTACTAAGCAAATTCACCTAAACGCAGCACAAAGCAAGCTCTTTGCCCCCGAAAAAGAACGGTGGGGCATGTAAATGAGGGCACCATGCATGCTAATGGGAGAATTTGAAAGATAAAAAGCGAGAGAAAATGTACTTCAAATATTTGATGGCGTCTCTGCAGAAGAAGATACCTTGTTCTCAAAAGCTTCCTGTTAAAGGGGTGGAGTGGAGGCCAGACTCTCTCTCCCCTTGGGCTCTTTTTTCCATGCCGCCTATTATTATTATTATTTATTCTATTCTATCTCTATAAAAACCTTTTTGCGTATGGTAGAATGGTTGGGTTTCATTATTGGGGCTCTCCAGCTGGTAGAACGTTATGGTGTTGGCTCTTTGTGTGAGCGGATGGATTCTTCCACCTTCCTAACACAAAAACCTTTTTTCAAAACAAGTTGCTCAAAACTATGTCTTGCTTATTGACAACGTGTCCCAAATATTCAACTTTCTTTTGACACGAGAAAGTCTTACTCTTTATTGGCAAACAAACGTTGCAAATAAATGTGGTTCATACTGTTACGGTATGAAATTTACTATATTTTTTATTCTCAATATTTTAGAAAGAATATATGCTTGAGTAATATGTGTGCAGGAAGTCTAATGTGCGAGGAAATTATCTAAAGGTTGCACAAGGTGCAAGTGGTAAATCTATGCACAAGGAGCACTTTAGTTTGATTAATTTATTTAAAGGTTACACGAGGTGCAAATGGTGAGTGTGTGTGTCTTTGTGCCTATCAACGTTTCATATTGGGATTAATTATTGAGGTGTAACAATTAATTGGAACAACTAATATGTTTACGTTTGTGAGATAGGTGAAAATGGGTATGATTGGACAGCTTTTATAAGTGCTTTGATTGAGGAATTTTCAGCTCTAAGCCTTCATAGTACATGATATGTACATGATATGGCTTGATTTGAGGGAAGTTTACCGCCATACACATGTCTTTTTGGCTCCAACATACATGGCTCACGCATGAGCATGCTATTTGACACATGAGTCCTTGATGGTATACTTCATCCATGCAAGTTTGTACATATATATCTAAGGTTTTTAGGACGAAACCTCTTGGGTGGAGATGGTTTGTAACAAAGTAAAAAGAGACTCAAGTCAATTTGGGCCCAAGGCCAAGGGATGAAGGGGATGTGAAAGGGGCCAAGGATTAAGACTAGGTTTGGGTATGCCCATGGACATTAATAAGTGTAGTGTGAAAGGATGGCCTAGTATATAAGTGAATATGAGCCAATGTCATAGGAAACTTTTGATAATCATCAATACACAAGTCAATTACTCTCTCTTCTCTCTAAACCTAGGCTAATCAACCTAATCTAGGCTAATCCAAGGCTAATTAGGATAATCCAAGGCTAATTTAGATGCTCATTTCTTTCATACACCTTTGTGCCTTCCACCATAAACTTTGTTTACGTGCACTTGCAATTTAAATGTCCATGCCCATACACACAAGGGGCGGATAATATATATATATCAAAATCATGGCGTACGGCCATAAAATAACCATGTGAACTAAGAATCCAAGATGGCACAAAATAGAATCCTCTCCACGTACGATCCAATTCATGATCCACATCCTCTAAGCCTTCATAGTCAAACAATTGACAAAATCATGTCTTCCAAACCAAACTTGAAAATGGATCATACATCGCATTATCATGAACCTTCCATGAACCACTCAATGCATCACCCAATGCATGATCATCCAAACCATGGTCATCACGTGTATCATCAACAAATGAGTCGTCATCCCATTCGTCATCAACAAATGAGTAATCATCCAAAATGTCATCAATGACCATGTTCTCACAACCTCGTGGCATCATGTCATGAGCTGAAAATTCCTCAATCAAAGCACTTATAAAAGTTGTCCAATCATACCCATTTTCAGCTTGTGTATCCCCTTTGATCATGGATACATTGGTGACTTGTCAAGAAAGATTCGGCAATAAAGTATCTTCATCTTCTTGCTGCCCAGAAATTACAGCGAGCATGCCCTCCAATTCAACACCCATAATGTGTGCATAAAGGCCCACATAGTGACACTCCATACATTGGTCAAATGTAAAAGTGAACGAAGATCCTCCATTGCTTTTGGTAAAGCCCAAATCTAGCAACATTGAGTGTATAATAGGTCTTCTATCCAGACTCAAAGCAATAGGGAAACCAAGAGTTGGCACCAACAATTCACATAAATTAATCCTCCTTATCTTGACTTCACTTGTAGTAGCTTCACCAGCAAACATTGTGCATTGCCTTTCTCCAATCACTCCTTTTGAAGAGAAGAGTGTTTGACAATGTGGATTATTAATAGACAAGTGTGAAAGGTATCTTTAATTGCACATATGCATTGAAGAAGAACCATACATAGGAATACCTGATCCATATGTATCAACTTGATGCAGATGCATACCAAATGCATTTGCTTGAGTAACCTGGTTTGCTTCTTGTCTTGCTTCTGATGTGCCCGTTCATACTCAAGAGCTTCCTTGTAATTTCCCTTGTTGAGTTTAGTCTTCAGCATCATCTTGCTCAAAAGACTTTTGGAAGGATTCCCAAACTCCAAATTGAATGGTCTTTGGCTCTATAGAGAGGTATTTCAATGCTCTATCCACTTATGTAGTTGCCTTTGACTTGGTCGACCCTATACTATTATCTATTTTGACTTTTTTTTGGAAAATTCAACTTCAACATAAAAGTGACCAAATCTTGATCAAACGGAAACCAATTTTGAAAGTCTATAGCTTGATGGGATGCTTTAAGCAAGACCTACGTATCCATATCAATGCCTCAACCAAATTTAATTGGCAACAATCCTCTATTTTGACCCCTTTGATTAGTCAACTATTATCGTTTGACTAAGTCAACAGGTGCATAATAATTAAGCATTAAAAAATTAAGTTTAATTAAAGCTCTTTTTCAAAAGAAAGAAGTCATTGATAGTGCAAAATTCCATGATGGTGATTTTTAAAAATGCATAATAATAATAATAATAATAGTAATAATAATGATAGTAATAATAATAATAACAATAATTATGATAAAAAATTAAGCTTGTATATAAGCTTTGGAAAGTATATATATAAGGTTTTTTTGGGTGACCATCATTGCTGGCCGTGGACAATAATAAAATTCAAAGTTTGGTATTAAGCTTCTTTTAAAGCTTCTATCTTTTTAAGCTTTAAGCATTTAAGTTTGAAGCTATTAAAATCTTAAAGCTTTATAGCTTTTTAAGCTCACACATAAAAAAAGAAACCCAAACTAAATGACGAGATTAACTAAAAGCTGTCGTCCCGCCGACAACAATGAGAAAGAAGAAAAGAGAGAGAAAAAAGAAAATCACTTGTCGTTTTTCTGTATGGAGAGAGGGATGGATTGAAGCCTTTGAAAAACCTGAAGGTCGAACTTGAAGCTCCTCCTTATGCTAATTTCATCTATGGTCTCTGATTTCCCTTGGGCTTCAATAAAAAATAATCAAACCAAAATTGAATTATAAAGTCTGAAATTACTAAAGCTTATATTATTAAAGTCTTGCCTTAAAGATTACAAAACCAACATCTAAAATAGATTCTCGCCTCTCAAGTTTCACATGAATTTATGGACTCAAATGTGAGGCTCGTAAAGTAAACTTGACCATCAATGAAGTACTCGTCAAAGTACCCCTTGGCCATTTTCTTATGTCTCTCTTTTACCATATGATCTTTTACCATATGATCAATGAAGTACCCGTCAAAGTACCCCTTGGCCATTTTCTTATGTCTCTCTTTTACCATATGATCTTTTAAAAGACCACCCATAGTTTTTGTAGTTACTAACAGCTAACAGAGTTCTTGAAACCCTACAAAAGGTTAAAAAAAATTATTGGCTTCTTGCACCTTAAGACTAAGATTTATATTTTTAGACTTAACAAAGCCTACTATAAATATTTACCAATTGTTTTGAGAAAGTTCTTAAGGGTTTTAAACATAATGCATATAGCGATTGAAGGTTGAAATACATGCAAATTTTAGTTTTTGCTATTCAAGACTCTTGTGCGCAGAAAAGTATGTGCCTTTAATTTAAGGATAGTCTTATTGTTTTAAATAATATATTGTTTTTTGCTATTTGAGACTCTTGTGTGTAGAAAAGTATGTGCCTTTAATTTAAGGATAGTCTTATTGTTTTAAATAGTATATTGTTTTAAAGGATAGTCTTATTGTTTTAAATAGTATATTGTTTTTTGCTATTTAAGACTCTTGTGCATAGAAAAGTATGTGCCTTTAATTTAAGGATAGTCTTATTGTTTTAAATAGTATATTGTTTTTTGCTCAACAAATATACTTTTAGTGTATTAAGCTAATTTAGCAAGAAGTTTCGATCGAGAATAGTTTTTTTTGTCGAGTTGTCATACCACACAAGATACGTAACTTTTACTCTCTCTTCCAATTTTAATCTTTCTTTTTTGGGTTCAAAATTTCAAGCATTCGTGGGATTGTTTGGGACCCGACAACAAAAGTGGTAGAGTTTGACATCACTTCCCTGACTTGAAATGCCTACCCAGATGCCTTATCTAGACTTCAGATTTTGTTTTTCTTCAACATGTTCACGAAAATACGACTCCATATCCCAAAGACCAAAGAAGAATTTCCAATTGTAGCCATTACCCTTCTCATGAATACTTTTCCTCGCTAACTCTTCAGACTATATGAGTGTGGCATATGGCATCTTTGTCCATATACAAAACTTCTCACGGTGAATTTCTCATGTTAGAAAATTATACTATTCTATATCTTCATGTACTTTTTATATGTTTTGTACTACATCTATTTTCAAACCAATTAGTTACTAAAACTTTAAATTTACTAATTTGGAATCATAAATTGACATCAACTGAGGTTAGTTTATATTTAAAGACAAGGTTCCACTCATTTAATATTGTTTCGATTTCATACCACATAATCTTGTTAAACATTATTCTTTTATTAATTATTAACATTTTTTACAGTTTGATTCATGCAAGGTATGTTTTTGATTTATCTAAAGTTAAGCTTCATTTAAAACACATTTCATTTCATCTAAGTATTTATCTATTAGTCTTGCGAATATTCTTTTCAAAGTGCCATTTCATGATAATGTCAACATTATTGATGATTCTGAAATAGTCAATTTCATTGCACTATTAACTTGAGGTAGCTAGATTCCTCGTCAAGAAGAGATTAATGAGTCATAACGGCATCAACCATCTTCAAAAATTCATACCGAATGACCAAGGGGCTTTCCATCTTTCTCTTTATAATTCTTTATAAATATTTCTATGATATTTACTTTCCAATATATATTGTGGACAGGAAGCCAGGTCCTTCACACTCCACCAAGAGCCTCCAACTATCATCTCCGATCGCTTCAGCCGTCATCACCGCCACCATCGGTGCCCTCTGATTGCTCTAATTGTCATCACCGCTGCTGGCGCCATCCGACCGCCTTCAACTGCACTCACCGTCGATGCCCTCCAACAGCTCCGACAGCCATCACCATTGGTGCCCTCCGATATCTCCAACCCATTGGGAACTCTAACTACTAGTGGCACTTACAACGTGCATGGCCAAATCCAAGGGTGCTCATGGAGGCAACACCCCTCTCTCTTTCCCAAGGCAAGGTGAGATCCTCTTGAGCACCATCTCCCTTTTCTTGACAGAAGATCTTCCCTCTACACAACATGATAAGGGTTAGGAACTCAAGGAGGAGGACACCCAAGAAGGAGTTAAGGGGAGCACTCTCTCCGGTGTACCACATCCTCTCGGAGAGGATATTTTGGTTGGTAGCAAATTCTCTAGTGTAGCACATTCTCTGTTGGAGCATAGTCTCTCTTGTATAATTCTTTTCGACATTTTGGTGTATAGTGTAATGCTCTTGTGGTGTTTGGTCTATAGTCTTATGCTCTTGTGGTGTTTGGTCTATCTCTTTGTGCGAGTGTGGTGAGTGGTCACAATGGTGGGTGTGGTGTGAGTTCTCGAGAGGCTTGTAGGGATATTGCGGTGTGAGTTCTCGAGAGGCTTGTAGGGATATTGGGGTGTGAGTTCTCGAGAGGCTTGTAGGGATATTGCGGTGCTAGGTGGTGGTCGGAGAGCATGGTAAATAGTGTAGAGGAGCATAGGTCTTGCATGTCTAGCCAGTGAGGTCGACTCATCCTTGTTACTTCCTCGAGAGGATCCACGCCCCCTTTTCCCCAACCCATAGTGTTGTGTCGGTAGTCCTCGAGTTCCCTAGCGAGGACCGGTGTAGTCATCCATAGCTAAGATAAAATTTGGCAATCACGTGGGACTCTCCTAGAGGTCAAGGATAGTCTAAAAAAAATTTCTTTTTCTTTTTTGGTGATTTTTTATCGTGGCGAGAGGAGTGTTATGTATGCACCCGAATACTAGAGCTTCTGGAGGTAATTCACCCCTTTGTTCTCCTCTTCAAAATAGTTGTCCTAGGGTTCTTCCTCGTTCTTCCCTTCCTCTTCCCTTAGCATCTTCCTCTTCTAACCCTATGGCAGCTCCACCAGTACCAGAGTCATTGGCCTCTATCCTTAACCGCGTGCAAGTTAAACTACCAACCCTCAAAGGTACCATCATTGAAGATGCGAAAGACCATGTGCGGTAGTTCCTCACTATGTGTGACTCAATAGGGCTCAACCGAGATGATGCATGCTTGGTCTTGTTCCCAACAACGCTGGAAGAAAGTATAGATTGGTGGTACAGTCAATACTGTGTCAACCACTTTCCAGATTGGACCACCCTCACGCTATAGTTCTTGGCTACCTTTAAGCCTGGGACTACTTCAACCTCATTACTCAAGAGCTCAACCAACTCTCCATGAAGGTGAGGGACTCAGTGGCTCAACTTGTCACAACAAGAAGAGCTAAAGTTTTGGTCACTCGGCTATCCCAAGATCCTGGAAACTACATGCTGCAATTGTGGGTGCTTCGTGCACTCCCTACTCAAACAACTATGAAGATGAGAGAGACCTTTCCACCCCAAGGCACCCTCCAAGATTTCCAAGACAGAGCTACACAACTGGAGAATGCTCGCCTCATGGTGGAGCACAATGCCTCTTGGTCCCCACTTATCCCTGGCATGTCTTTGGCTCCTCCAATCCTCTAGCCCTGGCGGTAGCTTCTACATCCGCTTCCCTAGATGAGCTAGCCAAGATCATGAATGAGCTTAAAGATTTCAAAAGGTCACAACAGGAGGACGCGGCCATGGTAGCATTGAGGAAGGAGATCGAGCAGTAACTCAACGCTAAAGATCCCAAGATGAGTCCATGGTGCTCGATATGTAGTTCCCAAGGCCATCTTCCAAGTGATTGTCCCACCAGGAAATATTGCTCATTTTGCTCAAAGGTGGGCCATGAGGACAAGGAGTGTTATTACCTCAAGGGCCTCCGACTTATGCAATAACAACTTAAGCAAGATGCCACCCCACTTAATCCCTTTGCCGAAGACTACATGGTGACCCAAACCAGTAGTGCTTCAACTTCCGCCTAGGTCCCTAACCACCAACCAAACCCAACACCCTTCTTGAACCATCAATTGTAATGAATAGCTACAACCCAATCCCAAGCTTATGTTGACCTTGTCACCACTAGCTTCTCCTACTTAGCTTCACCCCATACACTTCCCTCCCCTTATGTACAAACCCCTCCACCGCCCCAGGCCACATCATCTCAGTATGGAGCTCAAGTAGCCACGGTAGCATACACCAATACCCCTCATCCCGGAGCAACCCAAACATACAACCCCCTGCCTATGCAAATCCCATATCAAGTAGGCACGCTCCCAACCTATCATCAGTACTACCTCCCACCCATGCCAATCCCACAAACACCCCAAGCCTATCAAAACCCACCCCCGATGGTCTATGTGGTAGCTCCTCTAGTACCTCTAACTGCTAACAACATGTATGGGGCTCGGCCTAACCAAAGGTTCGCCAATCACCGTCCTCCCAACAACCCCACCTGGCCCCTTATATGCTTTTGTTGTTGGGGGAGCGGCCACATTCAAGCTCAATGTACTGTACTAGAGGGCTCGCTCCCATGCATACATTGTCTGGAGAGCCGAGATCACTACACCCGAGATTGTCCTAAGATCCCACTAGTTAACATGGTGGAAGCAGTGGTGCCATCTCCCAAGGGGGACACTCCAATAGTGGCGGCCGTCACCTGGTCCCAAGGAGCCCACACCAACCCCTCCCCCGGATGGTGCAGTCTACCCATCCATTGTGGAGCAAGCTTATAAGGAGGTTGTGGAGGAATTCACTCAAACACCACCAATGGAGAAGGAAGTGGCACCTACCTTGCTCATTCCCCCAACCACCACACCTTCAAAGGCGGATGAGGAGTCTACTCAACCCAAGGTTAATAATTTACATTGGGAAGCAATGTTGGTAGGGGAAAAGGTGGAAATCACCCTTCCTCAATTATGTGGTTTAAGCCAAGAAATAGGAGAGCAACTGCTAGGCTTGGTCCAGCATTGGGTGGATTCGTAACTGGGGGTGAAGCCATAGGTAGTAGTAGTGGGCGATGACCCATGCAACAAGCAAGGGTATGCCTCACCGTCCTAGGAGTGGCTGATCACCGAAGCCCACGGGTGATAGTCTCCGTGAGAGGAACTCAAATTACAGGGGCCATTGTGGATGGTGGTTTTGGTGTTAACATCATGCCAGAAGCTACTAGGAAAGCATTGGGTCTTCGAATTACCGAGCTAGCTCCCTTTGCCAGTCAGAGTGGTAGACTAGAGGGAAGTGATGCCCTTAGGACTAATTAGGCAAGTTCCGATCACTTTTGAGGGATTAGTATTTGAAATGAATTTTGTGGTGTTAGACCTCCCACCAGCTAGAGGGGCCTAGCTTGCTCATTGGAAGGCCTTGGTTGAGGGCAGCTCGGGTAATCCATGATTGGGGCGTGGACAACTTGCATATCCCTAACCCAAAGGGGATGATGACCTTGCCCTTGGAAAAAGGCCGCAATGAGAGTGCAAGGGGCACTGCCCTCCTACATGACATGATTCCCGCAACAGGAATGGCAAGGATTACCATTGGATGAGGCTTGGTATCCATTCGGCTCAAAAGGAGAGGCGACATAACCTCTATGGAATTGGTTACATTCCTATGAGGGGTTCTAGTGAAATATGGTGGACATATTGGAGTTGGACCCAGACCCCATTCAAGAGGTGTCCCAAGAAGAAGATCTCTTAGAAGAAGCAGTAGAAGTACAGGATTGGACATAATTCTTGCTCACTCTAACCTCCTCCTCTGCACCAGTGTCTCAACATGAAGTGATAGAGATCATAGGTCTAGGGGAACCAGAGTTTTCTCGACAACCTAGAAAGAAGGTTTCTCTAGAGGATCCATCAGAGGCGTTGATAACCCTTCCTAGACGCACTCGCATGGAGAGGCAGGCAGAGCACAAGAGATACCCGTTGGACTGGTGGATGGAGGAAGCCTTGCCAATACAAGAGATACCCTTTGGTTGGATGGAGGAATGTATTGGTGACTTCCCTCTAAACATCACCCTAGCCCATGACCCCTTATCTCTCCATCAAGTAGAGGAGCCATGCCCCATCTTAGTGGTAGCTTGGGTCTGGGAGGACCCTTCCACTCTTTAGAGAATCGCCAACTTTTTTAAAGAACACCAAGATGTGTTTGCATATGGACCTACAAGGATCTCCCAGGGATAGACCTAGACATTTGCACTCATAGAATTCCACTTAAAAAAGGCAATTGGCCAATCAAGAAGGGCATTTACCGCATGAATCCAAATATATTCATAAGTGGTGAAGATAGAGCTGGACAAGATGGAAGAGGCCGGTATCATTGTTCCCATTGAGCACTTGGAGTGGTTGTCACCTATAGTGGTGATTCCCAAAAAGAAGACCAACAAGATCAGGATATCTATAGACTTCAGACCCCTCAATCAGTGCACAACCAAAGATGGGTTTCCCTTGCCCTTCATAGAGTGGGTTTTGGAAGATGTGGCCAACCATGTGCTCTATTCCTTCATGGATGGGTTCAGTGTGGCTACAGCCAGGTAGTGATCGATGAGAAGGATTAGCTCAAGATATCATTTGTCCCATAGTGGGGAACATATGCCTACAGGATGATGCCCTTTGTTCTTTGCAAGGCCCCATCCTCCTTTCAGAGGACTGCCACCAAGATCTTCTAGGAGCATTTGAATGATTTCTTATGCATATTTTTGGACGACTTTTCTAACTCAACGAGGCAAAAGGGCATGCCAAGGGTGGTGGTGTTCATGAATTTTTAGGTATCGGGTCTTCGTCTCTTAACAAAAAAAAACAAAAACCAAAAATGTTTCTCACATCTCACTGCCGTCACCCCCCTCTCGCTCTCTGTCTCTCTCTCTCACACCCTCCATGACATCCCCCTCATCTCTCTCTCTCTCTCTCTCTCTCTCTCTCTCTCTTTCACAACTGCCCCTCTCTTGTTCTCTTTCACAACTTCCCCTCCGTTGTTCTCACTTCCCACCCCCTCTCACCAATCCCCCCTTCTCACTGATCAAACAAAACAACCCCCCTAGTATTTTTTCCAAAAACAAAAAAAAACCACAAAAATCCCTCTTTTAGTATTTATTTTATTTCAAAAACCAAAAACATTTCTCTCACACCTCACCGTCACCCCCCTCTCGCTCTCTCTCTCACCCTCCAGGACACCCCCTCATCTCCCTCCCTCTCTCTCTCTCTCTCTCTCTCTCTCTCTCTTCCCTCTCTCTCTCTCTCTCTCTCTCTCTCTCTCACAACTTCTCCTCTCTTGTTCTCTTCCACAACTTCCCCTCCCTTGTTCTCACTCCCCACCCCCCTCTCACGAACCGCCCCTTCTCACCGATCAAACAAAACAACCCCCCCTTAGTATTTTTTCCAAAAACAAAAAAAAACCACAAAAAATCCCTCTTTTAGTATTTATTTTATTTCAATAACCAAAAACATTTCTCTCTGACACTTCACAATCACCCCCCTCTCACTCTCTCTCTCACCCTCCATGACAACCCCCCTCATCTCCTTCTCTCTCTCTCTCTCTCTCTCTCTCTCTCTCTCTCTCTCTCTCTCTCTCTCTCTCTCTCTCGTTCTCTTTCACAACTTCCCCTCCCTTGTTCTCACTGCCCAACCCCCTTTCACCAACCCCCCCTTCTCACCGACCAAACAAAACAAACCCCCCCTAGTATTTTTTCCAAAAACAAAAAAATACCATAAAAAATCCCTCTTTTAGTATTTATTTTATTTCAAAAACCAAAAACATTTCTCTCACACCTCACTGTCACCCCCCTCTCACTCTCTCTCTCACCCTCCATGACCCCCCCCCCTCTCTCTCTCTCTCTCTCTCTCTCTCTCTCACACACACACACACACACACACACGACTGCCCCTCTCTTGTTCTCTTTCACAACTACCCCTCCCTTGTTCTCAATCCCCACCCCCTCTCACCAACCCCCCCTTCTCACCAATCAAACAAAACAAAACAAAAAACCCCCCTTAGCATTTTTTCCAAAAATAAAAAAAACCACAAAAATCCCTCTTTTAGTATTTATTTTATTTTATTTTATTTCCAAATACAAATATTCCCCCCTTTTTGCCTTTTTTCCATTACAAAAAAGAAGTCCCCTTATAGTATTTTTTCCACAAAAAAAAGAAAAGAAAAAGAAAACAAGAAACACGAAAAAAAAGAAAAGAAAAACGTCTTTCTCGCTCTCTCTCTCTCTCTCTCTCTCCTCCCCCCTCCCGACCACCCCCTCTCTCATTAGTGACCCCCTCTCTCCCTCACCTCACTGACCATTCCCTCCCCCTTACTCTCACCTATGCACCCCCCTCTCGCGGACCCCCACTGTCTTGCGCAACCACCCCCCTCACCCCCTCTCACTTGCGCGCCCCACCACCCCCTCTCTCCCTCTCCTTCGCCACCCCACCTCTCTCTTCTCCCTCTCCTTCACCACCCCACCCCTCTCTTCTCCCCATTGACCACACACCCCACCCCTCTCTCATCTCTCCCCACTGACCACACACCCCACCCCTCTCTCATCTCTCCCCACCCCACTGACCACACACCCCACCCCTCTCTTCTCCCCATTGACCACACACCCCACCCCTCTCTTCTCCCCACTGACCACACACCCCACCTCTCTCTCATCTCTCCCCACCCCACTGACCACACACTCGCCCCTCTCTCATCTCTTCCCACTGACCACTGACCACCCCTCTCTTCTCCCCACTGAGACCACACACCCCACCCCTCTCTCATCTCTCCCCACTGACCACACACCCCACCCCTCTCTTCTCCCCACTGACCACACACCCCACCCCTCTCTCATCTCTCCCCACCCCACTGACCACACACCCCACCCCTCTCTTCTCCCCATTGACCACACACCCCACCCCTCTCTCATCTCTCCCCACCCCACTGACCACACACTCGCCCCTCTCTCATCTCTTCCCACTGACCACACACCCCGCCCCTCTCTCATCTCCTCCCACTGACCACTTCCCATCGACCACACACCCGCCCCCTCTCTCTCTCTCACTCGCACACCTCCCCTCACCATCCCCCACTTCTGCTCTCACCCAACCCCACCCTCTCTCCCTCTCACCCTGCCCCCCCTCGCGTCACTCCCCATCGATCCCCATGCCCCCCCTCACCGACCAAGCCCACACTCCCCCTCTGACCGACCCCACACTCCCCCCCTCACCCAACCCCCCCTCTCCTCGCTCTGGCGCAAACCCATTCTCTCTCCCTCTCACCCGGTCCCGTTGCATCACTCCCCACACTGACCCCCACACTCCCCCTCTCACTCGACCCCACCGTCTCCCTCTCTCGACCCCCTCTCCTACTCTCTCTTGTGTAAACCTCCCCACCCGCTCTCTCTCTCTCTCACTCGCTTCCTCTGTCACCCGACCCCCCGACCCCCCGATTGTTGAGATATTGAGCTCATCTAGTGAGGCGGTGGACACTGATGACCCGCCTCGGGGATAGGCCCCACACTTACACCACTGGCATGGTTGGTGAGATCATGGGTGATATGCGGCTAGTGGGATGACAGGCTGTGTGACAGCCATTTTAGAGACTAGCATAGTTATAGCGCCAGCTCATTTAGTTGGGTTCACACTATAAAGAACCCTAGTATGTATTTGGTTGAGTACCTTTTCATTGTGTGTACTCTTATCTTTGTATATGATGTGTTGATTGTTGAGTGAAGAAGAAGAAGATTTTCAGCCTCTCACCTTGTGTGTTCTCTTTTAGGATTTTGTGAGTGCGTGTGTGCTTGCAAGAGCTCAAGCTGTCTTCTCCCTTGCATCTTTTCATGGTATCAGAGCCTGGTTCATGCTAAGGGCTGAGCTGCAAGCAAGAGGCACAGGAAGCGGTATGAGGGTAAGAGCTTCATCTACTCTTCCCTATTTGTGTTAGCGACTACACCTTTGTCAGGAGCTCTACGGGAGGCACCGGCAAACGATCTCTGATGATTGAGGAGCTTTCTTTGCGGGAGTAAAGCTATAGGGCAACTTTATTGTCCAATTGCACACAATTTTTTGGGCCGAAAACGCGTTTCGGGCACGTTAGGACCTCCGTTTTTCGGAAAGCAGACGATTTCGAGCACTGCGGTTAAGTCATTGATTCTATGCAGAACTCTGTTTAAGAACTGCAGGAAGACAGATTGGTTGTGTAGACATTGCGTGTGCTGCAAGGAGGTCAAACAGTTGCCATTGGGTGTATATATGCACATTGAGGTCACTAGTTGTGACATTTGAGTGTAGTACAGTATCGCTGCAGAAAATACATCAGTTTATGCAGGACAAACCAGAGTGCTGTTTTTGGTAAATTTGTGTGTCTGGCAACATGTCAAATGATGGCATAAATCAGATTGTTGCTGAGAAGCTTGATAAGAAAAACTTCCATCCTTGGAGGTTCAGGTTGACAAATGTCCTGATGGGAAAGGGTTACTGGGACTACATAGAAGGTGAGCATGAAGAGGCACCGGAGATTAATCCGACTGCTGTAGATGTGAAAGAGTTCAAGGATTGGAACCAAGGAGCCAGAAAAGTTATGTATTGGCTCTTTATCAGTATACAGAATGCCAAGTCCCCCAAGGAGACGTGGGACACCTTGGTAAAACTCTATGCAACGAATACCAAGGCACGAAAGATACAGTTGAAGAATGAACTTCATACTGTGGAGAAAAAGAGTATGTCTGTGAATGACTATGCATTGAAGATCAAGGGTATTGTGGAATCCCTTGCATCTATTTTTGGCATTTCAGTAGATGATGATGATAAGGTGGAAGTCTATCTACGTGGTCTCGGGCCACAATACAAGGTGTTCAAGACGTCTATTCAGACTCGGGAAAACATTTCCAATTTCACAGATTTGGTGTCTATGTTGATTATAGAAGAGAAGAGCTTGGGTGAAAACCAACAGTCTTCACAAAACAAAAACAGTTCAGAGCAATAGGCCTTCTACACAAGTTCAAGAAGAGAACGAGGTAGAGGAGGCCGTGGACGCAGCCAAGGAGGTGGCCAAACAGGTAATTAGAATTATGGCCAGCAGCAACAACAACAACAGTCCCAAAATTCACAACAACAACAACACGCAGGTGGAAGAGGCCAATTCAGAGGCAGGGGGAGTCAAGAGGTTGTGGAAATTGGCAAAGGCAGTATAATGATACACGTGGATGCTTTTATTGTGGTAAGCCTGGACATGTGCAGGTAGATTGTTATAAGAAGCAGGCTGACATGCAAAATGGGAAATTGCAGCAAAACAACTATGCATCCTCGAGCAGAAACAATGAGGATAATGAAAGGTTGTTTGTTATGTAGCATGTTGTTAATGCCATGTCTGAAAATGTTGAAGCAGCACATAAAGATGATGTATGGTATGTTGATTTACCTAATTTTTATAAACCTTTCTTCCTTATGCTAGTGGATCCGATATTGGTGTAGTCCTTATGTAGGATGGTTATCCTCTTGCATATGAAACTCATAAGCTCAAACCCACTAAAACTAAGTACAACACTTATGATAAAGAAGTTCTTGCTGTTGTCCATGCACTTCATATGTGAAAAAATTATTTTATGGGTTCTGAATTTCTCATTAAAATTGATCAACAAAGTATATGGCATCCACTTTCCCTACCTTTGATATTTGATCATCATATTAAATGGGCATCATTTATTCAAAATTTTCATCCTCTCATTCAATATCAACCTAGAAAGGAAAATTTTGTATAGCGAGCGGTAGATGCATTAAGTAGATGCCTTACCATTGCAAATATTTCTGTTTTCTTGATATGCATTCCTTTGACACTATGCATGATACATATTAGAATGATCTTGACTTTCATGATACATATTAGAATGATCTTGACTTTCATGATGCATGGTTGAAACTACATTTTAATAACTATTTGCCTATTGATAATTGTTTATACCATGATGGATTTGTTTTCTTTGAAAAGTGTTTATGCATAACTCTTCCATTTAGACAAGTTCTTATTGGCCTAATGTAAAGAATGATGTTTCAATTTTTTTTTCTGAATGTCTTGTTTGTCAACGAGTTAAGCGCGACATCATGGAAAATAGCATGGCTTCCTCATGCCATGCCTATTCTTGATCTTGGGAAAAAATTTATATGGATTTTATTACTAGTTTACCTAGTATTTATACACAAAATGATTGTTCGCGACGACCAATCAGCCCATTTGGCCGTTGCCCAAATTGTTGCCCAAACTGAGTCGGATAAGGGGATAGGGGGTAGGGGAAGACTTATCTACCCAGCTGAGATTGTAGGAAAAGAGGGCATTTCTATCTGGATAGTGGAAGACTCATGTCGGCAGGTCTACTTGGGCCCAAAGGAGAGCAACATTACTGAATAGGACAACATGGGAGTTGAATGAGCAGTTCATGAGTAGAGCTCTTGCTAAGGCATTGTACTGTATTGTTATTACTCAAGAATGGTGCATGGGTTGGTCTTTGTCTTGTTGGTCATTATCTTATTCATGTTTCTCTCTACTTATATGTGCTAATTCAGCATTCAATCTTGTGTTACGTTTGGTCCCGTCTGGATGTGGATTACTGTTTGGATTTAGCACAGTCTTAGGAACTAAGCTGCATTGCAGTCATAATCAATCTCCCCGCGCTTTGGCAGATAGGTGGCTCAACGCCTTGGTGTTAGCTTATTGCATTAGGCCCAACTACATTAGTCGCTGCTCCTCCGGGAGCCGACTAGGTGGTCCCGAACCATGTAAGTGCGGGGTCTCGACCGAACTCTGACAATTTTGGCAATCCTGTTGGGGATTTGGAACGCCAGGTAGGGGAGTAGGAAGATAGAGGCTATTTCTAGGTCAGTCCTACATAGTGAGTTTGTAGAGTAAAGCCAGTTGAAATAGGTTTAGAAAAGTGCACACATACTGGTGTCAAGAATGTTCATGAGAGAGTCATAAGAGTACAATGGGGTATGCATGGAGAATGAAGGGAGCTCAAACAAAGCAATGTGGCACTGCTTGTAGATAGGCCGAAGCTGTAGAACATGAAGGACAACTGCATCGTCCAAGAAGACTCTTAGAAGGGATTTCGTACAAGCTAGAACGACAAATTCAGGAGCCACTGAGAAATCAAGAAGGAGATCACCAGGAGCCACAAAACAGGAGGCAGGAAGCTCAAGAAGAAGAAGAACTTGTAGTAGTAGGAAGGATGTCTCTCAAGCACCCTAAGTTCAAGGGTAAGAGCAAGGAGGATCCAGATGCCCACATCTTCACCTTCAAAAGCACATTCCTAGCCACCAAAGCTCCGTTGCCGTAAGAGACAGAGTATTTTGCATGATAACTTTGGGTGGCAAGGCCACCAATTGGTATGCACAATATGATCTGGAGCACTTTCAGACATTGAAGATTTGAAGAAAGCCTTCCTGAAAAGATTCAAGAAAGATAAGGCCATAAAAAAAGTGCTAGAAAAGCTGCAAAGGCTCACTCAAAAGAAGAGGCCTACAAAGGACTATGCAGGTGAATTCTAAGCATTGCTAATGCGCCTAGATCAGCCTAGTAGACTTGCTCAAGCCATGCTAAGCGAGTGGTTTGTGAGAGGATAGAGGGAAAAGCTCTAGACACAACAAAGTGGCCTCATATGACTTGGATGCCATCACCTTCGAAGAAACTTTCGAATCGGATTTGAGAGAAGACACCTCAGAATCAGAGTCCAGCTAGGAATCGGGATACCGAAGAGAAAAAGCCCCAGAAAAAGAAAGGCAGGAAGCAGGCAGTAAATGTCCAGGAAGAACTAAAGGCCACCCTAGCCAAGATTGCCAGAGGACACGTAGGATCTGGACTCAGACCAGATGTCTGGTGCACAAGGTGTACGGATGAAGGTCACATGAAGGAGGAGTGCCAGTTGAAGAACATGTAGCAAACAGTACATATGTACTATCTGCAAAAGAAACAATCACACTGCAGAAATGTGTTTCTACAATACTCGAAAGAGGAATCCGAGAGTGATGGAAAGATAGTAGCAACAAGCCCTACCTTAGATCAACAAATGGTATGGAGCTTGTTTCTACTGCAATGGTCTGTTAGAAATGACAAGGTGTAGAAGCACAATAGAAGACACATGAAACACGAGAGTGAGAGAGAGAGATTGAGCCGAACAAGCTTGACTTGTTAGCAATGAATAGGTGGGTTTACAATGGGGACAGGGGTCACTTATATATCCACAAAAGGGAATTGACCAACCATAGGCCAATAAAATAAAATGTCAAATGGACAAATTATCCCATATGAGCTACAATAATTATAACTGCCCCTTTGTAGCTCATAGTGGGCATAGATGAGTAAGCCAAGTCGATGAAGATGCAACCATGGAAACTCTAGCACTGCAGTTACTGGATACACCTTAGAAAATGCACCAATCAACCTATCTTCACAAGAAAATGCCTTCTTGAGATTCAGCTGCCACATAGAACAATGAACTGTAGACACCTCCACGTCCATGATTCTCCATTCGTTGAACTGTGAACATATCACATCCAAAAAACCTTCGAACAATGAACTAGGAACACATCCTATCCATAATCCTTCTAAACAATGAACTCGGAACACATCCTGTCCATAGTCTGCCAACAATGAACTGCAAACAAAAGCACGTCCATAGTCTTATCACAATGAACTGTGAACAAGAGCATGTCCATAGTGTTGTCAAGCTGTTCGTCACCAGATGCATGTGCTTTGAACCCAGACACACGGTTCCAATGTACCTCTTGGGAGCTTAGATTAGCCCCCTCTCCCGCTCACGTCTCTCTCTCTGGCTGAAGCATGTGAGGGGATTCCTGCCAATATATTAGAAAGCTGCCATCCAAGCCGTGGTGGCCTGAGCCACTTTGGCTTGGTGAGTCTCCTCAGATTCCTTGGTGGAATCACTATTATTGCTATTGTCCTCCTACTTGCCTTTCTTGGAAGTGTCCTTGCCTTTGATCTTTGAGGAGCTCTTGTCCAAGTACGATCCTGTGATGACAAATGACCTTGCTTGCCACATTTAAAGCAACGACTCTTACCCTTCTTTGTTACCTGTGTAGTAAGTGCTTGATCTGAATCCTCAGTTGAACCTAAGACACGCACTTTGCCTTGGGAGAGCAAGACACTTTCTTCTTCTATGAGAAAGGAACTAAGGTCATCAAATTCCAATTACTTATTCTTTGTAACTTGAAGCCGCAACGCTTTAGAGACCACATCATACTCCGATAACTTTGTAAGAACCAAGGCAGTCAGTTGGGTACTGGACAATGCACTATTCATAGCCAAAAGTGGATCATGGATAAGCTTTGCCTTCACAAAAAATGATTGCATGGAACTGTGAGCTTGGAATTTGAGGTTGAACAATTGTTCGAGCAATGTGATGGCACGCATAGTTGAATCTCGATCAAAGAGATCCGCCAACTTGGACCATACTGCATGGGCGGTTTCCAACGTTTGAATAGCTAGAGACACCTCCTTTGTTAGTGTCTGCACAATTGTGGATAAGGCCTTGGAATTAGGAATATCCCAGTCTACGACTGACTTAAGATATTCTTCCTCTTGGAGCCGCATCCATTGGTTGTTGCCGGCGACGACAGGGCATTGGGGTCTAGTCTTGTTGCCGTCCACGATATTCCATAAGCCCTTTTGCTGAAACCATATATTCATCGTCAATCTCCAATGGGCAAAGTTTGTTCCATCATGCTTGTCATCCTTGTTCGTACACGGTGGTGCCATTTTGAAAGGAAGAAGGTTTCAGCCACACTGATTTGCCGAGGATACAAGCACATTGCAAATAAAATCCGTTGATCTAATCAACAACAATTCGATTTGAGGGCTTTGAAGAACTGGAAATCTGTGCGTGGAAGCTCTTGCAAGGAGATGAGAAAGTGGGTTCTCTAAAGAAAAAAACTTTGGAGCCTCTTGCGTGGGAACACCCTTCTTGAAGATAAATTTTAAATCTTCAAAAAAATAAATATGCCAGACGCTCCTCAGAACCTTCACAATCGAAAAAAATACAGTTCTTCTCTGCAAAAAAAAAAAAGCACGCCACTCTTAGCGTTGTCGGACTGTTGTGTGGACAAGGCCTGCGACACTCCTCATGCTCTCTGCTGCTCGTCTTTCTCTCCTCGCTTGGCTGCACGCTTGGTGCTCTTGCGTCCCTTGCCGCCTATTGCCTTGTTACAGATGCTTGCCGCCTACTGCAGCCGGCACTCCTCGCCTTTCCAATGGTCCTGCCCGCCACTGATAGCTGCTCTTCCTTTACAACCGAATGGGCTGCCAGCCAGCCTGCTTGCAAGAAGGCACGCCCCCCACAGTAGAAGCTGCTCTACGGGATTGACTTCAAAAAGAAAACAAACGCAAACTTCCTTGTCTTGTTGGGGACAAACCACACGGGCCCCGGCTTCCTCCTCCTCTACTCTCGTTTGCGCAACACGCTTGACCAAGGATCGTTTTAATGAGCCTTCAGCTCTGATAGAAATGACAACGCGCGGAAGCACAACAGACGACACGTGAAACACGAGAGAGAGAGAGAGAGAGAGAGAGAGAGAGAGAGAGAGCCCAACATGATTAGCAATGAATAGGTGGATTTGCAATGGGTCACTTATATATCCACAAAAAAGAATTGACCAACAGTAGGCCAATAAAATAAAATGTCAAATAAAAAATTATCCCATATGAGATACAATAATTTTAACATGGTCTAGGACATAGACAAAACAACTACCCCATCTTTCAATGCCATCAACAGCAGAGCAGGAAAGGTAAGGCCGCAAAAGGAGGTGAACCCAGCAGGAGCTCTAATGCAATTGTAAACATGGTAAAAACGGACCATGGGATAGGTAAAAAATAAGAAAAGCCACCAGAGGTGACAGCTATGACAAGATCACAAGGGCTTGTCAAGACGTCGACAAGCAGGAATGCTAAGCCGCCGGAACAGAAACAAAAGTTAGGATAGCGGACAGGGCAGTAGCGAGTCTGTGAGCAAATCATCAAGTTGGTGTAGAGTGCACAAGGGATGGTGCGGACAATGTAGGAAAGCCCGCTCCTGGGAGAGAATTCTGAGGAGAATTCAAACAGGACAAACCTGGTAAAGAAAAGGGAAGAGATTGCAATAGGAAAGAAGCCAGTGTGCAGTGGTAGAGGAAAGGATATTGAAGTGCCAATTGGAGCCAATTACAGCCCAAAGCAGCGAAAATGTCGCGACCGAGAAAGGAAATCCAAAAGGAATCTGGATAGGAAAACTAACAAGGAAAAGTCGAGAAAAGGAAAGGGAGGTGAAAGAGGAAGAAGAAAGAATGTACAGAGGCCAAGGGAGGCCCACTAACAAGGAGTCAAACGGCAATTCTGTAGAAGAATATGACCTATGGGAGGATCTCAACAAGATGAAACTGAACAACACACTGGACCAAATGTTGAACCTAGTTCCCAATTATTACAAGCAAAAGGTGCTTTAGGCCATAGACAAAGACTAGAGAGTTGCATCCATTGCAACACAGTGCAGCATAGTGGTTAGTTCCTCTATAAATGAGAGGCCATAGCTTAAGTGTGTGAAACTTATGGCCATTATCAGTTTTCTCTCATAATGCAATACATACTCCCATTGTACAATTGGAAAGACTATCTATAACACGGATTTCGGGTGACGACTACAAAGGGTAGGCGCTAATTGCTAAAGACTAGAGGGGTCTACTCCAAATGATATGCACCGGCCACCACATGCAACGCTAGATAAGTATGCGATATAGGGTAAATATTTACACATCATTAAATAATAACAAAACTAAAATAAACAATATTAGAGAGAAAAAATGTTTGTAACCCTCGTGGTTAACAAAAGTACAACACCATTTGTTATCGAGGCAGCTTTCTCACAGCTCGCACATGTAGCTTCAAGCTCCGTTCGACCAACTCCGTCCGATGCCTCACCGTCTCGCCAACACCACCAACGAAATGCTTAACCCAAAACGCTTCCGGCGCCATGCCCGCTTGCAAATGGAAGTGTCCCACATGTGACCGATCCGTTCATGTGCGAAAACACCCTCGCTCGACCACTGCGGGCTAGGGCACTTTTTGGCTGGACGGAGTTGGGCGGAGGTAGTCATGAGCAAATTGTACCCTGCGCTTAGCACATGGGAGGAACTAGCTTACCTAAACTGACATTGCAGGGGTGTTGGGTGATGTGGCAACCAAAAAAAGGAAATCGTGCATGTGCTGAACGGCTGGAGGAATTCAAGGCAAATTCCTCCAGCTAGCCGAGCTTCTCTCCCGGCCTCTAATCATCTTCGAGAGAGATTCAACGGGCAGTTGCCCTCCTTTTCTCTCTCCCGGCTCAGTCTTCTCCTCCTTCGTGAGATGCTGTGTTGTTGTTGATTTCTGCAGAGGTGCACTTCCACACGGCTGCACTACAGGTTAGTAAACAGGCTTTTTGAGCACCATCGTCTCTTCCCTTCCTTTTTTTTGGGGTTTTTTTTTTGCAATTTTTGATATTGTAACAGGTTGTAGTGGTTTAGTTCCCATCCTAATGCATGCATGCATATGTGTGTGCGTGCACATACACATACACTCACATGGTATGGTGTTGTGTGTGTGCAGTATATCTCACCATGAGCCATTTTAATGTTTGCATTCCCAAATGGGCAAGGGGCACAACTATTAACCAGGACACTGAAAACCTTTCTCATTGGGAAGACGAGAGTGTAGCGTGCACTCAATTGTACCAGAACAGTTCGTTCACCGCGCAATGTTAACTGAACCTTGGGAGGGGCTTCTGAATGAGACACAATCCCAAATACAAGAGGAACACTCTCCCATGTTAGGCACCATGGGCGCATGAGTGGAAATGATACTCAAGCACCAGTACATAGACAAGAGAGGGGGGCAAGAAAAACTAGTCAGGTTACAAAAAGGCCTCGAGCCACCACGAACAAGTCTGATGTGGGATGAGGTTTCAACATTAACACTACTAAAACTATATGAGGAGAGATGGTCCCATGTTAGAAAGGGGAACTTGAGACCAAAAGACTGGGAGAGGTGACAACACAAGTCAATAAGGAAACCGAGGGAGTGTATACAAGTGAACAAGTCCGAAATAGGCTTGACACACTTAGAAAGAAATACAAAAAGGAGAAGGCCAAAACATCTGAGATAGGAGGGGCACGTCTCCAAAACCAGCATAAGTATGTGACTCACTATAGGCTGTCCTATGAGGCATTCCATGACTTGAAAAGACTGGTAGAGCCTCATTTGCCTTGTTCACAAGAGGTTGTGATTGCGAGAGACCCTATTCGAGCGAACTTAGTCCTTGCAGTTGTTCTATGGCGATTTGCACACGAACATTCAACTATAGCAGTTTCTGAGCAGTTCGGTATAGGTGACTCTACCATTCGAAAGGACACGATGATTATTGTACATGTCTTATGCCGTTCATACATGTTGTCGCGAAATCAATTAGTAGTCCTGCAGGTGAACGTTTAGCACAAATCATTTCTGATTTCAAGGCCATAACAACCTTGCCCAATATATGTGGGGCTATTGATGGGTCCCACATTAAACTTCTAAGGAAACCAAGAACTTGGTACTTTCCGGCACAATATGTGTGCCAACATGGCTTTCATAGTCTCCTTTTGCAAGGAATTGTAGATGCAAAGATTTTTTTTTTGGAATATTGTATGTAGTAGTGCACCTGGGGCCACTCATGATTCCACGAACTTCAAAGGTTGCAGGATGTATGGGAAACTTAAATGTTGTGAGGTTCTTGATAGACCTCTAGTGTTTGTTGGAGGCTTGCCTATTAGGCCATATTGGGTTGGAGACTCAGCGTACAAGCCAACTAGCTTTTTATTGAAAGCATTCAAGTCAAAATCTAAACAAGACCTTGCTAAAAAGAATGAGTTCGACAAGCTGATTGCCAAGGGAAGGGTGAAAGTGGAGAATGCTTTTGGAATCCTAAAGAACCGTTGGCGTATTTTAAGAGATTTGAATGTCGAACTACCTTTTGCACCATCTATAGTAGTAGCTTGTTGTGTCTTCTGAGTGCTGCAATCTTGATTTAGCAGAGAAACTTGCAAGAATCTTGAGGATGTTCGATGTGTATAGGTAGATCATTTTCATTCTATTTGATGCTTTTTTTTCATTCTTTTTTTACTTCTCTGTGTGTGTATTTTTGTGCTTTTGTTTGGTTTGTGTATGTATTTTGTTATGTGTGTGCTAGAGTTTGTGTTTCTTTGGCTAGGGATGTGTCTGTGTGTATGTGTTACCCAAAAAAATTCTTGTGTGTGTGTGTGTGTGTGGAGGAATGGACACCCTCAATGTGATTTGGTTGTGTGTGGCCTCCATCAATGAAGTGGGCTCTCATTGATGGTTATGATTCACCTCCCATGTGAATCTGCTTGTGGAGGGCGGGGTTCGAATCCCGGGTGACTTTGACGGAGTGGACTCCCTCGTAGCACGCTTCTAAGCAACTACAAAAAAAGAAGCTCATAATTTTACAATGTGTGCTACTGCTCAATAGTATTGTAATGTATATTGAAGTCTTCATGTGTACTCGCAGGTTTTCTATAGTATTGTAATGTATATTGAAGTCTTCATGTGTACTCGCAGGTTTTCTATTAATCATCCATATGGTGAGACATGGTGTGCTTTTGGTGACATATGGGTCTTTCATAACATACTATGTGTTTTACCAATGGCCGACCGACGTGCATGTGCTGGTGCAAGCGGCAACTCTTTGGCTGGCCCTTACTCAGGCTACCCGACTTGCCCGAACTATGCGAGGGCTGGCGGACATGTGCTCAAAATGGCCGACCGGTCGGAGAATATTCGGAAATCAACCGGCCTATTTTCTCGCCCCATGTGCTAAGGCCATCTGAGAGGGTCCTGCACGCAGCAGCCATGTCTTCTACTGCAGTTTACAGAAGAGAATCTCCATCTTTGCGAGGAGAACACCTCCGTGGTGGTGGGGAACCTCAGAATACACAGGAAGCTGGCTGCTGTGATGATCGATGGAGCTTCTTCATCAAGCCATCTCCTGCACTTTCGTCATGCCAGCGGCCCCAGGTCTCTTCCGTAGAGCTGGATTCCGATGGGGAAAGCAATCTCTCATCGGGGCATGTTTTCCAAAATGGTGGAGGTCACCTGCCCACATTCCAAGTAGCACAAAAGGTGTTTCTTTGGTGTATAATGGCCCTTTGTTGCAGTCAATGTTGTTTCACACTATACCATGGGTGGGTTTTTGGTCTATAATGGGCCTTTGTTTGAATTGGGTTGCTTGCCTACCTTGGCCATGAGCAGGCTATGGTTGTGCAATTTTGCCACTTCATAGCCTGCCCTTAGGATCCACAAACGGATGATGTGTGGTGATGGGTGTACGGCATGTGATGGAAGGGGTATGGTGTGCGTGGCTTTTAGGGTGTATGATGGACCTCTGGGCAGTTAGGGTGGTCACACCATGGCGCATGTCAGCCATATGGATATACATTCCTGCCCATTGGTAGCCAACCCACAGAATGGGCAAGGGTATGGTATACTCAGTTTTGGTCATTCTTTCACACATCTGTTCTGAAACTAGATAGGTACATCTTGATTCTCCGGCAATGCTTCACAAATCAGAGACGCTGAAGAGTGGGATTTCAATAATTCCGGGAAGCAAAGTATGCCATGTACATGCAACGCAACAACAGGTTTCCATATACACTGAAGATGGTCTATCACAGCCGGGCTATATGTGCAAGACCAGCATGGGTTCTGCAGATTCTGAAGCCCAACGGCCACTCAAGGGCAGCAAGTGGGAGGTTGTTAGCTTAGAGGAGGCACTTGATAACTTGGATCGGAGGGATGAGAAGGTCTTCATAAATGATTTTATTTGCATCTTGCAGAAGTGCAGGAAAAAGAAAGATCTAGTTTATGCAAAGCGTGTGCTTGCTTACATTCAAGATAGTGGTCTGGAAGACCATAGGTCTATTGGGAACCACATTGTACCAGTGTTTGTGGATTGTGGAAGCATGCCCGATGCCCAGGAGGTTTTCGACAGGTTGGTTTATCGAAATGCTCATTCATGGACTTCTCTCATATTAGGGTATGCTCAATGTGGGCATCTGCAGCATGCTCTTAACCTTTACCAGAAAATGCAGGAGGATAAGGTGTATCCTAGTAGTTACACACTTGTGGCTATAGTAAAAGCTTGTGCCAGTCTGAAAGATGCCAGAGAGATTCATAATGAGGTTATACAAAAGCGACTTGAAGGAGATGTGTTTGTCGGGAGCACACTGGTGGACACATATATTAAATGTGGGTCGGTTTCAGAGGCACGGGAGATTTTTGACAAGCTGCCCATGAGAAACATTGTGTCATGGAACGCATTGATTACAGGATATGTTGAACAGGGATCTGGTCAGCAAGCACTAGATTGTTTCCAAAGGATGCAAATTGAGGATGTCTGTCCAGATGATATCACTCTTGTTTGCATCTTGAAAGCTTGTGGCAGCATGGGGGCCATTGAGAGGGGGCAAAAAATACACATAGAGGTCACACAAAGGGGATTTGAAAGAGATCTTTCCATTGGCAACACTTTGGTTGACATGTATGCCAAATGTGGCTTTCTATCAGAGGCACAGCAGGTCTTTGACAAGCTCCCGGTTCGAAGCGTCGTGTCTTGGAACGCCCTTATTGGAGGGTACACAGAATACGGACATGGTAAGGAAGCGCTGGAGAGTTTTGAACAAATGCAAATGGAAGGTGTCTCTCAGAATTTCATTACGTTTATTAGTGCCTTGAAAGCTTGTAGCACCATGGCAGCCATAGATAAAGGCAGAAATTTACATATGGAGATTATAGTGAAGGGATTTGAAGGGGATCTTGTTCTTGGCAGCACTTTGTCTGACATGTATGCCAAGTGTGGCTTACTGTCAGAAGCACGACATGTCTTTGACAAGATGTCAGAGCGATCTGTTGTGTCATGGAATGCACTTATTGCAGGATATGCAGAATATGGACGCAGCAAGGAAGCATTAGATTGTTTTGACCAAATGCAACTGCAAGGTGTCTCTCTAAATGCTATCACATTTGTTAGCAGTCTGAAAGCTTGTGGCAGTGTAGGAGCCTTAGACAAGGGCCTAGAAATACACAAGGAGATAGCAATGAAGGGTGTAGAAAGAGACCTATTCGTTGGCAGCACTCTAGTTGACATGTATGCCAAATGTGGCTCATTTGCAGATGCTCAGCAAGTCTTTGACAAGCTTCCAGGACGGAACATCGTGTCATGGACTGCGTTGATTGCAGGCCAAGCTGAGTATGGACTTGATCAGGAAGCATTGGTATGTTTTGAAGAGATGCAACTTCAGGGCGTTTCTCCGAATGCTGCCATGTATGCTTGTTTCTTGAAAGCTTTCAATAGCAGAGGATCCATAGAGAGGGGCAGAGAGCTTCACAGGGAGATCACAGTTAAGGCATTTGAGATGGATTCTTTAGTTGGCAACACATTGGTAGACATGTATAGTAGATGCGGCTCCCTTGCGGAGGCGCAGCATGTCTTTTATAGGCTGCCAGTTCGAGATGTTGTGTCATGGAATGCTCTCATTGCAGGCTATGCCGAGCATGGACCTCTTCAGGGTGTTTTGGAATGTTTTGAGAAGATGCAATTGCAGGGTGTTGGTCCCAATGACGTGACCTTTGCATCTGCTGTGAAAGTTTGTATAAGCATAGGATCGGTAGGCAGAGGCCAGGAGATACACACAGGAATTGTGCTCAATGGATTCGAGAAAGATATATGTCTTGGCAGCAGCTTGGTCGATATGTATGCCAAATGTGGCTCACTTGCAGAGGCACAGCAAATCTTTGATAACCTGTTAGCTCCAAATATAGTATCGTGGACTCTTCTAATTTCAGGGTATGCTGAGCATGGACTTGGTCAGGAAGCACTGAGTTGTTTCGAACAGATGGAGCTGCAGTACCCGTCTCCAAATACTGCCATATTTGCTTCTGTTTTGAAAGCGTGTGGTAGCATAGGTTCTATAAGTAGGGGCCAGGAAATACACAGGAAAATTACATTAAGGGGATTTGAAGAAGATCTTTTTATTGGTAATGCTTTAGTTGACATGTATGGCAAGTGTAGCTCTCTTGGAGATGCGCATGAAGTCTTTGAAAGCTTGCCAGTTAGAGATGTTGTGTCATGGAATGCAATGATCATGGGATATGGCTTGAATCATGAGGGCAGCATGGCTGTGCAATTGTTTGAGACCATGCAAGAAGAGGGCGTGAAGCCAAACGGGATAACATTTGCATGCCTGCTTAATGCATGCAGCCATGCGAGCCTGGTGGGCAAGGGCGAGGAGCTTTTCAAGGCAATGAAGGAGAAGTATGGCATTGTGCCCAGAATAGATCACTTTGCTTGTATGGTTGATCTTCTTGCACGATCTGGACATTTGTCTGAAGCAAAGAGGTTTCTCGAGACTATGCCATGTTCTCCATCTCAGGAGATGTGGGCAGTTTTGCTCAGTGCCTGCAAAACTCATGCAGAAGCAGAGCTAGGTCTGGGATGCTTTAAGCAGCTTGTAAAGATAAACCCGGAATTCGCTGCCCCTTACATCCTCATGGCAAACATTTATGTAAGTGCTGGAAAGTGGGATGAAGGGTTTAAAATAGAAGAGCTTAGGAAACATGCAGGTGCAGTGAAGAAGCCCGGAAGTGCAACCATAGAGGTAAACAAAGAAATGCATGAGTTTGTGGTTGGAAGTATTGAGAGTGAGGAGCTTTCAACTGTTCTGAAAATCTTGACTTCACGTCTGGAGGAACACGGGTATGTCCCTGATATAGATGTGGCCTTGAAACATATCTTTGCAGGAGCAAATGAATCCTGTGACTGAGTCAAACATCTACAAGTCCCATGTTGTAAGTATGTAATAATCAAACAAATAATTATAGATTTATATGTTTGCACTACGTATATGTGGCTTTGAATGCTCCTTGCAATGCCCCCCCCCCCCCCCCCCCCCCCAAGCCATCCAATTCAGATTGCAGCAAGAATGTGGATCAGTCTAGCGCCCAGCCTGCAGCAGATTCCAGCATCCTGGTCACAGTTTCCCCGTCTCTGGGCATACACTCGAGCTCTTCATGGAACTACCCTTCATCTCTGTTTTGTATCTTTCATTCTCATTGTTCATAGCAATTTGGGTCATTGGGACTCAATGTAGGCATGCCAAGCTGTCTAAAAACAGAGGCTCAAGAATTAGTTTTATTTGATTGTGATGCCCTCCACTAACTCTCCACGAGTCCTCACCTTCCCACCCACTGCTAGCCCTTCTCCTCCATTGCTTGTCTCCCTTCCTTCTTTTGCCTTCTATTCACCCTCTTCCTGCTGAGTGGCTCTGCCCCTCGTCAAACCCACCCTCCACAAAAGCCATCATTTGGGCTGAGGATACATGTAAGCCTAAGGGCCTTATTTTTAAGTTCATATTCTCAAGAGCCATATATAGGCTTGCAAACAGCCCATGGTCTAATGTAAGGTATGTGCTTCGGGAGCTCGAGATGTTGGGTTCTAATCATATTGGACGCTTGAATGCACAACATATGCTAATTTTTGCAAACTCGGACGATGCTTAATCGGAAAAGAACCATTATTTGTAAGGATAAAGAAAGAAAAGGATGTTGTATTTGCATTTTTAGGGTGCAAAATTTGGCCCATGAGATCAAAATTTGGCCCATGAGATCAAAACCAATGTACCATGAATATTAAAACTGTGGTGGAAGATGAATATTAACCAAGCAGTGTGGTTTATCTGAGGTCAGTCGTCAATCTTTCAATGATCTGACGGCTCTCTTTTTATCTAATTTTAATGTGATGGAAGCTTTTATTCGCCTTTTGCCTCAATTATGTATTAACAGTTTACCATCTTAGCTACAGGTTTAACGCACGATTATGCTTCTTAATAAATAATTTGGAATCCTAAAAACTTGTGGTTGTGATAGATTGTTAGGCAAGGTAGAGATCATTCTCTTGATTAGCAGTGAAAGAATTGAGTGGAAACATTATTTTTGAATGCTTAATTTATGCCACTTGGCTTATTGGGATTTGAAATTTACTTTTAACTTCATAGTTCTTATTAGCATATTTTGGGATTATCTTATTAATTCTTAATGTAATGGACGGATTCAAACCGTATAAGAATTGATTCCGATTTTTTTTTCTGTAAATTTGTTATTTCATTGTACTATTACCTTTATATTAAAATGGATATTTTCTTATATTGTAGTTTTGACGTGAGCAACTTCAGGTTTAACGTGTCTGAAAATTGAAAAAGAAAGGCTTACCATGTCGACGGTTATTTTTTTCCAGGCAGTTTCAGTGTTTTCATTGTGTAGCCTTATCTTGCCTCTTTATTTTATAATCTATTTTTTCAATATGTTGTTGCTATTCTCTTATCTTTTTGGTTGGATGTATGCAACAATTTGCATTCTTTAGTTTTTTTCAGAAATAAGGGCTTTAAATGAGCTGAAAAAAAATGTTTGCAACGATGCGTGAGGCCACACCTTGAACTTGGGCCAATGGTACATAGCTTAAGAAATTAGAAAGAGAGAGAAAAATGCCTTGCAGAATCACGCGTTGTTGGACATTGTCTTAGAGTCACAATTTCAACTTCCCCATATGGGTGCGCGAGCTCGTCCATCGCATCCTCTCCCCATTGTCACACCTTTGCCAATGGAGTGAAGGTAGAGTTTTCTATGCCTAAATGAAGGCAGAAAGAGGTCGCGAGATGGTTCTCTCGGGGGAAGAGGAAGAAGCTAATGCAAGAGGGATACCTACAAACAAACCTATCTATCATGCATTCATCAAGCAAGCAAGATTCAATAGCATACACACAAGCAACAAAAGAGAAGAGAAGAGCTCACAAGTATTCTATTGCAAGGGAAAGCTTGTCCATTGCTTAGTGTAAAAATGACTTATGTACAAGTGCCTACTTTTCACACTAGGCTGACTAAACTTAAAAATGGTTCGGCCTCTATTACTAGTCTTAAGCACGTATGTACACGGAGTCCTTGGACTTTCCGTATTTGACATTAAGCTCAAGGTAAAGTCACTTTATATGTTCCATCATCGTCTTTAAGTACTCGTTCGAGTGGGTAAGATGCAAAGTATCTTAGATTAGGAGGGTGAAACCATGTTAACCAATGGAGTGGTTAATATACCTCCCTTCCTAATGGTGACCGCGACCTTGTGTCATCCAAGTTCGTAGTGAAGCTGCTGCTACCGGGTAGAGAGGTGTGGATGGCCTAGGATACGCCATGAAATTAGCATGCGAGGCTAAGTGATATGGTTCGAAATCGATCCACAACCAGATTCAGGGCATATTGGTAATAAGCTTTGGGTAGCCCTGGGGATAGGCACTTATCGAGGCAGCAGGGAAAGTATAGGTGATGTAAAAGTTTGTCATGTGAGGCCTTCTTCTGTTGTGGAAATGGCATGGGTCCTGGGAATCAAAAATGATTCATGACTGAATACCATTCACATATAGATTTGGAGAAAGTATCAAACATTCAAAATCAATCTACGCACGTGGAAGGTACACCCAATGAGTGGTAGACCATTCGCAGAGGACTCTGTCACAACAACCCGATCTACCGCAGTCCATTTGTGTCAAAGGTGCCACAAGACACTTGAAGATGAAAAGGATAGTAAGGGGTGTGCACCTCTTCCAGAGCTAGAAGACTCTAAGAATTGGATGCATATCCTTGCTACCTTGGACATTTTGCCTAGACCCATTGGCACAAGGTTTGCTACGAAAGACGGGCAGGAGATTACATCTCTATATATGCTTAGTTCAACATACCTGCCCAATGTCGCCACCCAAGAACTCAAACAAGTTATTGGAACAGATCTATCTAGGGGTACACACCCCTATAGAACTCACAGGCCTAAGGGATTCCCTGGGCGAGAACGATACGTCTTCCCAAATGTTTCAGACACCCATTGGTTGAAGTATGTTGGGACGGTGGAAGCACATGACCACTTCAATGAAATGTGGCAAAAGGAGTTTGCCAATAGCTCCCTTCTGGTCCACACTACCATCTCACGACCACCAGGACCCACTGAGCCCAAACCAAAATCAGAAAAGCTTTGCCACTCAGCGCGCAGAGTAGGTAACAAAAAGTTGGCACTGGCAGAAAAAGAAGCCAAAAGGCTAGTCGATGAAGAAAGTGCCAAAGCTAAAGAGACCAGACGTGTACTTAAATATTTCAAGACCTTCCAGATGGCCAACAGATTTGTCCAATCTGATTTGGCGCAAAGGTCTAATAGTGGGCAACTAGGGACTTCTTATGATGGTCCAACTAAGGTCAAGGAGATAAATCTGGTAGGCTCAGGTGAAGACCCGAGACCGGTGTGTATTGGAGAAGACCTCTCTATAGAGGAAAAGACCGAGCTCATAGCTATACTGATAGAATTCCAGGATTGCTTCACTTGGAAGTACACGGACATAAAGGGTGTACCTCCAGAAGTGGTCCAGCACACCATTCTAATGGTTGAAAGAGGCAGGCCGATCAAACAACGAGCTTATCCAATGAACCCAAAATACTCCAAGATGGTCCGAGAAGAGATCAACATACTCATTGATGGCGGACTCATGTATGAAGTCAAGCATACTAAATGGGTATCACTGATTGTGATAGTGCCCAAGAAGAAGGGAAGAGTTTTAGTGTGCATAGACCTCAAAAAGGTCAATGCTGCTACCATCAGGGATCATTATCCCTTACCTTTCACAGAACATGTGCTAGAACGAGTAGCTGGTAAGGAGGCCTACAGCTTCCTTGACAGATTCTCTGGATACAATCAAGTGCTGATCGATCCTAAGGATCAGCACAAAACAACCTTTACCACCATGGAATGGGGCACATATGCATACCGAGTCATGCCCTTCGGGCTAACCAATGCCCCCGGCACCTTCCAACGTCTCTTGTGCACGGCTTAAAAGGAGTATCTTTAGAAATTCCTCTAGGTCTTTATGGACGACCTTTGTGTCAATTCCTCTTGGAAGAAGCACCCTCCATGTTTGCGCAAAGTGTTAGAAAAGTGCAAGCTGTATTCTTGATATTGAGAGTGGATTAGCAAATCTAAGGAGGATCAAACATGGTTATAGTCATGGTTAGGTCATGATTAGAAACATGATTAAGAATGGATTAGGAGATACTAATGAGACATGGCTTGGGCATAATCATGGAAATACACGAGTTTTTTTCTTCATTAGCAAGAGCCTCTTATATAGGCAAGTAGTACATGACCACATGACATCACCTATGATGTCTTACAAGCATAAGAGGCCATCTCCCCCATGTGGGTATGCCATAAATGAGCAATATTCCCTCTAGGCTATATTTGAAGTAGGCGCCCTTTTGAGGATGTGTCTTGAGTAAAGTAATCAAGGTTATATAGCCCCTTTCAACCTTTGAATGGATTTGGGTGATATATCCAACAAACCCTCCTTCAACCAAATCCATGACAATGCTACCTTTATGATGGCAATTCTAGTTACAACATACAAGAACTAGTTATGATGACCATGCTGGTGCCCGTAGGTCTTATTCCAGTTAGGTTTACAATGCTAGCAATGATGGATGATGCTAGAATACCATAGTAAAGCTTACAATGAGATAGTTATGTTTAGGATGGAGAGGTTTTTAAACATGGTATGGGCTATCCCTTGATTTTACTCAAAAGGCCCATTCTTCTTCGATAAAATTGGCCTCTTCGGAGGCCTCTTCTTGCAGCTCTTCTTTGTCTTGACTTGCGAGAAATGCCTTTTGTGCCTTTTGTTTGAAGAAACAATTTTCTTCAATATGATTGTCCTTGCCGCAGAATCCACAAGTCTTCTTCTTTCCTTTTGTGTCGATGAAGTTCTTCTTCTTGAAGTGTGACTTGTTGTTGGAGAAGTATGCCCCTTCCATTATCCCTATATTCTCTTGCTTCTTCTTGTACTCCTCAAGGAGTGCAGCTTCAATGGCTTCTAAAGTAGGATCCGGAAGATTCATGAGAGTTGACACTAAGTGCCCATATTCATCATAAGGCATGCTTTTCAATAAAACTGCAATGGCATCTTCCTCATCTATTGGTGCTCCTATTGTTGCAAGTTGTGACATTAGGCTTTTCATATAATTAAGATGAGTAGGTAAAGACTCAGAAGCTTTCTTTTCAAGTTTAAAGAATTGGATTTTCAGCCCTATCTTGGAATGCTTCCCTTTTGCCCCAAATAATTTCTCTAAGATTTCCCATGCTTCAGCTGAGTTGTTTGCATTAGAGATATGATGTATGTAGTTGTCACTTAGACCTAATGCAATTATGGCAAAAGCTTTCTCATCCCTAGGTAACCATCCTTGTTCACCATCTCTAGTGGTAGGTTTTTTTTCCTTTCCACTAGCAACTCCCCACAGACCTTTCTTCATGAGAATAAATCTTACTCTAACTTGCCAGGTATGAAAGCCTATCCCATTAAACTTATCAACATGAAATGAGGATGTAGACATGATGATAAAGCAAGGTCTTACCACTTGAGTATCCCTCAAGGGCAGTGTCTAATGCTTTTACAAGATTAGATACCTTCACCAAATAGATGAAGGTTATTTATGAAAAATTCAGACCAGTCATGCCCTCCTAAAACATTGTTTGCTCTTGAGTTGTAGACATTGTTTCTTACCCGTCTCCTCGGCTTTTTGCTTTTCTTCTTAGGCCTCAAATGTTGAATGTTCGATGATTCAGCATCAGATGGTTCAGCCATTGTGATTCAAAAAATGATGTAAACAATATCATCATCACAATATAGTAATTTCATCAAGTATATGGTGACCAATGTGATAAATGCTTTCAAAACAACTTCCAAAAATTGGGTCACTTGGAGTACTTGAAGGAAGTAGAGGCCTAGGTCAAAGCATTTAATGCTTTAAGTACTTTAAATATCAGTGATTTGAGACTAATTTAAGCACAAAACATTGGTGATTAAGTTGAATAATCACCCATTCATTTACTGTTAAGAACTGAAGCTTCAGAGGCTCTGTCAGTCCTACAGCCACCAAACCATGCAGCCATTTGCAATTCTGACCAGATCAGCGTGTTCGCAGCCTACGAGAACCCTTAAGGCTTTGAGGAATTAGAGTATGGTGACGCGATGGCGATGGGACAACGTTTTCCCCCAAATAAAAAGGCGCCGATTTATACTGCAATGCCGTTGGCTCCAGGCGCTTTCTGGCTAATTCCGCCCATCAGCAGCTTCGTGTTTGAGTTGAGAATGGCTGGCTGAGAGCTTGTGGTGAATCTTGAAGTGGGTAATGAGATATTGAAGCTCCATGGACTGCCTATCTTTCAGCCTAGATAATAGGAGAGGATAAGATATGATTAAGTTAATAAAGTGCTAATTAATCCCTAATAAATGAGCTTTGGATGATGTAAAACCTGCTCTGATACCAATTCTTGATATTGAGAGTGGATTAGCAAATCTAAGGAGGATCAAACATGGTTATAGTCATGGTTAGGTCATGATTAGAAACATGATTAAGAATGGATTAGGAGATACTAATGAGACATGGCTTGGGCATAATCATGGAAATACACGAGTTTTTTTCTTCATTAGCAAGAGCCTCTTATATAGGCAAGTAGTACATGACCACATGACATCACCTATGATGTCTTACAAGCATAAGAGGCCATCTCCCCCATGTGGGTATGCCATAAATGAGCAATATTCCCTCTAGGCTATATTTGAAGTAGGCGCCCTTTTGAGGATGTGTCTTGAGTAAAGTAATCAAGGTTATATAGCCCCTTTCAACCTTTGAATGGATTTGGGTGATATATCCAACATGTATCGCATCTCGTTGAACCCACTTAAATGCCAATTTTGGGTTTGACATGGAGTGGTTGAGAGGAACTACACTAAGACCGAGAGAGACGGATTAGCCATGGTCTACATCGTCACAAGAAGTTCCGCCATCATCTTCTACGACTAGGTTTGTTTTCTTCGTAGACCACCAAGCCCTTCTGTACCTGGTAAACAAGCCCTGTATGACAAGCAGAATCACCCGGTGGCTGCTTATATTGCTTGAGTTTGACGTTATCGTCATGGTAAGGAAAGGCTCTCAGCATGTCCTAGAAAACCACATGTCAAGGATGATGATGTACGAGTCACCGCCCTATTCCAACTATGTTTGATTCTTGAAGGGGGTGAGGAGGTGGCACATTTCTTAGCCAATGGATTACCTATAGATCCCCTCCTCAACAAAGACCATGCCCATTTCCTATAGGGTACATGACAAAAGCAGGACTAAATGCTCTCCACGGCACCCCTACCTTCAATCAAACCCTCAGCCATACCCAAAACCAACACTCTGGTGGATCCCCAAGCCTCTCCTACAAGCCCAACACTTCTACGAGGGCAAAAAGGCAAGAAGAAGCTTCACAGCGACACTATAACCCCCATACTGTTGCCGACTTAGTTGACTAATGATATACCCTCAACTTCAGCAACCCCTCCACCTATCATTGTCAAGCACCCCACACAGCTATCTCATCTGGGAGAGGCCCTAATGAAGCAGGTGAATGACCACACCGTGCACACTCCCTCATGAAGAATAACCATAAGGTGGAGCATAAGCTCTTATATTTCACCAGCCCATGCTACAGGGTAGTAGCAGCAGACCCTGCTATATCATACAAAAGCTGGAGCAGATAAGCTTGGGCAGATTGAGATTGCCTACTTTGGAGCCATGGGGGCCGAACCTTTACAACAGCTTATATTTTACAGAGACCTATGATGCCAACCTACACACTGGGGGATGTTCTCAATAATGAAGGCCATTTGCACAGGGTCCAGCTCAGTGTTGAACTTATAAGAGATGCCTTGCATCTCCCTAACCTAGACCAGCCATATGTCAGGCCCACCAATGCCCCCCGATTGACCAGAGGCATTTACAGAGGCAACCCAACAAATATGGGGTGGAGTGAAAAAACTTCACCCAAGAAAATTTGATCATGCCAGCTCGGGCCCTGCAAATTTTGGCTTACTACTCACTGGACCACAGACAGGTTTAGCAGGTGCAGCAGCATGACCACTTTAGCCCATGTGCACCAAGGTCAAATGGTAAATTAGGTAGAGTATATCTTCAAAGAGCTACATGGAGTATGTTTGAACCCAGAGGGGAAGCTGGCAGCGTGGCCACCCTACTTACACGAGTGCTCTATTATGCGGCCGGGTGGGAGGAGTTGCCCCATGCCATTCAGCTAATGGCCCTGATTTTGTCATTACATCTCTGCCCCCCCCACAGAATTGTCCCCACTCCCCACCAGCAAAGCAAAAACACAAGGAGTTAGCAGGCACAAAAAAGGCACCTCTACCCCCCAGTCGAGGCTCAACATAGGAGGAGCTGGCAACTGAAGAAGCACACAGAAAGGCCGCGGAAGAGGAGGAGAAGCACAAACAAGATTTCTTTCAGCAAAGCTTATTTAAGACTGAAGAAGCACACAGAAAGGCCGCGGAAGAGGAGGAGAAGCACAAACAAAGATTTCTTTCAGCGGAAGAGGAGGAGAAGCACAAACACGATTTCTTTCAGCAAAGCTTATTTAAGACACCCCCTCCAGAACATTTCACAGATATCCCCTCTTTCGTAGAAGCTAGACCCTCTTCCCCCCATGCACCTCAGCAAAATATAATCAATACTCTCCGCCGGTGGGCGTGATCAGGCAATTTTCGCTCCAGCCAGGCCTATGCTAAAAGTGTTCATGCAACCCACAGCGACATGCCAAATTTTGCTTTGGGATTTTCACACATGGCGAGGGAGGTGATCACGCAGATGATGGATTGCATCTATCGTCAAGAAGTGGCAGAAGTTTCACAGAGGGAGATCCTTTAACAAGCCAACGTGCTTAACATGCAGCTCTAGGGAAAGTTTGACGAACAGACACAGCAGCTTGGGCATGCCCTCGCTAGAATCACCGACCTCCACAGCAGCAACTCAACTAGGCCCATGCTCAGCGGCGGGGCGGGCACATCATAAACTGTCCGTCATCATGGAGAACCTTGCCCATGAAGCCCAAGATCGAGTGAAGGCTGTGGAGGAGGCCCTTGCACAAACCCAAAGTGATTTTCAGAGATGTAGGGAGATTTTCGAAGATACCCTCCACCAGATGGAGGAGCACCTCAGCAGAGCCAGAAGCCCAAGCAACATAGCCCCCTTCCACCCCCTCTGCTCCCTCCTCCAGCGCTATGGATTGCAAAGTGGATGCTTTGATGGACACAACCACAGAGCTCCCTAACATAGCACTCCCCCCCACAAAGCCCATACCAGCTCCTTGACCTCCACTTCCGGAGCATCCGGCTGAACCTCCTCCATCACAACCTCTACTTGGACGAGCCCCTCTCCCACCACAATTACACGTACCTCCTCACCAAGCTTCCCATCTCCAGTATCACCCTCATCCCCCACTTCTAGTATCTAGGCCTTCTCTCTTTCCACCACCCCCACGACTTCTATGAAATCCCTCAACACCCTCTCCAAGCCATTTCGACCAGCAGCTGGTGTCAACAACTCCGTTTTGGCTTCCCCTCCGACCCAGCAGAGCTTATAGACCTCTCCATTCCGGACGGGCTCTGCCCATACCCTTACCCCTCCTAGATTTCTACAGGGGCTCTACATTATCTACAAGAAATTGGCTGGCATGAGGTGAACAATGCATACCTTTCCCTCTGCGGTGCTGATTCTCTTCCCCCCTATTCTGCCCTCGAGATTCCGCCGAGGGCCTCCTCATCCTATACCATAGGTGCTCCGAGCAGATGCAAGTGATGGTCACCACTGGCATCTGCCAATTCGACGATTCACACGTTGTCTTCCCCATTGCATTCTCCTCCGAAGAAGCTCTCCGAAGAAGCTGAAGAGCTGAGGAATCTTTTTTCAGAGCCCACGGCCTAGTAGATGCCACTAAAGCAGCTCTCGTCCCCCTGATGACCAAGATGGCAGTGTTGACGGCCCACCACAGCCTCCTACCCCCAACCCCATGCTCCTCCTCTCTTGCACCTCCCCTTCCATCACTTGGTTCCTCTTCCCCCCATACCAGCACCCAATCCCCACTATCCCCACCTCCCTCTAGCACATCCACCCTCCGCCTTTTCCATCCCCAACCTTCTTCTCCCCCCATTCAGTTTCCAACACTGCCTCCCTCACCCACCCCACCCTCACCACCCTTTTTATCACTCCAGCTGGGAATGCACATTCCGTGACATTTCGTCCACCTCCACAAACCCCCCACCCCTCTTTGATGCAAGCCTCACCACCATGGGAACATCTGCCCCCCTCGATCACCCCTTCACCCCCATTCCCGACATGACAGCCCTCCCCACCAAACCTCGAAGAAGGCGAGATTCTACCGTTGCTACCACGAGAGCGTGAGATCAACCCTCCGCTCAACCCTCTTAATTGGCAGGACCCCTTGACCGTACGGAGTTCTAGTAGTAGGCAATTGCCATCCTGCTTGGTCGACAACTCCAGATAGAACCACTCGCATAACGGACTGCATGGACATACACATCCTGCACCCTTAACTTGAAGCCAAGAATCGCCAGTGGTGGCGGCGGCGAGAACACCCACCACGGGTGCGTGGAGGATACTACCGGCCACCTGTCTCGATGCTTGCGCCATCACTACAAGGTCTTCCATCGAGCCTTCCCTATCCAACCGTACACTGCGACTTCTTCCAAACCTATTCAATCTAGACCTGCATTAGGGAGGGGAGTATGTTAACCACTCTAGTTAACATTATCTTTTACGTGGCTACACTCTTTGTAATCTATCTTTTGTAACCATGCAATGCGCTTATTGTATAAGAGACATGGGATGACCGAGCTTACGACTTGTGTAATGCCAGTCTCATGAGGAATAGTTTTACAATTGTAAATGGGTGGCCGGCCATTGTAACTATGAGCTCTTGTATATAAGTCATTTTATGGAATATGAAAAGGGACAATCCCATTGGTCTCATTTGAGCTTGCCTCTTCTCTCTCTCTCTCTCTCTCATTTGAGCTTGTAGATGCATGTTAGCTTGTGTCTTGCTTGCTTGTATGTTTGATTGTCGGTGTATGTAAGCAGGGATGGTGATGCCCTCACTTCTTTTCTTCTCTACCCTCTCTTTTCTATCTAACAAGTCCCTTTTGCATACTTGTTGCATGAGGTGAAGGTTGATCTCTCCATAGCTCTCTCCTTCTTGCTCACTACCTAGCCATTGAATCTCTTCTTGGGTGACACAAGAACAGTGACACAAGAAGAGGTGGAGTGAGCCCCTAGTGGCTTCACATTGAGGAGTGAACCCTCTTAGGGTTGGCTAAGTGCAACTCTCCGGACTTTGCATGTGTTTCTCTTCTCTTCTCTTCCTCTCTCATGTCCAAGGTAGCATGTTATCCTTAACACGGTCCCAAGGATCCCCCTCATTTATCTAGATTCATTTTTAGAAAGTCTTTAAAATAAGGTTAAAATATATACTTATAAAAGTCATGTAGTTTATCACTTGTGACAATTACATAAATGAATGATAAAAAAATATAAAAAGTGGTATCTCATAGAAGGTGGATGGAGAAGAAGCTAATGAGAGAAGAAGCGATAGCATACAAGAAATCAAGGGTAAGAAGAGGGAGAGCTCACAAGTATTCTATTATAAGGGAATGAATGTGTATTACTTAATGTCAAAATTGACTTATATACAAATGACTAGCGTTCATACTAGGCAAAACAAAACTTAAAAATAGTCCATTATTGGGCAATAGTAGTCCTAAGAAACTATGTACATGAAGTAGTAGTCCTAATAAGCAACTATGTACATGAAGTTTATCGCTTTCCCATTTGGCAACTTAAAAATAGTCCATTATTGGGCAGTAGTAGTCCTAAGCAACTATATGTACATGAAGTTCATTGCTTTTCCATTTGGCATTAAGCTCAGGGTAAGGCTACTTAATAAATTCCAATGTCATCTTATAAGAATTAGGCTTCCATTACATATGTGGGTAAGATGGCAAAGCACTCAAGATTGTTGCACTGAAGTACATAAAGCCCAAAGAGACTAACTCCCAGACGAGCTCAAGAGTTAAAGCCCATAGAGACTAACTCCCAGACAAGCTCAAGCAAGCTAAAGCCAAGGGAGCCCAAGCGATCTATTAGCTAACCAATTTGCAAAGGACTTTGATATTGCCCTTGTTGCATAATCGATGAGGCAACCAAAGCCCTCACCAAGTTCCATGAGGAGTGCAACCAAGCCATGAGACCAACAGGGCCGCCACCCACCACAGCCTACCAAGACCTCCTCCACCACAAAGAAGGGGCCTACCAAGACCAACGGGGCCGCCACCCACCACAGCCTACCAAGACCTCCTCCACCACAAAGACGGCCTAGTCACCTAGGCACATATTGAATTCCATAAGTTGGAAACCATTTCCTTGGATGATACCCCATTGGAAGGGCACAACCAAAGGAAGCTAGACATGATTTTGTTCATAGGCCACCGACCTCAACACCTTCCCAACCATGAACCGGTCTCCCATGGATACCTTTGCCCTCATCAAACATAGCATGAACCTTTATGTGCTTCAATTCAATATCTTTTATATCAGACCCTGTCTCAACCCCAACTTCAACATCATCTTAGCTCGTATGAGCACACCTCGGCAATCCATCCTCGTAGTACCACACCCTTTTCTTCTTTAACCAAGCCATCTCCTTGTTGGATATACCATAGTCGTATACTCTATTGAATCCATCTGATTGTATCTAATCTCAACACACGTTTCCACTTATTCATGAATTCTACACTCTGCATGGAGGAAGATCACTTTCTCCACCTCATGGCACCACCCAGTCTCAACTTCCCGATCCATGAACTTCACTCAACCATGATAGCCATGAAGACCCTTATTTGTCATCGACGAGTAGTGCTCTACTTTTGTAATGCCCAAAAACCAATACAACCCACACGACATCCTCTGAGTATATCACATAGTCTACATTTACCTCAAGTAAAGCCCTCGCCACACCCACCACCCAAGATGCCACCATTCATACCATCCATGTGGCTTACCTAAAAAAATATTGAAAATGTGGTGTGTAGATACACAAGGAGTATGTATCAAGGGGGGGTGTGTGAACAACCTCTAGTAGAGAGGAGATATTTGAGATATTGTGGAGTTGAGGTGGCATCACTAGTGTCCACTTGATTTGTAACCCTTTGGCTATATTAGAGCTACTTTGGAATGAAGAAGGTACATCTTTTTTGGTCCACCAACTCGTGATCACCTCATTACATACTTGTAGTATCATTAGTGTACTAATCACCTCTCCCTCATGCCCTAAACCATGGCTATTCTCATATTCCATCCACCATAGCCTTCTCTTTGCACATGCATTCATCTCCAAAACCCTAATCTCAAGTTGTTATCAGAGCTAACAAGGTCCTAGGACCTCACCATATCTCCTTCTATGAAGCCATACCCTAATCCATCACTAATCCACCCTTAATCAAAATCTTATCTCCTACAAGCTCCCATGGCAGCTCCACCTCTCACTAGTTTTTTGGTTCATATAGGAGCTATAGGCAACCATTTTCGGTGAAATCTAGCTCATTCTCTTCCACACTAAAGGGTGCAAATTTTCCCTAAGCTCTGGGCCGGTATTGTGAAGCTCAGCCGGCGTATTCAGTTGAACAGTCCGTCGCTCCTCGTCTGCACCAGTTCTTCTCTTGTTGGGCTGCTGTACAAGGTGCATGGATCTAATTCCTCCTACACGGAGTGTCACCCTGAAGTCTTCTACATCCCTACCAAAGGGTTTCTAATTTGGTGAAGTGTGTTGGCCACACCAAGTTGGCCACACCAAGCAAAAGATTAGAGGCCTGTCCTACTGCCATAGCCGACCTTTGGATGTATTGTGGGTATAATTAATTAAAAACTTAACCACTTTGGTTTAAGGATTAACCCAAGACTAAGTGAAATTGGTCTGAGTTTTTTGAAGATTTTTTTGTGGAAGGCTTGCTCAAATACTCATTTGCATCCATGAACCCATGAGAAATCATGGTTTAGGTTGCCTTGTAATTCCTATATTTCACTAGTGGATTCCGTCTTTGATGTGTGCTATACATCTCATCATTGATATGTATGCTACCAAGTTGAATCTTCCTGCAAATCAGTAATGAACATGGCATGTATGTAAGCATCTTCCATGTCAAGGCAAGTGGTCATAAGTCCTTCGTTTGCTAATCATTGCAAATCAGTAAAGCATCTTCCACGCCATAAGTCCTTCGTTTGCTAATCATTGTAAAGGGTAGATACTACCATAGTACCACCGCATAGATGGGGACTTGGTAAGACCCCCTACTCATCATGGCACACGATGAAATCATCAAGTTTAGTGGTATTGGATTCCACACATGGCACTTAAAAATCATGTATGCGTTCATGAAGAAAAATTTGTGGGGGATAATCCAAGGGAGGGACACTCAAGAAAATATTCTAGAGAGAGGTTATTCAGTTATTAGATATTTTTGGATGGAAAAATATCTCTTCTTATTAAAATTAATTCCCCCAAAAGAGAAGTTCAAAAAGAATTTCAGAAGGTGCATTAGAAATAAATTATAATCTGTTCAAAAGGCCTTAGCCTAAGGGTCTAGATTTTTTGAAAATTTTAGATTAAGGTTCCTATGGACCAATAAGAAAATTGAAAAATAAAAGAAAAACCCCCCAAAAATGAGTTAATGTTCACATAAGATGAAGAGTGGACTAAGGACCAAGGAAAATAGTTAAAAAACTGATTTTTGACACCTCAGGATAGGGATTCCCCCTCATGAAGTAGGCATCTTTTTCTCATCATTGCTTTTCAATTTTAAATCATTAAAATTAGATATTTTATCTCTCCTCTCTCCTAATTCAAAATTGGATTCAAAAAGTGAACTAAACTGACCCAAAAATGGTCAAAAATTGACCAAACTGATCTAGAAAATTCTAGAATTAGTTTGCTTGGTTAGAGGCTTATTTTTTCCTATAAATAGAAGCCTTCCCCTTTGTAGAAGCTTAATAGTGTTTTATGCACTCTGTTACTCTACTCCTCCCCCCAGAGCCAAAAACATTGAATTCATTGATAATTCATTTATTTTTGACTATTTCCTCTACAAAGAATTGGTGGCCACTCTTGATCCAAGCAAGAGTAGAACCCTCAATCCCTCAAGCCAAAGGAAAGGTCACAAAACTCCATGTAAGTTAGAAATTCTACTTTTTTTAATTCTATTGTATGGTTTTCTGATTTCTTATTTTTTTAAATATGTGAAATTAGATATTATGCCTTGATGGAAAGGCTTCCCCCTTCTCTTCATTGAATTCAGCCCTTCTTTATCCAAGATGTGTAATCAAATAAATAGAGTTAAACTTTTTGTATTGTTTACTCTTAAAAAAATAAAAATTGATTAGATTATAGTGCTAAATTCATCTTGGGATAAATTCTAAGTAGATTTAGAATGTAAAAGTTGAAAAATCATCAACCATACAAAGGAGGTTATGGTAAAAATCTCTTAAATTTTGTGGAAATAAGTTTTATCTTTATGTTATTCAAAAAGAGTAATCCCCTCCGTTTGTGTATTCTAAAAGTGTTATTTTCATTCTATGCATAGAAAGATGTATATTGGAAATATTTTTATTATAAAAATGTTACTTTCATTAATATTGATTTTTATGCATAAAGTGATGCATAAAAGAATTTTTTTATTATAAAAGTGTTACTTTCATCAATATTGATTTTTATGCATAAAGTGATGCATACAAGAAATTTTTTTAAATTATAAAAGTGTTACTTTCATGAATATTTATTTTTATACATAAAGTGATGCATAAAAGAATTTTTTATTATAAAAGTGTTACTTTCATCAATATTTATTTTTATGCATAAAGTGATGCATAAAAGAAATTTTTATTATTATAAAAGTGTTACTTTCATCAATATTGATTTTTATGCATAAAGTGATGCATAAAAGAATTTTTTCATTATAAAAGTGTTACTTTCATCAATATTAATTTTTATGCATAAAGTGATTCATTAAAGAATTTTTTTAAGTATAAAAGTGTTACTTTCATCAAAATTGATTTTTATGCATAAAGTGATGCAGAAAATAAAATTTTTAGTATTATAAAAGTGTTACTTTCATCAAAATTGATTTTTATGCATAAAGTGATGCAGAAAATAAAATTTTTAGTATTGTAAAAGTGTTACTTTCATCAAAATTGATTTTTATGCATAAAAGAAATTTTATTATTATAAAAGTGTTACTTTCATCAATATTGATTTTTATGCATAAAGTGATGCAGAAAAGAAATTTTTTAATTATAAAAGTGTTACTTTCATCAATATTGATTTTTATGCATAAAATGATGCATAAAAGAAATTTTTTTAATTATAAAAGTGTTACTTTCACTAATATTAATTTTTATGCATAAAGTGATGCATAAAAGAAATTTTTATTATTATAAAAGTGTTACTTTCATCAATATTGATTTTTATGCATAAAGTGATGCATAAAAGATTTTTTTCATTATAAAAGTGTTACTTTCATCGATATTAATTTTTATGCATAAAGTGATTCATTAAAGAATTTTTTTAATTATAAAAGTGTTACTTTCATCAAAATTGATTTTTATGCATAAAGTGATGCAGAAAAGAAAATTTTTAGTATTATAAAAGTGTTACTTTCATCAAAATTGATTTTTATGCATAAATTGATGCATAAAAGAAATTTTATTATTATAAAAGTGTTACTTTCATCAATATTGATTTTTATGCATAAAGTGATGCAGAAAAGAAATTTTTTTATTATAAAAGTGTTACTTTCATCAATATTGATTTTCATGCATAAAATGATGATAAAAGAATTTTTTTTAATTATAAAAGTGCTACTTTCACTAATATTAATTTTTATGCATAAAAGAAATTTTTTAATTATAAAAGTGTTACTTTCATCAATATTGATTTTTATGCATAAAGTGATGCATAAAAGAATTTTTTTAATTATAAAAGTGTTACTTTCATCAATATTGATTTTTATGCATAAAAGAATTTATTATTATTATAAAAGTGTTACTTTCATCGATATTAATTTTTATGTATAAAGTGATGCATAAAAGAACTTTTTTATTATAAAAGTGTTACTTTCATCAAAATTGATTTTATGCATAAATGATTTTTATATCAAAATTAGAGTTCTCTTCAATTTTATGTTTAATTTCCATGAATAATTGATAAATGAATAAGTAAATACTCTATGAGAGAAAAATTCTATCGTTTCATATTCACTCGGATGGTAATGAGAAAACTCAAAAAAAAAACTATCGAAGTCAGAATTTCAGATAAATGATTAATTTATTCTTCATAGGAATTCGTGATTAGTTTAGAAATCAGTTAAGCAAATATTCAATGAATGAAATTCAGAAAAAAAAGAAATTAAAATATCACCCCTTTTGAGAAAGATGGTTCAGGAAGAACTTTACCAGACTCAAATCGTGAATTAGGCTATGACCAAGACCAAACTCCTTCGTCAGTTTCAAGGAAAGACGATGTGATCAGTTTAGGAAAAATACACTCAAATCACCACCAAATCTGAAACTAAGTTGAGACCCTTTGATTTTGATTTGAGGATCAAGGTTACAGAATTCGAGGAATTCTGTTTGGAATTCAGACCTGCGATCTAGAAGTCTTGGATACGGATTTAAGATATACTCATTGTATTCAAAAGAAAATCAAAATTAAAAACTTGCATAGAAACCCTGTTTTCTTAAAGGGCTGTCTTACGCCAGAATGCTGCCAGAATATGTTGTGGAGGGAGCATTTGGTATATGTGTTTTTCTAAGGGAAGTTCGGTTGCAACAACTGGCGAGGAGTGTTCAAAGGATGGCTCACGCGGCAAAAACTTGCCCAGGTCTTGACCAGCCTCGGTATCGACGAAGCGGTCCCTGAGTGAAGTGCCAAGACACCTAAGGAGGATCCTGGAGGGTTCTGACCAGGCGATGCACGGGCGTGCGGTGCTTAGGACACCCATGCGTATGTTGTGGAAGATATATATGTATGATGATGAAAAAAATTATTGTAATCTGTTACTCGATCTCGCTGTTGCTGACCAGTTGGTCTCGACGGAGAGTCCAGAGTGATACCTGTTTTTGAGAAACAAGGAACTGGATGGAAATTTTGAGTTATGATATCTGCAATCAATAACTGTTTGTTCAATGGATCATTTTATAAGTTCAAGTTTTAAAGAGGAGTGTGTGCGTATCTGTTTTCTAAAGCTAAAGTTAAGAAAGCCATTCAATTATGGGTGGGTGAGTCATTGTTTGGTTCTACCGATTCCAGTGGTAGGGTGGTGGCTAACCCATGGGCCGGATGGTAGGCTGGAATCAGTAGAGTTTTAATAATGAAATTGAACAATAGGAATACGTTTAGAACTCGAATAGTTAAATAATAACCTGAAGACTTCTCAAATGAATAGATCAACGGCTGTGCCTGATCTTGAATTAGGAAAAAAGCGTTGATTTCTTCAAGTCAAGTCATTGATAGTTTTCCTTCTATCGGGTTTACTCAGGTGAAGGATATTCAGTATCTTGACCTCGTTAGAAAAATTCGTTAAGAAAATAAAAATGGTGGAATCCTCCCCGTTTTTCGGGCATGGGAAATTTTCCCGGTTTCGGTTTTCGGAATGACCAACCAGCTTAGTCTCGTGCTCGGACATTCAAGGGCGAGGCCCCAAGTGGAAAACCTTGCCCCGCACAAGAGGGAGCTGCTTTCTGCCAGCAAATCGAGAATCCGGTGCGCGGAGGGGGTAGTGGGATCTCACAGCTGGTATCAGAGCGCTGTTGTAAATTTACGAAACAGCAGCAGAAATTGTGTAAAATTTCAAAGTAAATCTGGAAAATAATGGTTTCACTTGTTAAGATTATGTTTGAAATGAACTTAAGAAACTCAAAACTCATAAATTGAACTGGAAATTTTTTTTAGATGGATACCCCAAATCTATCTGGCATTCCTAGTAGGGATATATTAGCCTTTGCATTCGAGCATCTCATCAACTCCGCTACGACCCGAGTACGTAGAGTGAGACTCGCACGTCATTTTGAGGGTCTTTACTTTCCTGATCCTGTAGAGCAACGTCGGTATATGTGGTTCTCTGGGAGGACGATGTATTAATATTAATACCAATCAGTGTTAGAGACTCAGGCAAAATATTTCCTTAGCCATGATCTTGATAAGGCTAGGGGTTGTTCATTATGTAAAACTCTTTAATCATTCACCTAGGAATTTTAGAATTTCTTGCCAAGTTTTTAGGCTTCTTAGCCGCTTTATCCCTAGAAGTAGAATTACAGCACCTCTTTCTGTGATGAATCGTGTTTATCATGGCATGTCTCCTTCGCAGTTTTGCGTCTTTATGCGTATGCGATTGAGGCAGTGACTGTAGAGCCGTGATGCTCTATGTATATATCTGAAACTTTTGATAATAAACGATGTTTTGCAAAAAAATAATTCCAAATTGTTTTCATGATTGTGAATATGGTTAATAAAATTATCAGAGTAAATCTTGTTTCAAGAAATATGAGGAAATAATTATCTGTTTAAAGAATAAATCGTAAATAATCATAAATCTGTTGTCAAAGTTAAGTTGACGAAAATCTTGTTTGGTCAGAATCATGAGGCACGCGGCCCATGCAAGGCAACCGGATCCTCTAACCGATGAGGAAGAGTTAGATCCAGATGTTCGTAAAGCCCTGCACAGATCCCGTGGTGCAAGGCAACTGGATCCTCTAACCGATGAGGAAGAGTTAGATCCAGATGTTCGTAAAGCCCTGCACAGATCCCAACCTGGTCCCTTCAAGGGTGAAGGGGAGCAGTTAGGTGAAGTAGTGGAAAAGTGGATTGAGGCCATGGAAGAGTACTTTAATGTAACTGGCTATAATGAGAGAAGCAAGATATCTCTCGCCAGGTTAAAAATTGTGGAAACAGCCAAGGTCGCATGGAGACCAGGAAGTACTTCAAACTTTCCACCCCGAAAGAGGCAACAAGGCCCAAATCAGAATCAGGATATTGGGAGATTCAGAAGTGAAGGAAGACCCTTCCCACAGAACACTTTCTCAGGAGCCCCACCTCTTTCAAGGATTCAGAGGGATGAGCTCAGAAGTGAGAACCGGTGTTTTGGATGTCAGGGTTTTGGTCACCAGCTGAAAGACTGACGGCCGACTCCTGCCATGTCAAGGGGACACGGAAGTCAAGGACCGAGAAGAGTGCAGAGACCAACCCCTTCGTATCAGCCAAGTCTCGCCAAAATCAAGGCAATCCCAGGAGAACTCCAGCTCAGCCACCATCTGCCTCTGTTCAGAGTAGTCTCAGGACTCCTTCCCAGAACTAGGGTAACCAAAGAGAAAGAGTTCCACCCCAATCTGCACAGCAGCCAGAGCAGTCACAATAGCAGAAGTAGTGGAAGAGGAGAGAGGATAGATTTATGCAATGAAAACCAAGGGCCAAATCGTCAATTCTCGGTCATCCATAATCCAACTGAGTATGAGGGTAAGCTTTTTAAGCTTTTGATTGATTCAGGCAGTACTCATTCATTTATTTCCCCAAGATGCTTGCATAAGCTAATCTTAGAACAGAAATCAGGGAAACCTATGCAAGTTGAATTGGCCAGTGGGAAGATTCTTTTCACTCACCTTGAGACAGATCGTATTCAGTTCAATCTAGATGGTAATGTAACTGACTGCCAGTTCAGAGTCTTACCTTTGGGAGTTTTCGATGGAATCCTTGGAATGGATTGGCTCCACAAAAATCAAGCTGACATACACTCTCACAATGGAACCATTTCCTTCCGTGACCTTCACGGGAACAAAGTTCAAGGAACTGGAATTTTTGGATCCCCAGATCTGCAGTTAGTAAAAGCTTCTAGATTACTGAAAGGACTTAGAAAGAAGCAACTCATTTATATTGTCAAAATGAATCTGGTAGACACAAAGTTAAAGGCTAAAGAACCAGAATGGTTAAGTGAATATGATGATTTATTCCCACAGTAGAGCTAACTAAGATGCCTCCGATTCGAGAAGTAGATCATGTGATAGAATTGACCCTCGGAGCTCAGCCAGTAGCCCAACGCACGTACAAAATGCCAGTTCTTGAAACATCAAACTCAAGGAACAGCTTAGACAGCTGTTAGAACAAGGGTTTGTAAGACCCAGTGTTTCACCTTGGGGAGCGCCAGTTCTCTTTCATAAAAAGAAGGATGGAACGTTAAGACTCTGTGTGGATTACAGAGGTCTCAACCAGCTGATAGTTAAGAATAAATATCCTATCCCTAGAATTGATGAGCTTCTGGACAGGCTAAATGGAGCCCAGATCTTCACAAAGATAGATCTCAAATCAGAGTATTACCAGATCAGGATTAATGATCAAGATATCCCAAAGACAGTCATCAATACTCGCTATGCGCATTATGAATTCACTGTCATGCCGTTTGGATTGACAAATGGCCCAGCTACATTCAGTTGCCTAATGCAGGACATTCTCAGAGAATACTTGGATGATTTTGTTCTTGTTTTCTTTGATGATATTCTGATTTACTCAAAGAATGTAGCTGACCATGAAGCTCATGTTCGAAAAGTTCTTGAGATTCTAAGGAAGCACGAACTCTTTGCAAAAAAGAGCAAATGTACTTTCTCTGCTGACCATGTTGAATACTTGGGCTTTCTGGTAATCCCGTTCTAGAAGTTGCCAGATTTCTCTCTACCCTTTGAGGTAGTAACTGATGCCAATGGTTTTGCCTTGGGAGGTGCACTCATGCAGGAAAGTCATGCAGTGGCCTATGAATCTCGAAAACTTAGAACGCATGAGAGGAATTATGCTATCCACGACCTGGAACTACTTTCAGTAGTCTATGCCTTGAAGTTGTGGAGACATTACCTAGTGGGTCAAAGATTCACTTTGATGGACAGATCATCAGAGCTTAAAGTGGATCTTCACTCAAAAGGATATCAACATGCGCAAAAGAAGATGGATGCAGACCCTACAGGAATTTGATTTTGAAATCAAGTACCGCCCAGGCAAAGAAAATAAGAGATGCCCTTAGTAGAAAAGCCTCCTTGCTTGCAATTACTGTAGCGTCAAATCCTTTGATTAATGAAGCAAGAGAGAAGATCATGCTGGATAGATTCTTTAGCCCTATTGCTACCCTACTTATGCAGGAAAGCAAAACTCCATAGGAGTTGAACCGAGTTTAAGGGTACAGCCTGGATGATGGAATTATGTATTATAATCGTAGGCTATGCATTTCCAAATGATGAGGGGACTAAGGGTCAAATTCTGAATGAAGCCCATGACAGCCTTATTATAGGACATCCAGGTTTCATCAAGATCTACATGTCTGTAGTAAAGAAAAGCTTTTTTTGGCCTGGTCTAAAAAAGGATGTACTTAGTCATGTACGTCAATGTCTGATATCAGAAAGTCAAAGCCGAGAGAGTAAAAATGCCTAGGAAGTTACATCCATTAGACATCCCCCAGATGAAGTAGGAATGTATAAGTATGGATTTTATTACTGGATTACCTTCAGTGCAATCACGTTACAACTCCATCTTCGTGGTGGTAGTTGATAGACTAACCAAAGTTGCCCATCTGATTCCAGTAAAAGAAACCTACACTGCAGTGGATGTGTCCAGAGTGTTTCTCAAAGAAATCTTCAGATTGCATGGCCTACCCAGAAGAATAGTAAGTGATCGAGATCCCAAATTCACGTCAAGATTCTGGACTGCATTTTTCGAAGCAGTAGGAACTTTCTTGGATCTCAGCAGCACAGCTTACCACCCCGAGACCGACAGTCAAAGAGAAAGGGTAAACTAAGTAATCTCGAAGATATACTTCGGTCATGCTGTGGCAAGGAACCCAAGAAGTGGCTAAGCTATCTGCACCTAGTCGAGTTCGCCTATAATGCTTCTTATCACCAAAGTATCGGGATGAGCCCTTTCAAAGCTCTGTAGTATGGACAAGATTGCTTAACTCCATTAACTTGGTCCGACCCATTGATTAGGGTCGAGATGTCCAAACAGATGCTTGACGACATGGAGCAGCAGATGCAGTCAATTCGTAAAGATATAAAAGCTGCCAAGGATAGACAGAAGCAGTATGTAGATATGAAGAGGACAGACAGAAAATTCAAAGAAGCAGATATGGTCTTCATTCGAGTATGCCACAAAAGGAGTTCTCTATCTCTTGGGAAGCACAAGAAATTATCCCTCAGGTATTGTGGGCCATATCTGATTACAAAGAAAGCAGGTGACTTAGCCTATGAGCTTTTTTTGCCTCCTCATCTCAAAGTACATAATGTATTTCATGTCAGCCTACTTAAAAAGTATGTACCAAGTCCGAATCATGTGCTTGATGATGAAATCTTAACTTCTTCAACCCAAGCGCAAGAGGAACTCCAACCTGATGAAATCCTTGATGTTCAAGAGAAGATTCTCAGGAACAGAATTCTGAGAGAATTATTGGTCAAATGGAAGTTCTATCCTTTTGAAGATGCCACCAGGGAGAAAGAAGCTGAATTGTTGCGAGATTACCCCCAGTTTGTGAGATGAGGACATCTCGCGTTTTTCAAGTGGGAGAGAATGTAAGATTTTTCTCCCCACCCCTCAAGATGTCGAGTATCTTCCCCTCCTGAGAATAATAAAAGATCTTGTTTCTACCTATTTTGGCTTAGAGAGAGAAAATATTCTAGAGAGAGATTATTCAGTTATTAGATATTTTGGATGGAAAAATATCTCTTCTTAATAAAATGAATTTTCCCAAAACAGAAGTTCAAAAAGAATTTCAGAAGGTGCATTAGAAATAAATTATAATCTGTTTAAAAGGCCTTAGCCTAAGGGTCCAGATTTTCTAAAAATTTTAGATTAAGGTTCCTATGGACCAATAAGATTAATCCAAATGTATGGAGGAGATAAATTGAAAAATAAAAGAAAACCCCCCCAAAAATGAGTTAATGTTCACATAAGATGAAGAGTGGACTAGGGACCAAGGAAAATAGTTAAAAAACTGATTTTTGACACCTCAGGATAGGGATTCCCCCTCATGAAGTAGGCACCTTTTTCTCATCATTGCTTTTTAATTTTAAATCATTAAAATTAGATATTTCATCTCTCCTCTCTCCTAATTCAAAACTAGATCCAAAAAGTGAACTAAACTGACCCAAAAATGGTCAAAAATTGACCAAACTGATCTGGAAAATTCTAGAATCAGCTTGCTTGGTTAGAGGCTCATTTTTTCCTATAAATAGAAGCCTTCCCCTTTGTAGAAGCTTAATAGTGTTTTATGCACTGTTACTCTACTCCTCCCCAGAGCAAAAAACATTGAATTCATTGATAATTCACTTGTTTTTGACTATTTCCTCTACAAAGAATTGGTGGCCACTCTTGATCCAAGCAAGAGTAGAACCCTCAATTGCTCAAGCCAAAGGAAAGCTCACAAAACTCCATGTAAGTTAGAAATTCTACTTTTTTTAATTCTATTCTATGGTTTTCTGATTTCTTGTTTTTTTAAATATGTGAAATTGGATATTATGCCTTGATGGAAAGGCTTCCCCCTTCTCTTCATTGAATTCATCCCTTCTTTATCCAAGATGTGTAATCAATAAATAGAGTTAAACTTTTCATATTGTTTACTCTAAAAAAAAGAAAATTGATTAGATTAGAGTGCTAAATTCATCTTGGGGTAAATTCTAAGTAGATTTAGAATGTAAAAGTTGAAAAATGGTCAGCCATACAAAGGATGTTATGGCAAAAATTTCTTAAATTTTATGGAAATAAGTTTTATCTTTATGTTATTCAAAAAGAGTAATCCCCTCCGTTTTTGTGTATTCTAAAAAAGTTATTTTCTTTCTTTGCATAGAAAGATGCATATTGAAAATATTTTTATTATAAAAGTGTTACTTTCAACAATATTGATTTTTATGCATAAAGTGATGTATAAAAGAAATTTTTTTATTATAAAAGTGTTACTTTCATCAATATTGATTTTTATGCATAAAAGAAAAGTTTTTCATTATAAAAGTGTTCCTTTCATCAATATTGATTTTTATGCATAAAGTGATGCATAAAAGAATTTTTATTATTATAAAAGTGTTACTTTCATCAGTATTGATTTTTATGCACAAAAGAATTTTTTTAATTATAAAAGTGTTACTTTCATCAATATTGATTTTTATGCATAAAAGAAAATTTTTAATATAAAAGTGTTACTTTCATCAATATTAATTTTTATGCATAAAGTGATGCATAAAATAATTTTTTAATTATAAAAGTGTTACTTTCATCAAAATTGATTTTTATGCATAAAGTGACACATAAAAGAAATTTTTTTTATTATAGAAGTGTTACTTTCATCAAAATTGATTTTTATGCATAAAAGAATTTTTTTAATTATAAAAGTGTTACTTTCATTTCATCAATATTGATTTTTATGCATAAAGTGATGCATAAAAGATTTTTTTAATTATAAAAGTGTTACTTTTATCAAAATTGATTTTTTATGCATAAAATGATGTATAAAAGAATTTTTTTAATTATAAAAGTGTTACTTTTACCAATATTAATTTTTATGCATAAAGTGATGCATAAAAGAATTTCTTTTATTATAAAAGTGTTACTTTCATCAATATTGATTTTTATGCATAAAGTGATGCATAAAAGATTTTTTTAAATTATAAAAGTGTTACTTTCATCAATATTAATTTTTATGCATAAAAGAATTTTTATTATTATAAAAGTGTTACTTTCATCAATATTAATTTTTTATGTATAAAGTGATGCATAAAAGTTTTATTTTATTTTAAGTGTTACTTTCATCAAAATTGATTTTATGCATAAATTGATGCATAAATGATTTTTATATCAAAATTAGAGTTCTCTTTAATTCTATGTTTAATTTCCATGAATAATTGATAAATGAATAAGTAAATACTCTGTGAGAGAAAAATTCTATCGTTTCATATTTACTCGGATGGTAATGAGAAAAATTCTATCGTTTCATATTCACTCGGATGGTAATGAGAAAACTCAAAAAAAACTATCGAAGTCGGAATTTCAGATAAATGATTAATTTATTCTTCATAGGAATTTGTGGTTAGTTTAGAAATCAGTTAAGCAAATATTCAATGAACGAAATTTAGAAAAAAATAGAAATCAAAATATCACCCCTTTTGAGAAAGATGGTTCAGGAGGAACTTTACCAGACTTAAATCCTGAATCAGGCTATGACAAAGACCAAACTCCTTCGTCAATTTCAAGGAAAGATGATGTGACCAGTTCAGGAAAGATACACTCAAATCACCACTGTGAGGTGAAAAAAAGAAAGAAAACCCTGCCTCTATAGCTCTTCCACCTCCCAAACTTGGAAACACACACACGAATGGGGCACCACCAGCCCCACCGGCTGGAACACTCTCTCACCATTCACCACCCACCCACACCATAAAGACAGCTCAAAACCACGAAAGGAATGATTATCCAACAAAAAACATATACAGCATCAACCATGTACAACTCAGCAAATATACCAAAAACCAGGACTCTGGCCAGGATTTACTGCCAAGGGAATACACCCTTGCGTCTGACAACCAAGCCTCTGTCTCCCGGTCTCTGCTTCACTTCAAAGGGCGCCCCACCAGCAACCCTTCTTCACTTCCTCTGTAGCCCGGCTATTCTCTGTCCAACTGCTACCTGCCAAGTGTCGTAGGCGAGCCCCACTGTCTCCAGCCCACACATCAGCACCTCTGCATCCAACACACACAAAAACCCAAGGCTCCCTCTCTGGTCAGCATCCTCTCTGCCTGCAATCATCGCCCACACAAAACCAGCTACTCCTCTCTAGAAGGCGCCCACACCAGCTAACCTTCAACTCAGCACCTCCCACTCTCTGTGTGTCGTGACCAGCAGCTTCGCCAACCACCAGAGCCTTGCACAATCCCTTCAGCACCACGAACCACTGCTTAATGCAGCATCACCTTCCCTTGCATTCAGCCCAAGCCACATCACTTCAGTCCCTACTAACAGCAGCTCTCTCTTGCTGCTCCAATCACCCAAGGCCCACACCAGCCCAAGGCTACTACCTTCAGCCTCTGTTTTGCTCTCCACACTTGCTGCAGTTATCACCAGGGCACCTGCACATCCACACGACTCGTAATGATTGCCTGCACAGCAGCCAACACACACAACACCCACTGCTTTCAAACTAGGCGGCTTCCAACTCTGTCGCACTGACCACACCGGTGCACCCAACAGCTACCACACCAGCCGGCTCTTCACACGCATGGCGGCTCTCTCTATATCCAAAACCCAAAGTAAGGGGACGCCTCCACTGACCCCCTCACCAACCTTCACTTCCCACGCGGCTCCTCTTCACTGCACCCCTGCAGCAACGATACCCGCCAGCTCTTTCATAAGGCAGCGTTACAAGGCCTGCGCCTCTCTGATCTCTGCAACGTTCCAGCAAGCCCCTTCCTCTGCCCGGTGGCCACACCTCAAGTCTTCAAAGCTGCTGCAGCACCTGAGACTTCTACTACCAGGCGGCCACCTCCTTTCCTTTGCTGCGCCTTCAAGCGTCTCTTCAAACAACAAGGCGGCCACACCTGCAGAGCTGCCACAATACCTTGCAGCTCCTCTTCTTCGCTCTGCCTCTGTCTCAGCGTCCTCTTCACTGCACCCGGCTATCCGAACTTTTTGGCGGCCACTTCATCTTCTTTCACGCCTTCCAGACCTTCGCCACCTTCGAGATATTCTACGCTAGCAGCCACAAAAATCTCCACGTGGCCATTAAAACCATTGGCCATGTGTATTATATTTTCATTTGTTTTTTTAAAGCTTAATAATGGCCACACACCCTCAATGGCTTCTCCTTTCCCTGTGTTTTTCCAGAAGATACGGCGCCCATAATCTTTCCTAAACAAGAGCTATCCACAGCCTTCATCAGCATCATAACTACCAAACACGACATTTCCCAGTCGGTGCCCTGCTTTTAGCAACCATTCGCACACCATATTATTGCTATAAAACTTCCAGATCCCAGCATTTGCTCCCAAAAAAAGACACGTGCATATACCAACTTACTGCCAAACCACCCGGCCTGTACATTTGCCAGGGCATTCAGGGCAAAGTTTATTCGCAAACCACGCATCCCATATGTACAAAGACCCAAAATACCTTTCAGATTTTAACCTGACATACTTTGCCCAACCCCTAGCCTGCTAAATCATTTATGATCAGCAGAAAGCATATGACCACGTTTCCCTCCGTCAATCCTTTGAGCATCATACAACGTAACCAACACATCTCCATTCCAAATGATCAGAGAAACACTGTCATCTTCCACAGGCATAATTTTCCATCCCATTTCCCACAACGGTACATCAGAACTTCTGGAAACAAAGCTCCTGACATATACACCATCCTGCCTCATCTCAAGCCCAAAATCACTGATATGGTTAACACCAATATTAGAGAACCAGTGAAGCAATTCCTGCTGAGAGTAAAAACTGATAAAAGCTTCATCAAGAAAAACCTGCTGTGTCATAACATTTCCTTGTTCATCCACATAAGAAGGATCATCATTAAAGCCAGCCACTACAGGCAAAACAAACACCCCTTCAACAGGCACCATTGCCAAAGCATCCACTTCAGTTCCTGTATCCTCACCTTCCTCAAGGCCAGTAAGAAATTCATCTATCACAGCATCCATAGACTCATCCATAGCATCAACATCATTCATAGACTTCTGGTGTTGCTCCTCCTTCATAGCATCAATTCTGGTCATGGCTTTCTTAACATTAATGCACATCTGATCATCCAACTCCGACTCAGGTTCATCATCCTGTAGACTTTCTATATCCCACTCATCCCACAAAGTTTCATTATCCAAAGATTCAAAAGTAGACTCTTTCACATCACATGCATACCTTTGCTCATGATTCACTTGTACCTCCTCGCATTCTTCCTGTATGGCCTTTTCCTATTGGGAAACCTCATCACTAAGCACTTCCTCATCAATAACCAGGGCATCCATCTCTGCATCCTCCTCACTGGATGAAGTATCTTCTGTTCCCTCACTAGTAGTGGTGCTACCAGTCGTGTCATCAACACTCGAATCAGCTTCACTTTCCTCTTCATCACGAACAGGCTTCTGATTATCCATGTTAAACTGCTTCTTATCCCCTCTCCTGTTATACAGAGTAATCACCCCTTTCCTCCAATCCTGAACAGCCTTCACTCCTTTCCTCCAATCCTGAACAGCCTTCACCGCTCTCAGCCATGGTCTTCCCAAAATGATGGGGAATGCACCCATTCCTGCAGGCATAACATGACAATCCACAAGCACCTTTACATCAAAAGCCTGTAGCTCTAGCTCTTTAACCATACCTAAGCATTTGACCTTCTGATGATTAGCCAGCCGAATACGGAAACCAGACGCTTCAGTAAAATTAAGACCAAGCCTCTCCACAGCTGCTAGTGTGATTACACAAATCTGTGCTCCACCATCTATGTATGCTTCTCCCAGATTCTTCCCTTTGTACCATACATTCACCACAAGACATATATCAGGCAACTCCTGGACAGATAACACAGTCACTATTCCTTTGGCAGGCTCCTTCTCTCTCGGATTCACAAGTCTTTTCCACTGACGCTTCAAGTTTGGAGCTAACTCTATCAATTGCCCAAAAGTAATATTAGCCTTCCTTCCAGCCATGTCCACCTGTAAACTATAGCTATCCTGCCCACCCGCTAGTGGAAAATCAGTCACCTGAAACTTCCTACAAGACTTCCTCTTCTGCTTGACCTTCACATCCTCTCCTTCCTTCACTTTACCTCTCTTATTGCTGGGCCTTGCAGCATCCTTGCTTTCTCTTTCCTGTGGCATCCGTTTCCCCAAAGGCATCACATCTGCTTCTGCCTCCTTCGTCAAGGGTGACCACATCTATCACCTTAGTTTTTCCTTTCTCCTCATCTGTCAATCCACTGGTTCCTGATTCACCTTTAATTTCAATTCCATAATCATTTGCCCTGTTAGGAACCTGAGAGGGTAAGGGATACATATCACCTCCCATTCGCTGAGGCTTATCACAATCTGTACTTAGATGTCCCAATTCACCACAATTCCAGCATGTAGGGATAAACCGTCTACCCCTTCCAAAACCACGACCACTTCCATAGCCTGTCTGACCTTCAACCCCTTCTTGATTATAGCCTCTGCCTCGGCCACGTCCACCACCTGTGTTCTCCATCATCTTTAGACTCAGATTCTTCATACAATCCACCATTTGCCTCATATCCTGTTGAAGCCTTTCATCAGAAGCTGTAACAGCTGTAGGTACTACCTTTGTCCCCTGTGGTATGACATTATTCACCTGAACTTCTGCCGGTTGCACTCTTTCCAGCAGGGTTCTCATCGGTACCGCTTCTACCCTTCTCATCTCAGGCCTCACTGCCACTGGAACCATCCCCAGCTGGTTCATCCGTTGTAATTTCCAATCCTTTGATTTGGCAATCTCCACCGCATCCTCATAAGATCTGGGCTTCTTCAATTCAACCTTCCAGCGAATACCTCCCTTCAATCCTGCAATAAAACGATCCTTCTTCATCATGTCCGGAGGTACCTGATCATCTCCCAAAGCCCTACACAAGGTCTCCCACAGCAAAGAGAACTTCTTCACATAATCCTCAATTGGCTCCAATTCACCCTGTATCAGTCCCTGCACTTCATGCCAAACCTTATCTGGATCCTCAATCTTCTTAAACCTGTTCAAAAGTGCAGTCTTCAATCCATCCTCAGTCATCTCAATGCATGGAACAGCAATCCTCAATGACTCCTCATAAGCTCTATACCAAACCCTTGCATCTCCCTTCCAACAGCCGCAATACCTGTGCCTGCTCATTTATGTGGTTGCTTATGCATGCAACCTCCATCCTTTCCAGAAAATCTGCCACATCTTCATTTGGACCACCAAAAAACTCTGGATACGACATCATCTTGATCCCCAAGCTTCACCTTCAATCCCAAGAAAAACCAGAAACACCTTTCTTCAATCTCTCACTCTGGGGCATACACCCTCGTAAGAGAAATCCCTGAGCTATCCTCAGTGGGGGCACCAGAAGGATGTGATGTGAAAAAAAGAAAGAAAACCCTGCCTCTATAGCTCTTCCACCTCCCAAACTTGGAAACACACACACGAACGGGGCACCACCAGCCACCGGCTGGAACACTCTCTCACCATTCACCACCCACCCACACCATAAAGATAGCTCAAAACCACGAAAGAGATGATTATCCAACAAAAAACATATACAGCATCAACCATGTACAACTCAGCAAATATACCAAAAACCAGGACTCTGGCCAGTATTTACTGCCAAGGGAATATACCCTTGCGTCTGACAACCAAGCCTCTATCTCCCGGTCTCTGCTTCACTTTAAAGGGCACCCCACCAGCAACCCTTCTTCACTTCCTCTGTAGCCCGGCTATTCTCTGTCCAGCTGCTACCTGCCAAGTGTCATAGGCGAGCCCCACTGTCTCCAGCCCACACATCAGCACCTTTGCATCCAACACACACAAAAACCCAAGGCTCCCTCTCTGGTCAGCATCCTCTCTGCTTGCAATCATCGCCCACACAAAACCAGCTACTCCTCTCTAGAAGGCGGCCACACCAGCTAACCTTCAACTCAGCAGCTCCCACTCTATGTGTGTCGTGACCAGCAGCTTCGCCAACCACCAGAGCCTTGCACAATCCCTTTAGCACCACGAACCACTGCTCAATGCAGCATCACCTTCCCTTGCATTCAGCCCAAGCCACATCACTTCACTCCCTACTAACAGCAGCTCTCTCTTGCTGCTCCAATCACCCAAGGCCCACACCAGCCCAAGGCTACTACCTTCAGCCTCTGTTTTGCTCTCCACACTTGCTGCAGTTATCACCAGGGCACCTGCACATCCACACGGCTCGTAAATGATTGCCTGCAGCCAACACACACAACACCCACTTCTTTCAAACTAGGCGGCTTCCAACTCTGTCGCGCTGACCACACCGGCGCACCCAACAGCTACCACACCAGCCGGCTCTTCACACGCACAGCGGCTCTCTCTATATCCAAAACCCAAAGTAAGGGGACGCCTCCACTGACCCCCTCACCAACCTTCACTTCCCATGCGGCTCCTCTTCACTGCACCCCTGCAGCAACGATACCCGCCAGCTCTTTCATAAGGCAAGTGTTACAAGGCCTGCGCCTCTCTGATCTCTGCAACGTTCCAGCAAGCCCCTGCCTCTGCCCGGTGGCCACACCTCAAGTCTTCGAAGCTTCTGCAGCACCTGAGCCTTCTACTACCAGGCAGCCACCAAGCGTCCCTTCAAACAGCAAGGTGGCCACACCTGCAGAGCTGCCACAATACCTTGCAGCTCCTCTTCTTCGCGCTCTGCCTCTGTCTCAGCGTCCTCTTCACTGCACCCGGCTATCAGAACTTTTTGGCGGCCACTTCATCTTCTTTCATGCCTTCCAGACCTTCGCCACCTTCGAGATATTCTACGCTGGCAGCCACAAAAATCTCCACGTGGCCATTAAAACCATTGGCCATGTGTATTATATTTTCATTTGTTTTTTTAAAGCTTAATAATGGCCACACACCCTCAATGGCTTCTCCTTTCCCTGTGTTTTTCCAGAAGATATGCACCCATAATCTTTCCTAAACAAAAGCTATCCACAGCCTTCATCACCATCATAACTACCAAACACAACATTTCCCAATCGGTGCCCTGCTTTTAGCAACCATTCGCACACCATATTATTGCTATAAAACTTCCAGATCCCAGCATTTGCTCCCAAAAAAAGACACGTGCATATACCAACTTACTGCCAAACTACCCGGCCTGTACATTTGCCAGGGCATTCAGGGCAAAGTTTATTCGCAAACCACGCATCCCATATGTACAAAGACCCAAAATACCTTTCAGATTTTAACCTGACAACCACCAAATCTGAAACTAAGTTGAGACCCTTTGATTTTGATCTGAGGATCAAGGTTATAGAACTCGAGGAATTCTGTTTGGAATTCAGACCTGCGATCTAGAAGTCTTGGATACGGATTTAAGATATACTCATTGTATTAAAAAGAAAATCAAAATTGAAAACTTGCATAGAAACCCTGTTTTCTTAAAGGACTGTCTTACGCCAGAATGCTCGAGGGAGCATTTGGTATATTCTAAGGGAAGTTCGGTTGCAATAGCTGGCGGGGAGTGTTCAAAGGATGGCTCATGCAGCAAAAACCTGCCCAGGTCTTGACCAGCCTCGGTATGGTAAAAAATGGTGTGCTTCCGGTACGATGGGCGAGGGCCAATGAAGCGGTCCCTGAATGAAGTGCTAGGACACCTAAGGAGGATCTTGGAGGGTTCTGACCAGGCGATGCACGGGCTCACGATGCTTAGGACACCCATGCGTATGTCGTGGTGGAAGATATATATGTATGATGACAAAAAAAATTATTGTGATCTGTTACTCGATCTTGTTTTTGTTGCTGACCAGCTGGTCTCGAGACGATGGAGAGTCCAGAGTGATACCTATTTTTGAGAAACAAGGAACTGGATGGAAATTTTGAGTTATGATATCTGTAATAATTGTTTGTTCAATGGATCATTTTATAAGTTCAAGTTTTAAAGAGGAGTGTGTACGTATCTATTTTCTAAAGCTAAAGTTAAGAAAGGCATTCAATTATGGGTGGGTGAGTCATTGTTTGGTTCTACCGATTCCTGTGGTGGTAGGGTGGTGGCTAACCCCCCATAGGCTGGAATCAGTAGAGTTTTAATAATGAAATTGAACAATAGGAATACGTTTAGAACTCGAATAGTTAAATAATAACCTGAAGACTTCTCAAATGAATAGAGCAATGGCTGTATGTGCCTAATCTTGAATTAGGAAAAAAGCGTTGATTTCTTTAAGTTAATCAGTGATAGTTTCCCTTCTATCGAGTTTACTCAGGTGAAGGATATTCAGTATCTTGACCTTGTTAGAGAAATTCGTTTAAGAAAATTAAAAATGGTGGAATCGTCTCCGTTTTCCGGGCATGGGAATTTTTTTTCGGTTTCAGTTTTCGGAATGACCACCAGCTTAGTCTCGTGCTCGAACATTCGAGGGCGAGGCCTCGGGTGGGAAACCCTGCCCCACGCAAGAGGGAGCTGCTTCCGCTACCACCAATCGGGAATTCGGTGCACGGAGGTGCACGGAGGGGGCAGTGGGATCTCACATATGCCTCACACCTAGATGTGGGGCCTAGATGGCACCAAGGGGGGGTGTTGAAAATGTGGTCCTAGATGCTCAAGGAGTATGTATCAAGGGGGTGTGTGTGAATGTGTGTGAACAACCTCTATAGTAGAGAGGAGATATTTGAGATATTGTGGAGTTGAGGTGGCATCACTAGTGTCCACTTGATTTGTAACCCTTATTAGAGCCACTTTGGAAATGAAGAAGATATCTCTTTTTTGGTCCACCAAGTCGTGATCACCTCATTACATACTTATAGTATCATTAGTGTACTAATCACCTCTCCCTCATGCCCTAAACCATGGCTATCCTCATATTCCATCCACTATAGCATTCTCTTTTCACATGCATTCATCTTCATCTTCGGGCTTATGGTTTTGGAAAAAGGCAAAGGCCTCTTGTGCCTCATCGATGGAGATGCTTGAGATTAGGGTTTTGGAGATGAAATCTCCAAAGGAAATCCGAGTGGGACCTAGTCTTCGAGTAAAGAAGCCCAGTGCAAGATAACCCAAGTGGTCATCAACCTTCTAGGAAAGAAGCCCCGTGCATACCAATTAGGCTCACCCTTCTGACAATTTGGGTAACAAATAAACTACCCAAGAGCCAACCCCAACCCTTGCTAGAAGTGCTTCCAATACCACCCCACCCACCACACTGCTCTCCAATCAACCCAACTCTACACCCCACCTACCACTCTCCAATCAGCCTAACTCTACATCCCACCACCCATAACCCTCCCGTTATCTGTACCATCCTCTACGTCATCCACTATTCATCCCCAAAGCCTAGAGCTTCTCCCCCGACTCAACCACTTGATCAATTGCATCCATGAGCCCCCCACCCGTGAATCATTTCATGTGGGGTCAGAACTCAATGAGGCACCACTACCAACTAGGTGTCCTTGTATATCCATGAACAACAACTCACATACCCATGGTGTGGGATCTCACATTCCCAGGAAAATTCCACCATAACCACCTGGATACACCCTTTGACATTGCCAAAATCTATCTGGTGTGAACCAACACATGGATCACCTATTTGCCTAGTGGAAGATCGACCACGTGTGGCACACCAGAGGAAGCTGGCACTTTGTTAATGCTAGGGACTAACCAACCTAGCCAACATAGGTCATATAGTGGAAGATCGACCACGTGTGGCACACCAGAGGAGGCTGTCACTTTGTTAATGCTAGGGACTAACCAACCTAGCCAACATAGGTCATATAGTGGAAGATCGACCACGTGTGGCACACCAGAGGAGGCTGTCACTTTGTTAATGCTAGGGACTAACCAACCTAGCCAACATAGGTCATATAGGAGTCTAAATCGAGTGGCGCGCACACCCTATCTCTTCAATGATCACCAAATGTGATGGGAATACATGGCCTCCACCTAGAGGCAAGTTCGCATTTGATCTCAAGTACATGCTAAAATAAAAAGAAGGCGATCCTCATGCAAGTTCATCCACATGGAAGGAAAAGGGCCCATCTACAACTACATTGATGTCCACATACCCCTCACCCCCACAAAGATGCACTACGAATGAAGAACTTTAATGACCTCTACTACACCACCAAGGTCCCCGACCATACTGTAGTAGCCACATGATACCAAATGAAGAACTTTAATGACCTCTATTACACCAAGGTCCCTGATGATGTGATAGTGGCAACATGATGCCGCTTCTTCTAGCTCATCAACCTTATCCTTGAGGAGGTGCCCAAGAACGACAAGCAAGAGTGATTGGTCTTGATGACAATGTAGGTCCCAACTTTCACTAGCAAATATATCTTTAGGGCACGGTCAAATACTTCCATGGCCACATTTGAAGACTTGCCAGATACCTAGTTTTGGAAGCCCTTTGAGATCATGCACATCGGTCAAGTCGATGGCTTTCTCGCAAACTTTTTATCACATCTTTTATGAGACTGTGACAGTATCTTTGGAGCCAATGTGGGTTGGTAAGTCTCACCTTGTGCTATGCCCTCTCTACTACTTTCCAAATTCTTTATGGGCCCAAATTTTGGTATAAAATTGCTGTCTTGAGGGTGCCACACACAAGCTACATGCCATGCTACTACTTTCCAAATTATTAATGGACCCAAAGTCGGTACAAAATCCTTGTCCCGAGGTGCCACACACAAGCTACATGAACAAAGAGTTGAAAAAAGGAAAATTAAAAGAGTTGAAGAAAGTACTGTGTTGGAGTTTCACTGAAAGAAGCTTCTACACAGGCATAACTTTTGCCCCATGCTCATGCGTAACACCTACAATATCCACACAGGCTCTGCAATTAATAGACACATAGGCACCACTCTTTCAAACACATGAATTAAGCCTCATCACTGACAACAACCATCTAGGCATATTTTTGGATTGGGGAACTATAGCGGCTGGCCCATGGTACACAACCCATAGCCTAGAACCTCCTCAAATCAAACAACCCATAGCCTAGAACCTCCTCAAATCAAACAACCCATAGCGGCTGGCCCATGGTACACAACCCATAGCCTAGAACCTCCTCAAATCAACAAGAACCTTGTGGCCTCATCTTCGACCACGCTCTTGGTCCACTTTGCACCCTATCCCTAGTGCCTGCTTAGCGCCAAATTCCTTGAGCCATATAGGCCACCCAATCCATTGCAACTATGGGCAAATCCAATTGTTGCCATGCATCAACAATCTAACGATCTTGGCTCCCCAGGAAAAGGGGCATCGAGTAATGTCGATGAAAGCATCAGAGTTAAAGAAAGCAATTGAGTTGGAGAAATCTTTAAGTGGAGAAGTACACACATAGGGGCACAACCTTCCACCCATTTCCATGCACGTCACTTGTATATTTCACTGTTGGTAGCATCACAAATTTTTTTAATATCTTGGTTGGCCAAGGATGCAATCATAAGAAACTGGGGCTGACAACCAAAGTTCATCACCACAAAGGTGTGGCGGTAAGTAGTTCCAAGGATCTTGATTTTTAGATCCCTTAGTAGACCAATAGCCGTGGCTCCATCAGCAAGTTTGACCAACAATGTGGTATCATCCATGGTAGGCGCTCCCCACTTTTCCCAGCATTGTTTGTTGGTAACAATGCTCACTCCTGGTCCCCCATCCAAGATTGCAGTGACTTGGAGACCATCAAAGGTTATTGGCAAGACTACATTGAGTTCATCGCCTTCGAAGTATTGTCCAAGCTTATTTACTCAAACTGTGGGGGTCCCAATTATCTTGTGAGGTATGATGAGTTCTTCCTTGGATTCATTGGAGCTATCAAGCTCCATGGATTCGTACATGCCTGCCCAACAGCTGGCAAAGCTAGTAGTTGCACATGGGGTTGGTAGGCAACGCCTGTGGTAGAGCTCGAGCTAGAGAAACTTTTTGATTGTAGCAGTTAGAAACTTCACGATTTCCCCATTTTACGCAATATGTATAGGAGAGGCTTGGACGGGGTCTCAGATGTGGACACTTTGTGTTGGTATGGTTAGCTCAATAGACCGAGTACCATACAAGATCCCTCTTTGGATAAAGATGGGGTTGACCTCCCCGATCCCGACCTTGGTCAGTCGGTTCTCCATTGTTGGGTCATTTGCTGCATTAATGCAATGGCCAATTGCTCTACATGTTGTCTTGACATGGACTCCTTGCCTTTTCCATTGGACTTTGTGCTAGTAGTCTTGAAAGAAGCTTTTGATGTGCCTTCATGAAGTTCTCAAGAACGTGTTCCTTTGAAATTGTTTTGAAAATCTATAGCACTCCTGCAACATTGCTTAAAGAAGGAGGTATGGCCCAAGGCATACAATGAGTTGTGTAAGGGCACATCATCAAGATCCTCTAGAAATCTCCATACCAATCTTTCGTCAGAGAACTTATCATTGTTGGCACTGCAGCACAAATGGAGATATCTAACTCTATTGATGTAGTGTCTGATGGTTTCTTCTTCTCTCTGTCCTACGCTATGTAGCTACTCCACTAGGCTCCATCTAGTGCCTTGGCAAGAATATCCTACCTTGAAGACCTCTTTTAAAGCTTCAAAAGTGGCCTTGTCCTCAGCTTTCAAGGACCTAAACCATTGGCCATCTTTATCGTCTAGGGTGGGGCCAAAGACACTCACCTTGAGTTGATCTTCTACATGGCCAAAAGCTTTGCAAATTTGATTAAGCATCTCCAAATGTGGGATTGGATCTCCAGTCCCATCAAACTTAGTGATAAGTTTTGAGATGTTAGAGGTTTTATTCCGCTTTAATCTTGGTGCAGGTGTAGGTTGTGGGGGTGTGATATCCACAGCCACCCCCTGCCTATTTCCATGGCTAATCTCAACATTTTTGGTGTTAGCCCTGCCATGGCTGGAGTAAGAGGTAGTTTGAGGAAGGTTTGGTAGAGGAGCACGGCCAAGAGAATAACATACCATTGGAGGCCCATGTCTAATAGGTGGATTTAGATGTGCCCCCTTGTGGTCCCATGTGGTACCCAGAGTAGTAAACTCTTTGTGGTGTGGGTACTGTTGGTATATAGGTGGACTGGGTTGATGTGAAGGGCTTGGGTAGACTCTTTCCCTTTGGTGCGATGTTTCTGGCCCTTGAGATGATGGACCTGGCCCTAGGTTTTGTATAGGTCTTTGGTCCCTAAGGATCAACCACACCTGAAACATGCACAACTCTCCAGATTGGTGGTTCTCAGTCTAGGTCACTTGGCTTTCACTCTACCCTACTTCTGCTCTAGGATCTAAAGATGGAGTGGGCTTGCTTTCTTGTGGTTGGTCCATACCTCTTACCCTGGGTTGCAGTTCTTTTGGCTGTGTGTTTTTTAGGATAAAATTATGGAGCCTCGAAGCAAGGCTTCTCTATGAATGTGTTGGAGAGATATGAGCTTGCTCTTAGACAGATGGTCTATCCATGCACTAAAATTCAGGCTCTCTTATCTCAAGGTTAGGAGTTCCTCGTCTTGTTCTGGGGTGGTCTTCGCTTTCACTGGTGTTGTCAAAGACAAGCACCGTTTGAATCCACGTGGTATTGACCGATGGGTCTGATCTTACAAGCGAGGGAACTTTAGGAGAGTTCACTTCGTCAAAAAGAGGGTTATTTTGCACCAATCTACTCGCTTGTAGGTGCATGGAAATGTGGAACTCCTGTGTAGAAACCCCCTATGAAAAGATTGTGTGTGTGTGTGTGTGTGAAAAGATTTTTTAAAAAAAATGGTACGACCGTACGCTTTCAAAATGAGAATGGAACGGATGTTTACTTTTAGGAGGGCACATGCATGCGCTTTTAAACCGAATAAAGGAATGGGCATTCACTTAGGAATAGGAAGGAACGGGCATACCAAGCCAGGGTCAAGAATGGAACGGTCGTGGCAAAGATGCCCTAGGCATTCGTTTCCAAGGGCTGAAGGGAACGGGTGTTCGCTCTTTGAAGGAGAATGGACTGGGCGTTCGCTTCCTTAATCAGGTAACAAAGGGAATGGCATGGCTATGGCACTTTTGGAATAGCGATTGCATCATCAGATTTAGAAATTCTCAAGATTTGTTTAGGGGTTTCACGGAATTTAAGGTTGTAGGTCTAACATCCACTCAGTATATTCTCTGACCATTCAGTTACACCCACTTGATTGAATGCAATTTATGCACAATTTAATGCAAATATTGTAATTTTAATGCAATTGCCACATTAAGGCTGGAAATCTTACTAGATTTGGTCAACTGAGGAAGGGAACGAGTGTGACAAATGTGCCATAGCCGTGGCTTGTAAAGCGAATGGCTGTTCACTTCTCGGAGGAGCAGTCAACAGAGTGCAATTTTTGCCTGGTTTTTTCCTCAAATTCTTATCGATTCAAGTGTTTTCCCACTGTTTTTTTTTGTGTTTTTAATTCAATAGAGAGCTAGAGCTAGTCTCTAGCTATCTATTGGTGCCTATAATGCATAATTAAGACTAACAAATTGATATTAAATTTTTGATTAAACTAAGATGCAAGCTTAAAAGAAGAAAGAACAGAAAATCAAAGTTTTGTGCATGAATGTTAGGGGTAATGTAAGAGTACTTACTTGCTTCTCCTTCTCTCGGTGAAGATTTGAATGCTCCAATTCTCGATCAACCTCCAATGCTTCGAGTAATCACCATAAAAAACAAAACAACACAAAATCAAACAACCAACAACCAGTGAATTTGCACTCCAATCGGGCTAAACAAAGACACTAGCAAATGAATAGAGTGGAGGACCCTAAGCCAATTTGCATTCCCCAGCAGAGCGGCGCTAAAGATGTTAAGGATAACATGCTACCTTGCACACACAAGAGAGGAAAATAAGAGAAGAGAAACACATGCATAGTTACAATGGTTGGCCGCCCATTTACAATTGGGGGCCCAAAACTAGTCTTCCTAGTCTCTCTAGCTCTATGTACAACTATTCCTCTCATGACCGGCATTAGACAAGGCAGAAGCTCAGTCATCTCATGTCTCTTATACAATAAGTGTATTACGCGATTACAAAAGATAGATTACAAAGAGTGTAGCCACGCAAAAGGTAATGTTAACCAGAGTGGTTAACAGACCGTGTTTGTTGAATGTTGTTGACCACTATGTTGGTTAATGTGGTTTCACTTGCTCAACCCCTACCACTGTAAGTAAGACGCTTTGCCATCTTACCCACTTGAATGAGCCTTTAACATTTGTAAGACTACGATAGAATGTATAAAGTAACCTTACATTGAGCATAATATCAAATACAGAAAGTCTATGTATAGATATTTTCTTACTAGTAATAGAGACTAGACAATTTTTAAGTTTGATCAACCTAGTGTGAAAACTATAGTCTCAATTGTGTTTAGACTATCAAGCTCAACTACTATGGATATCTCAATTGTGTTGAGATATCAAGCTTAACTAGTGCGGATATCTCAATTGTGTTGAGATATCAAGCTCAACTACTGTGGATATTAGTGACAGGCCAGGATGATTGCTTTACACTTATGCTAGTTGCATAGTTGAGATTATGGTTGATATGCCACCAATGGTGGATGATAGGCTGTGACATCCACATTTGGATTACTAGCGTATGGCACAGGTATAGCGTCAATTCATATAGTTGGGTTCACACTATGGATCGACCTTTGTATGCTATAGTAGAATAGTACTTTCCCATATAATAGTATATACTCTTATCTCTTTAGTTTATGGTTGTCAAGAAGAGAGAAAAATAGAAGAAAATGTACTCTTATCTCCTTAGCTTATTTTTGTTGAGAAGAGAAGAAGATAGAAGGAAATTTAGCCATCCACTCTCTTTTGTGTCTTGCTCTCTCTCTTGTGTGTGTGTGTGTGTGTGCAAGGGACTCAAGCTCTCCATCTCCCCCATATTCTCTTTATGGTATTAGAGCTCCAGTTCATGTGAGAGCTAAGGAGGGAAGCAAGAGGAAAGGACAAGGTAAGCCAGGGAGTAGTACATGGGTAAGGGTATTACATCTCTTTCTCTCTTTGATTTTTGAGTAACACCTTTGGTAGCTATGAGAGATACAAGCAGACCTGAAAGTCATTGTCTCAGATTGAGTCATCCTTGCAAGTGAAGAAAGAAGACCCCGTTGTGTGTAGTTAACTTTTTTAAACTACTTTTTTAATGTATTTTGGTGTGATTCGGGTGCATTTCAGACCCATTTTTGGCTCTCCAAGTTTTATGTAGCACTCTATGAAAGTGTTAATTTTGAAATTTGGTTGTAGGATAGTCTATGTAGAGATTCAAAGTGTTATAAGTGTTGGTGGATGTATATTCATATGACTAGTTCACATATAGCTGCCATATAATAGGTTTACATATAGTTGCCATATAATAGGTTTACAGTACCCCTATGTTGGTGATTACATGTTTGCCACAAGTGCAAAAGTTTTTTGCAATCATCGCGGTTGGTAAGTTGCTTGTAGGAAAACTAGATTGTGAGTGAGAAGATGTACAAGAATAACTTCCAAGCATGGAAGTTTAGGATGAGAAACTTCCTCATGTGAAAAGGATACTGGGAGTTTATTTCAGTGATTGAGAAGGAGCTAGAACCTCTAGAAGAAAATGCCACTCCTTAATAGACACATGCTTTTCAACCATAGCATGAGAGAGCTAGCAAAGTGATGTATTGGTATCTATTAGTGTGTTGAATGATATTATTAGTCATATACATGATACAAGAGAACCTAAGGATATTGCATAGGATACCTTGGTCAAGTTATATAGTCCAAGTACTAAGGCAAGAAAGATACAGTTACCAAGAGCTGCATAATGTGAAAAAGAAATAAGATGAGTATAAGTGATTACTCATTGAAAATAAAAGGGCTTGTGGATACCCTCAAGTCTATTGGAGCTCCTGTGTGTGGATGATGACAATTTGGTGTCACTCACATTGAATGGGCTTGGCAAAGAAGATGACTAGTTTAGGACATCAATCCAAACTTGTGAAAATTTCCCAAACTTTGAGGATCTTATAGCCCTTCTTATCACTGAGGAGATAAATACTAGGAGTAAATTATCTTCTAGATATGCAAGAGCAAGCCTTCTACACAAAAACAAGTAGAGGTAGAGACAAATCATCATCAAGAGGCTAAGGTGTAGGCAAGTTCAAAAATTGAAATCATGGGTACAAACAGGTGGAAGGGGCCACTCTAGAGGTAGGGGACGACAGAGAAGCCGAGGTGGATGGCAAAGATACCAAAGTGGAAATAGAATAGAGTGATATTATTCTAGTAAAACATGTCATATAACAAAAAACGAGCGTTATAAAAAGTAAAATGACGTCAAAAGTGGGGAGCGACAAGGGAATTATGCATCTTCAAGCAAGAAACCGAAGATAGAAGTTTATGATGCAACATATGCTTAGTTCTATGATTGCAAATACAAGGAACCCTAGAGATGTATAGTATGCTGATTCAAGTGCCTCTAACCACATGATCAATCATGGAGAGTGGTTTAGAGATATAAAAAATGGAAAAATCAAGGTATATAGAAATAGGTGATGATGCTGCGTATCCTATTATGCATGTTGGTAGGGTGCCATTATGTATATAGGATGGAAAAATAAAGTACTTGGCTAATGTGCTTTATGTTCCCAATATTATAAAAACTTGGTTTTGTTTGGACAAATCGTTGATCAAGGTCTGCAAAAAGTGAGGTTTGATTTTATTTTTGAAAAGGCAGTTTGTAGGTTGCATTTGGAGACTCATTCTTCTTGTTTTATAAGGTCAAATCTGCATTTCAAGGTACATGCTACATGGGAACCCATGAAGTACGTGACCTTGAGATACAAATTGGACCTTATAAACAAAAACAAAGCTTTCTCATTGCACCTTTGCATTCTAGTGACATCATACTTGGTATGCCACATTTAGAAATGAATTCAATCCACATATTGATTATTCCATGCATACTATGGATTTCACACATAATGGTACTCTCATGCAATTAGTTGGTGATCATTCTATTGAGATATATCCATTATTATCCCATACCCAAGCTAAACGTGCACTTTGGAAGCAATCACGTGCATACATGGTTTTAGTTAATGAAGTGCAAGCATATGAAAATAATCTCACTCCTTCTTTGCAAGCATTCATGGCTAAGTTTCAGGATTGTTTTGTAAATGATTTACCTCATACCTTATCTCTTTCACATCCTGAAAACCATACTATAGAGATTATTATGGGTAGCCAACCACCTCATAAAGCTCCTTATTGTACAAATCCTCTTCAATAAAAAGAAATAGAACACCAAATTAGAGAATTATTAGACAAGAAACTTATTCGACCTAGTAGTTCTCCTTTGGGTGCACCTATTCTTCTTGTTGAAAAGAGCGTTAGACAAGCTTAATGGTGCATTTGTTTTTAGTAAAATTGATTTGAAATCTGGATATCATCAAGTTTGAATGACTAGTTTTGACATTTATAAAATTGCTTTTCGTACTCAAACTGGTCATGAATTTTTGGTTATGCCTTTCGGTTTAACCAATACACTTGCTACTTTTGCACGCATGATGAATCATATGTTTCTTGACCATCAGAATTACATCATTGTTTTCTTTGATGATTTTCTTGTCTTCAGTAAGAATCATGCAAAAAAATGAAGAGAATCTTGCATTAGTGTTTTATCTTCTTAAAGAAAATCAACTTTATGCTAATCCGGATAAAAGTCTCTTTTTCCAAGATGAAATTGAGTACTTATGCCACATTGTTTCAGGTGAAGGTATCAAAGTTGATCCAAAAAAGGTAAAAGTCATTGAGACTTGGCCTACTCCAACATGTGTTAAAGAAGTTAGAACTTTTCTTGGTTTGGTTGGTTTTTATAGGAAGTTTTTTTGTAATTTCTCATTGATAGCACTTTCTTTGACAATGTTGCTTAAGAAAGGTCTAGTTTTTTGATGGGGTGAAAACCAACAAAATCAGACTTTACTCAACCGTTATTCCTCGTAGTCATCACTGATGCTAGTGGCTCAAGAATTGATGCTGTCCTTATGCAAGATGGACATCCTTTGGCTTATGAGAGTAGAAAATTGACACCTTTGTATAGTACATCTGACAAGGAGTTATTAGCAGTTGTCCATGCCTTACGCATGTGGAAACATTATCTTATGGGTTCTCAGTTTATGATTAAGACCGACCAACAAAGTGTTAGATATCTTCTTAATCAGCCTCTTATCTCAGACCACCGCCATATTAAATGGGCATCTTTTATTCAAATTTTTCATCCTCTTATCCAATATCAACCTGGTAAAGAGAATGTAGTGGCTGATGCACTTAGTCGATGAGCTTTTATTTCTAACATTTCAGTGCTTGACATTCATTCTTTGCATTATATTTGTGATTGATATGTTCCAGATCCTGATTTTTTTTTATGTTTGGCATAATTTATAATTTAATAGTTGGTTGTCTCTTCATGGTTATTCATATAATGATGGCTTCATTTTCTTTCAAAAGCGTTTATGCATTACACTTCCTTATAGATATTTTATTCTTGAAGAGATGCATTGTCCCCCATATGTTGGTCATCGTGGCATTCTCACTACTCTTTGCACCATAGAAGAATATTTTTATTGGCCATAATTAAAACATGATGTTGCTTCTTTTGTATCGAAATGTGTGACATATCAATGAGTTAAAAGATGCTACGGAAAATAGTATGGGCTACTCATGACTTTTTTTTACCTATTCTCGCAGCACCATGGGAAGAAATTTCTATGGACTTTATAACTGGTTTACCTACCACATCTTCTCGAAATGATATGATATAAATAATTGTGGATAGGTTTAGTAAGCAAGCTTATTTCATTGCATGTCATAAAACATTGAATGTTTCACATGCTGCACAATTGTCTTCACAATGGTTTACCTAAAGTTATTATTTTATATAGTGATTCTCATTTTTGTAATCATTTTTGGATGGCTTATCAAAATTGTCTTCACAATGGTTTACCTAAAGTTATTATTTTATATAGTGATTCTCATTTTTGTAATCATTTTTGGATGGCATTATTTTCAAACTTAGGCACAAAGATTGATTTTAGTTCTGCATATCATCCAGAAAGTAATGGACAACAAACTGAGGCCACAAACAACACTATTTAAGATCTTTTTAAGGTCTTACACTATCTCATCTCCTGCAAATTAGGATCACTATTTACATCTTTTACAATTTGCCTATAATAACACACCTCATACAACCACTGGCAAAGCTCCTTTTGAGATTGTCTATGGTAAGAAACTTCCAACTCCAATTACTAGACTTTCTCATAAAGCTCCAGTGTTTGATGATTTTGCTATGACTCATAATCGTATTTTGGCCGAAGCTCGTGAGTCTATTCTTAAGGCTCAAAAATCTTACACTAGATAGGCTAACAAAAGCATAGAAGACTAAATACTTTTGAAGAAAATGATTTAGTTTGGCCTCGCATAGAAAAGCGCAAACTAAAGTCTGTTGATGAGAAACATCTAGCCATTAAATTATCTCCATGATTTTATGGGCCTTTTAGAATTACTACTGAGATCAATGACAATGCTTATCGGTTGTCCCTTCCTGACCATTGGAATATTCATAATTCCTTTCACATTAATCTACTTTGACCCTTTAAAGGTACACCACCTTCTACCCCCGTTTATGATGAGGCTGATGTAAAAATTTTAGTTCTTGAAGCAATTCTACATTGGATCACCAAGTGGAGATGCACCACCACAACGGTCATAAGGACGTGCATTGAAGGCTCCAACGGCACCGACTGACACTCCACCACATCTACAGAGATAGGAGATTCCACCAGAGCCTACGCTGCCACCCAAGGCATCCACCAAGGATAGGAGATGCCACCATCTCGACCTCAGCCATATATGGCCCTCGTCCCAGAATCATGGCTCCGCCTGGTTGGCCTTTACGAATATGCTTGTTTGCCATGGGAGCAGTGGGAAAAGAATGAATTTGCAGAGCGACAGCTTGGGCATCTGCGAGAAAAAGCAGGCTATATTGTGGATGATAAAGAGGTTACACCGAAGCTTGTCGCGCACAGGTTTTCAAGGTGCTGCATAATTCGAGCCAGCGGACGAAGAAGATTACAGATGTCAGTATGCGCTCGGAGTTCGGTGCACCAGAGGGATCTAGGTCATACTACATGGTCATAAATTGTGGTAAGCTCTGCAGTACTCACCTCTTTTGGTACCTTGATAGAGTTTGTCTATTGGCCAAATCCGCTTACATGTCAAAGGAGGCCTTTGCGCCCGTCTTTCATGCGGAGCGCGGGTCTAAGATAGACTGGGCATCTTTTATTTTCGATCGGTTGCAGTTGTCAGAGCCCAGGGATAAGCGTAGATCTCCCTCGGTGACAAAACTCTCACCCTATTTGTCAGCTATCTTTTCCTATGTTTTGAGTGTGCCTTTAGCATCATCAGTGCTGCCAAAAGCGAGTTTGTTTAAAGGGTTGGAACAAGGGTAGGTGAGTGATGTCAAGAAGCGGAAATTGGTCTGGGAAACAGTGTCTTTTGATAAAGGGAGGAGCGGTGTGTGTTTGGGATCACAGGAGCATGAAGGAAGTCCTGTTTTGCAGCAAGGTGTAGGCAAGATGTCCTTGTTTCCTCAACCACCGATGGCATCTAAGTCGGAGGCACGGAGGAGGTCTATTACATTGTTTCCAAAGAAAGTGGGGGGAGAGTTCAATGGGATGACACCAGGTATGCAGGCTGTTAATATCACTCCATTAGCACAGGGGCCTAGTCAAAGGTCATATGGGATCTTTTCTGTCCAAGACACAGTGCAGAGTTTGTTAGATTTGACTTGTTTCATCAATAATCAGGAGGTTATGATTGTAGCTCGGGAATCTAAAAAGGTGGATGGCCAAAGGTTGGAGATGTTGGAGAGAGAGGTTAAAGCATTGCGGATCAAGGTAGAAGAGGGGCTGAATGAAAGGAAAGTGTTGCAGGAGGAAATGGTGCGTGCGGAGACAAAAATGCAGGGTCGGTATCTGGAGTTGCTTGGGGCTGCAAAGGACTTTGGAATTTGGGTAGATGGTTTGAAAGCAGCGATGGAGAGTCAATTTCATGAGACAAAGGACAAGATGACTCAGCTTATTGCAGAGAATAATTTTATGGGGAATCGGTTAACACCGTTGGTGGAGTTGGAGAAGGCTACTTTGGGTGGCCAAGGAGTCACTGGGGTATGCTGATGTGGATTCACTGCGCTCAGAGGTTTTTGAGTATGTAAAGGGGCTTTGAATCAAACCTCTCAGTTGTTTCAGGAACATCTAGCATTGCCTCTTGATAAGTTTAAAGTTTGGTTTGAAGCTACGGGGGAGCAGGCTATTCGGATGGAGAATATGGAGCTGAAGACCAAAATTGTTGAGTTGGAATTGCAGATGGAGATAGTAAAGAAGGAAGGAATGCTGAAGAGGGTCAGTTTGTCTTTGGAAATTGTGGATGAGCAGGGAGAAGGTAACAAGGAGTCCGGAATGGTTGGTGTTGAGAAGGCCGCGGAGTTCAGTGGTGGTGATAAGGCGGCGGAATTGATTGCAGTGGAAGCGCAAGAGGAAAGCGGAAAGGCAAGTGCAGAAGTGAAAGTGGCGGATTCAGTGGATCAAGCAAGTGGCTGACCGGATCAAGGGACTGTGGGTCCGAGGTCAGCCGTCGTTGGCTCAAGCCACCGAGCTGTGCCAGGTGTTTGGGGTAGAACTTAGGCGGATTATTTTTCAAGTTATATGTATGGATTTTTAGTATTTTTGGAAGTTGGTTAGCTTTGGGATCTTGGAAGGTAGAGAGTCATGGGAAGTCTATATAGCTGGAGCCGTTTTGTTTAGTGGTACATGAATATGGTTCTTGGCAGATTTTATGTATGGCTATGGCGGATTTTGTAATGACAATACAGTTGACAGATTTTGTGCTTTATCTCTTCTAGTCATTTCATTTTGTATTCTATGTTTTTGAGAGTGGTGCAAGTGCAGCAGTGTTGTGTGAGACATGTGTGTAGAGTTGTAGTGAATTTCGGAGTAAGATGAAACTGTGTTGGTTTGTCAGAGTGAGTGTCATTGTGAAATGTCAGACCTAGGAATGGAGAAAAAACTATTCTGCTCAGGCAACAATAAACAATAGCAAAGTTTCAACTTTTTCTAGGCATTTGTTCTATTTTTTCATTTCATCTACATTAGTAAGTGCATAGAGCAATGTCAAGAGTTTTCTTGACCCCCATAAAACTTCCCTCATTATCTTCTAATGCTCAAATTGTCTCTCCTCTTGCCTAGAAGTCTACAAAAATTGATATTTGCAGTTGGTTTACATTATTCCTGAGAGTAATTTGGCGCATAATTGAGAGTGTGGTTGAGCCTATGCAAACATTCTATTTTGAGCAAGAGATAGAGTCTTGTGAATGATCTACACCTTCCAAATATAGGGGAGGTTCAACTTTAGTTTTCCAAACCATAAACCTCATTAGAACACCTCACCACCATGGCCCAATAATGTGATATTTTTGACATCAGCATGCTTATGAAGAGCATCCTCAATGCCACACAAGCCGCAACATCTAAAGAATTTTTCTTGGGCTACCGCATTTACTTGGAAATTAACTAATTGTGCTTAATATTCTACTACCTTGGTGAAAATAACAAATTCTCGGACAACCTCAACTATATCTTTTGTCATGCAATCCCCTTACAAGTCTTTTGCCACCAAACTTGCTCCTACACCCATGGCTATGCTGCAACTCTCTACAATTTAAACCACTATATAGCTTGTCTTCATTAGAAGCAAGGTCACCATTGTAGGTGTTTTTCTTTGAAACATCTTGATTACTACTGATCTAAAATTTGAATATGTTACCATCCTACTTTGTCCTATTAGCTTGGAGGACATTGTGTCCTAAATTGGCGTGTGGCACTTTAATGTCATTTTGCTAGGAAAGTTATAGCAAGGCAACTATGCATCATCTAGTAAACAAGGTGGTGATGTGAGACAGAAGTGTTTATGATGCAGCATATGCTCAAATCTATAACAAGATATGTGTTAGGATCTAAAGATATATGGTATGCGGACTCCGGCGCCTTTAACCACATGACCAGTCATGGTGAGTGGCTTAAAGACATGCAAAAAATGGAAAAACCATGTTATGTAGAAACAGGTGATGATACTACACATCCTATCGTGCATGTTGGTTAATTATTATTGTCTATGTAGGATGGAAAAATGAAGTAGTTGTTGGTAGATATACTTCATGTTCCAAATATTACAAAGAGCCTAGTTTCTATTGAACAGATGGTTGAGCAGGGTGGTCTGCAAGTGAAGTTTAATCCTCAAAGATGTTTTGTGGAAGACTTCAAAAATTAATGTTGCTTGGTTACAAAGGGTAATAGAAATGGCAAGATGTTTACTTTGGATGTGAACATATCTGAGGTAAAGGAAGCCATGTTTGCATATGGAACAGGTGTCATTGCAGATATTGGCATATGGCACCAGCGCATTGGTCATATGAATATACAACGATTAAAGTCTATGTAGGCCTAAAATATTTTTGCAGGTTTGCCAAAGTTTAAGGTTGATGGTATGCATAAAGTATGTGAAGCATGCCAGCTTAGTAAGCAGGCCAAACATGCTTTCCCACATGAAAAGCATATTAGTGCCGCAGGACCATTAAATGTTATACATTTAGATGTATGGGGACAAACCAAGACTGTAACAATTGCAGGTTGAAGATGTTATGTTACATTCATTGATGACCACACTAGGAAAGTGTGGGTTTACTTCATGAAGGAGAAAAGTGAGATGTTTGCTCACTTTCAGAGATTTAAAGCCTTGGTCAAGAAGGAAAAAGGCATGCAAATAAAATGCCTGAGATAAGATGGTAGGGAAGAATATTTCTCCGATAAGTTCAGTGATTTCCTGAGAAAACAAAGAATTAAGCGACAGTTTACATGCAGGTACACTCCACAACAAAGAATTAAGCGAGAGTTTACATGCAGGTACACTCCACAACAAAATGGTGTTACAGAAATAAAAAATAGGCACATTGCAAAAGTGGCACATGCCTTGATGGCTAAAAATAATATGCCACATTATTTTTGGACGCAGAAGCAATAGCAACTACTGTGTACATAATTACGAACAGGACATCCACTACAGTTGTTTGTGGTATGATGCCTGAATAGAAGTTTACAGGCATAAGATCGGATGTGTCTCACTTAAAAGTAAGAACAAAGTTGGATCTAAAGGCAGCGAAATGCATCTTTATTGGTTATGCTATGGAATAGAAAGGTTATAGATGTTATAACCTTACCACTCAGAGTAAGCAGAGATGTTGTCTTACAAGATAAGTATCTGGTATGCACTAGTGTGGTGAAGGAAATATAAGGTGCCAATGAAAGAAGTGTTAATGATTTGCCACATGTAGAGCAGTAATCATAGGTGCTTAGTGGATGTGGAGAGTCCTCTAGTAGTGGATCCAATGTTAGTCCATGGCCAGGCAGGTTAAGGACAGATGTAGGTACACATGTATCACGGGAAGGGAAGGAAAAGGTAGATCAACCTTTTGTGCCTCATGCCAACAGGTCACTCATATGTGGATGGTGATTCTAGCAGTTCTAAGTAGAGCCTTGACGATGAGCATAACATTCTGTCTATGGTTACTCCTAGTGTAAGAAGAATCAGTGCTGTTTTAAGGACACCTGACAGTGATTCGGGTGTACGCATGTCTACGAGGGTTAGGTATCCTACTAGGAGAGGTTAAGATATGATGGATATATAGCCCATCATTAAAGCAATATAGGAGTTGGAGCCAACTTGTTTTGATCAGGCACTTGGAAATAAGAAATGGGAAGATGTCATAAATGAGGAGATGGCAACATTGAATGCAAATACAACATGGGAGTTAGTGACTTTGCCTAAGGAAAAGAAGGCAATCGGATATAAGTGGGTGTATAAAGTCAAGCATAACGCTAATGGTTAAGTGAGTAGGTATAAGGTGATATTGGTTGCCAAGGGCTATGTTTACACTTATGGCATTGACTATGAGGAGACATTCAGTCCGGTTGCAAGAATGGCAACCATGAGAGCTATCATTGCTATGGCTATAGTAGCAAAGGGTTCGTCTTTACATCAAATGGATGTAAAGAATGCCTTCTTCCATAGTGATTTTCAAGAATAAGTATACATGATGCAACCACTAGGTTATGAGAGTGATGTACAACCAGATTTTGTGTGCAAGTTATGCAAGCCTTGTATGGCTTGAAGTAAGCGCTTAGAGAGCTTGCTTGGAGTACAGTGTGTGGAGTTGAGCTTGAGGGGAAGTGTTAAGATATAGAGCTCAACTAATGCTACCAGAGACATTGATGACCCGGGTGGGTGATAGCTTCTGTACTTATGCCACTAGCGTGGTTGGTGAGATTATGGTTGATATGTCACCAGTGTGGATGATAGGCTATGTGACAGCCACTTTGGAGTACTAGAGTTATGGCATAGTTATAGCACTAGCTCATATAGTCGGGTTTACACTATAGACCGACCATTGTATGTTGTTGTAGGAGAGTACTTTCCCTTTATGTATGTACTCTTATCTTTTAGTTATATGGTTGTAGAGAAGAGAAGAGAAGATAGAAGAAAATTCAACCATCCATCTCTCTCTTGTGTCTTGCACTCTCGTGTGTGTGTGTGTTTTTTTTGCAAGGAACTCAAGCTCTCCCTCTCCCCTGCATTCTCTTTACTTGAGCCATTGATTCCCATGAGAGGAATCAATGTCCTTAAAAAGAAAGAGAAAACTTGTGAAAGAAATAGCTCCTTACATGATTATATAACCAAATGGGTCAAGGCTAAGACCGTAATCAAGGCTTAGACCGGGGTGGGACTACTAAATTCTTCTATGAGAATGTTATCACAAGGTTTGGATATCCCCTTGAACTCATAAGTGACCAATGAACTCATTTCTCAAATGATGTGGTGGAGTTTCTTTTGGAAGAATTTATGGTTGTCCCACCGTAAGTCTTCTCCATTCTATATGCGTGGTACAAATGGATAAGCAAAGAGCACAAACAAAGTCTCATGTGCGGTACTCACGAAAACAATTGAAGCATCCAAAACACGTAGGGAACAAAAACTCTCATCAACTTTATGAGCATATCAAACCACCTACAAGACACATCAATAGGGACTACACCTTATAATTTGGACTTTGAATTGGATGCAATCCTTCCCGTGGAATTCATGATCCCAACCTTGAGAGTATCCCAAACAAATGAAATGGAGTGGCCACGATTTATTTGAACGACTCATAGAACTTGAAAAAATAGATGAGGCTAGGTGGCATGTATGTTAAAAAGAAGAGGAGGAAAAGATGGTTCGATTCGAACATCAAAACTAAGAGGTCCAAAATAGGGGACTTAGTTCTATTCTACAACCTCAAGAAAAATAAAAGAAATTTTAAACTAAGATGAATGGGTCATTTCGAGATTTATGAAAGGACTACATGAGGAACAATCCATTTAGAAAAATTAGATGAAGTCCAAATGGAAGGATTCCTCAATGAGAGTAAACTTAGAAAGTTGTACGGACCTCTCTCCTATGAGTAACTTGAAGCCATCCACATGGCTGAGGAACAAGAAAGAAGGAAATCAAAAGGAACAAAGAAGCTTGATGAGAAGCCAAGGCTCGTAGGGAGAAAGCTAAACAACAGAGGGGCATTTTGTCAATCCACATGGCTATAATAGACAATGATGACAATGAAGAAGAAGTAAAGCATGTAAGGCTTTATTTGGACTTTTCAATAATTGCAAAAAGTATAGCCAAACTTGCTCTGTTAGGAAGAAACCTAATTTCCTATGAGACTTGGATCTCGTTAGGCAAACCAATCCTTGAGTCTACTAAGGCATTAGTATAAATTGTTTCATGATTATACAATGACTATGAAGGTATTGTAAAGCTTAATGTCTATATAAACTCTTATCCCATGGAAGGTAGTTTCGTTGTCACATGACTGTAGGAACTATGCTAGAAGAATCATCCTTTGGAAGAGGGTGGATTGACAAACATTTCTAAAGCATTGACGAGAGGATAAAGACCGCAACGATCAAAATTGAGCAACAACCCATGAACATTCTTCTCACAAAAGGAGGACCAGGACAAGTCTCCTTGGAGATCCAGAAAAATTACTCACCTTATTACAAACAGGTCCGATAGAGTCAATAAGTTCAAATGTCTACAAACTCCAAGCTTCATTGAAACAAGCACAACCCTTCCTAACTCTATCTAAAGCAAGTTCCTACAAGTCAAATGCCGAACCTAAGGAGGTAAATCTTAGACCAAAACCAAGGAGAAACTATAAGAAATAGAGAAACAATGAAGAACACTCCAATCCCTACTACCACTTTACCACCAATACTCCAAGGTAAATTATGACAAGTATGGGTATTAAAGGTCTCACTCTTTCCATCTAGTATACCTTATACTTCTTCTAATACACTAAGGTAAATTTTGACAAGTATGGGTCTCACTCTTTCTATCTACTATACTTTATACTTCTTCTAAAACCCAGGTCAAGAGACCGAAATAGGTGTGGATCCCAAAAGCTAGTATACCAAGCTTGGAATGAACTGCATGGCGACAAGCTTTTATGAATCCCAAAGAGATGGAGAAACACCAAACCGAAGAATGATCCAGCCACACAAGAATGGATAACTACAAAAGGCTTCCTAAAAGACCAAGGATACTACCAAGGACAAAGCTTAATTTGGGTGCAAAAGATAAAGCCAACGCAAGGTTGCCACCAAACAATAGGGCACAAGAACTAGAGTACATAAAAAATCATCATCGTGCTAAAAGACAATACACCACCTAGTCGAGCTAAAGCAGGTATAGGTACCTAAATGGACCAACAAAGGCAAGGACAAGATAAAGAAGTTATGGGAGAAAAGGAACAACTCCAAAGACAAATTTAAGACCTCCCTTTGACCTTCGGCTTGAACAAGAGTCCTTAGGTTCTAGTAAAAGTGTCAATTGACAAGCAAATCTCACCTTAAAGTTGCCCCAAGACCCTTAAATCTTCAATTCTTGCATGGGTGGAAACCTTGTTTGTGAAAAGAATGTTGTCGTCTACATGTTGAATCACAAGATAGGAGAAGTTATTGCTTACCCAATAGTAACACAATGCCAAAACCAAAAGACTAATGGATAGCCTATTAAAAAAACATGCCAAGGACATAAGAGTCAAGAGTTGGGAGAAGGCCAAAAAGTGCTTGTGGAAATCCTAAGCACCGCACGATATGTCATTCATATTACCTTTATAGTCAAGTCACTTGTGTTGAAGAGGTAAGCATAATTGTCAAGGCAAGTATGCAGGATGCAGTAGGAATAAATGTCAAGTCCAAGTCAGAGTTGAAGGAGTGAAGAAGTAAGTCCCACTCATACCCTTAAGAGGCAAGCATAACTGTCAAGTATGTGGGATGCGATAGGCATAAAGGTCAAGTCCAACTTAGAGTTGAAGGAGTGAAGAAGTAAGTCCTACTCATGCACAGATCACAGACAACACTTAAGTGAAACTGCCACTCCAAGGGCCACTCAGGTACATCCTTAGATGGGGGGCACTAGCAAGAGGATGGAAGAGAAACCTTTCGCTGCTTGGCGTAGTGTACAGCCCATCACTTAAGAATTCCTTGGATAAAATTATTTCTTCCACTTGGCAGAGTTTTTAAGGTAAAAACCTTATCGTTGTCGTGAACAACCCATGGATCCTCATTGTGAGCGTTCTTGCACCACATGTTTTATGTATCTAAATGTATCCCTAGGTGTGCCTATATTACATAGTCACATGCACTAGGCACCTTGAAATTGATGAGACCCTTGCATTAACTCCCAACCAGGGCTAAAGAAACCCTAAAAAGGAAAATCAGTCCTATCTTGTTTTCAATTATCGATCTAAATCCATACATGCGATCCTAGATTTTGGATCACCACCAAACTTCTGATTGCCTATCCCAATCTTTGGTTTGAATTTTAAATCTCGGGTTTTAGATCATCTCATTCGCCACCATCTAGTTCGATCTTCATCGATTCCAATCTTTACCACCGATTTTCACTCATTGTCTTAAGTTCAGATCACCGATCTTATACTTCAGATTGCTCACTTTGAGAGTGCCAAGACGTTTAGGTCACCTCATTTTCAGATCATCCAACTATCAGATCATTCAAGTACCAGATCATTCAAAAGTTCGGATTGCCAACCCAATCCAATTGCCACATGGATGATCCGACTGAGATGACTATATACAGAGAGCCCACGATAGGCTTCAAATTTATTGTGAAAACTGGAGGAGATCTGCCTCGTATGAAATGGACGAGGAGTCTCGCTCGTCCATCTCTCTACTTATTTGACATGGCAACAACCAGTAACGTTCAGAAAAGTTCATCAGTTCACCATCTTCATACTGCCATGAACACACCTCGATGAGCCAAGTCTGGGATGGGTATAAATTGCCTAAAAAGCGTAGTCGAAGTACGTAACCATCTCCACCTCTCACAATAACTGGTGAAGAAAGCTAGGTACAGGAATCTTGTGAAGCTAAGGTGCGTGCTGCTTATGGCGTGCCCATGTGCTGTGGACACACATGTGGGGTCCAATTTGGGTATGGCATGTGTTTTTTAATTCCTAGCCTAGTAGAGCATCTGGCATTATGTGGTCGCATGCGCATGTTTACATTTTATGTGATTTTAAATTTTAAAAACCCTTTGTTGGCAGCGCCTCTGGCTTTCTGTGGTCACCTGTGCAGGTTCAAATCCATGCTCATGTGCTTTTATATTTCAAAAACCCTAGCTCGCCAGAGTATCTGTTATCCTGTGGTCACATGTGCAGGGTCAGTTCCACGTATGGCACGCACATGTGATTTTATATTTCAAGTGCCATAGCTTGGCATGAAATGTACAGGGTACCATGCAGGTATGGCATGTGCATGTGGTTTTACATCTCAAAACCCATAGCTTGGCAGAGCAGTTGCCACTATGTCATGACATGTGCAGAGTATGAAGTAAAACACCATGCATCCAAAGCACATCCATGTGGCCAGCATTGGGAGATGTTTAGCTTGGAGGAGTCACTCGCTGTTTTGGATCGGAAGGCTGAATTGCCTTCAGTAGAAAACTTTATCTGCATCTTGCAGAGGTGCAAGAAAGCAAAGGATTCAGCTTATGCAAATCGTGTTCATGCACACATTCGCAGTAGTGGGCTGGAAACTCACAAAGTTCTTGGTAACCACATTGTCCAGATGCTTGTGGAATCTGGAAGTGTGCTTGATGCTCAGCAGGTTTTCGACAGGTTGGTTCATCGAAATGTGCTTTCATGGACATCTCTCATATCAGGGTATATCAATTGTGGCCAAGTTTATCATGCTTTTGATCTGTACCATGAGATGCAAGAGGACAATGTACATCCTAGCAGTTATACACTTGTGGCCCTTCTGAGAGCTTGCGCGAAGTTGAAAGATGTGAAAAAAGGGGAAGAATTTCATGTTGAAGCTGTGCAAAAGGGGTTTGAAAGAGATCCTTTTGTTGCCAGCACCCTGGTTGACATGTATGCCAAATGTGGTTTACTTCCACAGGCACAGGAAGCTTTTGACAAGTTGTCAGTACGAGATGTCGTATTGTGGAATTCCCTTATTGCAGGGTACTCGGAACATGGGCCTGGTCAGGAAGCACTGAAATGTTATGAACAGATGCAATTGGAGAATGTATGTTCAACTGCTGTCACGTTTCTTGGCTTGTTTAAAGCTTGCAGCAAACTAGGAGCTTTAGAAAAGGGCTGGGAACTTCATACCGAGGTGGCTCAAAGGGCCCTTGAAAATGTTTCTTTTGTTGGTAGCACTTTGGTTGACATGTATGCCAAATGTGGGTCACTTTTAGACGCAGAAAATGTCTTCGATGGGCTGCCTTCTCGTAGTGTTGTGCCATGGAATGCACTCATAGCAGGGTATGCAGACCATGGACATGGTGAGGAAGTGTTGAAATGCTTTGAACAGATGCAGTCAGAAGGTGTCTCTCAAGATGCTGTCACGTTTGTTTATGGCTTGAAAGCTTGTGGGAGCATAGAAACCATAGGCAAGGGCCAAAAAATGCACTCAGAATTAACACAGAAAGGATTCGAAAGAGATCCTTATTTGGAGAGTACTTTGTTGGATATGTATGCCAAATGTGGTTCACTTGCGGAGGCACAGGAAGTTTTCAACAAGCTGCTAGCTCGAGATGTTGTGTCATGGACTGCCTTGATTGCAGGATATGCTCAACATGGACCTGACCATAAAGCGCTGGAAAGTTTTGATCAAATGCATTTGGAGAGTGTCTCTCCAAATGCTGTTACGTTCGCTTGCATCTTGAAAGCTTGCAGTAGCTTTGAGGCCTTAGGCAAGGGTCAAAAAATACATGTGGAGATTGCGGAAGAGGGTCATGAGGCAGATTTCTTGGTTAACAGTGCTTTGGTTGACATGTATGCTAAACATGGCTTGCTTTCAGAGGCACAAGATGTTTTTGACACCATGTCAAAGCGAGATCTTGTTTTGTGGAATGCACTAATTGCAGGATATGTGGAACATGGGCCTGATCAAGAAGGACTGAATCGTTTTGAGCAGATTCAACTGGATGGTCTCTCTCCTGATGCTATCACATATGCATGTGCAGTGAAAGCTTGCGGCAACTTGAAAGCTATAGACAAGGGCCGAGAGCTGAACATGAAGATCTTACTGACAGGATATGAAAATGATGTATTTATTGGTAGTATGCTGGTTGACATGTATGCCAAGTGCAACTCTTTTATAGAAGCATGGGAAATTTTTGACAAGTTGTCCAGCCGAGATGTCGCTGTGTGGAGTGCACTCATTGCCACACTCATGGAACATGGATCTAGTCAAGAAGCACTTAGCTGTTTTGAACAGATGCAACTGGATAAAGTTGCTGCAGACTATGGCACATATGCTGTCATCTTGAAAGCTTGCAGTAGCATAGGAGCCTTAGACAAAGGCCTAAAAATACACTGTGAGGTTCTTCAAAAGGGATATGAAAGAGATCTTTTTGTTGGCAGCAGTTTGGTCGACGCGTATGCAAAATTTGGTTTTCTTCCAGAAGCATGGGCCATCTTTAGGAAGCTTCCAGTTCGAGATGATGTTATGTGGAATGTGCTACTTGCAGGCTATGCTGACAATGGATTTAGTCAGGAAGCACTTGTGTGTTTTCAAATGATGCAGTTGGAGAATCATTCTCCGAGTGCTATTACACTAGTTTGCATCCTGAAAGCATGTGGTAGCATAGGAGCCGTAGACAAGCTCCAAGAAATACACATGGAAATCACACAAAAGGGCTTGGAGAGAGATCTTCTTGTTGGCAACACTTTGGTGGACGCGTATGGCAAGTGTGGCTGCCTTCGAGAGGCACAGGAAGTTTTTGATACCCTGTCAGTCAGAGATGTTGCATCATGGAATGCGGTGATAAAAGGATTAGGCATGAACCATGAGGGCAACATGGCTGTGCAATATTTTAAGGATATGCAAGAAACAGGTGTAAAACCTGATGCTACTACATTCACATGCCTTCTAACTGCATGCAGCCGAGTTAGCCTGGTGTTTAAAGGCCAGGACTTTTTCAAAGTGATGAGAGAAGAGTTTGGCATCGTACCAACAGTAGATCATTTCATTTGCATGGTTGATCTTCTCGCTCGATCAGGATGTCTGTATGAAGCTGAGAAACTTATTGAAACGCTGCCGTTCTCTCCATCCAAGAATACATGGACAACTTTACTGAGTGCATCCAAAACCTATGAGGAAGCCGAACTAGGGTTAAGGTGCTTTCAGCAGCTTGTCCATTGAAATGTAGGATTTGCGGCTCCATATGTGCTTATGGCAAACCTTTGTTCAAATGTTGGAAGGTGTGAAGGGGTGTATAAAATAGAGGAGCTCCATAAACATGAGCTGCCATTCAAAAGGACCTGGAAGTGTGTTGATAGAGGTGAGTGCCGCCTGAGTTGCCAACGTCCAATGTATGGGGGTGATGACCACCATGCCTACTTGTATGGGACTCGGCATATGCCGGCATTAGTGTGCACATGGATGTATGCATAGAAAACATTAAATTCAGATGCAGGCTGTATTGCATTTTCTATGACTGCCTTTTTTGGGACATATGCTTAGGCCTTGATTCAGAGACGGCTTGTAGCAGCAGAGTTGCGTGCTTCTACATTCTCGGGCTCATGGCAGAATACTTAAAGAGGGTTGGCTGGTAAGCTAAATACAAATAGGTGTATGTAAAAAAAAAATGGATGTTTACTTGATGCTATACAACTTGCCAGCAGCTGCAAAATTGTTCACATCAATCCTCTCGGCCACCCTTGGCCAGATGCCTCAGAATGCCTGGCTGCAAGGCCCTGATAATGAGGAGAAGTCAATGATCATTTGAAGGCGATCCCATGCACGATGATAGGATAGTAGATTGGCGTGAATGGTAAGAGGTAGACGGTGTTCTTCCATGTTGGATAAATTGGATATCATATGGTTGAACCATAGTCCAATCTCATGCATTTATTTTTAGGACACTTTTGGACAAGAATCTATATCTAGCTTGGTGTATCTCCTAAAAGGAGCATTGTACATGTTTTAATAATAGAAATGTTGCCAATGAGGTGATAGCTCAAGTGGTGAAGGTGTTTGTCTAGGACCAAGAGGTCCTTGGCTCAAAACCCCCCTTGGTGCTTCCTTGGCAGCATCGCCTATGGGTGGATAAATAAGCGCCTACGGGCAGCTGTCTATGGACGGTGAAATTTGGTAACTATGGGAGGATCTTGGGCCAAAGGCCAATTGAAAAAAATAATAATATAATTTTATTTTCTTCTCATGTATTGTGCAGTAGCTTAGATTATTTGTTGCTTCTTTTTTGACAACATTTGTATCATAGCATGGTTGTAGCTTGATTGAAGCTTTTAGATAATCTGATCTTAACGTTGAAGCTGCAGCACCTTGCTGCCTGGCACACTAGGGTTTGTTGTGTCACGGGCTCATTCTATGGCAGTATGCCTCCAAGAGTTGCTACTTGACTAGGGAGATGTGCGGCTACACTGCCCCACTCCACTACGCACTCATACAACTCCAACAAGACCCCCAGGCTAACAGACCTTGTGATTAAGTATAAAAAAAAGGGAAACACACAAAGACTTAGGCATGTAGCTCATTGTCCAACCATAGAGCCATTCAGGCTCACCCTTGAGCACATGGAAATAGTAGCATCAAAGACATGGCTCCATGTGCAAAGTCCTTGACGTCCCATACCACTAGTGTACACCCATTGGATGTTTGCATGGAGTAGTCTTAAGGCCTGGAGTCCAGATCGAGGAGCTATGTCAAACTTACTCATAGAGTCACTTATATAGGCTTCCTATAAACCGGGAGCCAAATATCGTAGCTCATTGTCCAACCATAGAGCCATTCAGGCTCACCCTTAAGCACCTTGAAATAGTAGCATCAAAGACATGGCTCCACGTGCAAAGTCCTTGATGTTCCATACCACTAGTATACACCCATCGTATGTTTGTATGGAGTAGTCTTAAGGCCTTGAGTCCAGGTTGAGGAGCTCTCTCAAACTTACTCATAGAGTCACTCCTTGGGCGCGCCAATCTCTAGATTTTCATGCCAATCCATTCGATCATGCACAATGTACAAGATCCCTCATATGAGAGGTGACTCTAAGCAGAAAGAAGACCAGTGCTGAAGCAGGGAAGACGTTGGAGCTGAAAAACGGTCGATCATGAAGGCTCGCATCGATGCGAGGAAAAGCACTCCGAGGTGATAGTGGCAACGGAAGAAGGTAACGTCGATGACACTGATGGTGGTGCAGTCTCTGATGACACGGGTGCTGTGTATCTGAAGTAGAGAGGGCTGTCGTCCCGAGTGGTGCAAGCTTTGGTGACACGGGTGTTGCGTACCTGAAGCAGAGAGGGCTACCGTCCTGATGTAGTAGAGAGGGTGGTTGTCCTAAAGTAGCAGAGAGGGATGATGTCCCGATGTGTAGCAGAGAGGGCTGTCGTCCCAATGTAGCAGAGAGGGCTGCTGTACTGAAGGATTAGAGAGGGCTATCATCTCGAGTGTAGCAGAGAGGGTTGCTGTCCCAATTGCTATGGCAAAACACACAAGATATGCTGAAGGTAAGCACATATGTGAGCCCTGATGTATGCGCTGAGGTAGGGCTGAGATAAACTCTAATATAAGCCCTAACTAACGTAAGCCTGGTGTAAGCACAGATGTGGGCTGATGTATAGCGCTGATATATGCTGAAGCAAAGCGCAGATGACTGCTGAAGCAAAGCGCGGATGTCTGTTGAACCAAAACGTAGATGTAAGCTGATGTATAAACGCTCATGTATGCTCTGATGTAGGCGCTGACAAATGTAGAAGTAAAACTGCAAAAGCAAGCCTGATGTAAGCGCAAAAAATAGCCTCATGTAAGGTTGATGTGAGCCTTACAGAAGGCGGCCTGGACTAGCAGAGGAAAATGATGATGTGAACCCTTGTTGTAGGCGGCCAGATGGTACCTGATATAGCGATGAAGTGGTACATGGATGATGAGGTATAGGCAATGCTAAATATAGTGAAGGGGGGGTGCTGGTCGATCACCATAAAGGTGTAGGCCAGCAGCCAAGACAAAAAATCCCAAAAATAAAATATAAAATATCTAGAAAGTCCCTTTTTAGGGCTAGAAAAAGTGATGTTTCTTCACACCCCCTCTTAGGCCAAAAAAGGGGAACCATGAGAAGATGAAGGATGCCAGGGTCCCACACAAACACAATGGCAGAAGGAATGTATCCCCCTCTTGAAACAAAATCTGATAAAGTCAGAGAGGGCGATCGTGATGGCAAAGGTGGTGAGGATGAGTCGGGTTGATCATCTCCCAAAGTATGATATTGAACAAGATTCTCCACGGAGTAAGAAATCCCATTCCCTATGTGGTCCAAATCAGAGTTTGGAGAAGCATCTTCTAGTGAGAAGAATCGGTCCTCCAAGAGTGCGGGTAGACAATCCATGCTGTGTGCTCTCTCGAGATCTTCAATCCCTTTGCTCACGATTGCTCTGATACCATGTGAGGGCAAAAGGACGGAAGGACCAGATATACGAGAGATCAGAGCAAAACCACACAACATGAAATATGTGAGTGAATATATATAAAAGGGTGAGTGCAGATATGTACAAGATCCCTCGTATGAGAGGCGACTCTGAGCAGAAAGAAGACTAGTGCTGAAGTAGAGAAGACTTCGGAGCTGAAGCACGGTCAATGATGAAGGCTCGCATTGATGTCAGGAAAAGCACTCCGAGGTGATAGTGGCAGAGCGAAAAAAGGTAATGTCGATGACGATGATGGTGGTGCAGTCTCTGATGACACGGGTGCTGTGTACCTGAAGCGGAGAGGGCTGCTATCCCGGTTGGTGCAAGCTCAAAGCACCAGCATCATCAAGAAGCCGGCATCAACGAACAAAAACGCACCCGTCCGTCATTTCTGCAGCATTCCGTCAGCCGCCGTCTGTTACTGTGGTCGTCCGTCCACATTGTTGTTGACGTTCGTCACTGCTGCTATCACCATCGACGTCCGTCTCGGTTACGCTTGTTGTCTATCCTCTACAGCCTTGCTACAACCCTTGCTTACTATAACACAAGCTACTCGCATAGCAAATAGCAGTACATCATCAAATGAACGCAGCGCATAGCAAACAGCAGGACATCATCAATAAAAATGCAGTCGCACATTTTTCAACAAAGAAAAGAAAAAAAAATGCAATCTCAAAGGTTTTTAAACCTGTGGTTTTTTCAAAGGTTTTTTTAAAGGAAAAAAACCAATCTCTTCTAAGTTTTTGAAACCTTTCTAAGTTTTCCCTTTTAAAACCTTTCTACAAGGTTTTCTTTAAACCTTTCAGTCTAAGGTTTCCAACTGGTTTTCAACCTAGCACACACAAGTTTTTTCTCATTTCTTTTAACCTCGAGGCAAGCGGAGGAAGAAATTATTATTTTTGCCATTCTCGCTTGGGAATTGCAAGGTATGCACAATTTCTAAAACCAAGTAATTCAACGCATCAAGCATCCTAATTTTTTTTAATGAACTCATATGCATGAAAGTCATCTACTATATTGTAATGGAGTTAGACACTGCCCTTGTGTTGATAAACAAGTGGTAAGACCTCTCTTAAATCAATGTTCACATTAGTGTATGTATTTATGCATCATGATGAAGTGGAAGGTGGAAACAAGAAGCATATTGAGAAGCACATGCATAAGCTATTGAAACATGGGTGGTAGCCTTGTGTTAGTCTATGTGGCAATTGGACTAAGAAAGCTAGCATGATTGGAAGGAGATATGTACGCATGAAGCGTGTCTACCAAGAAAAAGGATTGGAGAAGCACAAAGATGCAACCAATGAAGCCAATGTAATGAAGAATGATACATCCAAATCCCACTTGAAGATTGTCTTTTGCAAGAAGATGGTTTCATCAAAGCGAAGGAGCAACAAGGGTGGTGCACGAAACCACTATGGAAGAGATGGTATTAAAGATGTTACTAAGGTTGAGGGGAATTATGTAGATTCCTCAAATGATTCAAATAAGCAACTCTTCTAGTTGAAGAGTGAAGCAGAATTGGGAGCGAAACACATTTCTCTATAACTCATCACTTTTGTAAAAGCCTAATTTATAAAGGCTACCTACCTTGTCATCTATCCTATGGTTGAGAGGGGGGTCATTTTGTTCTTGTATGTCCAATGCTCACCTTGCTCCATGTTTGGCATCATCCCATGGTGGCATTGAGAGGGGGTGTTAAAATATATGATGTACAAGTGAAAGGGTGAGAGAAAGAGGTCATGTAGGTGTGAACACACCCCAAATAAAGTGGGCATGTGGGTGGAAAAGAGATCTAGGGTTGGCCCAACCCTACCCCTTGGTGAACCCTATATAAAGGGCAGGAGGCCTCACTTTTTGTAACACAACACTTGAAGGTGAAGGTTAAGCCAACTTGTGTGAACACACCCCAAATAAAGTGGGCATGTGGGTGGAAAAGAGATCTAGGGTTGGCCCAACCCTACCCCTTGGTGAACCCTATATAAAGGGAAGGAGGCCTCACTTTTTGTAACACAACACAACACAAGTAACACAACACTTGAAGGTGAAGGTTAAGCCAACTTTGGAGTGGCTGAAATAGAAGGTAATATAGAAGCTTTCTATACATCTTGTGTTCTTGCTCTCTTTCATATATGTTGCTCTATCTTGCCATCAACTACTACTGCTTCCGTTGTGCATACTCTCCATTATTTTGACAATGTGTAGCAAAGCGGACTGCCGTCCCGATGTAGCGGAGAGGGATGTTGTCCCGAAGTAGCAGAGAGGGATGCCATCCTGAGTGTACCAGAGAGGGATGATGTCCCAAGGGATGTGGAAAAATGCATAAGATATACTGAAGGTAAGCACAGATGTGATCCCTGATGTATGCACTGATGTAAGGCTGAGATAAACGTTCATATAAGCCCTGACATAAGCTTGATGTAAGCGCATATGTGGGCTGATATATAGCATTGATGTATGCTGCAGCAAAACGCAGATGACTGCTGAAGAAGCAAAGCACTAATGTCTGCTGAACCAAAATGCAGATGTAAGCTGATGTAAAAACGTTCATGTATGCTCTGATGTAGGCACTAACAAATGCAGAAGTAAAATGCAGATATGGTGCAGAAGTAAGCCTGATGTAAGTGCCAAAATCAGATTGATGTAAGGCTGATGTGAGCCCTGCAAAAGGCGGCCTGGACTAGCAGAGGAAAACACTGATGTGAGCCTACTGTAGGCGGCCAGATGGTACCTGATATAGCGATGAAGTGGTGCATGGATGATGAGGTATAGGCAATGCTATATATAGTGAAGGGGGGGTGCTGATCGGTCATCATAAAGGTGTAGGCCAACAGCCAAGACAAAAAACCCCCAAAAATAAAATATAAAATATCCAAAAGTCCCTTTTTAGGACTGGAAAAAGTGTTGTTTCTTCAGAGTAACATACTTCCCCCCTTAAGAACCATTGATGTCCTCAACAATAATTCTTCTTTCTTCTATAAGTAAGATTAAAAGTAAGAAGTGAGTTATCTTCTTTGATTGTGCGTACATGCTAAATAATATATCTTGAACAAATGCCTATCCTATTGTATCCAGCTTATTCAAAACTTTAATTGCTAGCAAGAAAGGTTCTCTTTACTTTCAGGATTTTTGGGGATTTATTAAAAAGACTAAAGGAAGTGAACAAAGCGTGAGTGAGTTAACAACTATGAATAGTTCCTTAGGAGATAGAATACATGGGAAAAAAACAAGACAGGCATGTGCAATCCGCTTAGACCCCTGACTCTTTAATCATAATCTAAGATCAATTTGATAACTTAGGGGAAAGGAATGTTGATTTCCTCATGCATGCAAGTTAAGAAGGAAAATAAGGATGCAAGGAATCCCCCATTGAATTTCACTTGGAGACTCTTGTCCCCAGCTGAATAGATGGTATGCTGACATCATCTAGTACGTTGATCCGGAACCAACTCAGGTTCCAAAGGAATATACCTAGTCATATTCTCGGGTTTAGGAATTTCCTCTACTGGCACAATCTCATCACCTTCACCTAGACGTTCTTTCAAACGACTGATGTGAAATACATGATGAATCTTGATTCCAGGAGGTGGTGCTAACCCCGGTAAGCCACATTAAGAAAGGACCACAACATTGAGAAGATAACTTGTAATGCTTGCCAGTCCTCATCGTCTTAGAGTCCTTTGGGACTTTTAAGATACGCCCATAAACTCTCGGGGTCCATCGGCTAGCATAATACTGAGCATGATCATGAGCACTCTTTATGATCATGAGCACTCTTTATGCCTTCCCTTGTTACTCTCAGCATATCATGCATATCCTTACAAGAAATCAACTACTGACTACATCTTGACCCCCAATAGTCCTACATCAATGGGGTGACTTCAATTGATAACTGTACATAAGCAAAAACTAGTTGATGCATGCTTACTACTATTATAAGAAAACTAATGTGTGGAAGATACCTTTTCCACTTAGATTGTCTCTTGGAGACATATGTCCTTAGCATATCTTCCATAGTCTGGTTCGTTCTCTTTGTCTGACCATTCGACTTGGGATGATCCGAAGATGACATGCTCAAGTGTGTTTCCAATTTGAAAAACATTGATTACTTGAACTACGCAGTGAATTTGGGATATCGATCATTGACAATCTTCTCAAGCAATCCATAGAGCTTATATAATTGCTCCACAAAGAGCTCTGCCAACTCATGCTCTTTACCTTGACGACTCAGTAGGGATAAATCTAGTTCGAGGTAACCCAACTACAAAATCCATCAAGATGCTTTGCCACTTGTTCTTAGGAATTTGCAAAGGATACGCTAACCTCCAACTCTAATCCTTTCACCTTTATTAAGCTAGCATTGGGTACATTGTGCACATAATCCTCAACAAAGGATTTCATACAAGGCCAATAAAATGTCGGCCAACCAAGGCCAAGGTTCTATGTATAGCCAGGTGCCCCACACTAGATGCATCATGGCACCCATGTTGTAATTTAACATTTCAGTGTGGAATGCTTGGTTGAAAACAATGCTAATCAATACACTAAGATTTAATGGACAACAAGCATAATACAAGATGTAATTTTTCGAATTGACAAGAGACGCACAATGAGCCGGAAACGACCGTCCCCTCCCTCAAATAGTGTATAATATCTTGGAAGAATCAAGTACATAGTGTCACGGGAATTTCTAGCCATATTTCCATACCAATGCATATCAATATATTGTTGCAAATAATATGGTTGTTGGTGAAGATCTTCAACTCATACTACCCTCTCAAGTGCCCATGTTCCCTACTACCATTTGCTCTCTCTTGTTCCACCTACACATGGTAGGAACTCACACCTTGAAACCATTTCGTGCTCTAGGGCCTAAAGTATTTGACACACTTTTACATGACCATCAATTTGTATTTAAGCATTTAAACACTGGCCACAGTCATTAAACATCATCACACATGTTTAAAAATAATATCATATGCACAGGGGACACCACACTAGGATAGGAATGCCCCCCCTCCTTCGATGGAATTCTATTGTACAACAAAGGATTCAGGTGCTTAGCATCGAAATTTTCCAAGTACATATGATTTCCAATCAAAGAGAGAAATTGAATTTGCGAGAACACTGTGTCCCACAAAATGCGTAAAATTTTGCACTTGTAATCAAGGCCAAAGTCTTTGAGATTTCTTGAAAAGCAAGCAGCTTTTCGGGATGAAACTCTCCAGAATCTCTCCAAGAGGCATTGTCTATGCATGGGTTACCATGGAAACATTTGTGGCACGCAAAAGCAAGAATAAAAACTCTTATCTATGAAGAACCTCACCATCGAGCCCTAAATCTCTCTTTTCAGCCAAAATAAAACACTTTATAGGAGAGCTTATGCCTGTATGATATAAGTTAGAGAAGCCATGCTTATGCTCATGATGAAGAGAGACTATTATAGGGGATGCTATGGCTAGAACAAAAAGACAACAAACCACCACTTGTATGTTAGCGCAAGAGAGAAGGAGGGCTTGAAAAAGCACATGCCCAAGCTAACAATATGCACATATGCAAGTCGACCAGCTAAAAATAACCTCCCTTTGCAAGTCGACTAGCTCAAAATAACTTCCCCGTCCCTTTTTAGGAGCAACTCGTGGAGCTATTTGTAGCTTCTAGGGGCCCCAAACTCGTATTCTATCCATAGTTCATTAAAATAGTCCATCTTTGGTGTGTATTCACTTCTAAATTATTAACTGTTGGCTGCTCAACTGTAGTTAGTGTGTACACATACACTTATAAGCCTTATAAACCATATAAATGAACAACATCCCATGGCACTCATGTTTTGTGGCCAATTTTCAGGCATTTACTAGTCATAAGGTGATCTTATCACCTTTATATTCAAGAAATATCGCAACTCACTCAAATCCTTATCTCAAACTTCTACTTCAAAAGCATCCTGACATCATGTATGCCACCATCACTATCACCAATGATAAACAAGTTGTCCACATAAATGACTAATAGCATGATCCCTCTATTTGTCTTTTCACATAAAGCAAAAAAATCTATTTTAATATCTAAGATCCAATGGTAACAAGATACTCCCTAATTTTGTTTGACCATGCTCTGGGTGCCTACCTCAAGCCATACACGGCTTGCGTAACCTACACATAAACTCTGGGTGTGCATCACTCTCATAACCCGGTGTGGCTACATCATGAATACTTCTTCATAAAAATCACCATGTAAGAAGGCATTATTTACATTCATTTGATGTAAAGACCAGTCCTTTGCTACTATAGCCATAGCAATGACAGCTCTCATGGTTGCCATTATCGTGACTGGGCTAAATGTCTCCTCATAGTCAATGCCACAAGTTTGTGCATAATCCTTGGTAACCAATCTTGCCTTTATTGATCCATTTGAGTTATTCTTGATGTTATATGCCTACTTACATCCAGTTGCCTTCTTTTCCTTAGGCAAAGGCACTAAGTCCCATGCTACATTTGCATCCAATGTTACCATCTCCTTATCTATGGAATCTTCCCATTTTTTGTTTCCAATCCCCTTAGAGGGAACAAGCACAGCAGGAGCACTCCCCCACACAGCAAGAGCAAGCTTCCCCTACCCAAAGATAATATTCTACATTAGCCCAATAACTTTTGATGCAATGTGTAAATTTATATTGACAATGTGTAAAGTATTTGTATTAACTACTCTCGACAATGTGAAAAGTATTTGTATTAACTACTCTCGACATGTTCAAAATTTTGTCATGCTGAATTTCAACAAGGCATTTTTGTATCTCCATGTTGTAGTGATGATCTCTAAGAGGACTCACTTTACGGTACATCTTTACATTAAATGTTCCTTTCGATCTCCAACGATTTCGAATTCAAGCTATACTAAGTTTGTGTTGTTAAAATTTAAGCAAACATGACTATGAGACATAGATATGGAATAGGGTTTCATATTTATGCTAAAAAGACCTTGTATATTGTAAGTCACTACAATGCGATTTACATTAGACACTGACGAGGAGAGGCCTTATATCTCATTGCACTGACTTGCACTATACAAGGTCTATATTGCACTAATATGGATTTATATGTAGAATTCAAAGTAACGTATGTAAATAATAGCCTATTATGGCTTAATGTTGAAATCTAGACTTTTTCAAGGTAGAGGAGTAGGGATGCCCAAGACGTGTGGTTACCATAGAAAGAATTTTATTATGGATGGAAAGGTTACAATCTCAAGGTTTCCACAACCTTTAAGATATGTGGTTCGATACAAACAGAGCAGGTTTTGGAAGCTTCACTCTTACTTTCAATTTTTCTACCATCTAACTTAAAATAGGAATCCCTCGGTACATCACTACACATCAATTGGATCTCTTGTTGAAGAAAGGCCAATGGCCAATGTCTTTATATATTGACCACTAACAGGTCTCGACCTTGTATTTGGATGACAACATCGACTCATGGAAGAGTGTGTTCCATCATGCATGTCTTGATCCAAGCTTTGCCAGATGCCTTTTCCATAGCCGCCATCTTCTGTGTAACAAAATTACATGCATAATGTTTACCTCCCAATGAAATACCTAGTCATAAAAACAATCAATGCTTAAAAGTTACGGATGTCACCCTAACAGAATTTGATACAAACACAAACAAACGTTATGTTTTGATTTCACCTGAATGTAACATCTGGTATTATTACTTTACATTCAATGGCATCTTCTATAGAGGTCCTCTTTACATCCCATCCCTCCCCCAAAAATTAGTTCATCCAATCATTATCAAGGGACCTCACTTGATATGTTAACTTTGTTTTCTTGACACCCTCACATGATGTAAACATCTATGCAAAGGAGCTAAATGGTATAAACCAACTCAAATGGACATCCTTAGAACCTGTTGTTGATGGTTTCATTACTGCATGCATATCTTTTCTTATCTTATTCTTGTATGCTGCAATGATGTTTGTGCAGGAAGAACAAACCCATTCTTGGCTAGACAATGGTGGTAGTGGGATAGACTGCACTCTACCAACATTATCATTTTCATTAGCCAAAACATATATGGAATTATAAAAAAAGATTCCTTGTGCTACTAAATGGCTGGGTGGGTTATCATATAGCAATGTGCCTATCTCTATATGGAAGACATTAATTCTTCCACTGATGCACTCTACATTTTGCCACTCCTCCACATTCGATTAATATAAAGTTGCAAGAAAAATTTAATGCTTAGCTATAGAGCACAAAACAATTAGGCATTGAACACAGAAAACAAAGACTACTTATTAAATCTTACTATTTATCTTAGATCTTGTACTTTCATCATGGTGATGTAGTATTATGTCCATGTGCATATAAACATGCTACACAAGGACCTCGAGTGCACCATTTGGACACTTGCAGAACTCCATGATCCTACCTTTCTAATGCTTGTTAGGATCACCAATGTCTTTTCATTTTACCTTGAATGTTCCTCAATTGTTGGGTCTCATCGTGATCCAGTCTGACTTCCTAAACTGCTGAGGGATCCAGCTACCATCAGCATCCTTCTTGTTGTTAAAAAGCTCCACACTTTCAATGCCACAGATGTGTTTTCTCCTAGAGCTCATCTACAAAGGAAAAAGAGAACACTATTACCATTTCATTGAGCTCGATAATCTAAATAACAAAAATAAAACTTTAAAGAAATGTTGTGAACCTTGCACTCCATTTTCCTTCTAGTCGAGTTGATAAAAAACCCTATAAGTTTTCACAAATGACATACATCATGGTCAGAAAGATTAACAAACATAACAAACAAAATATAAATCATGATTAGAAAACATACCTTTATGAAGTTTACCAAACTATTAAGATGGAATAAAAAAAGAGACTGAGAGAAGAAGAAAAAGAGATAAAGCAGATATGGCAGAAATAAGTGACGCTGTAAGAGAGGCGGGAAACAAAGAGAACTAAGTTTAAATTATGGACAAAGACTTCAATCAAACTAACTTTCAATTAGTCTTGCCTCTTTTCCTGATATTCCTTCTGACATACGTTTTGGTAGGTGGTATTCAGACCTAACATTCTTCTATTTTTGAGTTTTATGCTAATATATTTTATTCCTCTTTTTTGAGATCAAAATTTTGGGGACCACTCTGATAAAAAAGATCCATGTTACATGGATCTAGAATCCAAGCACTCTCATTGGCTGGCCTTATATTATTTTAATGGGCTCTAAAAGGGCCCATTTAGAGCTCGAATTTCCCCTAATGTTTGACATTAGGCTATCTACTATGATTGGGATGCCTCTAAACTTCTCATCAAAGTCCATGGCATCCAAGTAACACTCTACTAAATTTAGATTCCTCTAAAGTTATCATTAAAGTCTATGGCATCCAAGCAACACTCTACTAATGTTTTAAAAAGCATTATGTAGTTGTTTTAACGATTCTAAGGACAACAAAATCAGCTTGGTTTAGCTCAGTTTTTCCTTAATGCGTTACTTATTGTTCAAGTTCTTGAGATGGTTGATGCAGTCTCTCACTGTGTTCAGGTTTCTTGAATTGATAAGTCTGAGTTATTGAGCTATGCTTGACACTAGTCTAAGAGAACCTTCTCATAAGTGTTAGCTCGAAATCTTCCATGATTTCTCTTTGGGAATCTTCTAGCAATTGAAACCATAACATAGCATTATTCTTCAAGTTTAAGCCAAAAGTATCTTTCTTAGTTCAAGGATTAGTCACCCTTTCTACAATGCAGATCTATTTGAAAGTAGCTAGATGGCTGTAGGGATCTCCCAATCCATCAAACTTGAAATTATCTTAGTTATGAGAGAGAGTCTTTCCTAGGATAGCCATATTTTTCTTCCTCCCTCAATCCTTTGATAGGTATGATTAATGTCAAAACGGCATTAACTAACCTATCAAAGGGTCTTATCCTAGGATGGCCATATTTTGCTTCCTCCCCCAATCCTTTGAATAGGTTTGATTAACGCTAGAATGCCATCAATGTTTCTTTTGGTTTATGGGGCTATGTGAGTTCTAAACCTAGTCTCTATCGATTCTATAACTGGCTTAGGAGTGCTGTTGGTTCAATTGAGGCTACCAACCTCGTTCTTCAAAGGTTGTCGCCTTTTTTTCATCGGGTGAGTTTTCCTAATTCAATAGCCACTCTTCTCCATTTGAATTTTCCTCCATTTAAATCTTCAGTATCTCAAGGAAGCCTCTAATTTTTCACTTGAATATCCTCTTTCCTCACCTACTATTTATGCATGGACAACAATGAAGAGAGATTTGGCTTTCTGGTGCCTTGAAGTGGAACCAAAAATTCATATTTACCTTCATTGATTTTCTATACTCAATTATTTTGCTACCAAAAAGTGTTATTGCATCAACAAGGGCATCAAGAAGTGTTGCCATAGTGCTCAATGGAGGTTTAGCATTAATTTTTATGTTATTTGAAACGCAAGTGTCTGAAATTAATGATAATGTTTTACTACACTGTATATTTTTGCAAAGAAAGGAGTTAGTGCAAATTTTAGTATTGTTTTGTGGTCTATAGAACATCAGAGATAATTCTAAGAAGCGATGTATACATGTGGACCTAGAAGATGAGTATGCTCCTCTCTGAGGCTTCTAACTTCAACCCTTATATAATGCAACAAGCTAGGAAATTAGGGAGAAAACATGTTACTATATAGGTGGAAGGATCAATTTACCCACATGATCGCTTGACCCAACAACCAACTAAATTTTCAGGTCTAACTTCTTTGATTAAATATGTTTGTGAGGGAAATGCTGGCTTGCTTGGTTACACAACAAGGCTTGCTAGTCAGGTGCAAAGCATTTGGATATTGTCACAAAGGATGCTAATGATGAAGGAAGCTCGGATCAAGCAGTTAAATGCTCGATTGTCTAACAAGGAGAATGAATGCAATGAGTTGGTAGAAGTTGTTCATGTTTAGCATTTGTAGAACCATGAATTAGATAAAAAAGCAAAGGATCTAGGGGCCAATAACAATAAATTAGAAGGGGTGTTAGAGAAGGCAGCCAAACATGGGCCCACCTCTAATTAAGATGCACGTGAACCAGTAAGAGAACAAAGACCACTTACTGCATTGTCAAAAAATAGTGGAAACTAGAAAAGCCGTATACATGCCGAAGAGTGATAAGCTAAAGAACCTTAAACATGACAATGGAGCAATCTCAAAAGTATTCTTAAGAGACAGATGGTGAAGTCTACACTTCCCATTAAAAGTTCAAAACAATTAGTGATGATCTCATGCATGCACGATTGTAAGATGTAAAGAATGCATTTATTGCAAATTAAAGCTCAAGGTATTTATGACAAAATTGGTTTAAGTAGAGAATCCCATGCAATGATCTACATACAAATGGATGGAGGTTTTAAGTCCATGCTACAAACAAAAGGGTGACTCCACTGACATGCCCGTATAGTGTAAGAAAAGCAAGGCAAAAATTGAATAACAATTTCCTTGAACTCATTGGTGAGTTGAAACACATAGTTCACTCACATGTATTCAAGGATTGTGCTAAATAAGTGACCTTTGATATGAATTCGAACAACAATTTTATCTTAGATGTGTGCAAATTACAAGCTGCAATGGTGAAGTTCTATGATATGTCTGTTCAAGAATGTGGTGGCACACTGAAATGTGTACTAAAATGTGATGAGAGTGAAATTGTAAAGAATCAAAAGATAGAAAGAGTAAGTTTGACATTGATGAACAGGGCATTGGATCCTTCCATAAAGCTAGGTGATCATCAGTACTTCAGTGTTCAATGTGAAAATGAAATCTGGTGGCTCATAGCTTTTGAGGTTCCAAAAGAGGACCATGAGATCTTAAAGATGTTTTTAAATCTAACAGAGATTCCTACTGTGGTTCAACGTTAAAAAGCAAGTGAAATTCTACATATGGATGGTTTCACAAACTACTCAATGGAATGGCATCTTGCAGGTGATCTAAAGACACTAAAGTGCATGTTTGGTGTCTCAAATGCTGCAAATGCAGAGTTCGCTTGCTTGTATTACATGCACTCAATTCAAGGAAAAAGGGTAAGAATGGAAAAAGGCCGTGTGATATGAATATACTGGAAAGGATGGTGCGCCAACTTATGATCTGTTTATATGGGATGGAAGAGCAATGGTTAGGGTGGATCCAAAGTGGCACCCTATACTTGACATTCCTTTAACATGAGTCCATCCTTGTACACTACGTGCCGTCTGTAGAATTGTGGAAAAATTGGTTTATGAATATATATGTTTTGCATATAAGAGGCAACCAACGTGAGAGGCCCAAGAAGTGTGCTAGAGAGTGGAGGAGGTTCTTTCATTCGTGGGTCTACACAAAGGGAAAGTGGAAATGAAGAAAGATGAGAAGAGGTCAAGTGCAAGTGGAAATGTGCCATACAAACCAAGTATTGGTGGAGCCAAGGCTAGAAAATTTTTATCACCACCAAGGAACCATGAAGGCCATTTATTAGTTCTTCAACCATGGAAGTATGAGACATGGAGTAAGTTACATGGTTGCCCTAGATTATAGTAATAATGGCGAGACTAGAATTGCAAAGGCTAATGTATGGATTGCCTTTGATAAGGTTGCTACACTTCTACAAAAAATGACATTCAACGAAGGAGATGCTAATGACTTTAAAGAAGCTATGACTATGTTTTACAAGTACATGGTGGAAGCATGGACATCAAGTAGCATAACACATTATATGGTAAGATCCCCAATCTTGTATGTTCTTATGTTGTTTAGCAGTTCTTATTTAAAATAACCAATGTGCATATGCCATTGTCACTTTTATTCCAGCATATTTTGGAGGCTCATGGCCCCTACTTTGCAAATTAGGGAAGCTTAGCTATTTGGTCGACCCAAGGCATGGAGAACTCACATTGGCAAGCTCGTTATGGGTTTTAGAAGGCTACCTTGCATGGTGGTGGAATCCATGAAGTCAGTGCATTGAGACAATTACTCATGTGGTGGTATAGGAGGATTGCAGTTAGGATAGAGGAGAAAGAAGCCAAAGCAGCCAATAGAACACATTGAATTCATAGGGCTTAATGTTTTGGATATTGAAAATTATAAATCAATGACGAATAAAATTTTGATTCGTTTCAATTTATGCTTCTCTATCTATATTCATCACCTCCCAAGGATACTTTCAAACTTTTAGACATTTAAAACATGGATATAATAGAGCCAAATCAAAAAGGCCATACTCCAAAAGTGTCATTGTATTATATAAGAAAGAGATTTTTTTACAATGGATGGGAGTCTACTACTACTCCTGATCCTGCCGCGATGACTAGCATCCTCTGGTGAGTAAAGCTTTGCCCTCTTTGTAGATGGCTTGGTATCATCTTACAATCATAGAATTGGCAAAACTCTCGATCTTTTGAATCTGAGAATCTCCCTTTTGCCATATTCACTTAACATCTTGGGATCCTTGATCCCACATGTTGATCCATATGTAGTGTAGGCTAAGTAATATCTTCTTCTTGGAGCATACACTTAGGGCCCTGCCCAAAGGTTCACACCGCTACCTGCTTCTCCAGAAGCATGATTTTGTTTGTGTTCCACCTGACGAGATATCTCCCAAGATATCTAGATAATGTTTTGATCTCGCAAACAATGGGAATTCAGCTTTGTCCTTTGAAATTTTTTTGTGGAAAATAATGACCTCTGGAAATTTGTGATCCCGGCTTGCCGAAGCTCTCGCCCCCCTTGCTCGCACTGCATGCCATCCCCCCACTCCCGCCCTCACGTCTGCTCCCCCCCGCCCGCCCTCGCGTCTGCTCCCCCCCGCCTGCCCTTGCGCTTGCCCCCTCTTCCCCGCCTGGCTGTCTTGCACGCCCCAGCGCTGCAGCGCCCGCCGTCCCCAGCTCTTGCTCATCCCCTTCACGCCCTCCCATCCTTCTTCAGCGCCCCACCCCCCCTTTCGCCGCCGCCGTCGCCTTATCTTCCCCCCCGCCCCCTTTTTTTCGCGCTGCTTCTGCCTCCCCCCTACCTCCCCCCTAGGGGCTTTTTGTCTTCGCCACCTTACCCCCCTCTCCCCTTTTTTTTCTGATTTTTCCGTCCCCTGGGGCTTTCTTTTTTGCCTTCTGCCTTCCCCCTCCGTCCTTTGTGTGCAGCTCGGTTCTTGCAGGACTCTCCGCATTCACTCCGCCTTCGTCGACATTGCTTCAGACACTGATGGAGGCTCCTCGCGCCCCACCTCAGAGGGGGACTCTTCTGCAGCCCCCTCGCCCGCCCCTAAGGATACCCCCATCAGGCTTTCTCTTTCGCCAGAAGAGGAAGCGAGCCTCGCCGCAGAGGTGGAACGCCTCCAGGCACATTCCACCATCTGCCGTATAGTCGGCACTCGCCCCAGCAGAGGGGAGATCCGAGATCTTCTCCAGGCCCGCCTTCTTGCAGATGTGGACAAGATCCTAGACGTTCAGCTACTGGGCCGTGGACACTACCAGATCGAGTTTGAGACAACCCAGAGCGCGGCCAAGGTCCTAGCCATGAGTCCCCTTGACATCAGGGGTGCTTGGGCATTCTTCAAACCTTGGCAGCATGGCTTTGACCCAACAGCGGCCGAGTAGGGAGAGCGCCTTTTCCATGTTACAGTTTGCTTCCCTGGACTCCATCGTGAGTACCTTTCACTCCTTTCTAGGCTAGGAGCATTGGTGGGTTCGGTGCTAGAGACTGGCCCCACAGTAGCTTCAGTGGTTGGCCAGAGCAGCTGGACTACCTTCGGTCAAAGTTTTGGTTCCCGACATCTCCTCCCTTCCGAAGGTCATTCAGCTACCTAGGATAGGGGGGATTGATTGATCAGAGAGTGGAGTTCTCGGGGCTCTCGAACCAGTGCTTTATTTGCAGGCAGGTCGGCCATCTGGCCAAGGCCCTACCCCTGCAGGAGACCCCGACCTTCACCGCAGCAGCACAGCAAGCCCCTAATGGCCCACCCACAGATGCGGCTCGACAGGCAGCCTCCGGGACACCTGCTCAGGCCACAGAGACCCCAGAGTGGCAGCATGGACAGGGGCGCCATTGAGGGAGACAGCCACAGCAGCACGCCCAGAGACCGATGCAGCAGCAGCCACAGTCTCAGCATCACTGGGTTCCTGTGTTCCTGTGAGGAACAGCTTTGCTCCCCTCCAGGAGGAGACCCCTGCGCGACGACTGAGGACCAGGAGATGCCACCACCCCCTCCTTCACCCCCCACCCCCGTCCCCCCCTACCGCCTCGCTTCCAACTTCGCCTCCTCCCGTCCCCGCTCTAGTTTCGACAGCGGCTCCTTCTCCACCCCCCTCGCCCCCCCCTCCTCCCCCCCCCCGCCCACCTCAGCTCCCCGGGAGGCCTTGGCAGTCCCCTGGCATTCACCTGCAGTCCGGAGGGCTCTGAGCACCGACCTTGTTCGAGCACCGCAGAGGAGACTTACCATGCCGATTCGGGCTTCACAGATATCATCTATCCGCAGTCGGCGGCTGAGTCGCCTCGGCACTAGACAGCACTCGGAGGTTTTTGATTACTCCTTCACACGGCTTTTTGGAGCAGAGGGCCCCCATGAGCCAGCACCCATCAGAGTTCATGTAGTGATACCTCCGCCGGCCCGCGCGGCGGGGAGGAGGCACTTGATTCAGCGGTGGCCTTCTCGTTCCCTCTCTGTGGCCCATGCAACTGGGAGTGGGCTCTGGAGCTCGCTCTTAGCACTTTGAAGACTCAGGCAGTTGAGTTTTCTCACCATGTGAGCGATCTGGAGGTGACAGATGTGATAGGCCGACTATGGAAGTTGGCTCATTTTTTCTTGGATCTCGGGAGTGTGGATGCCTCAGGGATTCGTCATTTGGTTGTTCGCATAGTGGCAGACTTAGCACGCGACCCTGGATATGTATGCATACACAAGGTTTCTCTATCTGAGTGGGAGGCAATCGCCATGGGACACAGCCTGGCGCGCCTGATCCGTGATTCTTGCAGCACACCGGGTGGGCAGATTCATAGCCGCTCGGATGGGGACTATTCTCCATCCAAGCCACTTTGCAAAGGCCCTCCGTACGGTTGAGACAGCATCCACCTCAGCAGGTCATCCATGAGGATCATCTCATGGAATGTACAGGGCCTTGGTGGAGCACATTATATACGCTATCGTGGTTGCTTGAGGCAGGAGCTTCAGAGATGCCTGGTTGGTGGCAGTATTGATATCTTGATGATGTAGGAGCACCACTTGGGTGAGAGCAGGATCCGGAGATATGGTTCGGTGATGTCTGGTAGATGGGACACCTTTTGGTTTGCAGGGTTTGGCCCTTTGGGTGGACAGGGAGGAGTATGCATGGTCATTACAGATGTATGGCGGCGGCAGGCCATTGTGGATCGAGGGATCATTGTTGTGCCTGGTAGAGCATAGTATGTCATATTGAGGATGCATGATGAGCTCTTGAGCATGCTCAACGTCTATGTGCCCAACAATGCTAGTGCCAGAGTAGAGTTCTGGACCCAGGTTACGGATGCGTTGCCAGAGGCCGCACATTGGTGTGTCAGAGGAGACTTCAACATGCTTGAGGACCCGGCCAATAGGGTGGGAGGCAGTCATGTTACAGTGCACGGCACGGAGCTTGCAGCTTGGGAGCGATTTTGCATGTCATTGAGGATCACTGATGCATGGCAGCATGGGGCCTTCTCCCGCTCTCAGGACAGTCTTAGTTTCTCTCGGTCGGATCACCGGCAGGGAGGGACTAATCTATCACGGATTGATCGCTTTTAAGTGGGCGACTGGTTAGGGGAGCGATTTTGCATGTCACTGAGGATCACTGATGCATGGCAGCATGGGGCCTTCTCCCGCTCTCAGGACAGTCTTAGTTTCTCTCGGTCGGATCGCCGGCAGGGAGGGACTAATCTATCACGGATTGATCGCTGGGCGACTGGTTAGGGGAGCGAGGGGGCTCCGTTGGCATTCTCGTCTCACTGGCACCTCATTTTCAGACCATGTTCTAGTTATTTTGACACTTGAGGAGAGGACACGGGAGCCCAGCTTGCAGTTGAGGATCCCAGAGAGAGTACTTACAGATCCTAGTCTCGCTGAGGACATTAAGAGGATTTGGCATGATAGTCAGTGCTCTGACCAGGATGCAGCAGGCCAGTGTGCCCAGGGACTCATCGAGCTTAGCTCTTTTCTGCACGCTGCAGCTTTGACTCGGTTGGGAGAGACTCGCGACGAGCGGGAGCATCGGCTGAGACGCAGCCTTGCTTCAGCGCCTTCAGGAGCAGCAGCCTGCATGTGAGTGGGTGGCGTCCCAGCTGAGCCAAGCATGCCAGGAGGTTAGAGAGGCAAAGGAGCAGAGACATGAGTTTTACTATCGTCGCCAGGCCTCTCAGTGGACGCAGCTTGGTGATAGAGTGACTGGGGAGTTTTTTGAGATTACTGGACCCCGCCATGCTCGAGCAGGAGTCCATCAGCTTGGGAGGCCGGACGGATCAGTAGCTACTGAGCCCGAGGAGATCAGAGCCATTGCCACTAGGTTCTATAGAGACCTGCTTTCAGCGGAGCCAGCCCCACTGAGGCTCGGGATGCTTGCAGACAGACTGTGTGGGCCCATGTGCAGAGGAGGGTCACAGATCGTATGCGTACAGTTCTGGGTGAGCCTCTTTCAGAGGTTGAGCTTGCTGAGGCCTTGAGGGTCCTGCCGCGCCATAGTTGCCCAGGGGAGGACGGATTGACACCGGCCTTTTTTATGCGCTATTGGGACCTTTTGGGGCCAGGCCTCCGCAGGGGCTTTCAGCATGTTTTGGACACTAGGGTGATGCCACAGAACTTTTCAGAGGGCTTGATCTTTCTTATCCCCAAGGGGGAGGGAGTATCAGATGATATTCGGCATTGGAGACCTATTACGATCCTCAACACTGTCTACAAGGTCTTAGCAAAGGCCTTGAGTTTGAGGATCCAACCCTTCCTAGGGGAGTTGATTAATGCTACCCAGACAGGATTCGTCAAGGAGCGTAGTATCCTTGACAACATTTTCGCCTTCTGGGAGGCGACGGCCCGAGCTAGATTTCTTGGTGAGGACTTGGTCATGATGCTTCTCGATTTTGAGAAGGCATACGATAGAGTCGATTGGGGTTTCTTAGAGGGCACTATGCTTTGCCTGGGCTTTGAGCCAGGTTGGATTAGAGGGGTGGCGGCTCTGTATTCCACAGCTCGTAGCCAGGTGTTGATTGCAGAAGGACGGGAGCCTTGACCAGATCAGTCCGTCTCAGGGGTGTCCTCTCGCCCCGTTTCTTTTTTTCTTTACTGAGGCTATGAGCATGTATTTGACGGTAGAGGAGGTTGGTTTGAGAGGACTCCAGCTCCCAGTCCAGGGGGAGGACCTGCTCGATGCTGAGTTTGCTGACGACACGGGCTTATTTTTACATGGCCAGGAGACCAATCTTCTTCGACAGAGCAGTTGCTCTAGGTTTTTAGTGCAGCTTCGGGAGCATTGATCAATTGGCACAAGACAGTGGCCTTTTGGATCAGTAGCACTCCCACTCCGGCATGGAGCCCACACCCAGGTTTTAGATGGATTCCTCCTGGCACAGCAGTGCGATATTTGGGATGCCAGATTGGACTAGATTTGTCACCTGAGCAGCAGATTGCCCCGCTTCTTCTGAGCATTCGGAAGAAGCTTTTGTATTGGAGTACAGCTTGGCTATCCTTGGCTGGGAGGGTGGTGGTGGCAAATCAGGTGCTCTTAGCGACCATGTGGTACATTGCATCTTGCTGGATCTTCTCGAGCTCTTGCATCAACCAGGTACAGAGGCTGATCAGGAACTTTCTTTGGTCTGGGCGGGACGGTCAGCCAGCCCGGGCAAAGGTTGCTTGGGCAGTTATTACACTTCTGCTGGCCCAGGGAGGCTTGGGCATTATAGATCCAGTCGATCAGTAGAGCCTTATTGGGGAAGCTTATTGTTCGGGGGCTGCTTCCAGGCACTGAGCCTGGAAAGAGCTTCTTTTGCAGTGGTTGCAGGCTCGGGCTCCCCCAACAGGGGGCACTTGGGCACCAGAGATTCCATGGATCTTCATAGAGATGAGGAGGACATGCCTCAGTAGAGGATGGGAGGACAGATTTGCCTTGAGCATCCTGAGAGCTTGGGAGCTGCTGAGATCAGGGCTCTCTCAAAGACCTCCTTCTTGTGTTGAGGAGCGGGCCAAACAACCGCTCATCTGGAGCCCAACGGTTCGCACAGAGCAGGGTCATATGCTAGGTTCTCGGCCTCGTCTAGCCTGGGGACCTTTGGCGCGGCAGCCCAGCACGTAGCTTTGGAGACTGGCAGGCCTTCTGCAGTCTCCCAAAGGAGATCCAGGTGGAGAGGTTGAGTCACTTCAGAGGGGGGTTGATTATGAGGGATGACATTCAGGAGGCACTCACAGAGGAGTGGTTCACGCCTCTCGAGCTAGTGGCCCCACGGTGGATGGGAGCCTTTACACAGTTGGAGATCCTGATTGATGTGTCGTCAGAGCTTACACTGAGGATGGCAGATGCCTCTACTATGAGATTCGGGATGAGGGCAGACTTCAGAGAGTGGAGGTGGAGTCGCCTTTGGTTGCAGAGTGCACCTTTCAGAGGATACGGGTAGTGGCCGCCGCTTCTCAAAAGTGGCATATTGACCCAGACCCTGCAGAGGTGCTCCCGAATTGGCGCATATGGGCATATGCAGCACGCCCCTTGGCCCGGCTCCCAGTGGGACCCTGGTGAGTACAAGTGGCATGATCCTTATGCATCCCTTGAGGCCACAGAGATCACCTTTTTCCAGTATACTATTCGGTTGGGGCGGCATATTTTGACAACGAGGAGGATGGTCTCTCCAGTTGCAGCGGGGCACTGGCAGCTAACAGGGACTCTCATAGGAGTTCCTGGAGGTTTTTTGGGCCTGGCTCTGGGCTAGTTGACAGGCCCGCAGGATCTCAACTTTCCAGTGGCTGGTCGCCCACACAGGGGCTCAGTAGCAGTTGGCACTTGGCTTGTATACAGCGGTCTTCCGGCGGCCTGTGTCCGATGCAGCCACCCTATGGAGACACAGAGACATTGCCTATGAGACTGCCCTCAGGCGCAGCAGATTTGGCTGCGGATGCTGCGTATTCTGGCCCCCCTCTCTCCAGAGGGTATGTATACGTGGGGTGCCGCTGCTTGGTCGACTTCGTCAGGGCCTGCTATATGGGCTATGAGACAGAGCAGGACAGCCATGCCATCAGATTCATTAGGGGATAGCCTCGCCTTGTTCCTTCACCGGATTTCTTATCCGCCAGCTAGACACAGGAGAGGGATCTACGATGGGAGCTCCTCAGCAGCCTCACCATCTGGCTCACCTGGAGGGCCCGGTGTTTCAGGGCCTTTGAGGGGAGACTAGAGCCACCAGCAAAGACTATTCGGGGGATTTGGCAGGAGTTGATCCACACCTTACGAGGACATTATGACCGCATCCGACGACTCGGATGAGGCGATCTTGCGGTGCCAGGCCTTTCACACCACCTGGCGCAACGGCCCCTTCTATACCCTACACGACGCGGGGTCCCCCCGTTGGCACTACAGGCCACCTGTTTGGCTTTCCCCCCCTCCTATTGTATGATATAGCCCCTCAGTTCTTTGTACTGATACTTGTACTTTTTAGCACCTAGGGAGAGTCTCCCTGGCTGCCTTTCTTTGTTCTCTGCTTTGTTTTTCTTGAGAGCAGGAGAGGATCTTTTGTAGCCCTACGGGCGTTTTTTTTCATAACTAATGAAAGGATCTTTTCTCAAAAAAAAATGACCTCTAGAAATTTAAGCCGGTTAATGTACTTGCCTAGCGCTGAGTCCTTTTTCCAAGTCCTCCCACTCGTGATCATGACGCACGCATACGAAAATCATCCTCATAGACCACCAACTACAAAACAAAGTTGTCCATAAGCCAAAAAAACAAATGCAATATCCAAAAGCTTCATCACGATATTCAAAATTATTATAATCAAACCTTCTGATTCTCATCAGTTAACAAGTAAATTGTTTGTCCATAAGTTGATTGATGACTCGGCAGATCGGAAAGCTGAAGACTCCTCTTTCCTTTGCTGTAGACTATTGAGTATTTGCTGATTCTCATCAGTTAACAAGTAAATTGTTTGTCCATAAGTTTATTGATGACTCGGCAGATCGGACAGCTGAAGACTCCTCTTTCCTTTGCTGCAGACTATTGAGTCTTTGCTGAACATCTTGAAATTCCTCTTCAGTGGTGGGAAGGTTAGATTCATAGTGGCAAGCATCCTTATAATACATACGGTCTACGTTGTATATATATGCATCAAAAGCTAGCGATACTACAACTTTTCATCACAACACAAACTATGGGGTTTCCGAATTCAAGCTATACTAAGTCTGCATAATTTGCTATAATTTCAGCAAAAACACCCCTATGAGACAGAGATAGAAAAGGATTCCATATTCGAGCTAAAAAGACCTTGTATATTTCAAGTCACTACAATGCGCTTAACATTGGATGTTGACGTGAGGAGAGGCCTTATATCACGTTGTACTGACTTGCACTATACAAGCTCTATATTACACTAATATGTAACAAACGTCATTACAACGCAATTCATGGTGGATGTTGGTGAGTGAAGCATAATATCATGGTGCTGAACCGAAATATACACGGTCTACGTTGCACATATATGCATCAGATGCTGGCGCGCGATACTACAAATTTTCATTACAACACAAACTATGGGGATTCTGAATTCAAGCTACAGTAAGTCTACATTACTAAAATATCAGCAAACACCACTATGAGACAGAGATATGGAAAAGGGTTCCATATTCTAGCTAAGAAGACCTTGTATATTGCAAGTCACTACAACACGATTTACATTGGATGCTAACGATGAGAGGCCTTATATAACGTTGTACTGCTGACTTGCACTATACAAGATCTATATTACACTAATATTTAACAAACAAGCCTCTCAAGTTCACGATACTAAGTTTTTCGTTGTATGCAAGGACCGTATAGTTTCATGCTGCACAAGTGTAGCGTAGCTGATCAGAAGCAGGCTTCCATATTCGCACTATAATGAGAGCGTATACTACAACTCAGTACAATGAGATATAGGGTGGATGTTTGTGAGTGAAGTCTTCTATCACATTATTCTGAATTATAATATACAAGGTCTATATTGAGTAAATATGAAGAGAATACTAAAAAGTGGCTTCTAAGAATGAGAGTATGGGCTGGCGATCTCCCATATGGTTTTGAATTCGCGTTATACTGACCTCATATAATGTAAGTCAGTACAATGCGATTTAGGGTGGACATTCTTAAGTAAAGCTCTACATCGTGTTGTATTGAAGCTCAAAGTAATTTCTACTAAAAACGAAACTGTGGGCTAGAGATCACACATATTTTTCCGAATTTGCGCTATACTGAACTTGTATAACACAAGTCAGTATAGCGCAATTTTGGGTGGACGTTCTCGAGTGAAGCCCTACATCGTGTGGGTTGAATTCTAATTTTCAATCATTCCTGACTCCTCAATGTGGGTGCGCTAGCTTATTCATCGCATGCTCACTCTATTATGACACGTGAATACTACATCAAAATTTGGAATGCTCCATGGCTACAGGGGTGAAGGAAGAGCTCTCTTTACCTAGCTAGAGTCAAGAAGAGAATGATATTCATGTGTGGTTCTCTCTCATAGAAGGTGGATGGAGAAGAAGCTAATGAGAGAAGAAGCGTAGCATACAAGAAATCAAGGGTAAGAAGACAGAGAGCTCACAAGTATTCTATTATAAGGGAATGAATGTGTATTACTTAATGAATGAATGTGTATTACTTAATGTCAAAATTGACATATATACAAATGACTAGCATTCATGCTAGGCAAAACAAAACTTAAAAATAGTCCATTATTGGGCAATAGTAGTCCTAAGAAACTATGTACATGAAGTAGTAGTCCTAAGGAACTATGTACATGAAGTTTATCGCTTTCCCATTTGGCAACTTAAAAATAGTCCATTATTGGGCAGTAGTAGTCCTAAGCAACTATATGTACATGAAGTTCATTGCTTTTCCATTTGGCATTAAGCTCAAGGTAAGGCTACTTAATAAATTCCAATGTCATCTTATAAGAATTGGGCTTTCATTACATCTGTGGGTAAGATGGCAAAGCACCTTATAGTAGGTCGCGTTGGTGAAACCATGTTAACCCGCAAAGTGGTTAATAACCTTAGTCCACTTTCCCTTTAAAAACTTATGTCCTAAGCACTGTGTTTGAAAATAATTAAGTTTCTCTTTTAACTTAATCACCATTCTATGAGCAATTTACAAGAGCTATATATCCAAGAAGAACACCAGAAGCTCAACCATTCCCAACAATTGCTTCATGCCACGTGAGCATAATGCCAAGCTCAAAGCCCAACTCAAGAAAGAAAAATGAGAAATCCATCGGCTTAAGAATGAGCTCATGGCCACCAAAGACATCGGGGAGGAGCTAGTCCACACTCATAATCAAGACATGGATTCTCCCGATGGCTTCAATAACAAGATTTAGCACTAGAGAGACCACCAAGATTGTTGCAACTGAAGTACATAAAGCCCACAGAGACTAACTCCCAGACGAGCTCAAGCAAGCTAAAGCCGAGGGAGCCCAAGCGATCTATTAGCTAACCAATTTGCAAAGGACTTTGATATTGCCCTTGCTGCATAATCGATGAGGCAACCAAAGCTCTCACTAAATTCCATGAGGAGTGCAACCAAGCCATGAGACCAACGGGGCCGCCAGAGCCTACCAAGACCTCCTCCACCACAAAGAAGGCCTAGTCACCTAGGCACATATTGAAATCCATAAGTTGGAAACCATTTCCTTGGATGATACCCCATTGGAAGGGCACAACCAAAGGAAGCTAGACATGCTTTTGTTCATAGGCCACCGACCTCAACACCTTCCCAACCATGAACCGGTCTCCCATGAATACCTTTGCCCTCATCAAACATAGCATGAACATTTATGTGCTTCAATTCAATATCTTTTATATGAGACCCTGTCTCAACCCCAACTACTAAATCATCTTAGCTCATATGAGCACACCTCGGCAATCCATCCTTGTACCACACCCTTTTCTTCTTTAACCAAGCCATCTCCTTCTTGGATACCATAGTCTTATACTCTATTGAATCCATCTGATTGTATCTAATCTCAACACACGTTTCCACTTGTTCGTGAATTCTACACTCTGCATGGAGGAAGATCACTTCCTCCACCTCATGGCACCACCCAGTCTCAACTTCCCGATCCATGAACTTCACTCAACCATGATAGCCATGAAGACCCTTATTTGTCTCATCGATGAGCAGTGCTCTACTTTTGTAATGCCCAAAAACCAATACAACCCACATGACATCCTCTGAGTATCTCACATAATTTACATTTACCTCAAGTAAAGCCCTCGCCACCACCCGAGATGCCACCATTCATACCATCCATGTGGCTTACCTACAAAACTGTTGAAAATGTGGTGTGTAGATGCACAAGGAGTATGTATCAAGGGGCATCAAAAGTTTAGTGGTATTGGATTCCACACATGGCAGTCAAAAATCATGTATGCGCTCATGAAGAAAAATTTGTGGGGGATAATCCAAGGGAGGGACACTCAAGCAAGCTTAGGAACTGCATGGAATGAGAAGAATGAGAGGGCCTCGGGACTCATAGCACTTGCATTAGATATGAATGATGTACAAGCCTCATTACTTGAACATGAGAAAAAGATGAAAAGCAAATATAAAAATGGAGCATCCTCATCAAAGGACTTGGCACTTTATGCTGGTAAAAGGGAATTGAAGCCAAGATGCAATCATTGTGGCAAGTTAGGCCACACATTCAACACATGCAAATTCAAAGATAAACCAAAGCTTGAATGTACGACGGTGTGTGGGAAACTAGGACACACAGAAAGCAACTGCTGGTCAAAGAATCAACCTCAACAAGCGAATGTGATGGAGGCCTCCTTTCCAAAGGAGGATATTGAAGCACTTTTTTGAAGCTATGGAGTTTTCACCTACCCCTTGTATCTTGTTGTATTGTTTCTACCCGCTGGCAACACAACGATGATGTAGCCATGGTAGAATGATGTAAAGGCCAAGATGCCTAGTTCATGTGTAAGGCCAATATGCCTAGTTGTATGTTAGGTCAAGATGCCTATGATGTATATTGTAAGATTCCTCCCCACCCCTCAAGATGTCCAGTATCTTTCCCTGTAATCAATCCCCTCTTCACAAAAATAAAAGATCTTGTTTCTACCTATTTTATCTTAGAGAGAGAAAATATTCTAGGGAGAGATTATTCAGTTATTAGATATTTTTGGATGGAAAAATATCTCTTATTAAAATAAATTCCCCCGAAACAGAAGTTCAAAAAGAAATTCAGAAGGTGCAGTAGAAATAAATTATAATCTGTTTTCAAAAGGCCTTAGCCTAAAGGGTCCAGATTTTCTAAAAATTTTAGATTAAGGTTCCTATGGACCAATAAGATTAATCCAAATGTAGGGAGGAGATAAATTAAAAAATAAAAGAAAAACCCCCCAAAAATGAGTTAATGTTCACATAAGATGAAGAGTGGACTACGGACCAAGGAAAATAGTTAAAAAACTGATTTTTGACACCTCAGGATAGGGATTCCCCCTCATGAAGTAGGCCCCTTTTTCTCATCATTGCTTTTAAATTTTAAATCATTAAAATTAGATATTTCATCTCTCCTCTCTCCTAATTCAAAACTGGATCCAAAAAGTGAACTAAACTGACCCAAAAATGGTCAAAAATTGACCAAACTGATCTGGAAAATTTTAGAATCAGTTTGCTTGGTTAGAGGCTCATTTTTTCCTATAAATAGAAGCCTTCCCCTTTGTAGAAGCTTAATAGTGTTTTATGCACTGTTACTCTACTCCTTCCCAGAGCCAAAAACATTGAGTTCATTGATAATTCACCTGTTTTTGACTATTTCCTCTACAAAGAATTGGTGTGGCCACTCTTGATCCAAGCAAGAGTAGAACCCTCAATCCCTAAAGCCAAAGGAAAGCTCACAAAACTCCATGTAAGTTAGAAATTCTACTTTTTTTAATTCTATTCTATGGTTTTCTGATTTCTTATTTTTTTTAATATGTGAAATTGGATATTATGCCTTGATGGAAAGGCTTCCCCCTTCTCTTCATTGAATTTAGCCCTTCTTTATCCAAGATGTGTTATCAAATAAATAGAGTTAAACTTTTTGTATTGTTTACTCTTAAAAAATAAAAATTGATTAGATTGGAGTGCTAAATTCATCTTGGAGTAAATTCTAAGTAGATTTAGAATGTAAAAATTGAAAAATGGTCAGCCATACAAAGGAGGTTATGGCAACAATTTCTTAAATTTTGTGGAAATAAGTTTTATCTTTATGTTATTCAAAAAGAGTAATCCCCTCCGGTTGTGTATTCTAAAAGTGTTATTTTCATTCTATGCATAGAAAGATGCATATTGGAAATATTTTTATTATAAAAGTGTTACTTTCATCAATATTGATTTTTATGCATAAAGTTATGCATAAAAGAAATTTTTTTATTATAAAAGTGTTACTTTCATCAATATTTATTTTTATGCATAAAGTGATGCATAAAAGATATATTTTTTAATTATAAAAGTGTTACTTTCATCAATATTGATTTTATGCATAAAGTGATGCATAAAAGTTTTTTTTTATTATAAAAGTGTTACTTTCATCAATATTGATTTTTATGCATAAAGTGATACATAAAAGAATTTTTTTTATTATAAAAGTGTTACTTTCATCAATATTGATTTTTATGCATAAAGTGATGCATAAATGAATTTTTTTATTATAAAAGTGTTACTTTCATCAATATTGATTTTTATGCATAAAGTGATGCATAAACGAATTTTTTTATTATAAAAGTGTTACTTTCATCAATATTAATTTTTATGCATAAAGTGATGCATAAAAGAATTTTTTTATTATAAAAGTGTTACTTTCATCAAAATTATTTTTTATGCATAAAGCGATGCATAAAAGAATTTTTTATTATAAAAGTGTTACTTTCATCAATATTAATTTTTATGCATAAAAGAAATTTTTTTATTATAAAAGTGTTACTTTCATCAATATTGATTTTTATGCATAAAGTGATGCATAAAAGAATTTTTTTTAATTATAAAAGTGTTACTTTCATCAAAATTGATTTTTATGCATAAAATTATGCATAAAATTATGCATAAAAGAATTTTTTTATTATAAAAGTGTTACTTTCACCAATATTAATTTTTATGCATAAAGTGATGCATAAAAGAATTTTTATTATTATAAAAAGGTTACTTTCATCAATATTGATTTTTATGCATAAAGTGATGCATAAAAGAATTTTTTTAATTATAAAAGTGTTACTTTCATCAATATTAATTTTTATGCATAAAGTGATGCATAAAAGAAATTTTTTTATTATAAAAGTGTTACTTTCATCCATATTAATTTTTATGTATAAAGTGATGCATAAAAGAAATTTTTTATTATAAAAGGGTCACTTTCATCAAAATTGATTTTATGCATAAATGATTTTTATATCAAAATTAGAGTTCTCTTTAATTCTATGTTTAATTTCCATGAATAATTGATAAATGAATAAGTAAATACTCTGTGACAGAAAAATTCTATCGTTTCATATTCACTCGGATGGTAATGAGAAAACTTAAAAAAAACTATCGAAGTCAGAATTTCAGATAAATGATTAATTTATTCTTCATAGGAATTCGTGGTTAGTTTAGAATGAGTTAAGCAAATATTCAATGAATGAAATTTAAAAAAAAAAGAGAGAAATTGAAATATCACCCCTTTTGAGAAAGATGGTTCAGGAAGAACTTTACCAGACTCAAATCCTGAATCAGGCTATGACCAAGACCAAACTCCTTCGTCACTTTCAAGGATAGACGATGTGACCAGTTCCGGAAAAATACACTCAAATCACTACTGAATCTGAAACTAAGTTGAGACCCTTTGATTTTGATCTGAGGATCAAGGTTACGGAATTCTAGGAATTCTGTTTGGAATTCAGACCTGTGATCTAGAAGTCTTGGATACGGATTTAAGATATACTCATTGTATTCAAAAGAAAATCAAAATTGAAAACTTGCATAGAAACCCTGTTTTCTTAAAGGATTATCTTACGCTAGAATGCTGGAGGGAGCATTTGGTATATGTGTTTTTCTAAGGAAAGTTCGGTTGCAATAGCTGGTGGAGAGTGTTCAAAGGACGGCTCACGCGACAAAAACCTATCAAGGTCTCTTGACCAGCCTCGGTATAGTGAAAAATGGTGTGCTTCGGGTACGATGGGCGAGGGCCGACGAAGCGATCCTCCCTGAGTGAAGTTGCAGGACACCTAAGGAGGATCTTGGAGGGTTCTAACCAGGCAATGCATGGACTCGCGGTGCTTAGGACACCCATGCGTATCTCGTGGAAGATATATATGTATGATGACGAAAAAAATTATTGTAATCTGTTATTAGATCTTGTTGCTGACCAGCTGGTCGTCTCGACGGAGAGTCCAGAGTGATACCTGTTTTTGAGAAACAAGGAACTGGATGGAAATTTTGAGTTATGATATCTGTAATCAATAACTGTTTGTTGAATGGATCATTTTATAAGTTCAAGTTTTAAAGAGTAGGGTGTGCGTATCTGTTTTCTAAAGCTAAAGTTAAGAAAGACATTCAATTATGGGTGGGTGAGTCATTTTGGTTCTACCGATTCCAGTGGTAGGGTGGTGGCTATCCCATGGGCTGGATGGGGTTAGGCTGGAATCAGTAGAGTTTTAATAATGAAATTGAACAATAGGAATACGTTTAGAACTCGAATAGTTAAATAGTAACCTGAAGACTTCTCAAATGAATAGATCAACGGTTGTGCCCGATCTTGAATTAGGAAAAAAGCGTTGATTTCTTCAAGTCAAGTTAGTGATAGTTTTCCTTCTATCGGGTTTACTCAAGTGAAGGATATTCAGTATCTTGACCTCGTTAAAAAAATACGTTAAGAAAATAAAAATGGTGGAATCGTCCCCGTTTTTTGGGCATGGGAAATTTTCTTGGTTTCGGTTTTCGGAATGACCACCAGCTTAGTCTCGTGCCCGGACATTCGAGGGCGAGGCCCCGAGTGGAAAACCCTGCCCCCCGTAAGAGGGAGAGCTACTTCCGCTCTGCCAGCAATCGAGAATCCGCGGTGCACGGAGGGGGCAGTGGGATCTCACAGCTGGTATCAGAGCGCTGTTGTAAATTTACGAAACAGCAGTAGAAATTACGTAAAATTTCAAAGTAAATTTGGAAAATAATGGTTTCACTTGTTAAGATTATGTTTGAAATGAACTTCAAAAAATCAAAACTCATAAATTAAACTAGAATTTTTTTTTAGATGGATACCCCAAATCTATCTGGCATTCCTGGACTCTCCCAGAGTCATGATATATTAGCCTTTTCATTCGAGCATCTCATCAACTCCACTACGACCCGAGTAAGCAGAGTGAGACTCGCACATCATTTTGAGGGTCTTTACTTTCCTGATCCTGTAGAGCGATGTCGGTATATGTGGTTCTCTGGAGGACGATGTATTAATATTAATACCATTCAGCGTCAAAGACTCAGGCAAAATATTTCCTTAGCCATGATCTTGATAAGGCTAAGGGTTGTTCATTATGTACAACTCTTTAATCATTCACCCAGGAATTTTAGAATTTCTTGCCGAGTTTTTAGGCTTCTTAGCCGCTTTATCCCTAGAAGTAGAATTACAGCACCTCTTTCAGTGATGAATCGTGTTTATCATGGCATGTCTCCTTCGTAGTTTTGCTTCTTTATGCGTATGCGATTGAGGCAGTGTCTTTGGAGCTATGATGCTCCATGTATATATCTCAAACTTTTGATAATAAATGATGTTTTGTAAAAAAAATCCAAATTGTTTTCATGATTGTGAATATGGTTAATAAATTTATCAGAGTAAATCTTGTTTCAAGAAGTATGATGAAATAATTATTTGTTTAAAGAATAAATCGTAAAAATTAAATAATCATAAATCTGTTTGTCAAAGTTAAGTTGATGAAAATCTTGTTTTGTCAGAATCATGAGGCACGCAGCCCATGCAAGGCAACCGGATCCTCTAATCGATGAGGAAGATTTAGATCCAGATGTTTGTAAAGCCCTGCATAGATCCCAACCTGGTCCCTTCAAGGGTGAAGGGGAGCAGTTAGGTGAAGTAGTGGAAAAGTGGATTGAGGCCATGGAAGAGTACTTTGATGTAATTGGTTATAACGAGAGAAGCAAGATGGCTCTCGCCAGGTTAAAAATTGTGGAAACAGCCAGGGTCGCATGGAGGAACCATTGCGAGACAAACCGTCTCGACAGAAATACCCAGACCTAGTTAGATCTTAAAGCATACCTCAGGAAAAGGTTCTGTCCTCCGAGCTTCCTCGAAACCAAAATGAATGAATTCTAAGAATTGAAGCAGGATAGCCGAAAAATTGAAGAGTACCATCAGGCCTTTGCCCTTGTCCTCAAATATTCCCCACAATTGGATGAAGAGCAGCTGATGTGGCCAGATTCATTCGAGGAATGAACGAGCCATTGGACACCTTAGTGAAGAATGCCAAACCTGTCTTAATGGCCGAAGCTATAAGAATGGAAAAGGACTTTGCCAAAGCCTTTGTTGTTAAGATTCCGTCGAAGCCTACAACCTCTAACTTTAAAAGATTCAAAACCCCGGGAAGTACTTCAAACTTTCCACCCCCAAAGAGGCAATAAGGCCCAAATCAGAATCAGGATACTGGGAGATTTAGAAGTGAAGGAAGACCCTTCCCATAGAACACTTTCTTAGGAGCCCCACCTCTTTCAAGGATTCAGAGGGATGAGCTCAGAAGTGAGAACCGGTGTTTTGGATGTCAGGGTTTTGGTCACCAGCTGAAAGACTCCCGACTCCTGCCATGTCAAGGGGACAGAGAAGTCAAGGACAGAGAGTGCAGAGACCAACCCCTTCATATCAGCCAAATTAGGGTTCACCGTCTCGCCAAAATCAAGGCAATCCCAAGAGAACTCCAGCTCAGCCATTTGCCTCTATTCAGAGTAGTCTCAGGACTCCTTCCCAGAATTGGGGTAACAAAAGAGAAAGAGTTCTGCCCCAATCTGCACAGCAGCCAGAGCAGTCACAATAGCAAAAGTAGTGGAAGAGGAAAGAGGACAAATTTATGCAGCAATTGAAGACCAAGGGCCAAATCATCAATTCTCTGTCATCCATACTTCAGCTAAGTATCAGGGTAAGCCTTTTAAGCTTTCGATTGATTCAGGTAGTACTCATTCATTTATTTCCCCAAGATGCTTGTGTAAGCTAGTCTTAGAACAGAAATCAGGAAAACCTATGCAAGTTGAATTGGCCAGTGGGAAACCTATACAAGTTGAATTGGCCAGTGGGAAGATTCTTCACTCACCTTGAGACAGATCGTATTCAGTTCAATCTAGATGGTAATGTAACTAACTGCCAGTTCAGAGTCTTACCTTTGGGAGTTTTTGACAAAATCCTTGGAATGGATTGGCTCCAAAAAAATCAAGCTGACATACACTATCACAATGGAACCATTTCCTTCCATGACCTTCACACAGGAACAAAGTTCAAGGAACTGGAATTTTCGGATCCCCAGATCTGCAGTTATTAGTAAAAGCTTCTCGATTACTGAAAGGACTTACAAAGACGTAACTCATTTATATTGTCAAAATGAATCCGGTAGATGCAAAGTTAAAGGCTAAAGAACCAGAATGGTTAAGTGAATATGATGATTTATTCCCAACAGAGCTAACTGAGATGCCTCCGATTCGCGAAGTAGATCATGTGATAAAATTGACCCCCGCGGAGCTAAGCCAGTAGCCCAATGCACGTACAAAATGCTAGGTCCTGAAGCTATCAAACTCAAGGAACAACTTAGACACCTATTAGAACAAGGGTTTGTAAGACCCAATGTTTCACCTTGGGGAGCACCAGTTCTCTTTAAGAAAAAGAAGGATGGAACGTTAAGACTCTGTGTGGATTACAGTGAAAGAAGTCACGGGATTCTTGGGATTGACTGGTTGGTATAGAAGTTTTATACCAAAGTATGCTCTCATATCTTCCCTCCTAACTAATCTTCTCAAGAAGAATACCCCGTTTCAATGGTCTGTGCCAGGTGCCAGAGTGCTTTTGATAAGCTGAAGACTGCCTTGGTAAGCTGACTAATCTTCTCAAGAAGAATACCCCGTTTCAATGGTCTGCCAAGTGCCAGAGTGCTTTTGATAAGCTGAAGACTGCCTTGGTAACCAATCCCATTCTAAAGTTGCCAGATTTCTCTCTACCCTTTGAGGTAGTAACTGATGCCAGTGGTTTTGCCCTAAGAGGTGCACTCATGCAGGAAGGTCATGCAGTGGCCTATAAATCCCGAAAACTCAGAACGCATGAGAGAAATTATGATGTCCACAACTTGAAACTACTTTTAGTAGTCTATGCCTTGAAGTTGTGGAGACATTACCTACTGGGTCAAAGATTCACTTTGATGACAGATCATCAGAGCTTAAAGTGGATCTTCACTCAGAAGGATCTCAACATGCGCCAAAGAAGATGGATGCAGACCCTGCAGGAATTTGATTTTGAAATCAAGTACCGCCCAGGCAAAGAAAATGTGGTAGCAGATGCCCTTAGCAGAAAAGCCTCCTTGCTTGCAATTACTGTAGTGCCAATTCCTTTGATTAATGAAGCAAGAGAGAAGATCATGCAGGATAGATTCTTTGGCCACCCTATTGCTACCCTACTTATGCAGGAAAGCAAAACTCCACAGGAGTTGAACCGAGTTCAAGGGTACAGCCAGGATGATGGAATTATGTATTATAATTGTAGGCTCTGCATTCCCAATGATGAGGGGACTAAGGGTCAAATTCTGAATGAAGCCCATGACAGCCTTATTGCAGGACATCCAAGTTTCATCAAGACCTACATGTCTATAAAGAAAAGATTTTTTTGGCTTGGTCTAAAAAAGGATGTACTTAATCATGTACGTCAATGTCTAACATGTCAGAAAGTCAAAGCCGAGAGAGTGAAAATTCCTAGGAAGTTACATCCATTAGACATCCCCCAGATGAAGTGGGAATGTAGATTTTATTACTGGATTACCTTCAGTGCAATCAGGTTACAACTCCATCTTCGTGGTAGTTGATAGACTAACCAAAGTTGTCCATCAAATTCCGATAAAAGAAACCTACACTGCAGTGGATGTGGCTAGAGTGTTCCTCAAAGAAATCTGCAGATTGCATGGCCTACCTAGAAGAATAGTAAGTGATCGAGATCCCAAATTCACGTCAAGATTCTGGACTGCATTTTTTGAAGCAGTAGGAACTTTCTTAGATCTCAGCACAGCTTACCACCCCGAGACCGACGGTCAAACAGAAAGGGTAAACCAAGTAATCAAAGATATACTTTAGTCATGCTGGGCAGGGAACCCAAGAAGTGGCTAAGCTATCTGCACCTAGTCGAGTTCGCCTACAATGCTTGTTATCACCGAAGTATCGGGATGAGCCCTTTCAAAGCTCTGTATGGACAAGATTGCTTAACTCCATTAACTTGGTCTGACCCATTGATTAGCGTCGAGATGTCCAAACAGATGCACGACATGGAGCAGCAGATGTAGTCAATTCGCAAAGATATAAAAGGTGCCTAGGATAGATAGAAGCAGTATGTAGATAAGAAGAGGACAGACAGAAAATTTGAAGAAGCAGATATGGTCTTCATTCGAGTATGCCCCAAAAGGAGTTCTCTATCTCTTGGGAAGTACAAGAAGTTATTCCCCAGGTATTGTGGGCCATATCTGATTAAGTAGGTGACTTAGCCTACGAGCTTCTTCTGCCTCCTCATCTTAAAGTACATAATGTATTTCATGTCAGCCTACTTAAAAAGTATGTACCAAGCCCGAATCATGTGCTTGATGATGAAATCTTAACTTCTTCAACCCAAGGGCAGATGGAACTCCAACCTGATGAAATCCTTGATGTTCGAGAGAGAAGGTTCTCAGGAACAGAATTCTAAGAGAATTATTGTTTAAATGGAAGTTTTATCCTTTTGAAGATGCCACCTTGGAGAAAGAAGCTGAACTATTGCAGGATTACCCCCAGTTTGTTGCGAGATGAGGACATCTCACGTTTTTTAAGTGGGAGAGAATGTAAGATTCCTCCCCACCCCTCAAGATGTCTAGTATCTTCCCCTGTAATCAATCCCCTCTTCAGAATAATAAAAGATCTTGTTTCTACTTATTTTGGCTTAGAGAGAGAAAATATTCTAGAGAGAGATTATTCAGTTATTAGGGGACGATAGGGATTCCCCCTCATGAAGTAGGCGCCTTTTTCTCATCATTGCTTTTTAATTTAAAATCATTAAAATTAGATATTTCATCTCTCCTCTCTCCTAATTCAAAACTGGATCCAAAGAGTTAACTAAACTGACCCAAAAATAGTCAAAAATTGACCAAACTGATCTGGAAAATTCTAGAATTAGTTTGCTTGGTTAGAAGCTTATTTTTTCCTATAAATAGAAGCCTTCCCCTTTGTAGAAGCTTAATAGTGTTTTATGCGCTGTTACTCTACTCCTCCTCCCAGAGCCAAAGACATTGAATTCATTGATAATTCACTTATTTTTTACTATTTCCTCTACAAAGAATTGGTGGCCACTCTTGATCCAAGAGCAAGAGTAGAACCCTCAATCCCTAAAGCCAAAGGAAAGCTCACGAAACTCCATGTAAGTTAGAAATTCTACTTTTTTTAATTCTATTCTATGGTTTTCTGATTTCTTGTTTTTTTTAATATGTGAAATTGGATATTATGCCTTGATGGAAAGGCTTCCCCCTTCTCTTCATTGAATTTAGCCCTTCTTTATCCAAGATGTGTAATCAAATAAATAGAGTTAAACTTTTCGTATTGTTCTCTTAAAAAAATAAAAATTGATTAGATTGGAGTGCTAAATTAATCTTGGGGTGAATTCTAAGTAGATTTAGAATGTAAAAATTGAAAATTGGTTAGCCATACAAAGGAGGTTATGGTAAAAATTTCTTAAATTTTGTGGAAATAAGTTTTATATTTATGTTATTCAAAAAGAGTAATCCCCTCCATTTGTGTAGTTATTTTGATTCTTTGCATAGAAAGATGCATATTGGAAATATTTTTATTATAAAAGTTTTACTTTCATAAATATTGATTTTTATGCATCAAGTGATGCATAAAAAAAATATTATAAAAGTGTTACTTTCATCAATATTGATTTTTATGCATAAAGTGATGCATAAAAGATTTTTTTAACTATAAAAGTGTTAATTTCATCAATACTGATTTTTATGCATAAAGTGATGCATAAAAGAAATTTTTTTAATTATAAAAGTGTTACTTTCATCAATATTGATTTTTATGCATAAAGTGATGCATAAAAGAATTTTTTCATTATAAAGTGTTACTTTCATCAAAATTGATTTTTATGCATAATGTGATGCATTAAAAAAAATTATTATAAAAGTGTTACTCTCATCAATATTGATTTTTATGCATAAAGTGATGCATAAAAGAATTTTTTTAATTATAAAAGTTACTTTCATCAAAATTGATTTTTATCCATAAAATGATGCATAAAAGATTTTTTTTTTAATTATAAAAGTGTTACTTTCACCAATATTAATTTTTATGCATAAAAGAAATTTTTATTATTATAAAAGTGTTACTTTCATCAATATTGATTTTTATGCATAAAGTGATGCATAAAAGAAATTTTTTATTATAAAAGTGTTACTTTCATGAATATTAATTTTTATGCATAAAGTGATGCATAATAAAAGAAATTTTTTTATTATAAAAGTGTTACTTTCATCAATATTAATTTTTATGTATAAAGTGATGCATAAAAGAATTTTTTTTATTATAAAAGTGTTACTTTCATCAAAATTGATTTTATGCATAAATTGATGCATAAATGATTTTTATATCAAAATTAGAGTTCTCTTTAATTCTATGTTTAATTTTCATGAATAATTGATAAATGAATAAGTAAATACTCTGTGAGAGAAAAATTCTATCGTTTCATATTCACTCGGATGGTAATGAGAAAACTCAAAAAAAACTATCGAAGTCGAAATTGTAAATAAATGATTAATTTATTCTTCATAGGAATTCATGATGATTAGTTTAGAAATCAGTTAAGCAAATATTCAATGAATGAAAAAAAAAAGAGAAATTGAAATATCACCCCTTTTGAGAAAGATGGTTCAGGAAGAACTTTACCAGACTCAAATCCTGAATCAGGCTATGACCAAGACCAAACTCCTTTGTCAGTTTCAAGGAAAGACGATGTGACCAATTCAAGAAAAATACACTTAAATCACCACTGAATCTGAAACTAAGTTGAGACCCTTTGATTTTGATCTGAGGATCAAGGTTATGGAATTCGAGGAATTCTGTTTGGAATTCAGACTTGCGATCTAGAAGTCTTGGATACGGATTTAAGATATACTCATTGTATTCAAAAGAAAATCAAAATTGAAAACTTGCATAGAAACCCTGTTTTCTTAAAGGATTATCTTACGCCAGAATGCTAGAGGGAGCATTTGGTATATGTGTTTTTCTAAGGGAAGTTGCCAGTAGGCAAGACAAAAAATCCCAAAAATAAAATATAAAATATCTAGAAAGTCTCTTTTTAGGGCTAGGAAAAGTGATGTTTCTTCACACCCCCTCTCAAGCCAAAAAAGGGGGACCATGAGAGAAGATGAAGGATGCCAGGGTCCCACGCAAACACAATGGCAGAAGGAATGTATCCCCCTCTTGAAACAAAATTTGATAAAGTCAGAGAGGGGATCGTGATGGCAAAGGTGGTGAGGATGAGTCAGGTTGATCATCTCCCAAAGTAAGATATTGAAACAGGATTCTCCACTGAGTAAGAAATCCCATTCCCTATGTGGTCCACATCAGAGTTTGGAGAAGCATCTTCTAGTGAGAAGAATCGGTCCTCCAGGAGTGCGGGTAGACAATCCATGCTGTGTGCTCTCGAGATCTTCAATCCCTTTGCTCACGATTGCTCTGATACCATGTGAGGGCAAAAGGATGGAAGGACCAGATATACGAGAGATCAGAGCAAAACTCGCTTTGGGAAGTGCAAGGTATGGACAATTTCTAAAACCAAGTAATTCAATGCATCAAGCATGAAATCCAATCCTAAATTTTTTTAATGAACTCATATGTATGAAAGTCATCTACTATATTGTAATGGAGTTAGACACTACCCTTGTGTTGATAAACAAGTGGTAAGACTCTCTTAAATCAATGTTCACATTAGTGTATGTATTTATGCATCATGATGAAGTGGAAGGTGGAAGCAAGAAGTGTATTGAGAAGCACATGCATAAGCTATTGAAACATGGGTGGTAGCCTTGTGTTAGTCTATGTGGGTGGTAGCCTTGTGTTAGTCTATGTGGCAGTTGGACATGATGAAGTGGAAGGTGGAAGCAAGAAGCATATTGAGAAGCACATGCATAAGCTATTGAAACATGGGTGGTAGCCTTGTGTTAGTCTATGTGGCAGTTGGACTAACGAAGCTAGCATGATTGGAAGGAGACATATAGGCATGAAGCATGTCTACCAAGAAAAAGGATTGGAGAAGCACAAAGATGCAACCAATGAAGCCAATGTAATGAAGAATGATACATCCAAATCCACTTGAAGATTGTCTTTTGCAAGAAGATGGTTTCATCAAAGCGAAGGAGCAACAAGGGTGGTGCACGAAACCACTATGGAAGAGATGGTATTAAAGATGTTACTAAGGTTGAGGAGAATTATGTAGATTCCTCAAATGATTCAAATAAGCAACTCTTCTAGTTGAAGAGTGAAGCATGTCTGCTAGAATTGGGAGTGAATCACATTTCTCTATAACTCATCACTTTTGTAAAAACCTAATTTATAAAGGCTACCTACCTTGTCATCTATCCTATGGCTGAGAGGGGGTCATTTTGTTCTTGTATGTCCAATGCTCACCGTGCTCCATGCTTGGCATCGTCCCATGGTGGCATTGAGAGGGGGTGTTAAAATATATGATGTACAAGTGATAAAGGGTGAGAGAGAGGTCATGTAGGTGTGAACACACCCCAAATAAAGTGGGCATGTGGGTGGAAAAGAGATCTAGGGTTGGCCCAACCCTACCCCTTGGTGAACCCTATATAAAGGGTAGGAGGCCTCACTTTTTGTAACACAACACAGCACAAGTAACACAACACTTGAAGGTGAAGGTTAAGCCAACTTTGGAGTGGCTGAAATAGAAGGTAATATAGAAGCTTTCTATACATCTTGTGTTCTTGCTCTCTCTCATATATGTTGCTCTATCTTGCCATCAACTACTGCTTCCGTTGTGCATACTCCCCATTATTTTGATAATGTGTAGTAAAGCGGGCTGCCGTCCCAATGTAGCGGAGAGGGATGTTGTCCTGAAGTAGCAAAGAGGGATGCCATCCTGAGTGTACCAAAGAGGGCTGATGTCCCAAGGGATGTGGAAAAATGCACAAGATATGCTGAAGGTAAGCATAGATGTGATCCCTGATGTATGCACTGATGTAAGGCTAAGATAAATGCTCATATAAGCCCTGACATAAGCCTGATGTAAGCGCAGATGTGGGTTGATATATAGCATTGATGTATGCTACAGCAAAATGCAGATGACTGCTGAAGAAGCAAAGCGCCGATGTCTGCTGAACCAAAATGCAGATGTAAGCTGATGTATAAATGCTCATGTATGCTCTGATGTAGGCACTAACAAATGCAGAAGTAAAACGTAGATATGGTGCAGAAGTAAGCATGATGTAAGTGCCAAAAACAGACTGATGTAAGGCTCTGATGTGAGCCCTGCAGAAGGCGGCCTGGACGACTAGCAGAGGAAAACACTGATGTGAGCCTGCTGCTGTAGGCTGCTAGATGGTACCTGATATAGCTATGAAGTGGTACATGGATGATGAGGTATAGGCAATGCTATATATAGTGAAGGGGGGGTGTTGCTCAGTCACCATAAAGGTGTAGGCCAGCAGCCAAGACAAAAAACCCCCCAAAAATAAAATATGAAATATCCAAAAAGTCCCTTTTTAGGGCTGGAAAAAGTGTTGTTTCTTCAGAGTAACATACTTCCCCCCTTAAGAACCATTGATGTCCTCAACAATAATTCTTCTTTCTTCTATAAGTAAGATTGAAAGTAAGTGAGTTATCTTCTTTGATTGTGCGTACATGCTAAATAATATATCTTGAAGAAATGCCTATCCTATTGTATTCTATCGGGGTCCATCGGCTAGCATAATATCGAGATAGAATAAGGATGCAAGGAATCCCCCATTGAATTTCACTTGGAGACTCTTGTCCCTAAGCTAAATAGATGGTATGCTGACATCATCTAGTATGTTGATCCGAAACCAACTCAGGTTGTTCCAAAGGAATATACCTAGTCATGTTCTCGAGTTTAGGAATTTCCTCTGCTAGCACAATCTCATCACCTTCACCTAGACGTTCTTTCAAATGACTGATGTGAAATACATGACGAATCTTGATTCTAGGAGGTGGTGCTAACCGGTAAGCCACATTAAGAAAGGACCACAACATTGAGAAGATAACTTGTAATGCTTGCCAGTCCTCATCGTCTTAGAGTCCTTTGGGACTTTTAAGATACGCCCATAAACTCTCGGGGTCCATCGGCTAGCATAATACTGAGCATGATCATGAGCACTCTTTATGCCTTCCCTTGTTACTTTCAGCATATGATGCATATCTTACAAGAAATCAACTGCTGACTGCAACTTGACCCCCAATAGTCCTACATCAATGCGTGACTTCAATTGATAACCGTACATAAGCAAAAACTAGTTGCTGCATGCTTACTACTGTTATAAGAAAACTAATGTGTGGAGGATACCTTTCCCACTTAGATTGTCTCTTGGAGACATATGTCCTTAGCATATCTTCCATAGTCTGGTTCGTTCTCTTTGTCTAACCATTCGACTCGGGATGATCCGAAGATGACATGCTCAAGTGTGTTTCCAATTTGAAAAACATTAATTACTTGAACTATGCAGCGAATTTGGGATCTCGATCATTGACAATCTTCTCAAGCAATCCATAGAGCTTACAATTGCTCCACAAAGAGCTCTGCAGCTAATGCTCTTTACCTTGACGACTCAGTAGGGATAAATCTAGTTCGAGGTAATCCAACTACAAAATCCATCAAGATGCTTTGCCACTTGTTCTTAGGAATTTGCAAAGGATACACAAACCTCCAACTCTAATCCTTTCACCTTTATTAAGCTGGCATTGGGTACATTGTGCACATAATCCTCAACAAAGGATTTCATACAAGGCCAATAAAATGTCGGCCATCCAAGGCCAAGGTTCTATGTATAGCCAGGTGCCCCACACTAGATGCATCATGGCACCCATGTTGTAATTCAACATGTCAATGTGGAATGCTTGGTTGAAAACAATGCTAATCAATACACTAAGATTTAATGGACAACAAGCATAATACAAGATGTAATTTTCCAAATTGACAAGAGATGCACAATGAGCCGGAAACGACCGGCCCCTCCCTCAAATAGTGTATAATATCTTGGAAGAATCAAGTACATAGTGTCACGGGAATTTCTAGCCATATTTCCATACCAATGCATATCAATATATTGTTGCAAACAATATGGTTGTCGGTGAAGATCTTCAACTCATACTACCCTCTCAAGTGCCCATGTTCCCTACCATCTGCTCTCTCTTGTTCCACCTACACATGGTAGGAACTCGCACCTTGAAACCATTTCGTGTTCAAGGCCTAAGGTATTTGACACACTTTTACATGACCATAAATTTGTATTTAAGCATTTAAACACTGGCCACAGTCATTAAACATCATCACACATGTTGAAAAATAATATCATATGCACAGGGGACACTGCACTGGGATAGGAATGGCCACCTCCCCTTCGATGGAATTCTCTATTCCTCATGAGTACTTGTACAACAAAGGATTCAGATGCTCAGCATCGGAATTTTCCAAGTACATATGATTTCCAATCAAAGAGAGAAATTGAATTTGCGAAAACACTGTCCCACAAAACGCATAAAATTTTGCACTTGTAACTCAAGGCCAGTCTTCGAAAAAGCAAGTAGCTTTTCGGGATGAAACTCTCCAGAATCTCTCCTAGAGGCATTGTCTATGCATGGGTTACCATGGAAACCTTTGTGGCACTCAAAAGCAAGAATAAAAACTCTTATCTATGAAGAACCTCACCATCCAGCCCTAAATCTATGTTTTCAGCCAATAAAACACTTTATAGGAGATGCGTCAAAAGTGATTGGGCTAACGTAGAATATTATCTTTGGGTAGGGGAAGCTTGCTCTTGCTGTGTGGGGGAGTGCTCCTGATGTGCTTGTTCCCTCCAAGGGGATTGGAAACAAAAAATGGGAAGATTCCATAGATAAGGAGATGGTAACATTGGATGCAAATGTAGCATGGGACTTAGTGCCTTTGCCTAAGGAAAAGAAGGCAACTGGATGTGGCTTAGTGCCTTTGCCTAAGGAAAAGAAGGCAACTAGATGTAAGTAGGCATATAAGGTCAAGAATAACTCAAATGGATCAATAAAGGCAAGATTGGTTACCAAGGATTATGCACAAACCTGTGGCATTTACTATGAGGAGACATTTAGCCCAATTACGATAATGGCAACCATGAGAGCTATCATTGCTATGGCTATAGTAGCAAAGGACTGATCTTTACATCAAATGGATGTACCAAGGATTATGCACAAACCTGTGGCATTGACTATGAGGAGACATTCAGCCCAGTTACGATAATGGCAACCATGAGAGCTGTCTCATTGCTATGGCTATAGTAGCAAAGGACTGGTCTTTACATCAAATGGATGTAAATAATGCCTTCTTACATGGTGATTTTTAAGAAGAAGTATTCATGATGTAGCCACACCGGGTTATGAGAGTGATGCACACCCAGAGTTTATGTGTAGGTTACGCAAGCCGTGTATGGCTTGAGGTAGTAGGCACCCATAGCATGGTCAAACAAAATAAGGGAGTATCTTGTTACCATTGGATCCTAGATATTAAAATAGATTTTTTGCTTTATGTGAAAAGACAAATAGAGGGATCATGCTATTAGTCATTTATGTGGACAACTTGTTTATCATTGGTGATAGTGATGGTGGCATACATGATGTCAGGATGCTTTTGAAGTAGAAGTTTGAGATAAAGGATTTGAGTGAGTTGCGATATTTCTTGAATATAAAGGTGATAAGATCACCTTATGGCATTTTGTTGTTATAGCAGAGGTAGTATGGCATGGGCATGCTGTCCAAGCATGGTATGAGAGGCTATAAACATATTTCAGTGCCGTTGGCATAGAACACAAATCTTTCTATAGATACATGTGAGCTTTTAGAGGACCCCACTATGTATATACTCATACTGGGTAGCTTGATCTACATAACTTATTACTAGGCTAGACTTGGGCTATGCTATTGGAATTGTGAGTCAATTTATGTAGGCCCCTAGGAAGCCACAGTCAATGTGGCTAGATAGATTCCACAGTTGATTATGGACTTTTCTATGAGGATCGCATAGAGATACAACTACATGGCTAGTAGTGTCATTTATTGGAGATATATTATAGTGGCTTTGTGTTTACTTTTGGAAGTACTACTGTGAGTTGGAGCAGCAAGAAATAGCAAACAGTTATCTTGTCGAATACAAAGGTAGAGTACAAAAGTGTTTCTATAGCATCTCTTGTGAGGTAGCTTAGTTTCAAAAGCTACTTGGTAATATGGGTGAGACCATATACAAGGCCATTATCATTTATTTGGCATGGTTAGTGAGATTATGATTGATATGCTGCCAGTGGATTGATATGCTACCAGTGGTGGATGACATGCTATGTGACAGCCATATTTAGATTACTAGTCTAGCATAGTTATAGCTCTAGTTTATATAGTCACTTTTAAGGTAAAATTCACAACTTACAACATAGGGGCATGGTTTTAAAAAATGACCAAGGTCATCAGATATGGAGAGAAAGGGACCTTACAAATCTACTTTGCCACTTGATCTGCCCTAGGAATCTAGCCAATTCTTTGGCATTGTTTGGTGCCTACAGCTTCATGATTATTTTCACCTTCACCAGATCCACTGCTCTAGAATCTATCCAATTCTTTGGCATTACTTGTTTTGTTGATAGTATGTGTCATACAATAGTAGTAGGGATCATTGGTAAATGTAAAAGCACACTTAGCTCGATTTAGGTTGAGCCTAGTCTCTTTGCAATTTTTAGGCATATGTAGCGTGAGGTAATGAAGGCGTTCTACCTTTTACCCAAACACATTGGTCCATAAAGATCATGAAGGTGGTCAGATATCCGTAGAAGATTTATTGAGGGTGTTCTACATTTTACCCAAACACATTGGTCCACAAAGTTCATGAAGGTGGTCAGATACCCGTAGAGTAGGAAGATTTATTGAACCATCCCATGAAATGTAGCTGATGCTTCATTCTCTAGACCAAATGTCATCACATTTAAAGTGAATTCTCCCCATTCTATCACAAAAACTATTTTTTCCTTGTCCTCTCTATGGCCATGTGAACTTGATTATACCCATTAAATCCATCTAGAAATGAGTATATCTCATGTCCCACCCATTGCATTTATTTTTGCTCACTTTCTTTTTTGGCAATCACAAGCAAGTTTACAATCTTTAATTATTGAGGTTAGTGGGGATCTAAGGTTGGTTATAGCAATGGAGGAGAAGACAAGGGGATCTAGAGAAACGTATACACAGTCATCAAAACCAGAGTGTGAATCTCACTTCCTTATTTGATACATTGAAGCAATGTAACATTGTAGCTTCTTGGTTGATGCTTCCACTATTTATAGGTTATTTATAGGTTAGGATAGTTATCAAAGCTTCCACTATTTATATGATAGTTTTCAAATCTTCTTAGTTAGTGCTTCCACTATTTATAGGCTAGTTGTCAAATCTTCTTAGTTAGTGCTTCCACTATTTATAGGCTAGTTTTCAAAGCTTCTTAGTTGATTCTTTTTATGTTGAAGGATTGTTATAATGAACTTGAGGGAGGAGCTATCCATGCATACTTCATCCCATGTGTTTTTTAATTTTTAAGTGCATTTAAGTGCTCTTACAAGTAGATATATAATAAAGTGCTTGAAGGTGAGCCATTTAGACTCTTGATGCAATTTCACGTTATGGACTAACCTTTGTATATAATAGCAAAAGAATACTTTCCTATATAGTAAATACTCTTATCTCTTTAGTTTATGGTTGTGTAGAGAATAGAAGAAGATAGAAGAAAATTAAGCCATCTAACTCTTTCTTGTGGCTAGTGAAAATGGTATTTTAACTAGCCCTAAAAGGGGTTTTTGGGATTTTGGTCTTGTGCTACTAGCCGACAACCCCTACTCTGGGCTGATAGTAGACCAACCCCATATATATATACTTCGCTTCATAAACACAATGAACATGACATCATAATATAGATTATCTACTCTAATGCCAGCCTACCTCTACAAAAGCTTGGATCTTCATCAATCACTTCTATGTTTTTCTCATGCAACACACCCAGGGACAACATCCCTCTCTACATCCATCACCTCTGTGTTTTTCTCCTACAACACACCTCGGGACAGTAGCCCTCTCTACATCCATCACCTCTGCGTTTTTCTCTTGCAACACACCTCGGGATAGCAACCCTCTCTACATCCATCACATCTGTGTTTTTCTCCTGCAGCAGCACACCTCAAGATAGCAGCCCATCATTTTCCATCAACTTGGGATAATAACCCTCTCTACTCGTCTTTCTCCATCGATTGGGGATAACATCCCTCTCTGTTCATCATTCTCCATCTTCTTGGGATAGCATCCCTCTCTGTTCATCATTCTCCATCTACTTGGGATAGTAATCCTCTTTTCTCATCATTCTTCCATCAACTTGGAACAGTAACCCTCTCTGCACATCATTCTCCATGGACTTGGGACAGCAACCCTCTCTTCTTATCATCACCTAAAGACATTGGGATAGCAGCCCTCTCAGCTCTTCACCACCTACTTCATGATGATAGCACACCATCTGCTTGGGACAATAGCCCTCTCTGTTCCTCAGATCTATGTTTCTCCTGCAGGCCACTCATCTACACATTTACGTTTGTTTGTATCACCTCACCTTCGAAGAGCCATCGCCTCACATCGATGCGTGCCTTTGTCATTCGTCCCTACACCCCTCCAGGTACTGCAGCACCCTTGTGACCATAGTCTGCACTCCTCAGGTACCACAACACCCTTGTTACCATAGCCTGCATCACTACACCTTCTGCTGCCCACTACAAACATCTACCACCTCGGAGTGCCTCTGCATCCACCAATGCAAGCCTTCGTCTCACCAACCGTGCTTCAGCTCCGACCTTGTCTTTGCTTCTTCACCAATCTACTACTCGGAGTCTCCTCACATTTGAGGGCCTCTTGTATAAGATTACATTCACCATCATACATACACTCATTCATTCATTCATTTCATACTGTGTTGATTTTCTCTAATCTCTTGTACATGTGGTTCTTTCATCCTTTTGCCCTCACATGGTATCAAAGCTATCATGAGCAAAGGGATATAAGACCTAGAGAGTACATAGCATGGATTGTCCTACCCACAATTCTAGAGGACCAACCTTTCTCACTAGAAGTTTATTCTCCTTACTCAAATTCTAGACCACACGGAGGATGGTACTTCTTACTCATTGGAGAGCCTCGTTCGAGGTCTTACATTGAGAGAAGACCAGCCTATTTACACCTACTCACCCTCTACACCTTTGCCATCACGATCTTCCTCTCAAAACTTATCAGACTTTGATTCTAGAGGGGGATACATTCCTTTTGCAAGTGTGCGAGTGTGGAACCCTGGTATCCTTCATCTTCTCTCATCTTCTCTTATGGTCCCCTTTTGGCCTAAGAGGGGCTGTGTGAAAATGGTATTTTAACCAGACATAAAGGGGTTTTTTAGGATTTTGGTCTTGTGTTGCTGACTAAAAGCCCCTACTCTAGGATGAATAGTAGCCCAACACCACATATATATGTGCTTTGCTTCATCAGCACAACCACATATATATGTGCTTCGCTTCATCAGCACAATGAACACGACATCATAATCTACATTATTTGCTACCGGCCTACCTCTGTAGGGAGCTTGGATCTTCATCACTTTTACATTTTTCTCTTGTACCACACCTAATGGTGGTGGGCTAGGTTAGCTCTCATTGGGAAATCGGCTACTCTATGAGAGGGCCTTGGCATCTAAACTAGGGTAAAGGGAGCTCGCCTTGGTGCATTGATATCTCTCGTCCTGTACGCCTGTAAGCTCCCAATAATATTTGTATTAAGGTGGTCAAATCATGTCTCTCTAGCATCAAATTTCCACATTGGGCCTTATGGTGTTCACCCCTTGGTGGGATTCCAACCAACCACTAAGTCTGGGTGCTCAACATAGAATTCACGTGTGTTAGGAGGTTCATCGGCTCAGTCTTGACTAGCCTCATAGGAGTAGTTCTTGTGGTGACGCTAGTTGAGGAAGCACTGGAAGTGGAATCTCCAAGTCTCTATAAGGAGTCCTAAAAACAATTGGGTTCCTTCTTGGGTAAGGATTCCTAACAACAACAGGGTTCCTACTTGGGCAAGCTACATCTACACCACTCGTGAGAAAGGTGGTGCTGGAAAAGCTAATGGTTGTGAGAGGTGGCAATGCTGGCACTCCAGTCACCCTCGTCATTAATTGGGCATGGTAGTAGAGTTGGTTGATTCATGATTTCAATATCTTTTGCAATACCCACACCACTGCTTTTTCTCTCCCCTTAAGGACTAGGCATTTGTGGCTATGTAGTTGCTTCTACAAATAACACACCATGTCATCTTCTTATCTAGGAGCTAAATGAGAATGGCATGTTGTCTCTCTTGGTCCACCTTTGAGTCCGTTGATCACAACATTCCCTATGTCTTTGACACTCTTAGGGTGCCTCAACCTTCTTTGAATATTGGGTCTTAACATCGGGCTCCACCTTAGTCACTAATCATTAGGGGAAATTTAGGCTCCAAATGGGCCCTTTAAGGGTTTTCTCTCTCCTCCTAGAATCCCGAAAAAGTGTAAAAATAATATTATTATATTTGGTTTCTCTCTCTTCTTTTTGAATCTAAATTCACCTTTTTCTATATTTTCTAAAGAGTTTCAATGCTTATTTTATTCTAATGTTCTTAAATTCTACGTAACTCGTCAACCACTGCGAGTGGAAATTCATAAATGTGAAAAGCTAGTACTCTATAAAGTAAGAAAACAAGTACGAGGATATTTCTGACATATGTAACTATGTAACTATATTTTTGACATAAGCACAACATGGAATTAGAAGATGTTGATTGGAAATAGGGGCATTTTTTAAAAGAACTCAAATATATCTTCGAAAGCGAACTTAGTACTATGCAAAGTTCTTTTTTTAGCACAATTAAACACATTTAAGTTCTATTCTAGTGCATTTTCATGAAGTTATGGTGGTTTTCATTGGGTGAGTTTTCCTAATTCAATAGCCACTCTTCTCCATTTGAATTTCCCTCCATTCAAATCTTCAATCTCTCAAGGAAGCCTCTAAGTTTTCACTTGAATATCCTCTTTCCTCACATACTATTTATGCATGGATAACAATGAAGAGAGATTTGGCTTTCTGGTGCCTTCTTGAAGTAGAACCAAAAAGTCATATTTGCCTTCATTGATTTTCTATACTCAATTATTTTGCTACCAAAAAGTGTTATTGCATCAACAAGGGCATCAAGAAGTGTTGCCATAGTGCTCAATGGAGGTTTGGCATTAATTTTTATGTTATTTGAAACGCGTGTCTGAAATTAATGATAATGTTTTACTACACACACAAAGGAGTTAGTTGCAATTTTAGTATTGTTTTGTGGTCTGAAGAACATCAGAGATAATTCTAAGAAGCGATGTATACATGTGGACTTGGAAGATGAGTATGCTCCTCTCTGAGGCTTCTAACTTTAACCCTTATATAATGCAACAAGCTAGGGAATTAGGGAGAAAACATGTTGCTATATAGGTGGAAGGATCAATTTACCCACCTGATCCCTTGACCCAACAACCAACTAAATTTTCAAGTCTAACTTCTTTGATTAAATATGTTTGTGTGAGGGAAATGCTGGCTTGCTTGGTTACACAACAAGGCTTGCTAGTCAGGTGCAAAGCATTTGGATATTGTCACAAAGGATGCTAATGATGAAGGAAGCTCAGATCAAGTAGTTAAATGTTTGATTGTACAATGAGTTGGTAGAAGTTGTTCATGCTCACTCAGCATTTGTAGAACCATGAATTAGATAAAAAAGAAAAGGATCTAGAGGCCAATAACAATAAATTAGAAGGGGTGTTAGAGAAGACATCCAAACACCTCTAATTAAGATGCACATGAACCAGTAAGAGAACAAAGACCACTTACTACATTGTCAAAAAATAGTGAAAACTACAAAAGCCGTATACATGCCAAAGACTGATAAGCTGAAGAACCTTAAACAAGACAATGGAGCAATCTCAAAAGTATTCTTAAGACAGATGGTGAAGTCTACACTTCCTATTCAAAATTTAGAATAATTAGTGATGATCTCATGCATGCACGATTGTAAGATGTAAAGAATGCATTTGCAAACTGAAGCTCAAGCTATTTATGACAAAATTGGTTTAAGTAGAGAATCCTATGCAATGATCTACATACAAATGGATGGAGGTTTTAAGTCCATGCTACAAAACAAAAGGGTGACTCCACTGACATGCCCGTATAGTGTAAGAAAAGCAAGGCAAAAATTGAATAACAATTTCTTTGAACTCATTGGTGAGTTGAAACACATAGTTCACTCACATGTATTCAAGGATTATGCTAAATAAGTGACCTTTGATATGAATTTGAACAACAAATTTATCTTGGATGTGTGCAAATTGCAAGCTGCAATGGTGAAGTTCTATGATATGTCTGTTCAAGAATGTGGTGGCACACTGAAATGTGTACTAAAATGTGATGAGAGTGAAATTGTAAAGAATCAAAAGATAGAACGAGTAAGTTTGACATTGATGAACAGGGCATTGGATCCTTCCATAAAGCTAGGTGATCCTCAGTACTTTAGTGTTCAATCTGAAAATGAAATCTAGTGGCTCATAGCTTTTAAGTTTCCAAAAGAGGACCATGAGATCCTAAAGATGTTTTTCAATCTAACAGAGATTCCTATTGTGGTTCAACGTTAAAAAGCAGGTGAAATTCTACATAGGGATGGTTTCAGAGACTACTCAGTGGAATGGCATCGGTGATCTAAAGACACTAAAGTGCATGTTTGGTGGTCATGATATCACGGTGCTGAACCGAAATATACACGGTCTACGTTGCACATATATGCATCAAATGCTGGCGCGCGCGATACTACAAATTTTCATTACAACACAAACTATGGGGATTCTTAATTCAAGCTATACTAAGTCTACATTACTAAAATATCAGCAAACACCACTATGAGACAGAGATATGGAAAGGGTTCCATATTCTAGCTAAAAAGACCTTGTATATTGCAAGTCACTACAACACGATTTACATTGGATGTTGACGACGAGAGGCCTTATATCACATTGTACTGACTTGCACTATACAAGATTTACATTGGATGTTGACGACGAGAGGCCTTATATCACATTGTACTGACTTGCACTATACAAGATCTATATTACACTAATATTTAACAAACAAGCCTCTCAAGTTCACGATACTCAGTTTTCGTTGTATGTAAGGACCGTATAGTTTCATGTTGCACAAGTGCAGCGTAGCTGATCAAAAGCAGGCTTCCATATTCGTGCTATAATGAGAGCGTATATTGCAACTCAATACAATGAGATATAGGGTGGATGTTCGTGAGTGAAGTCTTCTATCGCATTGTTCTGAATTATAATATACAAGGTCTATATTGAGTAAATATGAAGAGAATACTAAAAAGTGGCTTTTAAGAATGAGAGTATGGGCTGGCGATCTCCCATATGGTTTAGAATTTGCATTATAGTGACCTTATATAATGTAAGTCAGTACAACTCAATTTAGGGTGGACATTCTTAAGTAAAGCTCTTTATCATGTTGTATTAAAGCTCAAAGTAATTTCTACTAAAAATGAGACTATGGGCTGGAGATCACCCATATTTTTTTGAATTTGCGCTATACTGAACTTGTATAACGCAAGTCAGTATAGCGCAATTTTGGGTGGACGTTCTCGAGTGAAGCCCTACATCGTGTTGTAATAATGAAACTCAAAATTATTCATCAATTATACATGATTTGCATAGGAAAAGAAGGAATGGCACTCACAATCATACGAAAACAAACATTTTAAGACCGATAAGACTTAAGAACTCAACTGACCTGAAAATCACCTTAGGCTTAGAGACTGTCACACAGATCAGTGCTGGGAAGATCAAGAGAATTGCCAACACCGATTGCACAGTCAGAGAGGAGCAAGCAAGAAAATAGTTGCATCGAAAAAAAAGCCAAGTGTGCTTGAAACTCATGCTATAAATAATGCATGTGGAAATGAGTGCATTACCCGACGGTCTTTACACGTGGTAGGATTTCATTGGTGGTTGTCCACATTCATTCACACGAGTGATAGACACATGTCACTTATGCATTTGATCGTCATCATTGCCTGCCATGTGCACAACGCTAATGTCATCATGCAATGTCACATCTACTTAAGGTGGGACCCCTTTTGTTAAACCCTAATATGTCGAATTAGGTATCAAGCTCTACGTAAAAAGTAGCATCTTTTGATTGATCTTCGTCTCGCTATTATCTTCTCTCCGTCATCTACATCATTTCATCCCTTTGTGGACGACATCCTGTGAGACGAGTAAGTGTCCATTTTGCAATACAATGTTTATTGACTTGCACCATGTCTTCTTCTTCCTTTTTTATGTGGACTCCTGAGCGAGTTTCCTTCATTATGAAGTCAATACAATGCGATATGGAGGTTTCAATTTGTTGGAACTCTTCCCATCACATTGTAGTGCATTGAATCCAAATATGTTATTGTGTTTCTTTGATTTTGAATGCAACACAATGTGATTTACTGGTTTGAATATGTTATTAGTTTGCATATCGCATTGTATTTGGGCCAATTTTTCATGTTTGAGTTTTCTTCATTGTTGATTCAATACAACGCGTTATGGAACATTCTACGTGTTGCATGTTCTCTTATAACGTTGTACTAAATTTTATCGAATATGTTTTCATTGTTTGTCACTTAACCCTTTTTTGTGTGTCAAAGTTCCTTTGATTGTGAATGCAATACAACGCGGTATGGGCGATTTAGTGTGTTTGAAGTCCTCTTATCACGTTGTAGTGAGTTTTGTTAAAATTTTATCCTTAGTGGTCCTTTAAGCCTATTCTACGTGTTGGAGTTCCTTTGATTGTTAATGCAGTACAACATGATATGGGGGATTCACTGTGTTTAAAATCCTCTTATCAAGTTGTACTGATTGAGTTTTGTTAAAAAATCATCCTTCGTGGTCCTTTAATCCTATTTTTCGTGTTGGAGGTCCTTTCATTGTTAATGAACTACAACGCGATATGGGAGATTCAGTGTGTTTGAAGTCCTCTTATCGTGTTGTAGTGAGTTTTGTTCAAAAATTATCCGTAGTGGTCCTTTAAGCCTATTTTGCGTGTTGGAGTTCCTTTGATTGTGAATGCAGTACACTACAATGTGGGGTATTATAAGGTTCCTCCTCAACCCCTAAAAGATGTATAAGTTCTCCTCTTAGTCCCCTATAATCATCCCCTATTTCAGAATGCAAGAAAACATTCTTTTCCTTTGTTTTGGCCTAGAGAGAGAAAATATTCTAGAGAGAGATAATACAGTTCTGAGATATTTTTGGATATAAAGTTATCCCTTAAATTTAAGATGAATTCCCCTTAAATCAAAGTTTAAAAAGAGTTTTCTAATATGCATTAGAAATTAATTAAATATGTGCATTAGACACCTTAGCCTAAGGGTACCTATTTTCTGAAAATTATGGATTAAGGTCCAAAGAGTGTTCTAATGGGCCTATAGGATTAATCCAAGTGTTTGAATAAGAAAAATGCAAGAATAAAAGAAAATCCCCCAAAAAGGAGTAAATTCGCACATCAGATGAAGAGTTGACTAGTACATGCACTTAATAGTTAAAAAATAGGGATTTATTAGTTTAAAAATGAAATTTTGACACCTCAGGAGAGTGAGTGGAGCTCATGAAGGAGGCGCCTAGAATCTTCATGATTACCCTAATTTCTTAATCAAAAAAATGAGATATTTCATCTCTCCTCTCACCTCTTTCAAACTAGATCAATCAACTCGTCCAAAACTTATCCAAAATGGATCAAACTAAAGCTGGAAGCCTCTAGATTCTAGTTGGACTTGGTTGGTGGCCTCCCACACCTATAAATATACCCCCATTCCTTTGTATTTTCATCTTAGAGTAATTTTATGCTAGTGTAATTTTTAGTTTAGTGTAATTCTTTTATCCCTCTTCCTTGCCTCTCCATTGTGAAAGCTTTGGAGGTTCACTAAACGTCTTCTTCTCTTGAAGATTACCCTTTCCCCTTGGTGGCCAAGATTTTTCTTTGAGGGCTACACAACTTTTGCAAGGTAAAGAATCAAGCAAACCAAGCGTAAGCCTAAAACAATGATGTTTACTCTCTTTTTGGTGTTAATCTTCTTCCTAACCTCCCTCATGCTTGGGAAGCATTTTATTTTATGGGTTTCATCTTAAAACCATGCTTTTCTTGATTTATGATGAATTAATGTTTATGTTTAAGCTTAGGTTTATGCATTAACTAATCTTTTTATTAAAAAGTGAAACTTTATACCATTCTCAATTCATAAAAAATTTGGGGAAGCTATGGCAAAATTTTTATCATGAGTTTATGCATAGATTAAATTTTATATTAAAAGTGAAATTTTAAGCATTATCATTTCATAGAAAATGCGAGGAAGCTATGGTAAAATTTATATCATTTTAGAAAATGAATTTCTGCATAATAAATTTTATACCAAAAGTCGAGTTTTGAGCATTATTCATTTACTAAAAAAAAGGTTATGCATAAATTTTTAGATTCATTTAATTTATGAGAATTATGAAAATGATTATGAATATAATTCATTTAGATAAAAAATGGATTAGTAGGTGTGCATAAATATTTTATGCTAAGAAAGGGATTTCCATGATATTTTATTTTGGAAAAATAGAGAAAAGAATGTGAAAATATTCATAGGGGTGCATCGAGAGAAAACATAGATAAAGTTTTAATCACAAAGAAGAATTATGGGTATAATTGATTTTGTAAATCCCATGAGATGGTATGTATAAATCGTTTATTCAAAAGGAAGAATATTGAGCATATTTTATTTTGAAAAAATCGAGAAAAGAATATGAAAGTATACATATGAATGCATCAAGAAAGCATGGATAAATTTTAATCAGAAAGAGAAATCATGAACACATTTAACTTTTAGAATTACGAAGTATACGTCTAGATTCTTGACGACATATAGAATCTTGGAAAAAAGATTTCCCAAAAAATACCTAAAACATGCTTAGTTAGATGAAATGTAAACACTTGTGATGATTGACTTATTCCTAGATTCCATGGGAAAGGAATCTGGATAGTCTTAATTAAATTGAGTCGAGAAAAAGTTGCCTTTAACTGAGGCCAGTAATGCCCGAGACTTAGAAGTTCTGTCAATGTGAAAAGTATAGTAACTGTACTTTTAACCTGGTTGATTGTAGAATAAAAATTTTGATAACTAGATCAAGGAAAGTTGATAATCAAACCTGATTTGCTCAAAGCAAAAAGAGACCATCTTATTTGTAGAAATCTGATTGATGCGGATTGATGAGGTTGATGTGGGTGATGTGTGGAAGGATGTGGAATGTGTGGATTGATGTGGGTGATGTGTGGAATGATGTGGTGTGATGTGTAGAAGGATGTGGAATGTGTGGATTGATGTGGAGTGATGTGTGGAAGGATGTGGGATGTGTGGATTGATGTGGAGTGATGTGTGGAAGGATGTGGGATGTGTGGATTGATGTGTAGTAATGTGTGGAAGGATGTGGAATGAGTGGATTGATGTGTGAGTTGATGTGGATTGACATGGGATGATGTGAATGAATGTGGAAATGATGTGGGATGATGTGAATGAATATGAAAATGATGTGAATGAATGTGGAAATGATGTGGGATGATGTGAATGAATGTGGGATGATGTGAATTGATGTGAAAAAATGTGAAATAATGAGAAATGACGTGGAATGATGTGGAAGATGTGAAATGATGAAGAATGATGTGGAAAGATGGAAATTTGGCTTGGAAACTATATTTGTATGTGAAATCTATTTTTTAAAGATTATTTTACGTCAAGAATGCTGGGGGGAAGCATTTTGACTATCTTATGGAATGAGATCATGGGACCTAAGTGGAAATGTTGCAATAGCTGAGGACATCTCGTGTGGCAAGATTGACTGAGATCTTGACCAGCCTCGGTTCGATTAAAATGGTGAGCTTCCGGTATGGTGGATGCGAGACCAAGGAAGCAGCCTATGAGTGAAGTGCTAGGTCACCTGTGAAGGAGCCTATAGGGTGCTGACCATACGGTGCTCGGGCTCTGGGTCACCTAGGATACCCACGCGTGCATCAAGGAAGAAAATGAGTTGGAATTATTTTATGAACACGAGCATGGATCTGGTTGATTTGCCTTGCTGGTCTTCAACGGATGAGTTCATGGCTCTTTTACATGGATCTTGTTGATTGATCTAGCTGATCTTCAATGGAGAGTCCATATGGATTTTATGTGATTATACTCCTAGGTACTATGGGCTAGGAACTATTGAAAAGGCCCCCTTGAGTGAGCGGGTGGTGAGCGTTCTTGTTGCCAATGATGCCATAGCTACGCTGAGGAAGGAATGATTGGAAATTGGATTCTGTGGGGTTGGAAAGTGGAAAAGTTGGAACTTGGACCCTAGAAATGGAATAGTGAGGATTATGATGGAAACACTATGGTTTTATTGCAATTATGTTTTGGAAATAGTTGAATCATAGAAAAAGCTATTTCATATTGGGTGTGTAAGCGGTGTGTCTATTTAATTTTTTGCATGAGAGCTAGGGGGCCTGGGAACTCTTTTCCCTGGTACCCGGGAGACAAAACATAACCAAATGTTTATAATAGATCCTATCAATACAGTGGTTGGGCAGTTGGCTAACCCATCGGATAGGCTGGATCGATGGATTCCTATAATAAAATTCAATTATGTTCAAGTTACGATAGTTGAAGTAAGTTAGAGGATAATCCTTGTGAACTATGGAAAAGAATCAACGGCGGCTGTGCCTCTTTTGATGGGGGAAAAAGAGTTGGTCTCCTATGAACGAAGTGCAAGTTGCTCCTTTGATTCGACCTTGTGACTCGCGGGTTCGGTCGGAATACAAAGGATAGTTAAGGCTCTTGACTACGTTAGAAGATTTTTCCAGGAGGAATCGCGTATGCTTTCTAGGCGAGGGAAGTTTTTTCTGGGTTCCCTTTTGGAAGAGCCGAGGGATTAGTCTCTTGTCTGGATATTCGTGGGTGAGGCCCTGAGTGGGAAGCTCTTCCCTATGCATGAGGTTGCTACTTCTGTTGCCAGCACTCCAGAGTTAGATGCATAGAGGGGGCAAGGATTTCTCAACTTGTATCAGAGCAAATTGGTTGAAATTGATAAACCAAGAAGCAAGAAATGTCAAAAAGTTATGAGTTACCAGTGAAAGACTGTAATTGTGTGTTAAAATTTGTACGAATTGATATTTAGAATGGAAATTCATAAATTGGGAATTGGGTTTTTAGATGGAAGTACCGCAATTATGTGGAATCCCCAACTTGCTTAAGGCCTAGATATGATTGCATTTACCTTATAACACCAAGGATCGTGACCACCTATATATACCGTAGGTATAACTACAGCTCTATACTGACAATATATACGAGTGAATCTAAGACCTTGAAATTATGAGAAAAATGGCTATGCTAGATGATGGTTTTGAATGCCGGTTGATATGATTTTAGAATTCTGGTTGAAAATTGATGAATTGATTTGGATGTTGATTGAAGGATGATGATGATTTTTGAATTCCGGTTGAAAGTAGATGAGTTGAATAAGTCATGATTCCAGTGATGATTAACGATATCAAGATTTTTAGCAGATCACTATGGCATTAGTGGATCATGCTGACACATTGTTTGCAACTTGACTTGGGCCCACAGTGAACCCAATTGTGGAATGACGAATCGAGAACTTATATAACTGAAATTCCCGTGGGGAGATGTCAATTGAAAATTACTGATCTCATGGACTATTATTGTGATAAGGATATGAATGAACTATTTTCTGATAATGAGTTCTGCATGTTCTTTTTATAGAAGAGATCTTTATCCCAAGATTTTGGGAGAGTTGACCAAACTTTAAGGAACCCCAGAATCAATTGGATCCAAAGTTTAACTAATTTTGGATTTAAATAAAGTGGTCTTTTCACCTAAGCATCTTGGTTAAGTTGGAAAAAGGGACTTGACAAAGAATTTTCGTATTGAGGTCATCGTGGTAGAAATGTTAACCCCCAACTTGATGAGAGCTCGACCCAGATGTTTACAAAACTCTTCATAGATCTCAGCAAAGGTGAAGGGGAGCACTTGGGAGAAATAGTAGAGAAGTGGATCGAAGCTATGGAGAATTACTTCAATGTCACAGGTTATAAACAAAAAGAGTAAGGTGGCTCTTGCTAGGCTGAAGATCATAGAATCAGCCAGAGTAGCATGGAGGAACCACTATGAGACAAATTGCTTGGATCGGAACACTAAGATATGGGATGATCTCAAAGCATACCTCAGAAAGAGATTCTGTCCTCCAAGCTTCTTGGAGACAAAGATGAACGAGTCCAAGGAGCTAACCCAGGGAAGCCGAACTATGGAGGAATATCACCAAGCATTCGCTCTCCTCCTCAAATAATCGTCGCTACTAGATGAAGAACAACTGATGGCTAGGTTCATTCGAGGAATGAACGAATCCTTGGATACCTTGGTGAAAAATGCTAAGCCAGTTTCTATAGCTGAAGCAATGCAGATGATGAAGGATTTTGCCAAGGCCTTCGTTGTCAAGGTCTTGTCGAAGCCAACACCATCGTCTTTCAAAAGATTCCTAACCTCATAAAGTGAATCCAACTTTTTGCCTCCTAAGAGACAACAAGGTCCTAGTCAAACCCAAGATACGGGAGGGAAGAGATTACCATTGAAAAAGAGAGGAAAATATCATTGATTTAGTCTTACCCTTGGTTTGCTTGATTCTTTAGGGAAATGTGAAGCCCTCAAAGAAGAAACTTGGCCACCAAGTAAAAGAGGGTAATCTCCAAGAGAAGAAGAGGATTAATGAAGCTCAAAAGCTTCACAATAATAGAAATATAATAAACTGAAAATTACACTAGCATATAGCTACTCAAATATGAAAATACAAAGGAATGGGAGTCTATTTATAGGTGAGGGAGGCCACCAACCAAGTCCAACTAGAATCTAGAGGCTTCCAGCTCCAGTTTGATCCATTTTAAACAAGTTTAGACTAGTTTAGCTCACTTTTTTGATTTGGTTTGAAGGAAGAGAGAGGAGAGATGAAATATCTCACTTTTTTGAATTAAAAAATACCGTCTTGATGTGATTTCTAGGCGCCTCCTTCACGAGCCCTTCTCCCCATTCTGGGGTGTAAAAAAATCTATTTTTTCACTAATAAACCATGTACTAGTCAACTCTTCATCTTATGTGAGAATTTACTCATTTTTGGGATATTTTCTTATATTCTTTGCCTTTTTCTCATCCCAACACTTGGATTAACCTTGTTGGCCCTTCTTGACACTCTTTGGACCTTAATAAGAATTTTTTTAAAATTTTATACCCCTAGGCCAAGATGTCCAATTCACATATTCAATTAATTTCTAATGCATATTGGAAAACTCTTTTTAAGATTCTGTTTCAAGGGATCTCTCCTATTGACTGGGAAAAAATTCTTATCTAAAAATATTTCAAAACTATATTATCTCTCTAGAATATTTTCTCTCTCTAGACCAAAACAAGGTAAAACAATATTTTCTTGCATTCGGAATTAGGGGATTATTACAGAGACTGAAGGGGAGGTTCTTACACCTTTACATCTCAAAAGCTAGAGGGAGGACTCTTACATATAAACATTAGGCAAGTCCCTAAAAGGGTTAGCCTCAGGAAAGTATCCAATAGGGGTGATGTGTAGTGAGAGAAGCATTATGGAAGTCCTCAATAGGAGTGAGCTATGAATGTAGACAGATTTAGACAATTGTCAAAATCTATATTGAATGGGTGGCCCACATCTAGTGAGATGAGCATCAGGCAAGTCCCTGATTGGGCTGAGCTATGAATTGAAAATAGTGAGAGAAGCATTAGGCGAATTCCCAATAAGGGTTAGTATTAGGCAAGCCCCCAATAAGGGTTAGTATTAGGCAAGCCCCCAATAGGGATGTGAGGTCTAGTGAGAGGAGCATTAGGCAAGTCCCCAATAGGAGTGAGCTACGAATTATGGATAGATTTGGATTTTTCAAATCTGTAATGAATGGTTGGCCAAATATAGTGATAGGAGCATTAGGCAAGTCCTCAATAGGGGTGAGGTATGGATTATAGGTGGATTTGGTGAATTTTCCAAATCTACATTTAATGGTTAGCCAAAACTATTATGAAGAGCAATAGGCAACTCCCTAATAGGAGTGAGCTATGAATTGTATATAGATTTAGATAATTGTGTCTAAATCTACATTGAGTGATTGGTCAAATATAGTGATAGGAGCATTAAACAAGTCTGTGGTAATGGTTAGCATAAGGAAAGTCTCTAATAGAGGGACAAGGTGTAGTCAAAGGAGCATTAGGCAAGTCCTCCCAATAGGAGGGAGATATGAATGATATAAAAATTTGGACAATTGTCCAAATTTGTATTGAATGGTTGGCCAAGTCTATTGAGAAGTCCCCAATTGGGTGACCTATGAATTGTAAATAGATTTGGATTATCCAATTTTGTATTGAATGGTCGGCCAAATGTAGTGATAGCAGCAATAGGCAAGTCCCCAATAGGGGTGAGGTATGGATTTGTAGGTAGGTTTGGACAATTATCAAAATCTACCTTTATTGATTAGCCAAATCTACATTTAATGGTTAGCCAAATGTGGTGATAAGGAATAAGGCAGGCAAGTTCCTAATAGGGCTGAGCTATGACTTTTTTCATCTCCCTGCATTTTGCTTTTCCCTACATTTTTTTTCTTCTACCTACGTTTTGCTTCTGCACACCGTAGAGGTAGAACAAAAATGTTTTTTATTTTTTATTTTTGGGCCAAATCTTGTAAGATAATGACCTTTAATGTTAAATCATCAAATGTCACTCACATGTTTCCTTTATTTTTGTGCCACATCCCCACACACACACACATAACCCCATAAGCATAATTATAATAACTACCTACATTATACCTACTAATTTTATATTATATTATATAGTATTTTAAATTTATTTTAATGATATGATGCCACAAAATCTGTTACATAGGTCATACCGTCACGCAACCCCCTGGACCCCTACTATCGGGGGTCTATGGTAGCTCTCCTGAATGCCACCACAGGAGAGCCTACTAGCTCCCATGTGACCCCGTGCCACTGGGGGACCTAGCGACCCCTCGGACCCCCCGCCCTTGATAATTCCCAACAAATTGGGTGACCCCCACTGGCCCCAAAGACATGCCAATTACCAAAAAGGGAAAAGGTATGGGAAATCGTCACTTTTTGGGACCCATAACTTCTTGTATGGGCACGTATGTTAGAGATATTCAAGAGCTTGATGGAAATCCCTCACATACATACATATCATGTATGTGTGTGTGTGTGTGTGTGTGTGTGTGTGTGTGTGTGTGTGTGTGTGTGTGTGTGTATCGATATATACATATATATATATACACATACCGACACACACACACACACACACACATATACACACATACATATGCATATATAGATATATAATATTTTAGCTGTATGTATGTGTGTATGTGTGTGTACACATACCGACACACACACATATACACACATACATATGCATATATAGATATATAATATTTTAGTTGTATGTATGTGTGTATGTGTGTATTTATATATGTATGTTTGTATACATACACACATAAACACATACATTTGTGTGTGTGTGTGTGTGTGTGTGTGTGTTGTGTGTGTGTGTGTAGATATATTTATATATCTACATTTGTATATATGTAAATATAGCTAAAGGTAAAATTAAAACAATTGGCCAAAACTAGAGCCTTGTTAGATATTCATGTTAGAGGTTTATTTGGAAACTTAGCCAAAACTAGGACCTTGAGAGAATTCCATGTTAAAGTTTGATTTAGACACTTGGCTAAAACTAGGCCCTTGTTTTAGAAATCCATGTAGATTTGGATACTTGGCCAAAACTAGGGCCTTGTTAGAAATCCATGTCAAAGGTAGGTTTCAACAATTGGCCAAAACTAGGGCCTTGTTAGAAATTCATCTGAGGTTGACTAAAACACTGGGCCAAAACTAGGACCTTCTTAGAAATTCATGTTATAGGTTGATTTGGACACTTGGCTAAAACTAAATCCATGTTAGAGGTTGATTTGGACACTTGGCTAAAACTAAATCCATGTTAGAGGTTGATTTGGACACTTGGCTAAAACTAGATCCTTGTTAGAAATCCATGTTTGCCATTGATTTGGACACTTGGCCAAAGCTAGGGCCTTGTTAAAATCTAAATTAGCCATTGATTTAGACACTTGGCTAAAATTAACACATTGTTAGAAATCCATCTTAGAAGTAGATTTTGGACACTTGACCAAAACTAAGGCGGGCCGCAACATTGCAATTGGCTAGGTCTATAAATCTAGGAGGTGATAGAAATGAAATTTTGAGGTGGATTTGGACACTTAACCTAAATTAGGACAATTGACCAATTCTATATTAAGTGGTAAGTGAAACAAGATAATATTAATGATAGATTATAATATATATTCTACTAACAGAATTTGAGCACGATCTAATTTGGAAAACTAAAGTAATGTATTTTCCTACATGTAGGAAAAATGGCATCTCAATTTTCTTGCAAATGTGTCAAGTTGATCATCAATAAAGCGATGGTGGCTATAGGGAAGATACATGCAACCTATGAGGAAGATGTGTGCCATGGAGAAACACTTGGGAAAGACCACTTCTCCATGAGCATTAGCAAATGCTTCAACCATGACATTGCACTACCATTACCAACTTTAGATGCAAGCAAATTAGTTTTGATATCCAGTTGATAGCATTATCAAAGTGGTGTAAGAATTCTCTAGAGTGCTTGGGTGTAGCACCTGACATTCAAGAAGGTTTGGGTTCAACCATGGATGGTGGTGATGATTCAAGAGTAGTTCCATTTGATGGAATTTCACTCCATGAGAATTTTTGGAGGGAAAAGTCTATGTTGTTGTGGTCAGAGGGCAAAGAAGAACGTGTTGTTGTGGTCAGAGAGCAAAGAAGAATGCGTTGGTGGGAAAGGAGTCATATTGTTGGTCTTTCCATATGAGGCTATTAGTTTTGTAGTTTTAGAGGGAGATGATGTGGGGGTGGTGGGTTGATCAAGCCATCCAACAAGTTTAGTCATTACACTACCTTCTTTAGATAATGGTGTTAATCTCAATTAGGTGGCCTTTTAAAAGACTCACATTTGAGGATGGATCAACATTTCTTGGTCATTGAAGAGGATTCCAATGATACGAATTCCCAGTTTATCGATGAATATATTGATGCTCCAACTAAGAAGAGGAGATACTACATGGTAAAGAGGTAGCCCAAAGTGTTGGCATAATAGGGAATTTAAAGAGGACAACACTAGATGCTATGCTATTTCCCATGTATCTACAATTAATTGTTGTGGGAGAAAATGTTGCCAAGTTGCTGACCATGATGCAATGATAGAGAATTGTGTAAAGATTTTTGGGGCATTGCTAGCAATCTCACTAATTATGTGTATGCTTCCATGGAAATGGCATGGCGTGTGGATGTAGGGGGGGACAAGATAGTATAGCTTTACATTCAATGGTGTAGAAGTATGTTCAAGAGCATGGCATGAGATACATGGTATTCTAACAACAACTACAACATTTTACAGATAAAGGGGTCAGTTTAAGAATGGTATACAAAGGTCAATGCACAGAAACAAGGGGATTATAAGAAAGGCATGGGATCACAGTGAACTAGGAAGGGTAATAATTTGAGAATTCATACATAACAATTCTGAGCAAATGCCTCATAGAAGTAGGATAATGACAAATGGTTCTAGGGAAACCCAACTAGTTATCCCGAATGTCTACAAATAGGTGGACATTTTGAATGAGGTTAAAATGACACCGAAGTATCTTAATCAGAAAGAAATATCAACATCAATATTTGGTAGAATCTGGAATACATAATTCAAGCATGTTAGCTTTGCCAAAACAAGTGAGTTTTCAAAGTGCATAATATACAAGGGTATAAAGATCAACTGGGAGAGCCAAAAAGTGCCAAGATGAACATAATAGACTGATGCATCAAAGAAAAGCCCACATGTTGTAAACAACTTAGTTGTAGGAGACTTTATTATGCTTGGAGATCGACCTCAAAATTAAATCCTAATAAGTACTTATGCATAATACATGATAAGATGGACCAAAAGAAAACAATGATCCCAAGATTGAAGGTGTTCCAAATGAGACTAACAAGTCAACACAATTTCTAGTGTCACTAATGGGGATGATAACCCATGGATATGGACAAGGGCACTATGGACATTTGCTACTAGCTTACAGCCATCTAATCTAAATTTCACAATAGGTTCTTTTGCCTTGTATCTAAGAAACCTTGAAACTTGTGCCAGATCTATTAGAACATTATTGAGTGTTTTAAACTCCATAAAGACTCTTAAATATCAACCTACATGATGGATATATGGGTGCTTGTTCAACTATATTTAATGATGTTGGAATAGCAATATAAGCATTAAGAATACAACTCCTATTTTTGAATATAAGAAGTTACCAAAGACTTTGATGTTGCAATTAAGCAATTGTGCCTCAGAGAATAAGAATCAATATTTGTTCACCTATCTATCATTGTTGGCAAAGAAGTATTTAAGATGCTCCAGTTAGGATTTCTGATGATGCAATGTTTAGTAGGTTTTCTAAGAAATTGAGGACTAGCTAGACATTCACCTTCCCACATTTAATGAAAATATTTAAGGATAACCAATTATTTTCTCCAACCCCATTCTTGAGGCGATAAATGTCCCAAACTTCAAGGGATTCATCAATGTACTATAAAGTGCATCCTAAATCCATTGAATGGAAGGATGGTGGTATTGAATTGGGGTTCCATATGTTGTTTCAATGTTTGAGTTTGAATAAGTCACTAAGGCCACAAAAGATTAAGATTCCAACAAATGTGTATGCTAAGGCAAAGAAGAGTTTGGCAACATCCAAGGACTCTGATGAAAGCCAATAAGCTTAAATTATTAGAGTACTGGTTGGATCTATGTTAGTCACTTTTTGTTTATGATTTAGCACATGTTAGTCCCCTACTATTTAGAATTTAATTATTTTTTATACTTTTCTTTTAATTTCTATGGATCTTTTCTTGGCTATATTGTAGCTTAAATGATGCTTGTAAACACCCCATATGTGTTATTATCAACCTTGAGTAGCAACACTTTCTCTTTCAAGTTTAATGAAATTACCAAAGTCATCAAAATTAGCAAAGTTATCAAAATTACCAAAATTAATTTAAAGATGTCAATTTCATTTTTTTTCGAAATGCATAGATTTTTCCAAATTTCCTAATATGGACTTCTTCCATTTGCATGATCCATGTGTATCTACATTTGTCCTCAGCTTGCCTAACAATGGACTAACACTAGATCCACTGTTATAGAGGACTCTTCAGGTCCACTAAGCACCTATGATTGCTACTTTATATGTGGAGCAGTATCATTACTTCTTACATCTATTCTTCTTTTGCCTTCATTGGTGCATAACACAAGCTAATCATCTAATCAAAGACAACAACTCTTCTCACTACGACACACACCCAAACACTTTCAAGTGAGACACATCAAGCTTTATGCCTATGAGCTTTTGTTCAGGCATCATACCATAAACAAATATAGTGGGGCTCCTATTCATAATATAAACAGCAATTGTTTGCTGCTACTTCTGCCCAAATATAATATGGCATATTCTTTTCTAACATCAAGGCATGTGCCACTTCTACAATGTGTCTAATTTTCCTTTCTTAAATACCATTCTATTGCGAAGTGTACCTATATGTGAACTATCTCTTGATTCTCTACTTTCTCAAGAAATCATTCAACTCATTGGAGAAACACTCTCCCCCACCATCTGATCTCAAGCATTTTATTTGTATACCTTTTTCCTTCTCAACCAAGGCTTTAAATCTATAAGTGAGCAAACACCTCTCTTTTCTCCTTCATGAAATAAACCCGCACTTTTCCAGTGTGATCATCGATGAATGTAACATAATACCTACAACTTACAAAATTGTTGCAATATTTCGATCGCCCATACATCCAAATGTATAACATCGAAAGGGCTTACATTGACATGCTTTTCATGTGGGAAAGAATGTTTGGCCTACTTACCAAAAGCTTCACATGATTTATGCACACCATCAACCTTAAGCTTTGGCAAACATGCAATAATATTTTGGGCCTGCATAGACTTTCACCTACTGTATATTCACATGACCAATACGCTTGTGCCATATGTCAATATCTATAAATAACACATGTCCCATGCACAAACATGACTGCCTTCACCTCATGCATGTTCACATCCAAAATAAATATCCCGCCATTTCTATTACCCTTTGCAACCAAGCAACACTGATTTTTGAAGTCTTCCATAAAACACCCTTGAGGATTAAATTTTACTTTCAAATAACTATGCTCAACCATGAGTCTAATAGAAACGAGGTTCTTTGTAATATTTGGAACATGAAGAATATATGTCAAGTACTTCATTTTTTCATCCTACAAAGATGATGGCACTTTACCAACATGCGCAATGGGGTGCATAGTATCTTACCTATTTCCACATATCCTAGTTTTTTTATTTTCTACATATCTCTAAAAACCACTCGCCACATGACTGGTCATGGTGGTGAGTGGTCATGGGGTACATAGTATCATTACCTGTTTCCACATGTTTTGGTTTTTTCCATTTTTTACATATCTACCACTCACCACCATGACTAGCCTCATGTGGTTAGAGGCATCGAAATCCACATGCCAAACATCTCTAGATCCTAACACATCTTTTGTTATAGGAACTAAGTATATACTACATCACAAATAGCTAATCATAAAACCACCATGTTTACTTGATGATACATAGTTGCCTCTTGCTTGTTGCAACTTTCACTTTTGACATCATTTTTTCTTTTATAGTAGGCCTTTGCCATGTGCCTTAGTTTGCCACAGTAATAGTACTCTATGTTATTTGTACTCTGATTTCTTTGCCAAACACCTCGGCCTCTTTAGCTCCCCCTGCCTCTAGAGTGGCCTCTTCCACTTGTTTATACATTTGATTCTTATTATTATTTGATGCCCATGATTTTTGTTTCCAAAACAACCTCCACCTTTTCCTTTAGATGATGATCTCCCTCTGTCTCTGCCTATCTGAGTAGAAGGTTGTTTTGTTTCCAAAACAACCTCCACCTTTACCTTTAGATGATGATCTCCCTCTGCCTCTACCTATTTGAGTAGAAGGCTTGCTCATTTGAATTTCACCTAGAGGATGAACCTCTCCCTATATGCATCTCCTCAAGGATGAGAAGAGAAATCAATTCTTAAAAATCATGAAAGTTCTCATGAACTTCAAAATGGAGGTCTAAAACTAGCTATATTCTTTTCCAAGGCCATTCAAGGTCATGGACACCATATCATGATCATTTCTACTGGTGATCCAAAATAAGCAAGGGAATTTGCAAGGCCTTTAACCTTCACTAATTAATCATTTATACTCAATTTTCCTCGTCAGCTCCTACTCTAGCTGCATCTTTCAAGCTTGGCTATTTGTGTTTTACATCTTCAACAAAGGTGCCCTAAGTATCCTTAGGCATTTTTGCATCTTGTATATGCACAATCATAGAATCTACTACACTGACAGATAACCAATACAACACCTTTCTATCTCTTTAATGCCATTCTTTACATACATGCACTTGCTAAGGGGTCATATTTTCTTTAGCAATCTCCAGCTTCTTTTCACATAACCTATGATAAAGTCCCAATATCTTTTTCCCATAAGGAAATTGGTCATCTTGAACTTCCATGCCTAGAATTTATTCATGTCTATATTCTCACTCACAATCTAATAGATTTTCAAACATCTTTACTTATACCAAATCGTGCTTACAAAAACCTTATGCACTTGTAGCAAATCAGCGATACTATAAACTTATTATATAGTAAGTATATGTAACTATAAACTTATTATATAGTAACTATATGTAAACCAATCACATAGACATACATTCACCAACACCCATAACACTTAGATTATCTATATAGGCTTTCTTATAACCAAATTTCTAATGTAACTTTACATCGAACCAAAAATTGGGCATACATAGTTAAAATCAATACTTCACAGAGTGCCTTTACAGAAAACTTGCAGAGCTGAAATGGGGCCTAAAATGCACACAAATCATATCAAAACACACAAAATTTCAGTTAAGTTCTATATTAACTCAATTAGCTATGTTAACTACACACAATATAGTCTTATTCCTTCCCTCAGGAGAATGCCTCAATCTAAGACAATGACTTCTCTATCTGCCTGTAGCTCTCATAGCTACCCAAAAACAAAGATGAAAAGAGAGGAAAATACCCTTACCTATGTAGTACCACTTCTTGCTGGCCTTTTTCTTGCCTCTTGCTTTCCTCCTTATCTCTTACATGAATTAGAGCTCTGATACCATAAAGAGAATATGGAGAAGAGGGAGAGCTTAAGCTTCTTGCAAGGAGACACACACACACACACACACATAAGAGAGAGCAAGACACAAGAGAGAGATGGATGGTTGAATTTTCTTCTATCTTTTTCTCTTCTCTACAACCATTAACATAAAGAGATAAGAGTACATATTATAAGGAAAATTACTCTCCTAGTATAACATATGATGGTCTATTCATAGTGTGAACCAAACTACTAATAATCTAAATATAGTTGTCACATAGCCTGTCATCCACTAGCAACATATAAACCATAATCTCACCAACTGTATCTGTGGCATAAGTGTAGAAGCTATCACCCAAGAAGGGCATCTCAATGCCTACAACACTATAGCTGATTTGGATATCTCAATATCTAGTAGTGATCCAGTGTTAGTCCATGGCCAGGCAGGTTGAGAGGATAGATGGAAGGACTACCGATGCATTATCTCGTAGTACTATAGGTGCTCCTACACATGTATCACATAAAGGGAAAGAAAAGTTAGATTGACCTTTTGTGTCTAATCTATTAGTAAGTCACTCTTATGTGGATGGTGATTCTAGTAGCTCTAAGGAGAACCTTAATGAGGAGCTTGACATTTCGTCGGTGGTGGTTGCTCTTGGTGTACACAAAGAACCATGGCTATTTTAAAGACACTTGACACTGATCCACGTGGATGCTGGTCTATTCTGGTTAGATATATGATGGATATATAGCCCATCACTATGCTTACATGGTCAAAGATAAGAGTACATACCATAAGGGAAAGTACTCTCCTATATAACATACAAAGGTTGGTCCATAGTGTGAACTCGAGTGCATGCGTTGGTGCTATAACTATGCCATAACTCTAGTACACCAGAGTGGTTATCACATTTCGTCAGTGGTGGTTGCTTTTGGTGTACACAAAGAACCATGGCTATTTTAAAGACACTTGACACTGATCCACGTGGATGCTGGTCTATTCTGGTTAGATATATGATGGATATATAGCCCATCACTATGCTTACATGGTCAAAGATAAGAGTACATACCATAAGGGAAAGTACTCTCCTATATAACATACAAAGGTTGGTCCATAGTGTGAACTCGAGTGCATGCGTTGGTGCTATAACTATGCCATAACTCTAGTACACCAGAGTGGTTATCACATAGCCTATAAACCCAAGTGCATGAGTTGGTGCCATAAATCTAGTGCACCAATGTGGCTATCATATAGCCTATAAACCATTAGCCATATATCACCCATAATCTCATCAACTTGGCTAGTGGTGTAAGTGCAAAAGCTATCATCTAGCTGGTGGGGCTGCAACACTAGTTGAGCTCGATATATCAACACTTCCTCTCTAGCTCAACTCCACACACAATCTACACTCCCAAGTAAGTTCCTAAAGTTACGGAGCTTCTTTGTACCCAATGCCTTTATAAAGATATCAACCACCTAATCCTCTTTGTTGACATATACCAGTCCACATCACCTACTAAGAACCTTCTCTCTTATAAAATGATACAAGGAAGCACTGGTAGTAGGTACTAACATGATGAAAATAACAATAATAATAGCCACCACTAGGAAACACCCGTCTACGATGAAGATAGCTAGTCTTCAAAGCAATAATACATACAACTTAAAGAACTATTACAATAGCCAGATGTCTTAAGGGAAGAGGAAAAAGAAAAATCAAGTCACTCTACATTAGGTAGCAAAGATAACAAAAGGATTCTCTTGGAGCAAAAATAAATCTCCCCCGAGAGGAATTAAAGCAAAAGGGAAATTCCATAACAATAATGAAGGAGTGACAAAGCTTAAATTAGAAGCAAGTGAGTAATCACATGAATTGAGTAGGTTAATGTATTATAATAACAAGGTAATATGAGAAAATCAAACCTTTGCCAATGAAAATATTGAACTAAAAAAAGAGCTTGCAAAGTATGGAAAAAAAGTGATCTTGACTGTCTACTTGCAAAGAACAATGAGCTACTCACCAAAATGGAGCTTTTGTAGACATAATGTATAGAAGTTCTAGCCAACTCCTTTGAAGCAAGTATCAAGATGGTTGTTGATCATATAATTTTGGATACCATACTCATAACAGAAATAGCCAACAATCAATTTTCTTTCCTCCCTGCTGACACTAGCACAACCATAAGCTAGGGCTTATTTAACCCAAAAAAATGAACAAGTGTAGAGTACATGTCATCTATGTAAATGACACTAAAGGGCTGATTATAGAAATGTTTGTCACAGACATGCTAATTAATAAGTGAGTTGTTGCAATCATACTATATGTCCATAAAGAATATGACTATGATATACTGACTTCCTACATACCTTTAAAATGTATGTGGTCTATCCTAAAAAATAATATCTTCAAGATCAAGATAAAAAAGGGTCATTATGAAGATCTAAAGATCAAAGGAGTAGCTGCCCTCACCAGCACAATCATATCAAGAAGGTGGTCGAAGTACCCAATAAAGGGGATTCTACTTAAGCTTTCTCAACACCAAAAGGCAAAGGTATTCTCAAAGCAATGCATGAAAAATATCTAACCCTTTCCTCTAAAGATCCTCTTTCTAGATGGGAAAAATCTAAAGATCCTCTTGCCAGATGGGAGACATCTAAATTTGAAGTAGAGCTACCACTCAAAGAAGCCTCTCATCCTAGTATGAATCTTGATGACCTCAAGAATGCAGAGATCTCATCCAAGAGATGCAAACAAAAGGACTAATCGAAAAGTAGATTGAGATTCATGCCTTCTTTGTTCGAAATTATAATGAGATCAAGAGAGAGAAAAGTAGAATGATGATTAACTATAAAAAAAACAATCATCCATCTGATAGAACAAAAAAATCATATCCCTAACAAAGATGATCTGATCAAGTTAATCTCTTCTGCAAAATGGTTCTCTTAGTTGGATATGAAATTTGACTTTCATTAAATCAAGATTGTCCAAAAAGATGAACATAAAATATATTTCATAGTTCCATAGGGATAGTTTGAACAGAAGATGATGTCATTTGGTCTAAAGAATACACCCTCAAAGTTTCAAAGATGCATTGATTCAATTTTTAGATAGTTCAAAAAATGTGTAGCTCCCTACATCGATGACATCCTAGTTTTCTCTAAATGTCTCAGAGAGAACCTCAACCTCATGCACTTAGAACAAGTCTATGATAAGCTTCATAAGTTTGGGTTTGTTATTTCTGAAATAAAGTTACATATGTTTCTTCAAAAGGTTACTTTTTTCGGAGTAACAATATATTTGGGACAAATTATGCTTTTGGAACATGTAATATAGAAGATTTGTAAGTTTCCACATATCAAAGCAACCCAAAGGTTTCTTAGGTGTCTAAATTTTGTTTCTTAGATTGACCCTCTCAACCTCTCCAAAGATCAGCATCCTCATCAGAAGTTCTTGACTGGCAAAACTGAATTGAAGTAAACAAACATAAGCAATCAAGATAATCAAAGAAAAATACCTCTCCCTTGTGAAACAGATGGACATCTTACTATCTATTCTAACACTTCCAAGAAATTTTGGGGTGACATTCTCACAAAAAAAAGGATGGCAAATAGAAAATTTGTAGATATGTTGTAGGAAGAATTCATGACATAGAATTAAACTACATCTTCATCCACAAAGAAGTACTATTTGCTTGAAAATTTCAAGATGTTTATCCTTTCAGTGAAATTCACATTAAAAATAGACCTCAACAATTTTATGAGCTTCCCTTTCTCTTGGAAAATGTGCACAAAATCGACAATGGTCGACTTCTCGAGGGGCGGGATGGTTTTCTTACTAGAAGTTCAAGTGTGAACATGTCCAAAATGCACGAATAATTGTGTTGCCAACATGCTGACACGTGATAGGTGGAATCATTGTATGCACATTGTGCCATACTTGATATGACATGAAACCATGTGATTTTTTTACATAGTCCATGTGACGGGTGAGTGGTTGCACCTTTTTTCAACTGAAACTATAATAATATACTTTACTCTAAAAGGTATACTTTCCATACCACACCAATGTGCACATGAAGGTAGTGCATCTGTAAAGAATCTCTTTATAGCCTATATCCAACTTGAGCCTCGAGGAGCCGGTTGGGTATAAATATGCACCCTCACAAGGAGAACAACATGCCTTGGTGTACATACTCTAGTTTATGAGCCTTCCCTAGCCATTATCTATCTTGAACCTCTTGTATATTGCGTCATAGGTTTTTTCACCCTTGATCTAGGGTTTTTCTAACCCTACATAATATGATCATTGAAATCTTTATGCTTATTACTAATTTGATCATTCTCTTGACTAGCTTTTCTTTTCCTGCGTCTGTTAACGCTGTTCCCTCTTGGTGAAACAGTTGTCAGGGTGATGCCTCTTGGCAACAGTGGCCTCGAGTGGAAATAGTGCAATGATGCCTCTTGGCAACAGCAATGATAGGGTGACAATGCCTCTTTGGTGATGGTGGCAATGCTTCTTGGAAAGCAACAATGCTTTTTGGAGATGGTGGCAAGACGATGGGGATGCCTTTTGGCAACGACAATGGCCTCGTTGAGACAGCGGGCAAGATGGAGGATGTGCGCATGGCGGGGGTGATGGTGGTGAGGTCGGATGCACGAGAGAGAGAGAGAGAGAGAGAGAGAGAGAGAGAGAGAGAGAGAGAGAGAGGGGGGGGGGGCTAGGGATGTGCTAGGCTGGGAGGAGGGAGGATGAGGGGAGAAGATAGAGAGGATAGGGTTTAGAGAGAGAGAGAGAGAGAGAGAGAGAGAGAGAGAGAGAGAAAGAAAGAAAGAGAGAGAGTGGATGTCAAAAAAAGCTCACTCCAAACCCTTCCCCATGATGTTGTCCCACATGTAGAGAAGTAGTGGAGAGTCCTCTAGCATTGGATCCAGTGTTAGTCCATGGTCAGGTAGGTTGAGGATAGATGCAAGGAATATAAATGCATCGTCTTGTGGTACTATATGTGCTAATACACATGTATCATGCAAAGGGAAGGAAAAGGTAAATACTCCTTTTATGCCTGATGTGTTAATCGGTCACTCTTATGTGGCTGGTGACTTTAGTGGCTTCAAGCAGAGCCTTGATGAGGAGCTTGCATTCCTCAGTGGTTACTCCTGGTGCATGAAAAACCAGGGCTGTTTTAAGGACACTCAGCAGTGATCTAGGTATATGTAGGTCTACTTGGGTTAGATAGCCTATGGAGACACGTTGAGATATGATGGATATACACCCCATCACTATGCTTACATGGTTAAAGAAATACAGGAGATAGAGCCCACTTTTTTAGAAAATCTGAAATGGGAAGACACCAAGGATGAGAAGATGGCAGCATTAGATATAAATATGACATGGAAATTAGTGTCTTTGCCTAAGGATAAGAAAGCAATTAGATGTAAGTGGGTGTACAAGGTCAAGCGTATCTTAGATGGAGTTGTGAATAGGTATAAGGCAAGATTGGTTTACCAAGGGTTATGCACATACATATGGCATTCACTATGAGGAGATATTTAGAATGCAATCGTGAGAGCTATCATTGCTATAACTGTAATGAAGGGTTGGTCTTTACATCAGATGGATGTGAAGAATGTGTTCTTGCATGGTAATTTGCAAGAAGAAGTTTGCATGATGTGGCCACCAGGTTATGAAAGTGATGCACAATCAAATTTTATGTGTAGGTTACACAAAGACTTATATGGCTTGAAGCAAGCACCCATAGCATGGTCAAATAAGATCAAAGAGTGTTACCATTGGAATTCAAATATCCAATGTAGATTTTTCACTTTATGTGAAAAAGATAGAGAGGGATCATCCTATTAGTCATTTATATATGGATGACTTAATTATCACACTGGTAATAGTAATACTAATGTCAGGATGTGTTTAAAGTAGAAGTTTAAGATGAAAGATTTGGGTGAGCTGTAGTATTTTCTTGTTATAGAGGTGGTGAGATCACCCGATAGTATTTTGTTGTTACAAAGATAGTATGGCTTGGACATGTTGTCCAAGTATGGTATGATAAGTTGTAAGCCTATTTGTTGTTACAAAGATACTATGGCTTGGACATGTTGTCCAAGTATAGTATGATAAGCTATAAGCCTATTTCAATGCCATTGGAGCAAAACACTAAGCTTTCCATAGATATAAGTGAGCTTTTGGAGGACTACACTATATACAAGCACATGGTGTGGGTAGCTTAATCTACATGACCATTACTAGGATAGATTTGAGGTAGGATGTTACACTTGTGAGTCAATTTATGTAGGTTCCTAGGAAGTTACACTTAGATGTGGTTAAATGGATTCTCAGATACAAAAAGTCCACTTTTCACTATGGACTTTTCTATGAGGCTAGCAAAGAGATATAGCTACATGGGTATACAGATGCTAATTGTGTTGGTAGTGTCTCAAGCGAGATCTACCAATGGTTTTATGTTTTCTTTTAGGAGTGTTGTTGTGAGTTGGAGCAGTAAGAAATAGCCAATAATTCCAATATCGATACAGAGGCAAAGTATAGGGTGCTGCTATGGCAACTTGTGAGGTAGCTTAGTTTTAGAAGCTCCTTTAAATGATAGGCCATTTATTATGATAACATGAGTAGCATATAACTGGCTTGTGATCCAGTCTATCATGCTAGGATGAAGCACATCAAGGTGAATTATCATTTTATGATGGTGGAGAAGATTCTAGTAGGTGATGTTGATTTGGTATATGTTAGTACAAAGAATCATGTGATTGACATCTTCATGAAGGCATTGGATATAAAGAAGCTCCACAAGTTTAGGAGCTAACTTGGAGAGTGCAATGTGTGGAGTTAAGCTCGAGCGGAAGTGTTGAGATATCAAATGTCTAGTTTTCTTTTCTTGATATTCGAGAATCTTTTCATGCTCATGTGGAAGAATAGGTGGTTCTATAAAATCAACTATTGCTTCTTTTCCAATGATGTTATCATTGTTTCCCAACTTACATTTCAGTCTACTTACATGAAACACAGGATTTACTCTGGATCCTTCAAGTAAAGCTACCTTGTAAGCTACACTTCCAATTTTTTTAAGTATTGTATAAGGACCACAATACCTTGGACTTTACTTTGAAACTTTTCCACTTTTTAAAGTTTCTGACTTTTCAGAAACCTTTACATAAACTAAATCACCTTCCTCTAAATTAATTGGTCTTCTCTTACCTTTCTCATAACTAATAGAATGATCATGTGCTTTTTAACATAATTCTTGTCATATTTAGCATGTCTTACATGTCTTTGAGAAAGTATTTTACACTCTGTAATTTTTCTTTTTGAAACCCAATTGGGTGCTATAGGTTAAAATCCATACATTAGTATGAATGGACTAAAACCGGTAGTAGCATAATGTTTAGCACTATTATAAGAAATTTTCAATAATGGAAGATATTGATCCCAATTGTTGTGCTTATGATTAATATATGCTCAAAGCATATCTTCTAGGAATTGGTTAACCCTTTCTATCTATCCATTGCTTTATGGATGTTCAGATGTACTCATACTAAGTTTGGTGTCCAACTTTTTGAACACTTCTTTCCAAAAATGGCTTGTAAACTTTGTATCTTGGTCGCTTACTATATTTGCTGGTGGCAATCCATACAATCTGTATAGATGATAGATAAACATTCTAGCTAATTCTGGTGTTTTTACTTCTTTTTTAGTTGGTAAACTTGATTAACCTATCCACTACAACCCACACTAAATCATGCCCTCTACTTGTTCAAGGTAGTCCTACTATGAAATCCATAGAAATACTTTCCTGACACTTTTCCACTTACCCTCAGGTATTTGTAGTGTTTGTAATATTTCACCTACTTTTAGATGCTTAGCTTTATTGACTTGGCACATAGGGCATTTTTAACATAATTCCGGAGGTCCTTCTTTAAACCTGCCTAATAAAATTGTCTTTTAACAAGTGCATAGGTCTTAAAAATTCTCGAGTGCCTTGCACTTAGATTGTCATTGCATTCTAGTAAAATATTCTCACAAAGTATTTTCTTCTTTGGGTACTCAAATATGACCTTTATATAACAAGTATCCATTATCAATGGAAAAATTTTTCTAACGATCTTTTTCACTTCTTGACCCTTCTTTAAGTGATTCCTTTGAGCCAGTATCTTTTTTAAGTGATACCTTTTTATCATTAAACAACTACATTTTCTTTACTCTCTATTTGAGAGTTATCTTTTAAATCAAGTATTCCAAACTACTTGATAGCTAGGGTCATTAGCACATCTTCCTTTTAAGTGAGCCAACAACTCACTTTCTAGTTAAGTAAAACTCAACTCATTTATCATGGGAGCTTGACTTAGAGCATCTCCCACCACGACATTAAATTTTCCTTTTCTATATCTGATTGGAAAATCAAACTCTTGTAGGATTTCAGCCCATCTAGCCTTCCTACCTTTTAACTCATTTTAAGTACTTAACCATTTAAGACATTAAATTTCCCTTTTCTATATCTGATTTGGAAAATCAAACTCTTGTAGGATTTCAGCCCATCTAGCCTTCCTACCTTTTAACTCATTTTAAGTACTTAACCATTTAAGACTTTCATGGTCAGACAATATTTTAAAATTGGCACCATACAAATAATGGTGCCACTTTTTAAGAGCATGCATAATTGCAAATAGTTCTTTTTCATACTTTTTTTTTCTTAACCTTGTAGGGTATGCGGGACCCTCGAGGCAAGCTTTTTTTAAAAGCATAGCTAAACGATCTTAATTAATTTTTTAATTGTTCAACATAAATGCTATGGATATTTTTTTCCCCCTTTGCAAGCTTCTCTTGGGCTACGGGAGTGAAAAAAGTCTGCCATCGCCAGGAAGAAGCCCAAGCTATTGAAGTGAGCAATGCGAAAGGAAGACTCATCTTTTCTCTCTGTCGCAATTGGCCACCAGAATGATGCGAGCTCAAGGTAGCACGTTACGATGTCTGTACCGCTGTAGGCCTTCTTTCTAGAATTATTTCGCTGTCTGCACCTTGGCAGGAGCAAAGTAGAAGCCATGATTGCCCATTGGACATGATTGCATTCATAATGATCAAAACTTGGAGTTGGATTGGCTTGTGTTTCCATTCGCAGGCTTTCAGATTTCAAGCAGACAATTATTAAGTAGTTATAGTGGGTAGATGGCTGGGTGAGGGCCCAGCATCTCGATGATAAGTTTGAAGCGAGAGAATGAATGGAGGCAGAGCATGGGATGGTCATGCATGTCCATTTTCTCTGGACTCTCCTTTGGGAGAGGAGCCAGGAGGTATTGGGTACTGCTGTCACCTCAGCTCACTGTCTGGAACATCCTGTTTCGGGTTTGGGATGTTTTACTCGGGATTCTTGCCGCATGGGTGTGACAGCAAAGGACTTGAATTTAAGCTTGGATACAGAAGGCATTTATCCTATGGGTCCGGGGGGGCCCTCTTTGAGATTTTCCTTCTCGTTGACACCTTTGATATCTTGTAAACAGAACTCAAGTTGTGGATTGCAAGTGGATGCATCTAAGATACACCAATTACAAGAAAATAGTACTTTGAAGATTCTGAGTGTAGAGGAGTCATTCCCTTCTATCAATCAGAAGGCCGATGCCTCACTTTCAATGGAGAATTTGTCATGTGCCTTACAAAGTTGCATAAAGGGAAAGAGTCTAGAGTGTGCGAGGCGCATGCATGTGTTCATCTGTGACACTGGGTTGGAAGCACATGAAGCACTGGGAAAGCATCTCGTCCAAATGTTTGTGGAATGTGGAAGCACGCCCGATGCTCAGCGGACTTTCAACAGGTTGGCAAATGAGAGTGAGTATTCTTGGACTTCTCTTATGCAAGGGTATATGGACATTGGAGAACCACAACGTGCCTTTGACATCTTTCACAAAATGCAAGATTGTAGTGTGGATCCTAGTAATTATACATTTGTGGCTCTACTAAGAGCTTGTTGTAGGCTAAAATGCAGCGAAAGAGGGAAAGTGTTACACGCAGAGATTGCCAAAGAGGGATATGAAGAAGATCCTTTCATTGGTAGCACTTTGGTGGATATGTATGCCAAATCTGGGTCACTTTGTGAAGCACAAGAGGTATTCAATGAGCTAGAAGATCAAAATGTTGTCATATGGACTGCATTAATTGCTGGTTATGTCGAACATGGGCTCAGTGAGGAAGCGCTGGACTGTGTAAAACGTATGGAACTCGAGGGTGTGCCTCCAGATGGTGTCACATATGTTTGCGGCTTGAAAGCTTGTGGCAGTATAGGAGCCATAGACAAGGGCCAAGAGATATACACTGAAATTGTGAAAAAGGGATTTGAAAGAGAGAGTTTTATCAGCAACACCCTGGTCAACATCTACGTGAAATGTGGCTCTCTTGTTGAGGCAAGGGAACTGTTTGACGAGCTCCCAGCTAGAAGTGTTGTTTCGTGGAATGCTATCATTGCTGGATATGTTGATGGTGGGCTCGCTGAGGATGCTTTGAACTGTATAGAACAGATGCAATTGGAGGGTCTCTCTCCAGATGCAGTCGCATATATACTCAGTTTGAAAGTTTGCTGTAACATTGGAGCCATGATCAAGGGGCAACAAGTACATACTGAGATTATCAAACAAGGGTTTGAGGGTGATCCATCTGTTGGCAACACTTTGGTGGATATGTATGCAAAATATGGCTCACTTGCAGAAGCACAGGAAGTCTTTGACAAGCTGCCATCTCGAGATACAGTGTCTTGGAATGCACTGGTGGCAGGCTATGCTGAACAAGGGCTTGGCCAGGAGGCCCTGACCTGTCTTAAAGACATGCAATCGGAGGGCGTGTCTCAGGATCCTTTCACATTTGTTTGTGGCTTGGAAGCTTGTGGCAGCATAGGAGCCTTAAACAAGGGCCAAAAATTGAATGATATGATTGTTAGAGAGGGTTATGAGAATAATCCTTTTGTTGGTAGCGCTTTGGTGGTAATGTATGCCAAATGTGGCTCGATTGTGGAAGCTCAAGAAGTGTTTGAAGCGTTGCCAGTCCGGAATGTGGTGTCATGGACTGCACTGATTGGAGGATATGCTGAACATGGGCTTGGTGAGGAGGCATTGAACTCTGTGGAACAGATGCAAGTGGAGGGTGTGTCTCCAGATGCTGTTGCTCTTAATTGCTGCCTGAAAGCTTGTGGTGAGATAGGAGCTTTAGACAAGGGCCAAGAATTACATGCTTTGATTGTTAAAGAGGGTTTTGAGACTGATTGTTTTGCTGGCAGTAGCGTGGTGGATATGTATGCAAATTGTGGGTTGGTTGCAGAAGCACAAGAGGTGTTTGATAAACTCTCCACTCGAAATATAACTACATGGAATGCACTCCTTGGAGTTTATGCTGAACAAGGACTCAGGGATGAAGCCTTGAGCTGTTTGAAACAGATGGAATGGGAAGGCATGTTTCCAGATGCCATCACATATGTTCGCAGCTTGAAAGCTTGTGCCACCGTAGAGGCCATGGAGGGTATCCGAGAAACACATGCAGAAATTGCCAAAGAGGGATGGGAAAGAGATTCTTTTGTCGGCAACGTGCTGGTAGATGTGTACGCTAAATGTGGTTCCCTTGCAGATGCACGCGAAGTCTTTGACGGGCTGCCGCAGCAAGATGTAATCTCATGGACTGCTTTGATCGCAGGGTATGCTGAAGGTGGGTTTAGTGAAGAAGCAGTAAAATGCTGGGAACAAATGCAGTTGACGGGTGTGCCTTTGGATGCTTTCTCGTTTGTGTGCGGCTTGAAAGCGTGTGGTAGTGTACAAGCCACAGACAAGGGTTTGAAAATACACACTGACATTGCCAGAGATGGATTTGAAAGGCATCTTTATGTTGGTAATACTCTAGTGGATATGTATGGAAAGTGTGGCTTACTTACAGAAGCACGGGAGCTGTTCGACGAACTCCCGGTTCGGGATGTTGTCTCGTGGAATGCCTTGATTGCAGGATATGCCGAACATGGCCTTGATGAGGAAGTGCTGATTTGTCTGGAACAAATGCAACTGGAGAGTGTGTCTCCAGATATGGTGACATTGCTTTGCAGCTTGAAAGCTTGTGGAAGTATGGGGACCACAAACGAACACCGAGGTTTACACAATGATATTGTTCTAAAGGGATATGAGAGAGAACCTTTTCTCAGTAGTGCTATGGTGGATATGTATGCTAAATGTGGCTCTCTTGCAGAAGCTCAGGACTTGTTTGACAAGCTGCCAGATGGAGATGCAGTTTCGTGTTGTGCATTAGTCAGAGCGTATGCTAAACATGGGCGGGTTAAGGAAGCCAGGAGGTATTTGGAGCAGTTGCAGTTGGAGGAAGCTGTGCTTTGGGATCCTTTCACATTTTCTTGCAGCTTAAAAGCTAGTAGCAGCATAGCAGCTATAGATAAGGGTCAAGAAATACATACAAAAATCATCAGTGATGGCTTTGAAACAAATACTTCTGTTTGCATTAGTTTGGTGGATATGTATGCGATATGTGGCTGTTTTGAAGAATCACGTGAAATAATAGATGAGCTTCCTGCTCGAGATCTGGTTGTGTGGAATGCACTTATCACAGGGTATGCTGACCATGGGCTTGCAGAGGAGGCTTTGAAATGTGTGAGACAAATGCAACTAGAAGGTGTGCCTTTGGATGCTCCCACATATGCTGTTATCCTGAAGGCTTGCAGCAGCACAGGAGCCTTAGAATTTGGCAGAGAAGTACATGCCGAAATTGTCAAAAAAAGTTGTGAAATGAATCTATTTATTGGCAGCAGTTTGGTGGACATGTACGCCAAATTTGACTCCCTTGCTGAAGCACAGGAAGTGTTTGACAAGCTGCCATGTCGAGATGCAGTCTTGTGGACTGCACTAATTACAGGGTATGCTGAGCATGGGTGTGGTGAGGAAGCACTGAGCTGCTTTCTAGAGATGCAAAGGGACTGCGTGCCTGTAGATGCAGTTTCGTGGAATGCCATAATGTCAGGCTTTGCTGAGCTAGGAGACTGTGAGAGGGCATTTAGCTTCCATGCACAAATGCAAGAGCAAGGCCTCTTACAGGATACTATGACCTTTGCAAGCCTCCTGAAAGCGTGTGGCAGTAAAGCAGCCTTAGAAACTGGGAAAAGAATTCATGCCCAAATCCAGAAGGCTAGTAGTGGGGTTGAGGTGGAAGAGAGTCTAGCAGCTGCTCTAATTGACATGTATGGTAAATGTGGGAGCATGGCTGATGCCAAGGAGGTGTTTGATGCAATGCCCATAGCAGGCCTTGCATCATGGACGGCATTGATTGCTGGATATGCTCGCCAAGGGGAGATCGACATTGTTTTTGATTCACTTGAAACAATGGGAGAAAAAGGTATACAGCCAGATGAAATCACATTCCTCATTGTTCTCACTGTCTGTAACCATGCAGGTCTTGTGGATAAGGGCAAGACGTACTTAGAATCGATGAGCATAGACCATGGCATGGCTCCAACAATTAGGCACTACAATTGCATGGTTGACCTCCTTGGACGTGCAGGCCAACTCCTTGAGGCTGTGATGATGTTAGAGGAAATGCCATTGAAACCTGACATTGTGTCATGGATCACTGTTTTGGGCGCCTGTCAACAATGGTGTAATGTAGAGCTTGGCAGGCATGCTTTTGAGGGTGTGGTGAGACTGGATAAACACTATGGTGGAGCATTCATCTTGATGTCCAACATTTATGCAGATGCTGACATGTGGGAAGATGTGAAGCAGATTGAGGCTCTAAGAAAGACCTTAGAGGCACAGGCCGAGCTACAGGAGGGCCAAATTGACATTGCTGTCGGTGCAAGGCATTCTTGAAAGATAAATTGCACGTGCCATTAAACATGTACCATAAAATGTATACTTGTAGGAATGAGGCTGGCTATTGTGTGCTGCCTAACCAAGACAGTTGGAAGGACACATGTACCTGCTATGTTATTAATACCACTGCACTTGATTAGAGATTACATCATCGGGCAAGGTAGTGGTGGCAAACCAGGTTCTTCTTGCCACCATGTGGTATATCACTTCTTGTTGGGCCTTCTCACAGGCCTCCATTGGCCAGGTTCAACGATTGAGCCACATCAACACTAAGTAAAGGGAGAGGAAGGAGACGTTCATCAAGCAACAAAGATCCAATGAAGCTAAACAAGCCTAAGCTATCAAGGTCATATAGGCTATGGAGTAGCTATGGTTTGCATCACTACAATTGCAAGAGTATGAGGGCATATTTGTGTCTATAACCACGCTTTAACAAAGGAATTTTGAAGTTTTAAAATTCTCTCGCATGGCTATGTACACGACTACATCTACGCATATAGCCATGGGCATAACCATGTGCATAGTCGTATAGTCGTGTCTATAGCCATGTTGTTGAAAAGAGAGAGGAAATAGACACCTGGTAGAGAGGCAAACCCTAATGCTTCGACTTCTCCAACAAAGGCAACTGATGAATGCTCTATGAGAGTGAGGCATCACATGACACCTCTTGTAGTAATTTTTGAGGTGTGGGGCATATTCTCTCTCTCTCTCTCTCTCTCTCTCTCTCTCTCTCTCCCAACACCCACCCACCACGCACATACACACACATACACTAGACCATATCTTTACACTCAAAGCCTGTCAAAGGAAGCCAAAAATGGCCGGAAGAGCTTGATTGATATGAGGTCAGATGAGACACAATCACACTCTATGAGCAAGTCAGTGGAAGGAGGAGGGGCTTACAAAGTCATTATACAGCAGGATCAGAGTGAAACAAGGCTCTGCCCAGATGCTGCGAGATTGCTCGTGTTACCGCGACGCCAGGCCCATCGCTAGGATGGAGCTCCCGTGCCTTCTCCCAAAGCGGAAGGGGCTACATCTATTCATCTACTTTCACCTCACCGTTCTCACTGAGAAGGGCTTCATTGCCCCCAGATCTCGCCTGATGGCTCGAGCAGAGGCCCTTGTGCATTGGAGCCACCTAGCCACCACCATTCGAGGTTACTTGGAGCAGCTTCGCCCACAGGAGGACAGCCACTACCCCCCCTCGAAGCCAGATCCAAAGGTGCAGTGGCTGATGCAGTCTCTAGCCGTTGCACACCACCTCAGCTTCCTGCCATGAGGATTGCTATGGACCATCAAAGGCCTGGGCAGTACCTACCTTCAACGAGGCATGCAGAAGGTCTGAGAGGAGCTTCAGAGAGCACTGGTTGGTGGCGATCTTGATATTCTCATGGTTCAGGAGCATCATCTCACAGCAGGATCTCACGGCAGGCAGCTGAGGCCATGAGCTCCATTCTTCGAGCGTAGGACACTGCTCTGATACCAAGTGTTATGGGTACGCGTGTAATACGCCCCGAGCCTGTTTCCAACCTCGACCCATGCGGACCGTTTCCACCTTCTTGCCTTCAAAACCAACCTTACTTGCCACTGATGCCTTACCATATCAGAGTTTCTCACAGCTTTCCAGTTTCTAGCCCCATGGCTCCATGAACAGTTCCCACATCATGCTTTCCCTCTTGCCGGCCTGTCCTCACATCTCAGCCCATTGGCCCGGCTCACCCCACCACGGGCTGAAAAGGAGGCCGGGTTGGATGGGTTGATGGAAGGCATGGCCGACAAGCAGAGACGTGAGGCCAGGTTGGCAAGAGGATGTGGGAATCGTTCATGGAGCCATGGGGCTAGAAACCGAAAAGGTGTAGGAAACTCTGATATGGTGAGGCATCAATCGCAACAAGTAACGATGGTTTTGAAGGCAAGAAGATGGAAACAGCCCGCATGAGGTCCAGGTTGGAAACGGGCTTGGGGTGTGTTACGTGTGTACCCGCCGTAACATTGTAACACTGAGCCCGAGGCTGATCAGTACGCACTAGGCCACGTTCGCCCAAGGTCGGCAACCATCTCCTCAAGACCAAAGAAAATCAAACACTGCACATTCCCAGTATGTAAGGAGGATGGGAGGCCCAGCATGAAGTGGTGTACCAAATGGTAGGCAGAAGAACCTAGTTTGCTGCCACCAATCGCCTTGCTAGTGATAAACGTGCAGAGCTCTGATATAAAAGCTTCCTCTGAATGCTCAGGTAGAGCGGGGTTATCTGCTGCTCTGCGGAAATATCAATGCCCACCTAGCATCCAAGATACCGAGCCATGCCATGGGGGATCCATCTGAACTTGTCAACTGGGCGCCAAGTCAGACTAGGAGTGTTACTAACCCAGAGGCCGCACAACTTGTGCCAGTTGATCCTCGCCCCTGAAGCGAGGCAGAATTCCTCAACCACTCCCACTCCCACTCCCTTCCAACCTTGTGAGGCAGGCGTCAGTGTCGTCTGCAAACTCTGCATCCAACAACTCCATAGTGTGAATGGCAAGTGCAGGTTGGGCCGAAGGCGCCCTGTGTGAGTTTGGGAAGCAGATTCGGGCTGTGAAGGTGCCCCGTAAGATGGTGGAAACAGGTTTGAGCCAAGGGCCCAAGTAACAAGTTGAAGAGCAGTGCAAGTTTAGTAGAGACACCAAGGTAACACCTAGGAAGCAGGTTGAGAGACGTGGTGCAAGTTGTCAGAGGCACCAAGGTGTGGGCTGAGGCTCACACAAGGATGCAGGTTGTGAGGAGTGTTAGCACTTTCATCCCCAGTTTATGCTCTTTTATGGTGCCCAATTGGTCCCCTTTTGTATGGCCCTTGCTTGTGGGCTGGCCACCCCTTTTTATTATTTTTCTAGGATTTTTCCCAGCCATTCTGGCATTTTTCCAGTCGGCCATGTCCAACAGCTCCAATCAGCCTGTTTATGAGCTCCAGTCGGCCAGCACTTCCCCACTATAAATAGTGGGTGCTGGCCTCTCATTTCTCATTCAGTCTTGTACATATTTTGCTCCCTCACTTATGAGACTAACAGTGTCTCTTGCTTGGGACTGTTTTGGTTCAGTATATTCAGCATAGTTTGCTCCATATCTCCCTCTCTCTTGCACTCTCTGTCCAGCACATTCTAGTGCCACTCCGCTTCCGCTCTGTGCACTCTTTCATAGTATCATCGCTCCCGGTTTAGCAACCTTTCTGCTGCCCCAGATTCAGCCCTGTTTTCAGCACCTACTCCTCTGCGTTTTCTTCCAGATTCATAGATTTTGCTTCTGCGTTTTCTGGACAGCACCCTGCTGGTCGGTTTTCCCTCAGATTGGCTTCACCAATTCAGCCATCTGGCTCTTGTTGATCAGCGTTTCATTGCCCACTTGGAGATCGGACCGCAGGTGGCGGGCTGTTTTCTACAGGACAGCACTTGTTCACTGCTTCGTTTTCCTCTCCAATGGCCCTTTCCCTTTGCAGAGGGGGCTTGTGGTGTTGGAGGCTTTGGTGGCACTCTTGGTACCTGTGGAGGACACCTTTTCTTCAGAGTTTGTGCATTTCTTGAGATTGAGCCCAAGCTTTTGTGATGGCTGCTCCCACTTCTCTTCATATGTTTGCTGAGTCTGCCAAGTTGGATGGTTCCAACTACACCCTATGGAAGGTGAAGGTTAAATCGGCCTTGCATGGCGTGGATGTCTGTGCAAACGTGTGCAATGCATCCAAATGACGCTGCATCCCCTCTGGAGAATCTGAGATCAGCACAATGACAGCGGAATCCATGTCCTTGTAGCTGCTGTGCTCCTTTGTCACCCTCCCGCTCTACATAGTCCGAAACCTCATCCACATACATCCCAAATAAGGTGGGAGAAAGGGGGCAGCCTTGTTTCACCCCAATAGTGGAGTGAACTATCTCAGATATAACCCTGAGTAGTACGTACTTGCCCCACAACTGTCCTGTATAAAGCCATGATTTCCCAAATCAACTATGTGGGCACTCCCATCTCCTGTAGTCTGCGCATCAGTCTGGCTCTCGGTACTGTGTCAAAAGCTTTGCAGAAATCCACAAAGCAACAATAAATCCTCGTGCCATATAATGTGCCCTCCTCAATAATAGCTCTGAGTGTCAAGATATAGTCAAGAGTGGAGAAACCTCACCTGAACCCTGCCTGCCCTGATCCACGTATACCCTCTCTCTCTACCCATCTACTCAACTCCTGCTCAAGAATAGATGCATATAATCTAGCCAATGTGTGACCAATCATGATGGTACGATAATTCCTAGGAAGCATGGGATCCCCTGACTTGAAGATAGGCACAATCGTGGACATATTCCAAGTCTTAGGAGAACCCTCACACATGGCTCGGTTAAACATCATAGCAATAAGCTTTGCAAGCATATCTCTGAGAGAGAGAGAGAGAGATGGAGTGAGTAGATTACCTTTGGCTATGGAATCTTATAGAGTTGCTTTCTTGCATGTGTGAGTACTTGAGTGTGTGTGTGTGTGAGTACTTGAGACTAGCTAGATGTGGAGTGGGAATGTGTGTGTGTGTGTGTGTGTGTGTGTGCGTGTGTGAGAGAGAGAGAGAGAGAGAGAGAGAGAGATGGAGTGAGTAGAGAGGAAGCTTTTTAGCTTCTCTCTCAAGTGTAATTGGATTATGGAGGTCCAAACATTGGTTTGGTAGAGCTTGAGGACTTGACCATCCTTGAGGTTTCCATTCCCACGAGCAATGCATTATCATTCAATGACTCTAGAGATGGGTTATACTCCTTGGTGTTGATGCTAAGAGGATTTATCTCAAATCTCTAATTTCTTCCTTAAGCTCTAGCCTACGTAATCTTTTTGTTCATTGTCTTATTCATTGTATGATGATGACTATGATATTTGTATGTATGCTATTTGATTAATAAATTAATTTTTCTATGTTAGATATTTGCCTATACTTTTGGTGATCCTATTGATGTCCTATTGTGATCCGGTTTTTGCTACATATAGAATGCCAGGGCTTTGTTATGGAGGGAATATCCCTCCCCACTAAACAAGAAATTATCAATGGCATCATTGAGTTGGAGGATCCTAAGCATGCAATTCTTGTGTATGTATGGATTTTGTTTGTAAACACCTACGTGTTATCCTGTATTGATCATTGTCATATAAATTTTTTGGCTCACCAATTAGCTAATCAGGGTATAGTGGATTGCATAGGCCATTCAATTTTCAAATGAGACAGGTTAGTATCAACAGTCCCATCTGGGTGAGATTCCATGTCCCATGTGGTTTGATGATTTTCAATTGTTTTTTCCATTATTGAGTGGGATATCTATTTATTTTGATCCGAATACAAAGAGAAAACTAGAAGATCTAGAAACTCTTAAGAACGAGGGTGGCTATGACCATAACTTCTCCTCAACTTTTTGCCCCCATTGGGTTGGTTTGACCTTCTGCCCTTTCATGGCAGATTCTAATCATTGAAGTCTATGGAGCAAATACGAAATGGGTTGCTTAACTCGAAAGGCGTCTTCAATGCCATCAAATAGTAGCTTAATATTCGAGCCAATCTCCTTGCCACTGACACTAGTGCCACATCTTTGAAGGATTCCATCCAGGCTAATTTAGTTCCACTATTTAAGGAAAACGAAATGAGAATCTAGATGCACACATTATAGCATTCTACATAGTATGCCATGCTAATCAAATGGTAACGGGGATACGGTGAAGTTGCTTACTTAAGTCTCCAATGGTATGCAAGATCAAGCTTAATCTTCAAGTATAATCACGGTTTCTTATCAATAATCCAAGTATAAAGAATGATGCTAATGATCATTAGCAAGGCTTAATACTCTTTGAAGCTTGCAATTAAAGGTTTTAATCACCATTGCCAACAATTTGGGGATTTTCCTTCTTACTTGAGAACTTTGCCATTCTTGCTTAAGAATGCAATCCTTTTTAATCTCATTCATTGGAAGCACATAGCCTTGGACGCTCTTGGAAGACTACATATACGTTAGAGTGCATTTATGCAAGGCTAAGAGACTCATTGATGCTATGTGAATGCATTTTGATGCATTGGTGCATCTTGGTGAAATTAGAATGCATTGATTGGTATTGAAGCCATGAATCAATACTTGTGATGGCACATGGTATGCTTATGTGAATGCCTAATACACATGTACATGGAGGTGTTGATTGCCCATGTTTTTGACATGCCTATGTAAGGGGCATACATGTGTTTTGATTGATACTTTTGGAACTATATGGTGTTGTGGAAGACATTGGACATGATGGGATTGACATAATGATGGATTGTGAATGAGTTCATGCAAGCATTGTAAGTCATCATACCTACACCTTTGAAGTTCAAATCACACCTATCACATCACTTTGTATCCCACATTTTATTCCTAGAATCTTGATGTGTGAGAGGGAACCTTGGCATTTGGTTGGAGAGGCCAAGGGGAGTATGGTTTAAATCTTCTTTGCCATGAATGCCGTGGTAAAGCTGTAAGGAAGAGGATTAGGTACTTGGATCTGAAAAAATGGCCCCAACTTGTGCCTAGTTTCGACCTAGGTAGTACGAGGGTGGGGAATGCTTGGCCAGGAGATCGGCAAGCATCAACGCGCTACATCAACAACAATTGGATTGATTCCAGCATCAACATCTTACGTTTGGCATTGCATGGGCAAATGCAATTATGTCACATGGTAAAGTGATGATGGGCAATGGCAATGGCAATGGCAATGGCAATGACATTGCATGAGCCTATGTTACATGTATGATTGGGCAACTGATGCCTTTGTTGGATACAAAATGATGCAAATTTGTTGATGGAGTGTTGATAAGAATTAATGTGAATGTTGGAGATTGGATTGGGAACATATCTATATTGAGATTTGATCCAAAATACAAAGGAGATGTTGCCTGATTTTTCCCAAAAGTCTTCTACAAACTGATCAAGAAAATCACTAATCATTCATTAGTGAATTAAAAGTCTCTATTAGGCAATCACACATCTTGGAAGAGCCATTTGGAAGCTACAAATAGAGCTATTGACCTTTTGAATCCGACGCCCGTAGGGCACCCAAATTAGGGTTTAGCAAAAAATGAAAAACGCTAATTCAATCATAGACCCTTAGGGTTATCAAAAAGATGTTTAGAGATCTTCATAATACTCCCTTAGAGCTATCCAATGAGCCAAGAACCACTCTATTCTGACATCATTTGATAGGTCAAAACTAGCAGGTTGTTTTTTTCACAAAAAGTCAATTCAGTCTTGACTGAAATTTGACTTGGTCAAACCACTTGGAGTATAGTTGTTATATCCCTAGTGTTATCCAACAAGCTAAGAAGTACTTGATTTAGATCCATATTTTGTGTTTTAGGACCATTTTTCCATTCTCTAGTGCAATAACAACCCTAAAACAAAGAATACTTGGGCATTTTCAACTGTTTTGGCATATTTGGGTAGTACACATTGGAAGCAATCCCTAGACAACAAGATCTTCTAAATCCACCAAGAATTGAGCAAGTTACAACCAATTACCTATTTTCAGCTATGGTACCAAAGGGAAGACTACGGAAGCCAAAGGACTCAACATTTAGGGAAGATGTTGCAATTGCAGATGAGGCTCAAATGCTTATACAAGATGAGGGCACGGATGTAGATGAAGGGTTAGAGTATGGCAATGGGGCACTGTACACTAGCACTGTTAGGAATGCAAATGTGCATGCAATGCCCGAATGATGAATTATATATCACAAATGATGATGATGATGATGATGATCAGATGCATGATAGAAATCATGTCTCAAATCATTTGTGGAACCCATTGTGCAAGAGCTTAGGGACTTGCATAATGAGATGAAGAGGAAGGATGAAGACAAGGGTGGATCATCTTACAAGGATCGACAAGCTTATATTGAAGATAAAGAGGATCATCACCCAAGTTTCCATTCTACTCATGATGCTATGTGCAAACCAATGTTTACATACACACCCAATGATGCCAAACGAAAATGTCATGCATCTCCATATGAAAGCTCAAGATTCCCAAGGAGTAATATTTGTATTCCATTCAAAGAAAATACTCCTCGAGGTGGTGCTTCAAGACCTCATATTGAGGAAGATTTTGATGATGAGTTTGAGCATAACAATGGTCAAATGCCTTCTTCTTCACAAACAATGGATGGAAGAAAGCAATGTGTTAAGTTTCATGGTAGAGCCACTACTAATGCAAGCAAGGAAAGATCAATCAATATATGTGAATTCTTGGTACCATTTCTTTGTTCACCTCTTACTTTGAGAGGAGATGGAAGAGCTATCATACACTCTATTTTGAAAGAGGTTGGCTTTACTAAGGACAAACGAGGACTTCCATTCACAATTACATTTGGTCATTGCATAGAATATGACTATGTGAGTCTTTATGCACACATCGTGGGTGTTGATGCTTGCTGTAATTTCTAGACAGCAAGCACATGAGGAGATCTCGATGCGGATTCTCTCTATACAAGACACCACCAATGTACTCGTGGCCAATGGGAGTACAGAAGTTGAAAATGGGAATGCTTGGATTACTTCCATAAGTGCTTTGATGGATACATTTTCAGCTTATGATATGATGCCACGAGATCATAAAGACGATCATTGAGGATATTTTGGATATGCATGCAATTATGTTTGACACAAGGGATGATGATTCATGTGATGATGCACATGCCTATGAGATGAATTTGACATATGCCATGCACATGAGGATGAAGATTACACATGTGGTGAAGACATGCATTATTGGTCATGTGGCATTAGGCATCTTGATGATGATGCTTATGCAAGTGTTAATGATTCATCTACCATCATTATTTGTGATGAGGAGAGCATCTTTGTTGATGTGGATGATGGTAGTATGCATACACATGCTACATATGATGAGGGTGAGTTATATGATGCTAGTGAGCATATGGATGGCATTATCGATGTGGATGACATTGAGGATATGGATGACATCGATGATGATGCTACTCATGCATCTAGTAGTGAGCAGCTATTGGATACTTCATGGAGGTTCTATGGGAACCCAGTCTATGAACCTTTCTTGAGAGACGAGTGGAGAGTCTATGATTGTGACCTCTACAAGGGTTATATGGACAGTGATGAGGATTATGCCTTGGTACATATGGATTATGCTGAGGTAGTCATTTGTGATGTGGATCATACCTATGGACCTATGCATGGTGATGGATGCAGCGAGGACATGGATTTACATTTGATGGAGCATGCTATGGAGTATGAGGCATTCTCTTTGATGATCATGGATTCCTATGCATTGATATAGACATAGTCTATCACTCTTGGACATGATGTATTCACCTATGATCCGAGTGGGTGGTGCTACACGGGCTATCATGTAACCGTAGGATCCTACGCATGGGTGCATTATCTTTTTGACCTAGGGGGATATTGGATATATCTCATTAATGGATGTGGTGCATTGCATCATCCATTTAATCCAGGAGGATGCAGGATTGATATGGTCATGGGTCCAGCATGTCCGTGGATTTCCATTTAATCCAGGCATCATTATCACTAGCCTCATCGTCGACGACACCCTCCCATCCTTTCCATTCGATCCGGGCGAGCGTCGTGGACATGTTTTGATGGCGGATACATCTAGGCTGCCATGAGTGCATTTTTGGCTTTTGTATATAGCCTCTTGTATATGTTTGTGCATGACCACCCTTCGATTTCAAGGACAAAATCATTGTAGGAGGGGATGGTTTGTAACGAAGTCGAATTGGTGTCACATGCACATGGGGGATGGGGCCTAGGCACTTAGGTTTAGAGTCATTTACATATGTGCCTTTGGGGGGCTTGGGCTATAGGATACATTGGGCTCATGGCCATTATACACACACATTATTAATCATTTGACTATTATCTTTCTTGGAGCTCTCATGCCCAAGATTTCATGGCCTTCTTGGCTATTGCCCTCCTAGGATGGTGACCTACACCCATGTTGTCACTCCATGCCTTGAGTGGCCAACCCTAGTTTCTTGCACACATGCAAGAATTTATGGAAAGAGGTTTTAGAAGATCATGACTTGGTTCTTTCGAGCTATAGTGCTATGCAAAATATGTACACAAATCTATAGGCGTTTAAGAAAGCCTCATCTTTTTTTGTGCGCCTTATAAGTGTTGCAGTCGCATGAATTTTGAAAGCTCTAGATTGTATTACATGATTCTTGGAAGTCCTTACATGCGATAAGCATGATTAGTACATGATTGGGACACTGATCAGATCTATTTGTTTAAGGATGATCACACAATTAAAGAAGTGGATTTAAAGACATGGAAGACACATCCCCTCACATGAAATATTCTTTTAGATGAGTCAAACACAATAGCAAGATCCACTACCATCAATGTTTCCCAAACATGCAAGAAATGAATGATGGATAAGAGTTCATGTGAGTCAAAATTCCACCTACTTTCAAACCTAATGATTCGGAGAATTGGATGCACATACTAGCAGCATAATAAGCACAACCACTATTTTTAGTGACTTTCCTATTCATGACTCCACATCAGATAGCGATAATTCTATAATAGAGGAGACACGTGCTCAAATAAAAATCCACAAAATAAACAAACCAAAAAAACCAAAGGACATCTAGTGTTGTATTTAAGGACATGGATGAACATTGGATAGATAAAGAGAAAGCTCAACGAGCTTAAAAATAAACTTGAAGAGGAGGATCTATACCATGTGCTAAAATATTTCAATTTCTATAACATTGGAGATTGCATTGTTCACTAGCAAAAATGCTAGGGGAAGGTATTAATGCTTCATATGATGGCCTGGTTGAAGTGAAAGGCTAATCTTACCAGTCACCTATGTTTATTGCTAAAGACCCCTCACCCCAAGAAAAAAAAGAGTAAAAGAGTTGCTTGATTAAATCAAAGAAAATGAGGATATATTTGCATGGATGTATACTAACACGAAAGGTATTCCTCTTGAATTGGTTAAACATAGCATTCCAATCATGAAAGGTGCAAGACCAAACAAGCAATGACCCTATCCAAAATATGCATAAATGGTCAAGGATGAGCTACAAACTCATTGGTACAAGATTCATGTATGAGATACAGCATATGGAGTGGGTCTCATCGATTATAATCGTGCCTAAGAAAAATGGCAAACTTAGAGTCCGTGTTAACCTCAAAAAGGTGGATGCCACCACATAGTTCGAGACCACTACCCACTTCCATATACGGAGCATGTGTTGGAAAGAGTTGTGGGAAAAGAGGCTTATAGCTTCTTAGATGGATTCTATGGATATAATCAAGTATTCATTGATCCAGCTAACCAACACAAGACAACCTTTTCCACATAATGGGGAGTACTCACATGGTCATGCCTTTTGGCCTAACAAATGCCTCAGCCACATTTTAATACCTTACGTACACCGCTTATAAATATTATCTGAGAAAATTCCTTGAAATCTTTATAAACGATCTCTGTGTCAATTTAATGTGGAAAGAGCATTTAGTGTTTCTGTTTTTAAGAGATGTAGATTATATTAAATATCAATGTGGAAAGAGCATTTGGTGTGTCTATGAAAGGTTTTTGAGAGATGTAGTTTATATCAAATCTCTCAATCCACTCAAATGCCAATTTAGGGTAAAACATAGAATTATCTTAAGAAAATTATCTTAGCACATATTGTCTCAAAAAATGGCATCTCTACAGATGATAGCAAGATCAAACTCATTCTTGAGTTGCCACCACCACAAAACTAATTCTTGAGTTACCACCACCACAAACTTAAAAGGAATACACTGATTTATGGGCCATGTTTGGTATTTGTTAATCCCATTTTGGATTAACAAAGATGCTCCTCTAATTGAGAAAATTAATAAGTGTTATGACAAGGCACTATAAAAGTTGTACATTTTGAGATACTGGCCACCCAAGGCCTTAGTCCACCCAAGGCCTTAGTCCACCCAAGGCCTTAGTTTAGTAAGTTTTAGGTACCCAAGTGTGAATAAGGCCAAATGTATAAAAGGCAATTTCTCATAATGAAAGAACACAATCCCCCTTTGTGCTATGAGAGCTCTTGCTTTGTCTTGTGAATGAGAGAGAGAGAGAGAGTGTGTGTGTGTGTGTGAGAGAGAGAGAGAGAGAGAGTGTACTCTAGTGCATGTTCCACTTCTATGCATGTGTGTGTGGAAGAGTGAGAGGTAGATTGCCTCACATTGTGGTGAGAGCAACTCCGCAATGACAACATGGAGGTAGAGATTGGAGGAGTGGAGCTTCCAAAAGCGAGCTTGGGAAGCCTCAAGGGATGTGAGCTTGAAACATTGGTAAGTACCCAGTTGTCTATTGCTTCTTCCGATTGTGAATGGGTAGAGTTATCTCTTGGGAGGTGCAATAGTTCATAACATTTTTGGCGTCGTTATCGGGGATAAACCATTGTTTCTTTCATCCTCTTAGAGCTCCAACTCCCATTATGCTGCAAGATTCACTATTGACTTTGCATTTGGAAGGTGTATTGTGAAGAATTTGTGTAGATAAGTTTTGAGTGGTAGAGAAGGAATTACAATAGTTGTGGAAAATCGTGTGTTGGAAGTGTGGGTGAGTACTTAGTAGTACCTAGAGGAAAGCTACACTTAGTTTTACCTTCAATTTTATTGTTTTTTGCTACCAATTCCTACAGCGTGAGCTAGCAGTTGGTGACACGCATTTGTATTATTTTTTCTAAAAAAACCTGAAAACTACAAAAACAAGGAGCCATTGGTTGTGTTCATGTCTTGCATCGCATTCCTAATCCTTGACACAACCTTTTTGAATTATTTGGATGATAGGAAAATCACCCTCTAAGCATCATTATGTTGACGTGGCTGTAAAAACATGAAAGTGCAGGAAACCGTTCACGATGTGAACCATAACCTGCTACTTCATGAAATGAAACACTTTCCGCAATTAGCGCCGGGAATCTCGGGATTACCTTACTAAAATTAGGGTTTCTTATCCTGACACATCGGAACCGAAAAATCTAATCTTGTGAAATATCAGCAAAGCACTTCACGACGGCGTGAACTAAATTCTGTTTCACGGCATGAAGCATAGTCTACTTCAACGCGAACCATAACCTGCTACTTCACAGGTTAACACTTCACCATTTAACCCTTCACGTACTAACGTTTCACGTGTTAGCAGTTCACAAAATAACCTTTCACAGACTGCTAGTTCACAAATTAAGGTTTGTCAAACCAGAGATAAGGGAGTATCCTAATTACACCATTAGAGTCTATCCGACTCAGATTAAAGCAATTTTGAGCTAAAAATTCAAAACGTGAAACACAAGTTGCTGCAGCATGAAACACAGTTCACGATGTAAACTACAGTCTGCTACTTCACGACGTGAACCATTGTCTGCTATTTCACGGAGATCTACAACCAGAAAAGATAATTCGACAGAAAACTAGGCAAAATGGTTGGAGTAGTGATTTCACCTGTTAAAACACATTCTCATGCACTTGAGGTCTGAGAAACTCATTGGAGACAACCTTAAGTGGGCAAGGGAGATACCATGGTCATTATTCAGGATCCAAAGAAGATACCATTGACACCGAATCCACCTAATCAAAGAAAGAAGGTAACCAAGTGTCGAAACAGAATGGGCATGCCCAAGAAACTGCAAAGGAGAGACCAACAACCCCTAAGGGGATTGGAGAATATCCAAATGTTGAAGAACAAATACGGAAGCTTAAAGAAGATAAGGCCCTAGTTGAGGAGTGTCAACACAATCATGAAGCCAAGTTAAGGGCTAACCAGGCTAGGGATACATTGTATCCAAGAACTGAGCTATTAAAGGAAAGGAGATTGAACATGCCCATTGCCTACTCCAATCCCAGAAGAGTCCCAGGAAGGAACTTAAAGTGACCTCATGGTGGCAAGAATGGTTGAGGAAGTAGATCAAGATTTGTCAATTCATTCATTCCCTCAGATTGAATACGCAACAAACACATGTAAGGAGCCCTCACTTGCCAGGAAACCTAGAGACATAGGTAGTCTAACAGCCATACTATCCACAATTGTCAAAATGCCACTAGGACCATTGCTATGCATCACGCCGGCATTGTGGGTAGATGTCAAGGACTAGATAGAAGGAAGATTGAACCCAATGTCCACTATAGAGGAGAGCCAGTCACCTCTGGTAGAAAAAAACCTAGTGCATGAGGAAGAAGGAACACCCAGGTTCGTCAAAATACATGTCAACCAATTGGGTTGGTATTATGAGAGTGATGATACGAATGCCACAATTCACAATTCCAATCCACCATAATGGGTATCAAACACTGGGTATCAATTCCAATCCACCATAATGGGTATCAAACACTGGCTATCCTGGATGGAGGCACAGGTGTGAGCATTATTACCAAATGATGTTGGGAAAACCAGAATTGGAAAGAGCAGATCTAATCGTCAAAGATGGCAGATAGAACATCCTCAAGACCAATGGGGCTGTTGAGAAATGTTAGGCTTAAGGTCTTCTCGTTCCGCTACCATCATACATTTGTTGTAATGGACTTTCTATGCCAGCCAGATTCATATGACATTATCTTGGGTATACCCTTCGTAAAGGGAAGCCAAATTGGTGCATGATTGGGCATTAGATCATGTGTATGTTGTTCGAAAGGATTTGTAGATTTTAAAAATCAATGTGTATACGTGTGGAAGGCACACCCCATGAAAGGAAAATTGTTTGAAAATGATTCGGTCACCACAGAGTGAACCACATCCTTATAAGTCTACTGACCAGGTGAGGAGAATTCACAGGAAGAGGAAGAAGCTGCAATGTATGCATCGCTTCCACCTCTGGATTTTAGTGAAAATTGGATACACGTGCTTTGCCACTATAGATGTATTGCCCCCCAAAGGGACCTAGTACGTTGAATTGGGAGACTTTCCTACCACCTTAATGTGCATGGTAGATGTGCAACCAAGAGAAGAGGAAACAGACAATAAACCCTATAACACAGAGGGGTCTGGATTGCAAGGCCGCCAACAGCACCCAACGCCTCAGGAGATGGCATAAACAAAAGAGGTATATCGCCTAACGAAATGCCCTACTATGAAGTAAACCCACGGATGCCCAGTGGCTAAGATATCTTGAGGTCACTAAGGTGCACGAGGAGTTTTCTAAAACATATATACAATGGGGTGAGGAGTTGAGTAAGACAGCCTCAAAAGGAAAACAAGTGGAAAGGCTATGCCACAAGAGCCGAAAATGCCTAAACTCACTAAGGCCGGACATAGAAAACGAATTAAGGCTCTGGCTGAAGCCAAGCACAAGGCAAAGAAGGCGATGGCTCAAACGAAAGATGAGGAGGATGACAAGCCAGACCTACTCTCAGTGCCGGACCATTTCAAAACATAGAACGAAAGGTGGTCCAATTGACGGCTAAAAGAGTAAAGAAAGATGGCCAATCCACATCTTACGATAGTCTAGCTAAAGTTAAAGAGATTGATATTGAAGAGCCAGGGGAGGACACCAAACCTGTCTACATTGTTAAAGACTTGACTGCAACTGAAGAAGAAGAGCTCGTTGCTCTCTTAAAAGATTCAAGGACTGTTTTTCTTGGAAATACATAAAAATGAAGGGTGTACCACCCGAGGTGGTTCAACACACTATCCCGATCATGGAAGGATCGAGACCATCCAGGCAAAAACCGTATCAGATGATTCCGAAATATGCGACAATTGTAAAGAAGGAAATTGATAAACTCATTATTGTGGATTTCATCTATGAAATAAAGCACACAGATTGGCTTTCACCAATCGTGATTATGCCAAAGAAAAATGAAAAATTGAGAGTCTATGTTGATCTCAAAAAGGTCAATGCGGCCACCAGGAAAGACCACTACCCACTGCCATATACAGAACATGTATTAGAACGGTAGCAGGTAAAGAAGCCTACAGATTCATAGATGGGTTTTCATGCTATTAGCAGGTGTCCGGTAGCACCAAAAGACCAACACAAGACAGCTTTCAACACAATGTGGGGGACATATGCTTATAAGGTTATGCCTTTTGGCCTCACCAATGCCCCAGCAACTTTCCACAATGACTAATGTGCACGGCCTTCATCAAGGACTACTTATAAAAGTGGCTGGAGGTATTCATCTGTGTGCACACTCACACTGGACTGAGCACTTGGCTTGCTTGAGGAAGGTGTTTGACAGATGTCGATTATACCGTATATTCTTGAATCCTTTAAAGTGTCAATTATGGGTGAAGTACAATGTAATCTTAGGGCACATTGTGTCTAAAAATGGTATTTTCACTAATGAGAGCAAGGTAAATTTGATCTTGGAATTACCCCCACCAACCAAATACAAAGGTGTACAGCGGTTTGTGGGCCACGTTGTGGGTATTATCAATGCTTCATCATATTCTATGCTAAAACTTCTAGGCCATTGTATAGACTACTACTCATTGTCTTTGAAACTGAGGAATGCCAAGAGGCCTATGATAAGTTGAAGAATGCACTAGGTAGTGCACCAATCTTGAGACCACCCAATTGGAATCTTGTATTCCACGTACACATCGATGCATCAAACTTCGTTATAGGATGCGTATTGGCACAACTTGGGGAATTCAAATTGGATTACCCAATTTTCTTTTCCAGTCTCGTCAACCGAATGATTGCTTCTACTCCTGAAATTCGACTTTATGATCACGGCGGCGATGAGAAAAGGAACACAACATGTTTTGGTGGACCATATGTCTAGAATTCCTAACAAAGAACCGGCAACAACAGGCATTGCCGGATGACCTTCCAAATACTTATCTATTCAAACTTGACATCGTGCATGAGTGGAGTGAGGAAATATCCGACTATCTAGCTCATAGGTTCCCACAAGATCAAACCTTAAACAAAGATAAGATGCGTCGGCTTATTAAGCTAGCCGCACCTTATCAATTGATTACTGAAGAATTATATAAGCTAGGCAAGGACAATATCCTCAGGAGATGTGTGTGAGAAGATGAGTTTGTCAATGATCTTAGAAGAAGCACATGCAAGAATAGCCGGAGGAAATTTTGCTGGAGAAGTTACAGCTCACAAAGTGCTTCAAGTGGGACTGTGGTGGCCTACGTTATTTGGGGATACCATAGAATTTGTGAAGAGATGCGAGGAATGTCAACGTTTTGCTATCCCATAACAAAAGGACAAGATGCCACTCACCCCTATGATTATGAGACGACCCTTTGAGAAATGGGATATTGATTTTGTTAGACCCATTAGCCTAGCAACGCATCCATTCACAAGCCCTTTATGTGATCGTGGTGGCCACATATTATTTCACTAAGTGGGCAGAGGCAAGAGCCTCTAAAAGAGCTAATGCTCCAACTACATCCAAGTTCCTATATGAACAAATCATTTCCAGATTTGGCTGCCCACTTGAATTAGTCAATGATCGGGGTTCACATTTCATTAATGAGGGGATTAAACAATTACTTACAGGATTCCTTCAAGTACACCACAAATCATCACCTTATTACCCACAAGAAAATGGCCAAGCAGAGAGCACAAACAAGATTTTATGTGCTATCTTGACTAAAACCTTAGAAGCCAGTCACATCACAGGGATTGGGAAAACAAGCTGATTACAGCACTATAGGCCTATTATACATCATATAAGATAGCGACGAGATACACTCCCTTTTGCCTAGCTTATGGCATTAATGCAGTAATGCCTATGGAATTTTTAGTTCCAAGCCTGCAAATTGCCATACAAAAAAGGCTCACTGAAAATCCATTAGTCGAGAGGTTGGTTGACTTGGAGAAACTTGACGTAACCCGGCTGATTGCATCGCATGGGCTTATGGTCGAAAAACTACAGAGAAAACACTGGTTTGACCATAACTTGAAACACAAAGAAGTGAAAATGGGGGACCTCATCCTCGTGTATAGTGTGGGAAGCACCAAGAAAAAAGAAACTAAAATACAGAGGGTTAGGGCCTTTTAGAGTGTCTGAAATGACCCCTCAAGGATCAGTCCAAATTGAAACTATCAAAGGGGTAGAAATGGAAGGGTGTATCAACGGAAGCAAACTCAAGAAATATTATGGACCCCTCACCCAAGAAATGCTCACACAAGAGCATCTCCTTTATATATAAAAAAAGAGCTAGTCAAGGAAAAGATCAATTAAGCTCAAGAGAAATCCAAGGCGAGGGAAGCCAAAGCAAAACAAAGACTCCAAGGGAGAACGCTACAAATAAACATGGCTTCACTCACCTTTCTGGACAAGGATGACTTGGACATTGAACCTACACAACTCAGTGTAAAAGTCTCTACAAAGGAGGGTAGCATGACAAGCATTGCATTAATTGATATGGGGTCAAGTCATAACTTAATTTCCTATTAGATATGGGTAGCCTTAAACAAACCCCCCCCCTACAGGCAACTAATTCACAAGTTCGCAATGTGCATCCATTTGTTACACAAGCAATAGGACTTTTAAATATAAACATCTCAATCAGAAATAATCCCTTGGTTTTGGGAAGGTGTGTGTTATGCTTGCAAGAACCATGGTAGAGGAAATGCTTCTTGGATGATCCTGGATTTGCGCCAGCAACTGCCACATCCAATGGGCAAAACGAGAAGTACAACTCAATGATAGCAAGGACACCATCACTGTGCCATTATGGAGTCCATTGAATAAGGGAAAACATGCATTGGCATATGACATGGAGTCTCCAATGCCATGAAAAATAGAAGGCTTAACAAAAAAAGCATCCACATTGAAAGATCATTCCTCTTTAAGAGAACCAAAGCAAAGGCATCAAAGGTATCCATGCAAAAAACAGTGGGTTTCCAAAGCCCAGCTTCAAGCACAAGGATACTATGAGACACATAAAAACTCAAGGGTATCAAGCAAGAGACAAGGAAATCCAAACAAGGACAAGAAGCTGTATTCCAAGCAAGCCCACACACAACTCAGCATTCAACAGTGGTGGTGGGTCCAAAAAGACTTACTAGCAGCACATGGCTATTATAAAGGAAATGAAATGGTATGGGTACCAAAAACCAATCCAAACCCCAACTTTGCATGTATCTCTAAAAAAATAGAAGAGAGCCATAAGCACAGATGAGACCAAGTCCCAGCTAAATCAAGTGCTAAGAAAGCACCAAAGTTGGTCTGGAGAAAGAAACAAGTTCAACCAAGTAAACAAGGGAGTGCGACACCGCCAATGTCATCCACCAATGAGGAAAATCTGAACCAAGCCGTGGACCAGGGTAAGGGAGACATGCACTCACATGCACAGGAAGCAAAATAGGTTCACCAGGATTCGATGGATTTACTCCTCCACTAGATGGATGTACTCCTCCACTAGATGGATGTACTCCACTAGATGGAAGGAAAAATCAAAAGTTCTCACTCAGAACTTAAGCAGTTGCAACAACAAATACCCACAAGCTCTAAAGTACAACATTGGTTCCCGTGGCAATAAAAAGGAAGGAGGATGACGAGAGGTACCCAGCTCCAAGCAACTGGGTACAAGGTAAAAGGGTATGCTTTTCATGCCGTGAAACATGTTCATTCATTTCACGTGTACACTTCTACTCAGAATGCATAACATATGGCCTTGGAGTGTTTGAACATATAGGAAACCATAGGGTATCAATATTTACATGCATAAGGGTACAAGCTGTTTCACGTCATGAACCGGTTCAGGCTAGTTCACGTCATGTCGTGGATTGCTCTAGAGTGTTTCACGTCATGAAACACTTCAAAATCGTTCATGTCATGAATCGACTCATGCCATTTCATGCCGTGAAACGGTAAAAAACCTCCACAAATCGCAGGTAGACACATGGCATACCTAATTAAGATGGCCGCCAGGGCCATCTTTTTTCCCTTTTTTGTCATTTTTCATTGATCGGCTAGATCATAAATACATCTTTTTTCCCTTTTGTCATTTTTCATTGATTGGCTTCCATTACTTCTTGGCATCATCATCTTTATCATCTTCTAGAGTGCGTTCGTCTCGTCAATGTTCTTCCACACTTGATTGCTTGTGACCATCGATTATTAAGTAGGAGCTCCTTACACACTTTTGATTGTTTCATTTGTTTTCATAAAATCATTGGTGAACCATGGAAACATCTCTGTGCTTACGCACACATTGCCTACATCTGTGTCTTTTCTTGTTTTCATCTTGTTATTCCATCATCACTCAAAGTGACATCACCCACCAAATCTCATCATAAATGCATATGGGAATGGCCCGTGAAATAGCAGTCTGCTATTTCATGGACTCAACTAAAAATCTTGGGTTTGGGGAGAATACACTAATTGTTAAAATTATATTGCTTACACCATAGGCTACCCATCAACACTTATTCACCACTAATAATCGTCACAACACAACCTGCTATTTCACGAATTAACAACTACTCCTTCACAAGTTAAGCCCTTCACATCTCACGCTTTAACCTTTCACACATAACTACTTCACGCCCAGCCATTTCATAGCCTGCTACTTCACGGATTATGCTAATTCCCAACAAACACTAATTCACACACATCCCTTCTTGATTCATTGCTCACCACACTAACACTCTTCCCATCATACACCCATGCATAAAAATCACTAACAAACACATACCAAACAAAAAAAATAGAAAAAGAAAAAGGAGGACCGCGAGCTCCTACCAGTCCCAATGATTGATGTTCTTTTCACATGTTATAGATGGCCTCCTCCGCTACTTCCAAACTAGAGGTTGAGGGGAACCCGACCGTAACTCAGGCCAATACCACAGGGTCACCAGCAAAAAATAGGAAAAGAGCACCATGCGACACCAAGCTCACTTACCTTGGGATGTATGCACAAACAGTCCAAGGTACCCTCATCCACAAAGATATTGAGAAAGCTCACGGGAAGATTATGTTCCAGTATCACAGTTTGGAGTGTTTAAAGACCTTATAAGATATAAATGTCAAAACAAGTTGGAGAAGGTAGGACTTGGCAGAATGGCAGAGGTTCTCCCCAGCACCATCAACCCAACACTGTGTGGAATTTCTGAAGTCTTGACAGAAACACCAAGCAAGGTACAATCACAAAGGCGGATGGATCCACTGAACAGGTCCTCATCATATAAGAAATGATACGGGAATCTCTACAGCTACCCCACCCATATCGACACATTTCCATACAATCAATCAGATGCCCATAGAGGACATGCTGAAGAGGGTTTCCTTTAACTCAAATGGAATGGAATGGAATACGATAATATAAATGATGAAGCAGATAAGAAAGCTTGCAAAGAAATATCAATGCTCATGAAAGTAATCCCAGTGGATAGATATAACATGTTCCCTCTCAATGGCAAAGGTCCATGAGGAGAAACAATGGGACTGGGCTTGGTATATACACCGAGAAATGGAGAATTACCTCAAGTCACACCAATCCAAGGTGTGTAATCCATATCTCCTAACCAAAGTACTCAACCATGTAGCTAATCTTCGCATTCTCCAAGACACGCAAGAGGTAGGGGTACCTCAGGCTGAAGGATCCATGGAGCCATTTATCCTCATTTCAGAAGGGCTACAGCAAGGACAAGCGGTCCTAAAGGAGACTACAGAGCTAGTTCAAAAGCTGAAGGGTAGTAAGAAATCAAAGAAAGGTAAAAAGATGTGGGGCTAGCCTCCAACAATCAGAATCAGAAATGCAGTGTATGGAAGAAGAGGTAGCCCAAGACATCATGTCCTTTCAACAAGTTTTGGAGCAATAAGAAGCAAAAGAAAAAGAAAATATCAGCTTGACAACTCCTTGACAACAAGTGCTGTTCCAAAGTCAACATAGCACACACCCCCTTCCAGCCCTGCTCATATGGTATTTACAAACCTTTCACCACTTTGCGACTTCGTAATCTCAAATCAACCCACCTCCGCAAAGATTGGTTCAACACAGGCTCCAACAGCACAACAATTGCCACAAACAGATGAGGGCAAATGGAATAAAGAGGCCACCTCACAACCACAAACTCAAGAAGCTCAGAATAGGAAGAGAACTGACGAGACTCCAAAGCGAAGCCGAATAGAAGAAGGATCCTTCTTGCATAATCTCGACGTAATTTTAAAGGCAGTCAAGGAATAGGAGGCAAGGCTCCAAACCTTGGAGGACAATAATAGACTAATCAACAAGACCATAGTCCGTACCCACCAAAGAGAATGTGGAGCTCAAGGCAAGATTAGAACAAGCCAAGGTACAACTGCAAAATAAAGTGGCATATACCAAGGAGAAAGAAGAGCAATATACACATCAACTAAAGGAAGCACATGCCACATTCCAAGCAAAGGAAGACGGATATACAGGGCATATCAACGCACTCATTGGAGCCATTGCTAAAGTAGAATAGAGAGTGGTAAGCCTTCAAATAGAAAGAGAGCAACTAAACAAAGCACATGCTGAGAAACTGAAAGCCCTCAATGAGGTGATCACTGCAAAGTTAATGGAGATAGATCAGATGCTGGTTAGCCATCAACAACAGGTGCTTGAGCATGTACACCAGTAGCCAAAGCTTGGCAGAGGAGCGACAAAGGCAAATTGAAGAGGCTAATGTTCAAGAAGATATGTCGAGCTGGCCGCTACTCGAGATGTACAGGAAGCAGCTATCTCGACACTACTCACCACCAAAGACTCTTGAATGCAAGATTTAGAATGTTGGCTCACCCTCCAGCAAAGATCTCAAAGAACTGATTAACTGGATGAATTACACCAACTCATCGAATGCGCCTCGGAGATAGGTTTGTTTTGCCAGTAACTCCTCGGCCCCCTCCTCAGACTCTAACATTGTTTTTATCTACACTAACCCTCTCTCTTCTTTAATACAAAATTAACTTAATCAAAGACCTCAGTTTGGGAGATCTAACCCTAATTCATCATAATGTAGAAAGGGATGCAAACCCAACCATAATAATGGGTGTCCTCTGGGGGGATATAGTTCTAATTGACCTAATTGATATTTTCTTTTTTCCCTTACATCCCATAGTGCTAAACCTTCGTATTTGGTGTCAGGTGATGTGACAATCAGACATCCTAGATGACAGTGATGATAAACTCGACCTGTTTCTACCAGATGATATCCCAATTAAACTGGCCAACTACGAGGTTGTTGCACAAAGCTACCAAGGGATTATTAGCCATGGCTGGACTGAAGTATAAATTATAATACCCATCAGCATCATCTAAACCTTTGAGAATCCACATTATATCATCCTTTTGGTATTATAAAACTTTATCACAATATCCATAAGCATTTGGAGGTTATGCTCACTAACGTGACTTATAATTTTGATGAGCATATAGATATCCTAATATAACCACCAATGATATAATTGACCTCCAAGAATTTATGAAAGTTAACAAGCCTAGCCTACCACCCCCAAGTTCTGGAGAGGTTCAAGAAGAAACACCAGGAACCTCCTCATCTTTTACTTATCCAGTGTTCTCTTCAATCGCCAGTAAGTTATTAAATCCCTTTCGTAGTAGTGTATCTCCTACTAACAAAACTGAGGCCGATTGTATCTTCTCTCACTTCTCTTCTATCCCTGTTGATTTTCCCACTAATACTCTCACCCCCGGGGAGATGTCAGCACCCAACTCTATCTTCACCAAGGCCGATCGATGAGGTATGTGACCATCACCCTCTGGATGATATCCAAGCTGCATAGTATAAGGGCTTCATCCGCGCGCAGGCAACCCACTCTTGAAACCGAAACTCATGTTCAAGGTGCTAATGCAAATCACACCATTTGAGCCTACCAAAAGGATCCTATCGGATACGAGGTAACCATACGTTTTATACCCTGCCCAAGCCCCAACACCAGAATTAGAAGAGCTTTTACCAATGGGAGGTGAGGGGACCTTATGGGAGAATGTGGCTCGTCACACCAAGCTGGCTAATCTGCACTTGGCTGATCTGCTCTGCTGGGGATCGGAATTATCACATTCATGATTAACTATTGTTTCCTGACAGATGGTGCAAACAACACCCAGTGCATACATAAGCTACCTCTCATGAATCTCTCGTTCCCTTAGGACATGGTCATAGCACTCTTAGGTTTCCTACGCTACATGGTCACGTAGCGCTCTTAGGCTTCCTACGTCTTCTGGCTCTAAAGACTCATTATAGGTTTTGTCTTTGGTATTCAACTCATTTTGCACTTTCTCATTTTTCCTTTGTTTTCTTGAGTGGTCCCTAATTTGTTGATCTCTTTGCGATTTCTTGGCTCAAGACACTAACCTCATGAGATGTTTCTATGATTAGCTCCAGGGGTCTCGGTGTTGGAATCGTTTGTGGAAACATCATGATAGGTCCTGCTAGTCTCTCTATTTCTAGTTCGGCATGTAGTATCAAGTCCTATGCTCCACTTAACCTTGATATTTTCTCTCTCAAGTATTCTTGTAGCTTCTTAGGAAGGGGTTTCGTATGCTTGGGTCTCATTTATATCGTCCTTCCACCACTGCCTTCTTCTCCATTTCCAAGATCTCATCTATTCTATCCATCAGGATCAATCCGTCACTACTTTTTGTACCACTTTCCTCATCCAAACACAATCTGAGGTTTTCGGAACATCTTCAATCTCAATGTATCCTGGATCATCCATCGGATTCTTGGTTTCTCTTGTGCCTATCATTCCTATGGGCTTTCAATGCTCTCTTAGATTTTTCCTTAAGTTCTTCTATCGTGAGAATCAACTCATCAGGTTTTCCCACTCCCTGCTCTTCTTTTAAGGTAATTTGAGTAGAGGAATCTAGAACATCCTCAACCTCTAAGCAACCTGGTAGGTCCCTAGGGTCTTTCTCTTTTATTTCCTTTACCACCTTATAACTTTGGGAAGCTATTGTTTCAAATGGTTCCATTGTAGGCTTATTTGGCATAGACCGTGCCTTCCCTTTATTACGGTCCCTACTCTTTCTTGTCTCTTTTTTTCTTTTAGGGGTTTTTGATACGGATAAAATTATGGATAGGGTTGTTTGATCTTGCAATTGCTTGGCATGGCCACTTGTCTATGATGTTCAATGGTATGTCTTTTTTATCATCCATCGAAGATGAAGTCAGAAATGACACACTAACTATTCCCAGCCCCATTGGCAGGTGATGATGTACTCATTAAGGGATTTTAGGTTGTTGGCCAAGAGAGGGTCGTCATTGATCAAGTGATAAATGCCACACTTCATACACCATCTATCCACATGTGGTGGCAACAATATCTACTTCTGGGTTAGCTCTCATTTGGCATTAACCACTCTGTGAGTCTAAAGTAGGTTAGTGGCATTGCCTTGGTGTGTTAATATCCCTTGGTCTTCTATAAGCTCTCGATGCTACTTACATTAGGGTGGTCTCAAATGATGTGTGCTCAAATGTTTGGGTTGGGCCACATGGTGTTTACCACTTGGTGAGTTCCAACTAGTGAGTTTGGATACTTAACATAAAACTCAGGTGAGTTAAGAGGTCATTAATTATTGGCTCGATATCTTGACTAGCCCATAGGAGTGGTTCTTGGTGGGGTTGGTTGAGGAGGTAACAATGGAGGTGAGATATCCATATCACTATAAGGATTCCTAACAACAATAGGATTTCTGCTTGGGTAAGATATGTCGACACCATTGGGAGGTAGCATTGGCAAAGGTTATGGTTGGAAGGGTGGCGGTAAATGTGAGCACTCCCTCATCATTCATGCTGGATTGATTCATGATTTCCGTATCTTCTATAATATCCACACTACTGGTTCACTCTAGCTATGAGGACTAAACATTTATGGGTTGTGTGGTTGCTTCTATAAACACCACACTACGTTAATTCTTGTCTAGGAATGGCTCGACTCTCTCAATCGAGCTTTGAGTACTCCTTCAAGTTCTTTGATTACAACATTTACCATGTCTTCATCACTTTTGGGTGCCTCGGCCTTCTTTGAATCTTGGATTTTGATGATAGGCTCCATTTTCCTCGCTTCACTTGGCCTCGAGGTCCTCACTTCACTTGGCCTCAAAGTCCTATGTTCCAAGTCTATGTTAGATGGGAAAACTCCCCCTATCCCAAATCTTTCCGTCCTTCTCACTTCCTTGGCCACTCTTAGGATGTATGTGTTACTGTCCTCATCCACATATGTTGTGATGACTAGTGGGATGATAACACATGTGCTAGCTAGAGGTGCATGAGAGAAATTACGATTTTCCTTTGCATCTCTCTATGTGTTGGTGATGCTAAATGGGTTGCCTTGGGCATCCTCATATTGGCCTATGTCACCTTGATTGACTCTAACTCTCCTCAAGAAGAATCTGTCAATTAGGTTGAGTCACAATTGGCTTCGTGCAAGATCTTGAGGATTCTATGAGGTCCTTATGCCCATGTTGACACACCTACTAGACTGCGTTGGAGTGTATATATTTACCTTTGGACCTACATAAAAATTGTGTCATGCGCACGAAGTCGGATGAAAACTTTCGGCTTATCTAAGATCTGTGGTTCATGCCCTACATTGACCAATGCTCCAAGAGCACCCTATTATGGTCTCAATGTAGATGGGAACCTTTGAAGTTTCATGATAACCATAGCACTGTAGCACATAGGTTCCATTGGCGATTTGAATGCAAACTTGTTTCCTAATATTCTTACTGATGGCTTGTCTCTCTTCAGTAAGACGCGCTTCTTAAGCTCTCTCATCCCTTCTTGATAATTCACCCATGAATACATGATGTTCACCTAGCTCTGCTCTCACTTGCCGAAGCTCTACAACAAAGTGTTGATCTAGTCTCTTCTATTGTGAAGGACTCTTGGTCTGGTTTTAAACTAGTGTTGTCTGGCATAATAAGGGAGATCAATTCCACTTATCATAATAAGGGGTTGGATTAAGTGTTTTTATGATGGTATTTAGGTTTTTTTAATGGATTTTTAAACATTCATAATGTCTATGTCTTTTTCAAGATTCATAACAAGAAAATAAAAGCTTAAAAAGGAAAGGAAATTCATGCAAAATACATATGCACAATGAAATTATGACTTCTTTTTTATTTTTCCTATTTTTTCGCTCTTTGAAATCCAATCAGATTTGCGATGTAGATGATAAATGGACAATCTCGAAGTTAAATGATCCAAATAGGTCACAATTTGAACCAGTATGATCTTGTTATTTTGACAAGCCCAAGATTGGGTCGACTATCTAAATATGGCAAGTTGGATGTACGATTAGATATGGAAATCGCCTAATAAGAATAGATATGATCTAAAATGTAAACGATAATCTAAGACATTGGGCATAACAACTGCAACGATGGAGTTTGCCTCTTCTAAGCCAGATGCTGTGCACAATCACATGCATATGTTGGCAACCATGTTTTTGGAGCTATTACAATATTCTGTTGTATTGAAATTTGAATTGTCGGCTAGTATATGTTCAACTTATCAAAACATTTCATTGCTCACTTAGTACTTTTGCTCTGTATGAAACATCCTAATGTGTTGATTATGTCGTTTGTGTAGTACCTTATGTGTGATAAAACTTTTAATGAAGTAACTTTAGTGTTTGAGACAAAAAAAGAACATTGATAACTTGAAATCTTGGGAGCTAGTAGAGTTCACAAGCTCTCATGTGGCTTGCATTATACATTGACGTTACTATTAGGCTAGTTTCAAGCATCTCCATGTTAAAGTTGTTATAGCATATCCATGGGCTAGTTGTCAAGCATATCCATGTTAAAGTTGTCATAGGAGGACACATGTCTTTAAGTAAGATGTCATGGAAAACCTTGGGTCTAGAATCCCCTTATAAATGGTGTTTGATGCTTTGTCTCCTTTTAGATTGCAAACACCACTACCATCTTCCTTGTAGGGTTGCTACAATGCGATTGGAAGTCTTTGAGCACAACTTAGTGCATTTTCTTCTCACTCATGCCTAAACGTGATCATGATGGCAAATCATGATGTAGCTTTACATGCACCATGACAAGTTTGATGCTACTTGATGCATTGTAAACATTAGAAGCTAATTGTGAGTTTACCCTTGTGCTAAATCGATAGCTTGGAGGGCATGTGCAAATTGTGTTATGGTGAGATACTACAAAAAAAGGAATGTTTCTTGAGTGTCCACCTCATTTGCATGCAACTCATATGCAACAAGCTACCTTTATCACTTTAAAGCACCTCTCACTGAACATGCCACTTAAGGGCTTGTAGAAGAGCGTTGCATTTCGATGTGTATAGCTCTTCTCTTTGTGAAAATAAGAGCGAGATGCCGATAGATGTGAGAAAAACTCTTCAAGCATGCTCTTAGTAAAAAAAAGAGTGAGATACCTATAGATGTGAACATAACTCTTCTTCATGCGTGCCTTTGGTTGAAAGGTCTACAAACCTTAGTGTTTATCAATGCTCGGAGGAGAGAGAGAGAGAGAGAGAGAGAGAGAGTCGTTCAATTAGCACGCTACCTTAGGCTCAGGCTACATCACAGCATCAAGAGACAATCGTCCGTCTTTCTAGCTCTACATCACCATCTCTGCTACCTGGACTTTGATCTCTCTTTCTGCTGTATCTTACTGTGGATGGTAATCTGCGATCCTTTCTGCACATGGCGCCCAATGACAAGGCCTCCGTCACGAAAGAGCAGAATGACAGGCACCGCAAGGTATGGCACCTCGAAGACCGTCTCCTTTCCTTCAGATCTTTCAATCCGCAGTTTAATTAGGATCGCGATGCCTCAAAATGCTCTGCATCGCTCGTGATCTTGCTAGGTCTAGGGTTTCTTTTTTCTGGGTAGAGTTTCGCGTTAGGTCAGCCTTTACAATTCGTGTTTTCTTTCTGCATAAAGCTTGCTCTCCTCTGAGGCACGATGCAGAGAAAACCCTAGCTGCAAGAAGAAGAAGGAGAAGAAGACGACCACGATGAGCATAAGACGATGGCCATGTCTTTTTCTTTCTTGGAAAAATGTGTTGCAAAAGTAGATTCATCTGATGTTTGAAGGAGTGGAAACGCTAACGCCTGCTTCTTCTTGACAAGGAGGAGTTGAGAAAATTAGGTCAAACTTTGCTTCCATTTGATGCACGATACAGAGAAAACCCTAGTATTCATGGCCTCTTTCTTCTTACGCTGCCATGCTCTTGTTTGAACGAACGATCATTTGCCCTGTTAATTTTTACATTTTTTTTGCATCGTCCAGGTCTTGGAAGGGCTTATGAAGCTGCCGGAAAATAGAGAGTGCGCCGATTGCAGAAGCAAGTATGCCGTCTTTGTAGCTTTCCATATCTGGTTTCATCATTTGTATGGTGACTGTCTGCACAAAACCTGCAAAATTTTTGGGTTGCATAGGATGTTGATGGAGAAACTCTTATTATACAAATGGTTAAACATAACCCTTAATTGTAGTTCTATGAAAGAATGAAAAATGTGCATCGTTTTTTGCATTAGTTACATGGTTGCATTGCCAAATTATGCATGTTTTTTGCAATAATAGTCGAGATTCATAGTTCAAATTGTGCAGCCCAATGCCTATTTGATAGGCAGGGTCAAATATTGGAGAGAGAACCTTTATGTTTGATCCACAATCGGCCTCATGACACATACTTATCTCATCTCCACATAGATGAGATCCCACAAAGAGTCGTTTTTCACATTTGTTGTAGAGTACAATGGTTCTAACTGTGGCTATATGAGTCTGAAACCTTGTGGAAATTGCATGGTTGAGGAAGGATTAGCGCTCATTAGTGGGTTGCAAATAGATCCGTTGTGGATAATCCGAGTCAGTCAGAGAATCATGAGGTTGGATATGATTAACCTCTTAAGAGGAAAAGTTGTGTGGCTGCCTCCTTACATCTATACACTTTGGAGTGTGTGAGAAATTAGAATGCATATGGTGAGAGGGTTGCGCAGAGAAGGAATAAGTCAAAGAGGGATGTAGGCTAAGCTACCTTATTATTCTTTTTCGATTTAACATTGATGCATGTTAAATTTTTTTTACAGGGGGCCAAGATGGGCAAGTGTCAACCTGGGAATTTTCGTATGCATCCAATGCTCCGGGATTCATCGTAGCCTTGGCGTTCATATATCAAAGGTGCCTACCTCTTTGAGCAGTTATGTGCTACTTGTTATCTTTCGTATTTCTCAAGTTTTCAATCAAGAGCTTATCCATGGTCCTTACTTTAAAAAGTTTTGCTGACATGAAGGGCCAAGGATTAGGATTGCTCTGATTTGCACGCACCAATTTACATCACAACGTGCATTTATATTACATCGGAAGATGTATTTATGTAGTTTTGAATTTTATTAGGGGTTACTGAGGGTGGATTGTATTGGAACTGATATCACATTGTTAGTAGTGTTGTAGGATTTTAGGTATTATCAAATAGAAAAAGTCTTCACGGCTTTGATATTGGGGCTATATAGATGAGTTTGGGAAGTCTGGACTACTTGTAGCCCTTGTTTCCTACTCTTGACCTCTTGCAGGCCTTGTAGGGACATAACACCACAAGAGGGAAATTTCTGAAGCGGGAGGCCAAGAGGAAAAGTTTCTCTCATGGATCTTGTGTTAGAAATTGTGCATCTCAGTGTATTTTGGGGAATGCCTATTTATGGGTTTTATCCTATTTTTCTTTCTTTGTAGTTGGTCATGGGCAATCGGCCAGCTCCCTAGCATCACTATACAAAGGAGCCTCCTCTATTTGTTTGATCTCTCTCTCTCCTTTGCTCTCCCTCTCTCCTATGTTTTGCTTTTGCATTGTGCAACTTTATCATGGTATCAGTTGCTTAGGTGACCGGCACTTCAAGGCGGCGGCGGCAAGTTTCCTTTCTGGAAGAAGTTCGGGATTTTAGGAGCAGAAGAAGGCTTGCATTTTTGCTACATCAATGGATCTACCTACTTTGTGGGTGTTTTCCGGCAAGTTTTGGTGGACTGTTTGCTACTGTCCAGCCCCTTTCTCTCTCAGTTTTGAGAGGGGGCTGTTTGTTCCTTGTACCTCGTTCTGTTGGAGAAGTGTTGGAGATTGGTTGGGGAGTGTTCAGATCATTAGTGGCACAAAGGCTTGCTTGCAGAGGTGTGCTATTGCCGTGGATATGGGTTCCCTCTTGGAGGAGGCATCTATCCTCGTTTCTCAAGAGTAGGTATGGTTCCCTCCTAGTGGACATGATCAAGCACTTGCTATAATGCAATAGACAGGATGGTGTCACTGCCACTCTTCTGGAAAGCAGGTTCGTTTGGCCAAGGATTGCAAGACCAAAGGTACAGCCCAGGCCAAGACCAAGTTTTCAAAGACGGGCAGTGATCATATACAGGATGATTACTTTGGTACTTCTAGTGTCCCCAAGGCTACAAAAGCCAAGGAGGACCTGGATGGTGAGCTTCTATAGTTATATAGATAGTCCTCCCCCATGTGCTTCCAGCCAAGAGGAGGCTTGTGGGCGGGACAGAGCTCCATTTTTTGGTGCATGGGATTCGTGAGTCGAAGTTCCAAGCATTAAAAATATCTGGCGACACAAGTTCATTTTGGAGCTATGGATTGGATGTGTTGCATGTCTATTGCTTGGTGTAGCAGAGATTATGGACTGGATGTGTTCTAAGTTTATTGTTTGAGGTTTTTGGGACGTGATGTGTTCACAGTCCACTATTGGGGATTATTGCGCAGTGGCGCATCATTTTATTCTTGGAGTTCATTACACACTTGTGTGGAAACTCGGAGCCAAGCAAAGTTCCTTGCTGTTCATGGTGGCATTTTGTTTCAAGGAAACAAGTTGATAGGTGCTCTTTCTGAGTTGTATCTGGTATTACGCAATATTGGAGTGTCCATGGTTGCATCTTCATCAACTTATCTTCTTTAGACTTTGCACACACTGAGCTGCAGAGGGGGTGTTAGAAATTGTGCATCTCAATGTGTTTTGGGGAATGCCTTCTTTGTTCACTTGTTCAATTGTCTAACCTATTCACAGGCACATGCTCTACACCATTTGCTGGCTAATATCGCCATTGTAAAAGCCTCGTGCTACATAACATGATGTTCATTGTCTGATGTCTCTCTCTCCTTTGTTCTCCCTCTCTCCTATGTTTTGCTTCTGCATTGTGCAACTTTATCAGCTTGAAACTAAGGGTCTGTGTCATGGCCCTGTGAAAATGGAGCAGGACAAGTGTGGGCATGGTGGTTGCAGGGTCAGAATATTTTATGATTCACATGGGGGGTGCCCGGACAGTGTTTAAAGATGTGTGGACAACCCTAGGTGTGAAGGGGGAACATTAAAACATTAACTTTTAATGTTTATTAAAGTTGCCCCTAGGCCTTAGTGGCCCTAGGGAACTTATTAAGTTGGGGCCCTAGGGATTAACTTGGGAAGGAGGTTTTCTCTCTCTTCACTCTCTCTCCTCCCTTTTTGGGGAGTCGTGTAGCAAAAGGGGAGGCTTCCTTCATGCGCTTGAGTTCCATCGTGGGAAAGCTGAAGAGGAGGAGAAGGCGGCTGTTTTGCTGCAGGGTGCTGCTGTTTTTCTGAAGGAACCAGCCGTACAGCACTGTACGGCCAGTGCTGGACACTCTCTCTTTCTCTCTTTCTCCTCTGCTGCTGGCGGCGCATAGGACAGTTGCTGTTTGGGGCTGCGCAGAAGGCCTGTGCAGGCTGCACAGTTGGTTTTTCAGCAGGTACACCTGGTACGGCTGCCGTACAGTGTACGGGCAGCCTGGTACAGAAGGTACAAGTGCTGCAGGTGGTGTAGACAGGTGCTGGACAGGCCTGTGTACTCTGATTCAGGCTGGTACAGAAGTGGACAGCAGGCTGTTTTTGCAAGTACAACGCCTGGCACGCATCCCGAGGCGGTACAATCAAGTACAGTGCTGATTTTCAGATCTGTACTTTCAAGGACAGCATAGGAGTGAGCATCAGGAGGAAGATACAGGCAAGTGCAAGCACACGTGTGAAGCAGGATTGTGGGTTCAAGTGCCTGCAGGCACAGATTAGTGCTGTTGCTTCCTCCAGAGTTGTTTCACGAGCTGAACTTGGTAAGCCTTGACTCTGTTCATCTATCTCTCTTTCTGTTGCTTGATGTCTGCTACAGGTATGTGTTATCTGGCTCCTTGTGAGAGGAGGAGTATAGCAGATTGACAAGAGATTAAGACAGGGATTGAACAGCATATGTATGTTGAGCAGAGAAGATGTATCATGCTTATGAGTTATGCCAGATGTATGCCCATGGCTGGCCTGCTTTGTGAACTTGGCTGATCAGAGGGAGGCACAGTGTGTTGCTTGAAGACACAGATCTTTGTGCATAGATCCTCTGTGCTGAGAAGGATTTGTGGGCAGTCAGATTGGACTACAGGTGTAAACTCTTGGCTGGTTTTTGTTTTGTACTCAGCCATACATATTATTTTAATGGAATAAAGAAATACCGCAAGGGGCGCCAAGCTTTGGGGCCAACAGGTGTCGTTGTGTTTTCAGATTTGGGCACTCTAGCTCCAATCTGTGTTTTGTTTATCATCTAGACTACAAGTGGACGGGTGTTAGCTCTTACCGCACTCTGGTTTTCTATCAGAGGCCGGTTTCAAGGTTCCGTTGCCGGGACCAATCATCAACTTTCTGAAGGGGGTGAGCTCGTGGTTGTTTTGGAGAAAGCCATCGCTGAAAATTCAGCAATCATGTCTGATACAGAGGAAGAGTACTTCTATCATGAAGAAGAAGAGCAAGAGACTTCTCCTGAAAGAGATGTATCTGAGGATATTTTTGCAGGAGAACAGGCTGCAGATGTTGAGCCTTATGAGGATGTAACACAGCCAGAAGATGTGCATAGTAAAGAGGATGATGATGCTCGGTTCAAAGATCGCTTGGCTGGTGTTATGGATACTTTTATGCAGCTCACACAGAGCGAGAGATTTGCTGAATTTATGAGATCTCGCACAGAGCCCCGCACAGAGCCCCAGAAAAAGAAGAAGAAGGTTCGTTCGAAGAATCTTTCTCATGGTCATAGTGGTACCACTCCACAGGATCCATCTCCTGCCCAGTTTCCGAATATGCAGCATGCTTTTGGTGCTAACCCACAGAGTTCCTTCTATGGACAGCCACCTATTCCTCAGCAGAACATGCATCCAGGTTATTTTGGTGGTGGCTCAGTGTTTCAATCCATGACTGGGGGTTATCCTCAGGGAGGCATGGGTATGTATGGGCCTTTTGGAGCCAATTTTCAGCCTGGCATGCAAGGGAATATGTATGGTGGTATGCAGTCCGGTATGCAAGGAAATGTGTTTGGAAGCATGCAACCTGGGATGCAAGGCAATATGTTTGGTGGCATGCAGCCAGGTATGCAGCATGGAATGTATGGAAACATGGCTGGGATGTATGGTATGCCTGGTGTTGGAATGGGAAATGTTGACCCAATGATGGGTATGAATGTTGGGGGCGGCAATCTCACGAAACCACTTCCATATGATAATCTAACGCCTATGGGAAAGGCGAAGGATTACAAGGAAGGGGGAGCTGCAGTGAAGTTTGACACTTTCAGTGGGGCCAAGGATAAATTGAAGGCACTTACCTTTTTACAGCAGTTTGATGCTGCTTTTTCTGGTGGGAATTACACAGAGTCCTCAAAGGTGAGGAAAGCTGCCACTTTTCTCAAGGGCAATGCTTTGCAGTGGTGGTCTACTCTTCTTTTGCAGGGCATAGCACCCACCACATGGGTCCAATTCAAACAGGTTTTCTCTTCTGTATGGCTCACATCTACATTTGAGGTGGATGTTATGACCGCATGGCACAAGCTGGATGCTTCAAAGTGTGATAGTTTGGAGGATTACAACAAGAAGTTTTGGGAAGCTCTACTCCCAGTGACTTCTTATCGTGCCGTGCCATTATCTGAGCAGGTAGAGAAGTATTGTTGTGGGCTGCCCAAGGAGGTACGAGATTACTGTATAAAGACAAGAGTAACGAACATGTCATAGATGATTGAAAATGCTATGACAGCCAATGCGTTACTCACAGGTGGTTCATCTGGGTTTAAAGGCAGTAAGAAATTGGGCAAGAAAGCTGAAAAATTTGGGCATGCTTCTCGAGATGCTAAAGGGTCTACAGAGACAAAGTATAAGAAGTTGCCAATGCCCAAAAGGACTTCTGAGGAAAGACAGGCTTTGAGAGATGCTCAAAAGTGTTTTTACTGTACTGAAGAGGGGCATATGTCATTCAATTGTCCCAAAAGAACGTCCAAAAAGGACCCTGACAATAAAGGAGAGCCCAAGCCAAAGAAACAAAAGCCTTCTGCAGGCTTAGTTCCTGATCTTGTGGGGGAGCAGCTAAGTGGTGAAGCTACAGAGTTGTGCAGGGCATGGGGCAAAGTGAGAGATCAGAATGCTTTGATCTTCTTTGACACAGGTGCTAGAGCCAACTTCATTTCACCAGATTTGGCTAGCCGATTGGGGATTCGCGCAGAGGAGATGGGGCCGTTACATGAGGCAAATATGGCTTGTCCAGGGTATGCAGAACCCGTTACTCCTATCATTGGGAAGCTTCGGCTTCATTTGCAGGGTTATGTGGACAGCGAGGAGTTCTTCATCATGCCTTTGGATGGCTGTGATGTTTTGTTGGGGATGCCATGGTGCCACAGGGTACATGCGGTGGTGGATACTTACAATAGGAAAATTACTCTGACTCATAGAGGGAAAGAGCATGTATTGGATGTAAAACTCAAAGGGGAATCTGTTCCTATTGTATCCGCTTCGGCGATTTCATCAGTAATGAAAAAGCATCTTTCCGCGTACTTGATTTATGTAAAGGATGCACAGGATGATGAATCTAAGTCTAATTTGTCAATGTTAGATAAGGACAGGGCTGATTTCTTAAGTGGGTTTCAAGACTGTTTTTCCGAGTCATTGCCAGGAGAATTACCTCCTGAGAGGCCAGAAGATCATGCCATAGATCTGATTCCTGGTAGTACTCCACCGAATAGACCGCCGTATCGTGTTAGTGCAGCCCAACAGGAAGAGATTATGAGTCAGGTGCAGGAGCTATTGAATAAGGGGTTGATTCAGCCTAGCTCATCACCCTTTTGCTCACCTGTGCTCTTAGTGCAGAAGAAGGATGGTTCTTGGCGCATGTGTATAGATTACAGGGCGCTGAATAAGAATACCATCAAGAATCGATTCCCCATACCGAGGATTGATGACATATTGGACCGCTTACAGGGCTCCACAGTTTTTAGTCGTATTGACTTGAAAAGCGGGTATCATCAGATACGCATTAGGCCTGAGGATGTGCATAAGACAGCATTCCGAACCACGTTTGGGTTGTATGAGTTCTTGGTTATGCCCTTTGGTTTGACGAATGCGCCTGCCACATTTAATAGAATGATGGACAGGATTTTCAGGCCTCATAGAGAGTTTGTGGGCACATTCTTTAATGATATGATTGTGCATTCACAAAATGAGGAAGAGCATAGAAGGCATTTGGCCATTGTGTTTACAGAACTCAGAAACCATAGATTGGTGGTTAATGGCAAGAAGAGTGAGTTTTTCTTGCAGGAGATACATTTCTTGGGGCATATTGTGTCTGGTCATGGAGTCCGTATGGATCCAGCCAAGGTAGAAGCAATACTTAATTGGCCAGCTTTAAGGACCGTGTATGATGTACGCAGTTTTCTAGGCTTGTGTTCCTATTACAGGCGTTACATACGGCACTTTGCTGAAATTGCTTCGCCTCTTCATGCTTTGACGAAGAAATCAACTCCGTTTAGTTGGGCTGATCGGGAAATTACAGCATTCAAAAAGCTCAAAGAAAAGCTTACTTCGGACCCAGTATTGGTGTTACCGGACCTCCGAAAGGCTTTTGTTGTCCAGTATGATGCATGTGGAAGTAGCATTGGTGCAGTTCTCATGCAAGAGGGACATGTGATAGCCTATGAGAGTAGAGTTTTGCAAGATGCTGAGAAGCATTTACAGGTGTATGAGAAAGAGATGTTGGCTGTAATTCACGCTCTTTCTACATGGAAACACTACTTGCTTGGGGCTGATTTTACTGTGCAGACAGATCATCAGACCTTGCGTTATTTCCTCACGCAGACTAAGCTCTCAGAGAAGCATATGCGTTGGGCAAACTTTTTGTCAATGTTTCACTTCCAGATTGTGCATGTGGAAGGCAAAAAGAATGTAGTGGCAGATGCTTTGTCACGCAAGCCACAGGTCTCTGCAGTTTCACTTGCTTATCATCATGAGCTTGATGAAATGAAAGAGCAGTATGCCCATGATGAGGATTTTGAAAAGTTGTATGATCAGATGTCTGAGGGTCAGCGGCATGAGCATTACACTCTCAGAGATGGATTTTTATTGATGCATGGCAGACTGTGTGTTACCAGGCCATTGCGACTCAAGGTTATGATTGAAAGTCATGCTCCACCGTATGCAGGTCATAGAGGTATTGACGCTACGGTCAAAGCAGTGGAGACTTTCTTTTATTGGCCAACCTTGCGAAGAGATGTTGATGCCTTTGTGAGGCAATGCATCGTATGTCAGAAGGTAAAGTTTGACCGTCAGAAGACACCAGGGTTATTACAGCCTTTACCTATTCCGGATAGACCTTGGGAGAGCATTGCCATGGATTTTGTATTTGATCTTCCACGGACACAAACGGGAAATGATGGCATCTGGACTATCATATGCAGGTTCAGTAAGCAGGCACATTTCATTCCCGTGCGGAAGACAATTAAAGTGGATCATATGGTGAAGTTGTTCATGGCGAACATCTTCAAGTATCATGGCTTGCCTACGTCTATCATTAGTGACCGTGATCCACGGATGACGAGTTTGTTTTGGAGAGGGTTGTTTGACAACATGGGTACAACTCTCAAGTTTTCATCGTCATTTCATCCACAGACAGATGGTCAGTCAGAAGAGGCCAACTCTACAGTGTTGGATCTTCTCAAGTGTTATGTGTCAGAGCACAAGCAACAATGGGAAAAGTATCTTCCTCTAGTGGAGTTTGCATATAACAACACTGTACATAGCTCGACAGGCAAGGCGCCTTTTGAGATTGTAGAAGGAGGGAAGAAGGTACCACCCATTTTGCATACAAAGGATAAGATCTTTGAGGCTGATCAGTATGTGGAGAGCTTGGATGAAGCTTATCGGAGAGTTAAGTTGGCCCTCCAGAAAACTCAGCAGAAGCAAAAGAAAGCCGCAGACCGTCACAGACGTGATTTACAGTTTGCATTGGGTGATTGGGTTCTTTTGCGTTTTGAAAAGGCTAGACTCAAGAAGATGAAGGGTAAAGAGCGCTTATTCCCTAAGTTGAGCATGCGATATTATGGGCCTTTTCAGGTTTTGGAAAAGATTGGTGAGGTAACCTATCGTTTGAAGTTACCAGATCACTGGAGGATTCACAATGCTTTTCACGTGAGTCTTCTTCGACCTTTCCGTGGGGATGTGCCTGAGGATGTATCAGATGAGGCTCAGCCGGAAGTTGAGGAACTTGATGAGGTTCTGCTTCCAGAGCAGATACTGGCACATAAAGAAAGGAAGGTACGAGGTAAAGTTTCCCGTCGCTATCTTGTGAAGTTCAAGAACTATTCACCGATGGATGCGAAGTGGATGGAGGAAGGTGACTTAACGGATTCACCTCAGGTTTTGCAGCTTTATCTCGATGCCTTTGAGTTAGAGCCGACTCTTATTGTGGCTCATTCAGGTTCAGCAGAGCATGAGTCTGGAGCATTACCTGATGCTCAAGAGGGGGGTAGCACCTCCACTCCCTTGATACAGACAGGCTCAGATGACATCTAGAGGTTGCTTGGTGCAGATTTTATCTCATCCGAAGGTACTGAGGCTGACAGTACATCTGTTTATGGGACTTCTATGATATATGTGTACTAGTCACATGGAGATTTTTGTGGATATGTATGGTTCACAGTGGTATACAACTTGGACTATTACTATGCCATTGGTTTGCAGTGAATATTGATACATGTGTATGGCTCAGAGAGATTGGGACGCTGATCTTGCCATATTCTATATTTCACTTTGCATATTTTGATGCATCACCAGAATGCAATCGAGGACGCTTGCCATCTTTCAAGAGGGGGGTATGTCATGGCCCTGTGAAAATGGAGCAGGACAAGTGTGGGCATGGTGGTTGCAGGGTCAGAATATTTTATGATTCACATGGGGGGTGCCCGGACAGTGTTTAAAGATGTGTGGACAACCCTAGGTGTGAAGGGGGAACATTAAAACATTAACTTTTAATGTTTATTAAAGTTGCCCCTAGGCCTTAGTGGCCCTAGGGAACTTATTAAGTTGGGGCCCTAGGGATTAACTTGGGAAGGAGGTTTTCTCTCTCTTCACTCTCTCTCCTCCCTTTTTGGGGAGTCGTGTAGCAAAAGGGGAGGCTTCCTTCATGCGCTTGAGTTCCATCGTGGGAAAGCTGAAGAGGAGGAGAAGGCGGCTGTTTTGCTGCAGGGTGCTGCTGTTTTTCTGAAGGAACCAGCCGTACAGCACTGTACGGCCAGTGCTGGACACTCTCTCTTTCTCTCTTTCTCCTCTGCTGCTGGCGGCGCATAGGACAGTTGCTGTTTGGGGCTGCGCAGAAGGCCTGTGCAGGCTGCACAGTTGGTTTTTCAGCAGGTACACCTGGTACGGCTGCCGTACAGTGTACGGGCAGCCTGGTACAGAAGGTACAAGTGCTGCAGGTGGTGTAGACAGGTGCTGGACAGGCCTGTGTACTCTGATTCAGGCTGGTACAGAAGTGGACAGCAGGCTGTTTTTGCAAGTACAACGCCTGGCACGCATCCCGAGGCGGTACAATCAAGTACAGTGCTGATTTTCAGATCTGTACTTTCAAGGACAGCATAGGAGTGAGCATCAGGAGGAAGATACAGGCAAGTGCAAGCACACGTGTGAAGCAGGATTGTGGGTTCAAGTGCCTGCAGGCACAGATTAGTGCTGTTGCTTCCTCCAGAGTTGTTTCACGAGCTGAACTTGGTAAGCCTTGACTCTGTTCATCTATCTCTCTTTCTGTTGCTTGATGTCTGCTACAGGTATGTGTTATCTGGCTCCTTGTGAGAGGAGGAGTATAGCAGATTGACAAGAGATTAAGACAGGGATTGAACAGCATATGTATGTTGAGCTGAGAAGATGTATCATGCTTATGAGTTATGCCAGATGTATGCCCATGGCTGGCCTGCTTTGTGAACTTGGCTGATCAGAGGGAGGCACAGTGTGTTGCTTGAAGACACAGATCTGTGTGCATAGATCCTCTGTGCTGAGAAGGATTTGTGGGCAGTCAGATTGGACTACAGGTGTAAACTCTTGGCTGGTTTTTGTTTTGTACTCAGCCATACATATTATTTTAATGGAATAAAGAAATACCGCAAGGGGCGCCAAGCTTTGGGGCCAACAGGTGTCGTTGTGTTTTCAGATTTGGGCACTCTAGCTCCAATCTGTGTTTTGTTTATCATCTAGACTACAAGTGGACGGGTGTTAGCTCTTACCGCACTCTGGTTTTCTATCAGAGGCCGGTTTCAGTCTGCACAAGGGCCTTTGGGAGATCTTAAAAATTTGAAGAGTGTTTTGAAGCTTATAGCCATTCCATGTGAACCCGTAATCTATACTTGAAAGCTTTAACAGAACAAATAAAAATATTCATTCCACTTCAAGAGAAACTTGCACTTGAACTAATTTTCATGGGCGTGTTTCACCACCCAAGTAGCCTCTGCCTATTGATGCCTTGGAAGTGGGAGAATCGAAGGTTGGTATTAGTTTGATGTTGTCTAGCTCTTGAGGAGAGATTGAGGGTTACTATGGATCCTAGAAAAAGTGGTAAGATTCCACTTTGTTGTACTCAAAATTTTGATGTAGAGGTATTGAGGAGACATTGTGTATATTGATTCTCAGGTAGTGCCTGTAGAGATTTTTGAGGAACCGCTCGGTTTCAATACATATCTTATTCACTTTCCTTGTCATTTGCATCTCATCAACCCTTAGATAATTAAGGACTCAATTTTATTTAACCGTCTCACCTATTGACTCAGTGTCACGAGCATCTTGTACTTGGATGCCACGTGGACATTTATGAACAAGGTGGTGCAGAACTTGGAGTGGAAACTAGTCCCATGTGAGCCTAGTCCTAGACGAGTCAGCCAGGGTTTCACTCCAAGCGTCCAAGGTGAGGTGTGCATTGTCTTGCACATGAAGCAGTGCTAGTCCGTACTGTGAGTCTCTCTTTGGAATGATGTCAAATGACTTGAGTGTTTGGTTCGTAACCAGATGATGCCAGGCATGTGTAGGAAAAGCATGTAGGATTGTATGTGGAAGGGTCTAGCCCTTACGGTTATCCCAGAATAGAGTGTCAAACTTAAGGAAGGGTTGGGCAGGCTGTCGGCCAACCCAAGGGGCTTGGCCAAGGAGCCGACAAGCCCTAAAGGCTAGTCCAACTAGTCGGCCAGGCTTGAAAGGCTGCTCAGTAGCCAGTCGGCTAGGCCCAGGTCTTGCCTAGCAGCCAGGCGGAGGCTGGCCAGACTGCACAAGGCAGCCAATAGATTATACAGCGTGAAACGACTAAAAAAAGGACATTTTTTGCATGGACCTAGTCATGGAGCTTTCAACAGTAGGCCGACCCTAGTAGGACCAATTGACCAATAGTGTAGAAGGGTATAAATATCCTAGGCATAAATCAGTGAAAGCATCTCATAATTCACAAAGGGCTTGCTGAATTCCAAGGGCCAGGGAAACTCTCAGCCAAGGTGAAGAGTACAGGTCAAGAACTAGATTTATTTGCAAAATTTGCATGATTCTAATAAAGCAAATACACAATTCGTAGTGGTGGTCCTATAGAGAGTATTTGGGACCCAATGCTACAACAGAGGATCAGGACCATACTAGCACGGCATGGGAGACGTCCAGTCAGAGTACTCACCATGGAGGATATTGAGGAGATCCGCCAGCGTCCGATGCGGCACATATTATGAGATGGAGGCACCTCCATAGTGTACCCCTCCGTCCCACATGATATTGTATCCCCTCACTATATTCCACTCACCTCCATAGCGTACCCCCCCCCCCCCCCCTCACTATATTCACACCCTATAAGGGTTTCTGTTTACCTTCCATTTCCAGTTTCATTTTCTAGGTGCCTGTAGTATCATCTTTATTTTTCATTTTCTGGGTTTTTTAAATCCAGACATTGTATCAGATCCACCATGATGTAACTTTTGGTCTCATAGGTCATTATGGCCTTTTGAAGACGTTAATATAACATTTCATTTCATTTCATTTCTCTCTCTCTCTCTCTCTCTCTCTCTCTCTCTCTCTCTCCAACCTGGGGAAGTCCTCCTAATGGGGGACTTCAATGCACGGTCATAGAGCCGACAGTGCGACATTTATGATTTCGAGCACCCCGAGGTGATGCACACACTAGAGGAGGTGGACACGGGAGCTTGTAGGGTGTCAGAGGACATGGGACCGGATAACACCAGATATGGTCATCACTTAGTTCAGCTGGGAGCCCGACACCATCTCGTTATTTATAACGGGACGAGACAGTGGCAGGATTCAGGAGCACTGACATGCTTTCCACATCAAGGGGGGGGGGTAGCACAGTGGACTACATCATGGGGTCCATGGAGACCACACAGGGAGTGACATCTTTCACCATCCCCCCCTGTCTTATTGGTGCAGATCACACGTACCTCTTACTGTCACTGGCGAGCTCCACACCAGCACCTACACAGCCCACACAGGCATCGCATACAACTTTCTACTTCACCCATGACTTGGCAGACATATATGAGCATCATGTATATGACGGGCTACTCCAGATGGATCCCCTGTCACCTCTAGACACACTCACCACCCAGCTGTCATCTTTACTACATACGGCCGCCACCTGCAGCTTCCCCCATCACACACATTGCACACACAGATAGATTTGGGAGCATGCCCTAGAATCGGTGGTATGATGATGAGTGCAGAGAGCTATATAGACACCTCCGTGCCCAGAGAGCATTGGGGACCATTTCACAGACAGGCGAGCTGACAGATGAGGACCCTCACACGCTGTAAGAGGCGTGCATATGAGGAGGCACAGTACTGGGATATATACCACCTACTCATGAGCAGAGATGCAGCCACTGCATGGCGCATGATGAGAGCCTCGCCCTCGTACCCCAATTGAGGATCCACACATATGGCGCACATATGCAAAGAGCCTGTACCATATCCCTCAGCAGCCGCCCATACCACAGCCACAGGAGCCCGCCCTACCACCTCTACTTTCTTTACCGCCTGGATGGTAGAGAGAGCTATTCGCCGGTTACAACGGAGATCGGCTGATCACACAGGTATACAGAGTGAGCATCTTATTTATGTAGCTGACACACTGGGACCCTTTGTTGCTCACCTCTTTAATAGGGCACTAGTGGAGGGCCTACCAGCTGAGTGGACTATGCACACGATCGTGCCTCTCCACAAAGCGGGAGACATGCTAGACCCCAGCAAGTACAGGACTATCATGATTGGTCATACATTGGCCAAACTTTATGGCGCAGTGCTCGAGGCAGAGTTGAGCTCATATGCAGAGAAGGAAGGACTGCGAGCACCAGGGCAGGCTGGAATGTAATAGCGGAAGCTCTGGGAGTCTTCTTTCAGTCCTAAACACTACTGAGAACATGCTGATGCAAAAATGCAGAGAGAGAGAGAGAGAGAGAGAGAGAGAGAGAGAGAGAGAGAGAGGGGCTGGAAATTCAGTATATTCATATGGTACAAAAAGGTACCTAATCTACAGCCCTAGGCTGCCTTCATAAAAAAGGTGGAATACACCAAAAACTGTCCTAAACTTGGACCCAACTCATAAGGAGTTGAATGATTCTATCAATGAGCACATGGGCCTTATATAGGCCTCTTTAATCATTGGAGTGCTGGCCGACTCAGCCAACTGGGCATAAAATCCACAAATGATGATGCGCCCTGCAACCGCCTTCCTCTTGTACAACCACCTTCTTTTGGTTCAGTCGACAGACTCTTCATGCAGCCGACAGTGCATCCTAGTCCTTCTCCAAGTCCACACTTGCCAAATCTGCCCAACATGCTCCTAAAATCTGGTTCTATTCATCTTTTCCTTGGCTGCCCATTCTAGACTAGCTCTAGAGAATGTACATGGCATATCTTGCACATGACATCCCCCTCTGCTAAACTTGATGACGGGATTCCAACATGTTCTTGGATGACTGTCATCATCCAATGCTTTTCCCGAAGTCCCTCTGTCATACATCCATCTCTCGCAACCCTTTTCACTGAAAACCCGGCCCGGTCTCCAAAACCACTGTGGCTCTGCATAAGATCTATGCATCTGTTCCATCCAGTCCCCAATCCATTCTTGCCCTGACTCTAAACACTGTCTTGGTCTTCATTCCTGAGAAATGAGTTTGGCACTCACATCACCCCTTGGAGGATAATCCTCCCTTGGGACCGTTGCCCGAGCCTATCTGGCTCACAGGACTGCCATCCCCTCTGGCTTTGTGGAACACCACCAACAAACCTCCTGGGAGCTCTTCCCGTTGCTATGTTCCTTGCCTTGGGCTTTGTATCCGTGTACTTTCGTGTACCTTGGACCTGTACACCATCATATGGGACTGAATTAGTGTTTAGCTTTGCTGAGCTTGATGCTCTGATACCAATGTAACACGCGGAAGCTCTGGGAGTCTTCTTTCAGCCCTAAACACTACTGAGAATATGCTGATGCAAAAACGCAAACAGAAGGGGGGGAGAGAGAGAGAGAGAGAGAGAGAGAGAGAGAGAGAGAGATGCTGGAAATTCAGTATATTCATATGGTACAAAAAGGTACCTAATCTACAGCCCTAGGTTGCCTTCATAAAAAAGGTTGAATACACCAAAAACTGTCCTAAACTTGGACCCAACTCATAAGGAGTTGAATGATTCTATCAATGAGCACATGGGCCTTATATAGGCCTCTTTAATCATTGGAGTGCTGGCCGACTGCTGGTCGGCCAGCCAACTGGTCATAAAATCCACAAATGATGATGTGCCCTGCAGCCGCCTTCCTCTTGTACAGCCACCTTCTTCTGGTTCAGCCAACAGACTCTTCATGCAACCGACAGTGCATCCTAGTCCTTCTCCAAGTCCACACTTGCCAAATCTGCCCAACATGCTCCTAAAATCTGGTTCTATTCATCTTTTCCTTGGCTGCCCCTTTTCCCCTTTTGGACTAGCTCTAGAGACTGTACATGGCATATCTTGCACATGACAAGCTTTCTCCACTATTGACTAAATATTCACTCTGAGATGTCTGATTGACCAGGCTAGGGCACGGGAGAAAAGATTATACTGTTGCTTTGTGGATTTCCGCAAAGCATTTGACACGGTGCCATGAGAGAGACTCTTCCAGCGCCTATAGTCATTGGAGATCCCATCACAGATGGTTTGGGGCATCTATGCTTTATATGAGCAAGTCCTCGGGCGCATACGATGCCCCGGGGGGCTATCTGATGTTATTGCTAGCACCATAGGTGTGAAGCAAGGATGCCCACTCTCTCCTACACTATTTCGGCTATACATCGATGAGGTGGTTGACTTCATTGGTCACGGTGGTGGGGATGGGGTAGACATCTCAGGTACCAGAGTCCACGTTATGCTATATGCAGATGATATTATTCTGGTCTCTGAGTCGTGGATGGGACTACAACACCATCTCCATGCACTCGAGGACTTCTGCGCACAAAGGGTGCTTACAGTGAACCTTGGGAAAACCAAGGCCATGATTTTCCACACCTTAGGGCCGGTTCGACGACTGGCCATCTTCACACTAGCAGGAGGACAGGTAGAGGTGGTAGACTCATATGTGTACCTGGGGATTACATTTGCGACTCCACCAGGAAGATTTACTATGGCACAGGCAGCCAGGGATAGACTCACACGAGGGTATGCAGCTCTGGTGTGATATGCAGCGGAAGTCTTTGTATTGGAAGATCCTGTCACACAAATGCTCACACCGTCTTCTGTATCCTGAGTTTCGTGAGTTTAGCAATCCACTTTATTACTTCAGACTTTAAAGAGATATGAGAACTTTACACCAGATTGGCTCCCGAATTACCCATTGAAGGGCCCCCTATCACGATAACGAGATAGTATTTGCTTTATTTCTTTAGAGAGAATGACTGTGGACTGTAGATAAGCCAAACGCAAGATCTCAGAGGATCGGAAGCTTGGCTGAACTGTACACGGCTGTAGAAACACCTCGATGAACTGATCTCGAGCCTATGCACTCTTCCCAAGGGCATGAGGAAGGGCTGCACACTTGAGGCTGAGAAAAGGAGATGGTGGAGTGTTCTAAGCTATGTTAGAACGTTGTAAATGCTTATGAATGCTGTGTTACCTTCACCTGAGGGTTGGTGTATGATTGGATGATGTACTGAAGGCTGACTGATGTAAACTGATGATTCAGGGCTGAGAACTGCTGTAGACTGAAACGCAGACCTGTAGGGATGATGCTGGACTGAAACGCAGGCTGAATGCTGATGCTGGACAGAAAACGCAAGCTGAATACTGATGATTGAAAACGCAGGGCTGTAGACTGAATTCTGGCCTGAATAGATGCTGAAAGCAAGCGATTGTTCACATGCAGAAAACGCAGGTATCTTATGCTGATTTGGGGCTGATCTGATGCGCTTATGGCTGTAGGGCTACTGAAGATGCATGCGTTGGAGAACCAAGATTGGCTGAAGCAAACTCAAGCTCTCCAAGGGCTGGATGAGACTAGTCTAGTGGTGAAGGCAAGGGAACTCCTAGGGCTGAGGAGGAAAGCTCTTAGCACACTGAAGACTGAATGAGAAACTAAGCCCTATGCAAGCCTATTTATACTAACTAGAGGCTGGTCAAGTTGGCTAGTCATTTATTTAATAAAGTTTATATTTATAAATGACAATAAATGCTAAATAAATACTATAAAATATAGGAAAAATACCAGATAAATCCTAGTAAATTCCCTAAGGCTTTTGGGATGTTCCAAATGATGCACAAGCATATGAATGCATATTATGCAGGATGCAGAGTGCTTTCTGATGCAAACCCTAAGGCTTCTATTGACTCTACATGCATGAATGATTCTCTCCAAGTGGGTTAAGGGACTTGACTGACTGACTGACCGACCCGCTAAGGCCGAGGAATGACCTACGTAGCTCGTGCCTGACTTATCCTGGACTGAGGATGTACAATGGGGTCACGGCGTACGACAAATATCATCCTACTGGGTTCAAATACTGTACAACTGTTGCACTGCTGATGATGAGCTAGTTTGTCACCATGCACTGAGTGCAGAGTGCATGTGATATTCCCTCCTGCTTAGCTTGGCGCCAAGTTCTTGGCTTCCAAGTAGTCCGCCAACAACTGGGGGTACTCCTCGAAGAACTCCTTGTCTAGCCACACGGCTTCGTGGGTGCCTCGATCTCGGAATTTTGTATAGAACTGACGTATCCGTCGACCGGAACCATGCTTTCATCGATGAAGAAGGATCTGCTTAGGGTCAATAACTTCTGCTTCGTCTACCACGTCTGGCTGCTGTTCATCTGAAACATCAAACACTTCTGGACCAACATATGGTTTTAGCCAAGAAACATGGAAAGCATCATGCATTGTCCAACTGGTAGGCAACTTTAACTTCATGGAGAGATCACTTAACTTTTTGACTATTGGAAAAGGGCCAAAACTACGGAATGAAAGCTTGGGACAATGTTTGCCCACTTGTTTCAATCTTTGTTTCATGATGCACTGAGAGACCCAATCCCCTTCCTTGAAGTGGATATCTCATCTAAACTTACATGCTTGTCTGTGAACTGAATGATGGCCAGACTCAAAATTGAGGGCCAAATTGGGTTGAGTACCAAACTTTGCGGAATCGACATACTGATCTTCTAAGTCTTTTCCAGAGATGTTGAGAATGGTAGACTCCTGACTGGTCGGGATGTTGGTCTTTCTACTAAGAACATCTGCTACTGGGTTATGCTGACCAGGGATGTACTTAATCATTCCTCGAACTTGTTGGAAGAGCTGACCCTATCTAGTGTGCTGAGCACTCCACTGGGCACTTGGCATCGTCGGGAGCCACTTAAGTGCTTGGTGGTCTGTGGTGACTGTGAAAATGTGTCCATAAGGAACATGTTTCAAATGTTTGAGAACTGACTGCTGTTCTAGCTTGCTCTTGAAAGTCTTGGAAAGACAAGAGGGAAACTTGCTAGGAGGTTCTGCTAACTGTGGGATACTGGGTAGGAGATCATCCTTAAAAATGTCTGAATGAGAAAGGAGATCTGCTAACTGAGGGACTGAAGATGATGAGACAACGGTTATTGTTGAGATAGAATGTAACACGCGGAAGCTGTGGGAGTCTTCTTTCAGCCCTAAACACTCTTGGAAACCATCTTATGCAAAACGCAGATATAGAGAGAGAGTAGAGAGAGAGAGAGAGAGAAGTGCTGGAAATTCAGTATATTGTTATGGTACAAAAAGGTACCTAAATCTGCAGCCATGGGCTGCCTTACATAAAAGGTGGTAACACACCAAAATCTGTCCCCCTATGGGACTCCTAATGACCCAATCCCTAGAGGATTGAATGGTTAACACAATGTGGAAGTGGGCCTATTTATAGCCCCTTGAAATCCATGGGAAACTGGCTGACTGCTGGCCGGCCAGTATTAAATGCATATTTAACTCAGCCCCGACTAGATATACTCCTGGATCATGATGCGCCTGCTGTTGCCCTTGTCCTCTGGTTCAGCCAACCTCTTCAGTGTGCAGCCGACAGCCTTGTGTGCAGCCAGTAACAATTTTTCTTGCAGCCGACAGCCATCTGGTCTTTAGCTTGCTCTCCACGCCTGTCTCCAGTCTACACTGCCACAGGTGCTCTGTGCTCTATCATCCCGGTTCTACCTGGTTCATAATCTTTATCTGGTTGCCTCTTCTGGATTTAGCCCTAAAGATGTCCATGGCATCTATGATGCACATGACATCTCCCTCGGCTAAACTTGATGACGGGATTCCAACCTACTCTTGGATGACTATCATCATCCCAATCCTTTTCCCGAAGTCCCTCTGTCATCATCCATCCCTGGCAACCGTTTTCTCTGAAAACTCGGCGTGTTCTCCAAACCACTCTGTCTCAGACAAAGATCTATGCATCTAGTTCCATCAAGTCCACAATCCATTCCTGTCTTGACTCTGAACACCGTCTTGGTCTTCATTCTTGAGAAACGAGTCTGGCACCCTCACATCACCCTCGGAGGATAAACCTCCCTTGGGACCGTTGCTTGAGAACCTATCTGGTTCACGGAATTGCCATCCCCATCTGGCACCGTGGAACACCACCAACAAACCTCCTGGGAGTTCTTCCCGATCTGTGTTCCTTGCCTTGGGCTTTGAATCCGTGTACTTTCCTGTACCTTGGACCTGTACACCATCATCTGGGACTGAATCAGTGTTTAGCTTTGTTGAGCCTGATGCTCTGATACCAATGTAACACGCGGAAGCTTTGGGAGTCTTCTTTCAGCCCTAAACACTCTTGGAAACCATCTGATGCAAAACGCAGATATAGAGAGAGAGTAGAGAGAGAGAGGTGCTGGAAATTCAGTATATTGTTATGGTACAAAAGGTACCTAAATCTGCAGCCATGGGCTGCCTTACATAAAAGGTGGTAACACACCAAAATCTGTCCCCCTATGGGACTCCTAATGACCCAATCCCTAGAGGATTGAATGGTTAACACAATGTGCAAGTGGGCCTATTTATAGCCCCTTGAAATCCATGGGAAACTGGCTGACTGCTGGCCGGCCAGTATTAAATGCATATTTAACTCAGCCCCGACTAGATATACTCTTGGATCATGATGCGCCTGCTGTTGCCCTTGTCCTCTGGTTCAGCCAACCTCTTCAGTGTGCAGCCGACAGCCTTGTGTGCAGCCAGTAACAATTTTTCTTGCAGCCGACAGCCATCTGGTCTTTAGCTTGCTCTCCACGCCTGTCTCCAGTCTACACTGCCCCACAGGTGCTCTGTGCTCTATCATCCCGGTTCTACCTGGTTCATACTCTTTATCTGGTTGCCTCTTCTGGATTTAGCCCTAAAGATGTCCATGGCATCTATGATGCACATGACATCTCCCTCGGCTAAACTTGATGACGGGATTCCAACCTACTCTTGGATGACTATCATCATCCCAATCCTTTTCCCGAAGTCCGTCTGTCATCATCCATCCCTGGCAACCGTTTTCTCTAAAAACCCGGCGTGTTCTCCAAACCACTCTGTCTCAGACAAAGATCTATGCATCTAGTTCCATCAAGTCCACAATCCATTCCTGTCTTGACTCTGAACACCGTCTTGGTCTTCATTCTTGAGAAACGAGTCTGGCACCCTCACATCACCCTTGGAGGATAAACCTCCCTTGGGACCGTTGCTTGAGAACCTATCTGGTTCACGGAATTGCCATCCCCATCTGGCACCGTGGAACACCACCAACAAACCTCCTGGGAGTTCTTCCCGATCTGTGTTCCTTGCCTTGGGCTTTGAATCCGTGTACTTTCCTGTACCTTGGACCTGTACACCATCATCTGGGACTGAATCAGTGTTTAGCTTTGTTGAGCCTGATGCTCTGATACCAATGTAACACGCGGAAGCTTTGGGAGTCTTCTTTCAGCCCTAAACACTCTTGGAAACCATCTGATGCAAAACGCAGATATAGAGAGAGAGTAGAGAGAGAGAGGTGCTGGAAATTCAGTATATTGTTATGGTACAAAAAGGTACCTAAATCTGCAGCCATGGGCTGCCTTACATAAAAGGTGGTAACACACCAAAATCTGTCCCCCTATGGGACTCCTAACGACCCAATCCCTAGAGGATTGAATGGTTAACACAATGAGCAAGTGGGCCTATTTATAGCCCCTTGAAATCCATGGAAAACTGGCCGACTGCTGGTTGGCCAGTATTAAATGCATAAAATGCTATTTAACTCAGCCCCGCCTGGATATACTCCTGGATCATGATGCGCCTGCTGCTGCCCTTGTCCTCTGGTTCAGCCAACCTCTTCAGTGTGCAGCCGACAGCCTTGTGTGCAGCCAGCAACACCTTTTCCTGCAGCCGACAGCCATGTGGTCCTTAGCTTGCTTTCCACGCCTGTCTCATGATGCGCCTGCTGCTGCCCTTGTCCTCTGGTTCAGCCAACCTCTTCAGTGTGCAGCCGACAGCCTTGTGTGCAGCCAGCAACACCTTTTCCTGAGCCGACAGCCATCTGGTCTTCAGCTTGCTTTACACTGCCACAGGTGCTCTGTGCTCTATCATCCTGGTTCTACCTGGTTCATACTCTTTATCTGGTTGCCTCTTTTGGATATAGCCCTAAAGATGTCCATGGCATCTATGATGCACGTGACATAGAAGCTGTCTGAGCATAAATTAATGCTCCTGCTGCTCCCTTGCAGATAGCTCGTCGGGCCTGGAGATGAGAAATCATAGGAACGCCAAGAATGCTCCTATCCCCCCGAATCATGACAGGCTCAGGAAAACCTTTAGAGATAATAAAGGTGTCCTGCCCCCAATTGGGAATAGGTTCATACTGACGAAACCACTATATTCCTAAGATCATGTCACATCCCAAAAGAGGAGAGAATGAATTCTCTCTGGAATGAGGCCTTTTGAACTTGAAAAGAAAACTGTTGTGCCTTCTGAGAGATGTGGGTACGGAGACCAGGTGTAAACCCGCCTACCTCCAAATGATAGGGCACTAAGGTACAACTCATGTTGGTAGCCAACTGGGGAGAGATGGCGTCCTCAAAATTGCCCATGTCAAAAAGGATTATGAACTGTCGGCCCTTGGCAGAGCCATAAGCTCGGATCAGGCTTTTCTGTGTTGTGGTTGCCTCACCCTCCTGCTTAGCATCAAGTACCACGGATGGCATGGAATGCATAGAAGGTAAGATCTGAACCGCATTGGTGGTAGCAGGCAGGTCTGGAGGAGCGGGGGATACTGCGGCAACTGTGGCAGAAGGCTCTTTGGAGGCTTGCTCCGCTTGTCTTTTTGGACAATCCTTCTTACCATGCCCAATGGTATGACAGAAAAAACATCTGTTTTCTGACTGATACTGTCTTTGCTCCTCTGGAGGAAGATAGCCTCCAGTGATGCCTGCTTGAGCCTTTTCCTCAGGGGTCTTCTTAGGCTTGGATTCCTTACCCCCTGAACTAGAGCTAGGACTGTTGTCTGTCTTAGTGTCTTTAGAAGATGAATTACCCTTCCCCTATTGGGGCTTGGTACTGGATTGAGATGACTGCTTGGGCTTGCCTCCGTTCATCTTCATTTCTTCATTCTGAGCGAGAGTCAGAGCCCGGTGGTCATATGTACTTGGTTCAAAGTTACGAACTGTGAACCGAATGTTAGAGTCCAATCCACGAATGAATTGCTCCATCTTAGCCTGCTCAGATAACCCTAAGTGATGTGCTAAAGTAATAACCTTACCGGAAAACTGAAGCACTGGGGATTCGTTCTGTCTGAGTCCATAGAACTCGTCTTTCAGACCGGTCATGTACTGGGGCGGGAGAAATCTGGTCTTCAGGTCATGGACAAAGATGTCCCAGTCAAAGGCTGTGACACCTGTGGCCTGGTCTGTATGAATACTAGACCAATGCTGCCACCAAGTGATTGCCTCACCAGTGCTCGACTGAAACGCAGGCTGAATGCTGATACTGGAGAGAAAACGCAAGCTGAATACTGATGCTGGACAGAAAACGCAGGGTTGTAGACTGAATTCTGGCCTGAATAGATGCTGAAAGCAGGCGACTGTTCACATCAGAAAACGCAGGTATCTTATCCTGATTTGGGGCTGATCTGATGCGATTATGGCTGTAGGGCTGCTGAAGATGCATGCGTTGGAGAACCAAGATTGGCTGAAGCAAACTCAAGCTCTCCAAGGGCTGGATGAGACTAGTCTAGTGGTGAAGGCAAGGGAACAACTCCTAGGACTGAGGAGGAAAGCTCTTAGCACACTGAAGACTGAATGAGAAACTAAGCCCTATGCAAGCCTATTTATACTAACTAGAGGTTTGTCAAGTTGGTTGGTCATTTATTTAATAAAGTTTATATTTATAAATGACAATAAATGCTAAATAAATACTATAAAATATGAAAAAAATACGAGATAAATCCTAGTAAATTCCCTAAGGCTTCTGGGATGTTCTAAATGATGCACAGGCATATGAATGTATATTATGCAGGATGTAGAGTGCTTTCTGATGCAAACCCTAAGGCTTCTACTGACTCTACATGCATGAATGATTCTCTCCAAGTGGGTTAAGGGACTTGACTGACTGACTAACCCGCTAAGGCTGAGGAATGACCTACGTAGCTCGTGCCTGACTTATCCTGGACTGAGGATGTACAATGGGGTCACGGCGTATGACAAATATCATCCTACTGGGTTCAAATACTGTACAACTGTTGCACTGCTGATGATGAGCCAGTTTGTCACCATGCACTGAGTGCAGAGAGCATGTGACATCTGGCCATGCTAGAGAGACAGTGTCACCAGGCACACTTCTAGGAGCCCGCACAAAGGGATGGAGGGCAACAGAGGTGGCGGCGGCACTGGCGACGGTGGTTCTGCAATAGCGGCAAAGGTAGCGCTTCAGGCAGGGCAGAGGTTGAGGTTCATCGTCACTAGAAACGAGAAATGGGACAGAAATGTTTGAGGAATGGAAATAGGGAAACAATTTTTTAAGGATGCAAACGGTCGTTTCCTGTGACAATATCACTTGGGAAACGAGAAACGGCCATGGAAACGGATGGGGTCCTGAAACGGAGAAATGCATTTCTAGGAACTAAAACGATCGTTTCCTATGATTGAGGGTGGAGAAGGAGATTTTGATGATGACAAAGTTCTTACTCTCCCCAAGGTGATTCTCCACACGAGTTCTTCTTCTATGAATCTTCAAGAGGGTGCAAACTTCTTTATATGCTTGAAAAAAGGGTCCTTGCTTTGCTTTTGCTATATCTTCTTTTTCTTTTTCTCATTAAAATATTATGAATTATAGCCAAAGTTCTTGATTTGTGCTTTTACAGCTTCAAAGGCTTGCTTTTTGGCCCTGGAGCTGCTTTTTGAAAAAGTGGCTTTAAGCTTTTTGATCCAATTCGATGTTCTCTTTCCAATGGTGTCCTCCGCTTTTGGTCAATATAGTTTGACCTTTTTGTTTTTTCTTGCTTTTTGACCAAGACTAGTGCTTTGTCCAATGCCAACTTTAGGAACCCTGTGTCCATGTATCCATCAACTTGTCCAAGTTTCCGGGTATGAGTTCCATCATGTGAAAAGAGTTCGGAGGTCCCAATAGATAAAAAAATACCAGTATGTCGTCCAAAAATATGAACACACACTTTCCAATTAAGTCCTTAAATATTTGCATCATCATGCAGTTGGATGTGGTCGGGGTGTTCGTCAAGCCAAAAGGCATAACCACAAATTCATAGTGAGCCCGTTCCGTATGGAAGGCTGTCTTGGGGATGCCCCCCCCCCCCCCCCCCCCCCGCGACAATCCTAACCTAGTGGTACTCACTCTTCAAATCGAGTTTCGAGAACACCTTGATCCCATTCAGCCTCTCAAGAATGTAATCTATTCAAGGCATCGGGAACTTACTCTTGATAGTCAGCTTATTGAATGCACGATAATCGACAAAATTGGAAAAACCCATCTTTCTTCTTGACAAACATGATCGGAGTTGCAAATGGCAACACACTAGGGCATATGAAGTCAAATTGCATCAGTTCTTGGAGTTGGCGATCTAACTTCGATTCCATTGTGGTATGGAAACTTGCTCGAGGGATCCAAGCTAGGGAGGATGTCTATCTTGTGCTCAGGCTTGTTCCCGTACGGCGTACGACAGCTTATCATACGGAATACCGTACGGTACGATACCGTACATACTCGTACGGATTTTTTTTTTCTAGAAAAAAAGTTGAAAAATTCAAATTTTTCCAAAAAAATTTAAATTTTTGGTAGGTAATGGTTTTTTTTTGCTTGCTTATCTATGGCTGTTTTGGTACTATGATGCTTCCCTCCTTTCTAAAATACTCCATATCTGGCTGGACATGGAAATAACTAAGTTTATAAGTTTTTTTTATAAACACCGTATTTTATTGTACGACAAGAAAAAATTTATATCATACCGTATTTTCCCGTACGGTATCGTATCGTATCTAACAACTATGCTTGTGGTCCTCGGATCTAGATGGGGGGAGCTGGGGAGGGAGGTTGTCCCAAAGAAAAATATTCTGGAACTTTTCATGGAGAGCTTGGTACTTATCGAAAGCACGGGCCACCGTCTGGGCAGTCTAGATATAAATCATCGCACATTGTGCACATTGTGCGCCTTTCTTGATTTCTCGTTTAGCCGCAAGTGGCTTATGAGAGGAATGTTCGGGATTCCTAGCTCACACTTAATGGTCACTGGGGCTTTGAACACATTCCAAATAATCCGAAAAGTTTGTCTGTGGGCAGGAACGGATTGGGGACTGGATGGAACAGATGCATAGATCTTATTCAGAGTCAAAGTGGTTTTGGAGACTGGGCCGGGTTTTCAGTGAAAAGGGTTGCCAGAGACGGATGGATGACAGAGGGACTCAGGGAACAGAATGGGATGATGACAGTCATCCAAGAACAGGTTGGCATCCCGTCATCAAGTTTAGCAAAGGGGGATGCACGAGTTAGTCATGGACTTGTACCATGCAAGACATAGACCTAATATCCTACAGATATTGGACTGACCATTGTTTTCATTGTTGGGCTTTGATAGGCAAGACTTATCTACATATATAAGATTGAGGAATAGTTGAGCACACATTGCCACTGTGGCTACATGGATATTTGATAGAGGGCATCTAGATTAAGTTTACTTGTTGGGATTCATTGTCAGATTGCATGACAAGATGGTTATGCGACAATACCCAATATGTACCTTTGTCCTTGAAGGTTTTGATGTTCCTCTAGTTTTATTTCCATAGTAGGAGTGTGTACTGATATTCACACTATTCCAAGTATACCCGCCTATTCTTATACCAAGACTATTGAATCATGGCTATCCAAGAATTTGCGCTATGCGCATAAGTTTTTGGAAGCAAGTTTTGGTATCCAAGATTTTCTGGGTTTAGACAGATGCTTTGATTGGGATTTGGTCAAGGTTGTTCTTCTTTGTGTACACAGATGTTGTCTAATCCTTGGACCGAATTATGATCACTAGTCGCGTTTGGAGTTCTTCCTTTCAAGAACTTGTTTCAGTTTGTGGCACATGGTCAGCCATTGGCATTTATTGTTTTGATAGATCGCGACAGATCCACAAACTGGTGTTTTGTAGTAATCGTAGCACGGGTATGGGGTGTATCATGGTGGTATGGGACGCCATGACCCATCACATGTCACGGGGCTATGCCAGATTGTCAAGACTTCATTCGGACTCTGCGCCTACAAACACAAGGCTATCTCAACATTTTTGAGGGATAGATACTTTACTTTTGATTCAGACAGTTATGATAGATGTTAGCTTACGTCATAAACAGGATTGTTCCTTTCATGTCGAAGACTTTCCGAGGTTTGTTTGGGAAGTTAGACTTTCGAGGTGACGAAGTACAGATTGATGATCTTTTCTAGAAGATCGGTTCTTCTCTTGTTTGGGAAGAGACTACTGTTGTGTTCCACTTGGTTCAAGCTTCAGTAGTAGGTTCTGGGTTTTCCCAGTTTTGTGGTTTTTTCTAGACTAAATTTATAGAGGACATCAAGATGAAAGCATGGTAGTCAAATGGAAGATACTTTTGGTTTCGGGATAACTCTTTAGGACAGTGGTTGCTTACCTCTGGTATTGGTAGCATTGTTAGCTTCGAGTTACCCAGATGATCCATTTGCTTTGGATTCGGCTTTTGTGACTAGGAATTGATGCTCATGTCATGTTACTTGAGCAGGTCGACCTCTTAGTCGGATTGTCCTTGAGACTATTGGTTTCGACCAATAGAGAGTGTTTCTTTAGTGTTGTGAGTGTGACAACTTCTCCTTGAGTTCTTTTTCTTGAGCTCAAGAGTGAGCTCTTTTGAGGACGGGGAGTATGTCATGTGCACGCTAGGGGCAGGTAGATTGGCGAGCTAGCTAGAGTGTAATATGTTGTGGGCGGACATGTGCTCTTTGGTCTGCTATTGATAGCATGTGCTTTTTGGGCGTTCCTTCCCTATTTATTGGGGGGAGGGGTACCAGTTGGGCACACACCGACGGATGGAGCATAGGAGTGCAGAGTGCGTGGAGCAGGAGCACTATCGCGCAGGAGGCCGTCGTCCTTGGGGGACAACCCCGGGTGGTAGAGTACACCAGATGAGGACGATGGCAGGGCACTCATGAGAGCATGATGCTCTAGCTCGTGGCTCGGTGGGGACGGCCAAGATTGTGAGCCTTGCTCATGGCTGTCATGGTTGGGTGGCGAGTATGCCTACACCCAGATATGTTTCTTCCACTTTGCCTTCTAGGATTAGGGTTTGTTGCTTTGTCTTGCTTTTCATGGTTGTTTTGTAGGTTTCCCTCTCGGAAAGATCTCGGGTATTTAACAGTTTGGTTCATTGATTTGGTTGCTGAACACTAGATTGGACTTGAGCTTCCCGGTGGGGTTGTTGAGCTCATTCAAGCAGACGCCTTTGAAGACTCATTGGGACGCAGGATTGCGGATCTTGTGGTATCTGTAGAGTACGAAGGATCTTGGACTCTTCTATGATACTAGAGAGGGAACGATGGATGGAGTCAAACTCCAAGGTTGGAGTGACTGAGATTGGGGAGGAGATCCAGACACGAGATCTACATCAGGCTATAGTTTTACCCTTAGCCCAGGAGTTGTTTCATGGAGCAGCAAGAGGTAGCCAACTATTGCCTTGTCGTCTATAGAGGCGGAGTATCGGGCTTCTTGTGGTGCTGCTTGCGAGGTGGTAAGGTTGCAGAGGTTACTTGGCGAGATTGGGTTTCCACTGACGGAGCCCACGGTCATCCAGAGTCACTTTGTTCGTGAGAAGTTTTTTGCTGATGACATCGTGCTAGAGTTTTGTTCGACGGAGGACAATGTGGTGGACCTCTTCACACAGTCTCTACCTCAAGCTATGGTCCGACAGCATTCTAGCTCACTGGGGTTGGTTCCACGTCTAGGAGCTGAGAGGGGGTGTTAGCAATCATCTCATGTCTTTACCATAGTGCTCACAGAGGGCCCTTGTTGTGGGTGTGCCCGCCTAGGAGCTTTGCTTACTTTTCTCCTTTTTCCCATATATTTTTCCTATTTTATTGGTCGTGGAGGGGTTGTCAGTTTTGGCCGCCTGTTTTGTACCTGGCCGATTGCCTGTATGCAGTCGTGGAGATCCCAGCCTATTTTGTACCTGGCCAACTGCTTGTATGCAGTCGTGGAGATCGCAGCCAGTCGTGGAGATCGCAGCCAGTCGGCTGTCTTATGGCTGACCGACCAGCACAGGGGGGTGGTATTTATACCACCCCTACCTCCACTTTGAAAGAGTGCACAGAGCGGAAGCAGAGTGGCACTAGAATGTGCTGAACAGAGAGTGCAAGAGAGAAAGAGATATGGAGCAAACTATGCTGAATATACTGAACCAAAACAGTCCCAAGCAAGAGACAGTGATAGTCTCATAAGTGAGGGAGCAAATAACTACAAGACTCTATGAAAAATGAGAGGCCAGCACCCACTATTTATAGTGGGGAAGAGCTGGCCGACTGGAGCATGGAAACAGGCCGACTGGAGTTGTTGGACATGGCTCCCTAGAAAAATGCCAGAAAGGCTGGGAAAAATCCCAGAAAAATACTAAAAAAGGGGTGGCCAGCCCACAAACAAGGGCCATGCAAAAGGGGACCAAATGGGCACCATACAGAGCAGAAACTGGGGATGAAAGTGCTAACACCCCCTCTCAGCACCAGATGCTGAACAAACTCCGAGAATCCGAAGATGAGGAGCCAAGGAAGCCTGAGAAACCGGCTTGGTGAACAAATCTGCAGCATTCTCCGCGGAAGGACAATACTCCAAACGCAAATCTCCAGCAAGAACCCGTTCACGAACATAGTGATACTGAATCTCAATGTGTTTCGTACGAGCATGAAACACAGGGTTCTTGGCGATGGCGATGCAACTCTGATTGTCACACCAAAGAAGAGTAGATCCGGTAGGAGGACAGCCAAGCTCCTCCAATAATCTCCGCAACCATATCGCCTCACATGCAGCATAGCAAACTGCACGGTACTCCGCCTCGGTAGAAGAAAGCGCCACAGTAGGCTGCTTTTTACTGCTCCAAGAAATGGCTCCAGACCCAAGTGAAAAAACACAACCAGTGGTCGAACGCCGTGTATCTGGATCTCCAGCCCAGTCTGAGTCAGACCATCCAACAAGAGTGCGTCCTTGGCCATAAAAGATGCCAAAATCCAGAGTGCCACGTAAGTACCGAAGAACTCTGAGAGCACACCGCCAATGCTGCTGACGGGGTTTGGATGAGAAGGAACTCAATAAACTGACTGCGAAGCATATGTCCAATCGGGAGTAGGTCAACCATACCAAACAACCGACGAGAACCCGATACTGTCCCTGATCAGTCCCTGGAGAAGCATCAAGTGAAGAAAGCTTCTCACCAATATCCAAAGGAGAAGATACTGGTTTGCACCCAGTCATCTGAAATCTGTCGAGAATCTCCCGAGTGTACTTCTGCTGAGAGAAGAAAATGCCCTTCGAGGTCTGCCAAATCTCAAAGCCAAGAAAATAGTGCAAGAGGCCCAGATCCGTCATCTCAAACTCTGTCTCCAAAGCATCCATAACAGAACGGATCCGCACAGAATAAGAACCTGTAAAGATGAGGTCATCAACATAGACCACAATGATAACAATCAACCCCCTCTCAAGGAGGATATAAAGGTTCGAATCTGCATGAGAGCGGCGCAGGCCGAGCTTCTGAAAGAACTCATCAATCCGCTGGTACCAAGCCCGCGGAGCCTGCTTTAGACCATATAAAGCCTTCTTCAGCCGGTACACATGATCCTGTTTGCCCGGAACAACAAATCCTGGCGGCTGATCAACATAAACCTCCTGTGTAAGCTCTCCATTCAAGAAAGCCGACTTGACGTCCATCTGGAAAACGGGCCATCTATGATGTCCTGCAAGTGCAAGAACGGTGCGAATGGTAGTCATTCGGGCCGTTGGAGCGAAAGTCTCATCGAAGTCGACACCGGGGCGCTGAGCATAACCCTTGGCAACCAACCTCGCCTTGTGCTTGTCCAAGCTGCCATCAGCTCGGAACTTTGATTTGAAAATCCAACGCACACCAATCACCTTACGCTGCAGAGGCCGAGGCACCAAAATCCAAGTGCCATTCCGTTCGATAGCATCCAGCTCTGTCTGCATAGCATGACGCCAAGACTCATGTGAAAGAGCCTCGTCTACAGAAGTGGGATCAGAAGGACCATTAATGATTGTAGACATAAGAGCATAATTAACAAACATGTTGCCCTCATGAATTTGTTTCCCTGTAACTCTGGAAGAACGCCGAAGAGAACCAGGCGGAGGAGCAGAAGGAAGCTCACGTAACCCAGAGTCACGAACTGTCTGATAATACCAACCAGGTACAGATCTGCTCGAACTCGCCGGAGGAGGAGCAGGGTCATCATCATCTGACTGAGAATCCTCAGCTGGAGGTGTGACAGTAACAGCGGGAGCAGGAGGATGAGTAGGAGGAGGAGAAGGAGGTGCAGGAAGAAGAAGCTCACCAAGCTCACCACCCCCCTCTGAAGATGTAGGAGTCTCGTCGAACACCACATCACGGCTCACAATAACTTTACCGGCTTGAGGATCATAAAGACGATATGCCTTGGACACAGTGCTGTATCCGAGAAAAGTCATGCGCTGAGACTTCGAGTCCAACTTGGAGCGGTGCTCCTTAGGCACATGAACATACGCGGTGCATCCAAATATCCGGAAATGAACAACGGAGGGCTTCTCACCATGGAAAGCCTCATATGGAGTTTTGTCGGGAAGAGCAGCAGTAGGAGACCTATTCTGAATGTAGACAGCAGTGGAAGCCGCCTCAGCCCAGAAACGTCGAGGTAATGAAGAGTGCTCAAGCATAGCACGGGCCATCTCCATAATGGTCCTATTCTTCCTCTCGGCAACTCCATTCTGAGATGGAGTATATGCTGTAGTAAGCTGTCTCCGAATGCCATGTGTCTTGCAATATTGCTGAAACTCCTGGGATGTAAACTCACCCCCTCCATCGGTCCTGAGAGCCTTGACCGTGTGACCGGTCTCTTTTTCCACCTCGGCTTTCCAATCACAGAAGTGATGAAAAGTTTCATCCTTGGTCTTCAGAAAGAAAACCCAAGTATATCTGGTAAAATCATCCACCATCACGAGCATGTACAACGCCTTACTCAAAGACGCGGTACTCATAGGACCACACAAGTCTGCATGAATGAGAGCAAGTGATGTCGAAGATCTGTGTGTCGCCTCCTTCGGAAAGGCGGCTCGGTGCTGCTTCCCCTGCAAACAAGAGGAACAAGGAGAAGACGGAGCCTTGATGGTTGGTAATCCATCAACCAACCCATCCTTCGAAGCTCGCTGCAGAAGCTGATAGCTCAAATGGCCAAACCGAGCATGCCAAAGAGCAGAAGAAGCACCAGAAGAAAGCAGAGCGGTCAGTTTGTAGAGACCACTATCTTGGACTCCCTGAGCCAAGATGCTACCAGTCGCTTTATCACGAATGGTAATCTCATAACGAGAAAAGATCACCTCCGCACCCTGAGCTGTAAGAGCACTCACTGACAAAAGGTTAAAAGCCAAATCTGGAATATACAGAACGTCAGAGAAGTACCTCTTGTCCTCTTCAGAACGGAAGATGGGGATAGTGCCATGACCATGCACTGGCACAGAAGAAGAATCACCCAGAGTGATCTCGCCTGATCTGGCAGTGAAGTCCTCGAACCAATCTCGATGGGGTGTCATATGAGCAGTAGCACCGCTATCAACAATCCAAGACCGTGACTGAGAAGTCACAAGAGCAAGTATACGCCGAGTACCTGCTAAGAGAAGTATTCCATCATCCTTCTTGGGTTGAGACACCGCCGTTGAGGAAGAGTTCTTTGCTGCTTCATCACGCTTCTTCTTGTGACATTGGGGTGACTTGTGACCCTTCTTGCCACAATAGTGACATTCAATGTCTTTATTCTTTGAAGATTTGTTGTCTTTATCCTTATCGGAATCCTTGGAGTTCTTGTCAGAACCCCCTTTACCTTTCTTTTGTTGAGACTTCCCTTTATCTCGTGCTGCCAAAGCTCCATCAGGGCCACCGGAGGTGCCAGTCCGCTCCTCAAAGCGAGACTCTATCTGCATAATGGAGGGGAGAACATCCTCCCAAGTAACTGGAACAGGACGAGGAGAAGAAACCAGAGACTGAAAGTATGCATCAAACCTCTCTGGAAGTTTGGAGAGCAGCCGAATAGCCATATCCTCTGTGGAGATGTCCTTGCCACAAACAGCAAGCTCGTCCCGGAGATCTTTCATCTTCGAGATGAAAGCAGATAAAGATGGAAACGCAGAAACTGATAAGTTCATAAGTTGCTTTTCCAATGCCAAAATCCGACCCGGAGACTTAATCTCATAGAGATCTGCAAAAGCCTTCCAAACTTCATGTGCAGCATCAGCTGTACGCACATGAGAGAGAACAGCATCCTGACAGTTCAACATCAGAAAGGAAAAAACACGTCGATCATTCGACTGCCAAATATCAATATGTGCCTGAGTCACACCACCGGAAGCAAGGGTGGGAGGGGTGGCATTGGCTGGTGTAACAAGCCAATCCCAGAGATCCACGCCACGCAAGGCCGATTTCACCTTCACCTTCCATAGGGTGTAGTTGGAACCATCCAACTTGGCAGACTCTGCAAACATATGAAGAGAAGTGGGAGCAGCCATCACAAGAGCTTGGGCTCAATCTCAAGAAATGCACAATCTCTGAAAAAAAATGTCCTCCACAGGTACCAAGTGTGCCACCAAAGCCTGCAACACCACAAGCCCCCTCTGCAAAGGGAAAGAACCACTGGAGAGGAAAAACGCAGCAATGAAGAAGTGCTGTCCTGTAGAAAACAGGCCGCCTGCAGTCCAATCTCCAAGTGGGCAATGAAACACTGATCTCCAAGAGCCAGACGGCTGAATCGGTGAAGCCAATCTGAAGAGGAACCGACCAGCAGAGTGCTGTCCAGAAAACGCAGCAGCAAAAAGCTATGGATCTGGAAGAAAACGCAGAGGAGAAGTGCTGAAAACAGGGCTGAACTGGGGCAGCAGAAAGGTTGCTAACCTAGAGCGATGATACCATGAAAGAGTGCACAGAGCGGAAGCAGAGTGGCACTAGAATGTGCTGAACAGAGAGTGCAAGAGAGAAAGAGATATGGAGCAAACTATGCTGAATATACTGAACCAAAACAGTCCCAAGCAAGAGACAGTGATAGTCTCATAAGTGAGGGAGCAAATAACTACAAGACTCTATGAAAAATGAGAGGCCAGCACCCACTATTTATAGTGGGGAAGAGCTGGCCGACTGGAGCATGGAAACAGGCCGACTGGAGTTGTTGGACATGGCTCCCTAGAAAAATGCCAGAAAGGCTGGGAAAAATCCCAGAAAAATACTAAAAAAGGGGTGGCCAGCCCACAAACAAGGGCCATGCAAAAGGGGACCAAATGGGCACCATACAGAGCAGAAACTGGGGATGAAAGTGCTAACACACTTCAGTACGTGGTACTAGATCTATTGTATATAGTTTATACAACTTCTCTCTCTCTCTCTCTCTCTCTCTCTCTCTCTCTCTCCTGCGTTTGCTCTTCTTCACACAGTTTTGCGTTGATATTTAGGCTGGTGGTTCTCTCCGGCGTGTGCTCATCTTCATTGTAGAGTCCTGTTGCGTGTTCTCTCAGTTTTGTGTCTCATATCCGGTACAACCATCTCAAGCAACCGACCACAGTGCGGTGTATTTGCTTCTTGTATTGCAAGAGAATGATGAAATACAAGACTTGATTTTACTATCCCAATGGACGAAAGTGATCCAGGACTGTTATGGGCTATTTATGGCCTCCTTGATGTGCATTACGTTGGCCACCCTGTAGCACCAATATGACTGCCTAGATCAGGTGCGCTAGCCCCTAACTTGGCCATCCTCCCTTATGCAGTGTGTTTGGCTCCCTTGCTTGCCTTGGCTTGGATGTAAACTTCGTTACTTGCTCAAGGTTGAGAACTTGGTGCTCCACGGGCAAAAGATGAAATATCATATGGCGTGACACATTTGCCCGGAACTTGACAAAGACTCGACACATGACATGGCTTTCCTAGACACCCGATCATGGGTCTAATAAGTGTCCGATTGAGCTTATACAATCATTACATCTGGCAAGGAGAGTTACGTTGACTGTGTGCCACGGCAACATGACTCAACTTGACTGACCTCTAGCGACAAGTCCTTGGACTAGGGCTTACAACATACACAATTTCCATAAAAATTGGTGTCCTAAGTGTACTAATCAAGTAGAATGCCCATGTGGCACCTAGGACAAGATATGTGCGCGTGTTTATTTGTAGAACACTTAAACATGGTGAGACAATCACGAGGAAGAGCACAATAGACAAACCTAGAAAGAGGGCAAGATAGGTTTGTTCTCAAGGAGAGAACGATTCGAGGCCCACCCTCGAGGTGTAGACTTGCACTTTTAGTGGAGGAAGGGAAAATTATGAGGTGCATTTTAGTTGGAAACAGCTTCTTCAAGTCAAAGGGGATGACATGACTCATGCAACTTTGAAGTCAAAGGGGATGTCACCACACATGACTTTGGCAACTTTGAAGAAACAATGCTGTGCATTGATACTTGCAACTCACGTGGAAAAGGCAAGAAAGAGAAAATCACCATCTTTGCTTATTGGAAAAACTATAAGAAGATGTACTGTTTAGAGGATTTAGAGCTTCAAAGCTACTACTCAAGGGATTAAACAAGATAGTGCCCATGATATGGATATTTAGACGTGATAGGCTGGTTTTCACCCCTCTAATATCGATCTCTGTGTGCTTCAAGAACTTTTCCTCCTTGAGAGATTTGTCAAACCTTCCACATTGATTGGGTGAATCTTGCTCTCTTTGCAAAAGCAAGCCTCTTCATAAGTTAAAACATAAATGTGATAGCATGTGATTTATGACAAATCACAACCTTGCAAAAACACTGCCTCTTGAAAAACATGCTGAAAATGAAATTATAAATCATGCCAGGAGAGACTTCTTCAGAAAGCTACTAAGAAGACATTGAAGGAGAGATCAACAAAGAAGATACCACCAAAGAAACGCTTCCGCACTTCAATGACGACTTCGTCAAAGCAATTTTGGAGCAAAACATATTGCTCAAGCTCCAAATTGAGGCTAAAGAAGAAGCAGTAGAAAAAGCCAAAGAAAAAGGAAAAAAAGCCACAGAGGAAGTTGAAAAAGCCAAGGAAGCAATCAAAGAAGTCTAAAGAACTTTCAGATTGTTCCTTATCATGAAGTAACAAAGACAAAAAGAAGTAGCCAAACGGGTTGAAGAACGAAGGGCCAAAGAAGCCCAACGTGATGATTAATGAAGGGCTGAGGACGCCAACGGAAGGGCTAATGAAGACCAATGATGGTTAGACCAAGTAGCACAAGAACACCAACATAGGCTTGAACGAGACGTTATGTAACTCCAACACCAGTACTTGATAGCATCTATGCATGCAAATATGCTGTCAATTCTCTCTATAGTGGCACAAGAAGGCGTGAGTTTCTTCACCGTTCTAACCACCACCGTCATAGGAGCTCAACCAAATTTTAGTGAGTATGATGGTAAGTGTGACCATGCCGCAATTATGTAGTTTATTCATCAATTTGTGGGATATTTTCCTTTGGCCAAGCTTTTAGATCCTCAAGACAAAGTCCACCTGGCAGCACCTCATCTCCTCTGGCGAAGCAGTTACTTGGTGGCAACATTGTTCTAGTCTACATGTAGGCCCGACCACAAAGGCTCTTCAATATGTATGGGACACCTTCGTGTTTGACCTCAAAAAATGGTTTCTTCCTCCCTAATACATGACCAACCTTGAGGATGAGTTTTACAGACTCTCCCAAAATGGGTCTCCAGTATTGACATACTCTAATAGAGTTATCATGTCAGCGCAACAGTTAGATTGAAACAGTTCATTAGGGGGTTGAATACAAACATTAGGTTCATCATGCGTAATTTTGTGCGACAATTATATGACATGACTCTTACTCTCGCTCAAAATCAAGAAACGATGCTGAACGGTGGTAAACCCTTCCTTGGAGGCCAACCAAACCACATAATCATTTTTAGAAATCATTGAGTTAGTAAAGGAGTGTCTCACCAAAGCTCACGAAGCATACACTAGGCAAGCCAACAAATCTAGAAGAGATGCGAAACTGCAAAGAATGGGATTGGATGTGTCTACGGCTCATGAAGCATAGATTGAAGCAAGTGGGCAAGTGTTGTCCCAAGCTGTCATTTTGAAGCTTTGGCCCTTTTCCGAGCATCAAAAAGATCAGTGATGTCTCCATGAAGCTAAAGCTACTAGATAGTTGGACTATGCATAACATCTTCCATGTTTCTTGGTTGAAGCCTTATGTTGGACTAGCATTGCAAGTGGTTGTAGATGAGCAACAGCTTGAGATGGTTGATGAAACCAAAGTCATCGTGCCCGAGCAGATTCTCCTCCACATATGGAAGCATGGTTCCAGTCGCAAACAAAGACAATTCTATATGAAGTTCAAGGACCTAGGCACTCCTTAAGCCATCCATATGGGCAAATAAAGAGTTCTTCCAGGAGCACCTATAGATATTGTCGGCCTACTTGGAAGCCATGAACTTGCCTTCAAGCTAAGTAGGAGGGAATGTCACATGCACCCTACATTGTGGTGCTATGTGACACCCTGGTTTAGCGTTCAATGTAACATTATACATCATTAATACCCTTTTTAGGAATATTTGTCTTATGTTGTGGCCCCATTGTGAGCCCCAATCCGGGACATGTCAGGTAGGAACTACGTCAGTCTCCTAGCCTTAGGTGTCAGGGTCAGTCCCGTAACCCAGTCAGCCCATTAGTTGCATAACACAAGCATATAGAAGCATGTAGGAGTTTGTGACATGTGAGGTCTTCGACCGTAATAAACACAACCTTAGTCTAACTAAACTTCACTTAATGATGTTTAAGAGATAGACAAATATGTGTCAATGCAATGCAGCTATATTAGATGATGAATGCGGTTACAATGAGATCCAAATGGATCATGCTGCTGAATATGCTGATATGCTGAAAATACTATTGTCCCACTATCTTTCCCTTGTCTCCTGGGAAGGAAACGCTGAAGGGATGCTTTGGAACAGATGCGATGCTGATCTGATGATGAAACGCAGATGCTCTCCTGTTACCTGGGAAGGAAACGCTGAGGAGATAGATGCGTTTGCTGAATATGCTGGACTGAATGCTGATGCGTTGCTGAATATGCTGCTCCCAAGGCTTCCTGGAGGAGAGACGCTGGAGACCACCTTGCTGAATGCTGCTGGACTGAGATGCAATGACCTATGTGCTGAGATGAGAGGCTGAAAACGCTTGATGATCTGAGATATGATGATGCGTTTCCATTTATAGGCGGGTACTGATGCAGGTCGGCCAGTGTTGCTGCAGTCGGCCAGATGCACATGCCCACGACTGAATATCTAATGCCATAAAATAGTATAAATGCTGGTCGGCTGAAGTAAGCATACTGTCGGCTGATGTAAACAGGCTGTCGGCTGCCTCCACAAGCCCTAAATGCTGGTCTATGTGATGCTACCATGCTGAATCCAACTGATACCATGTGGTACATGCTGAAAACATTCATTTAAATGCCTGAATAATGCCTGATAAATCTTGATGATGCTTATGATGCTAAAATGATGCCATGTCATTGTACACCTGAATGGTGTGCATGTGACAGTCTACAGAGTTACATGTGCATGGGCCAGCCACAAGGCATGTTACATGCCTAGCATTTGATGCTAAGCTTCATGGACACTCCATACTTCATGTCGGCCAGCATTCAGGGCTGATAACAGTCAATTTCGAACATATATAACAGTCGGCCAGTATCTAATGTTGGGCCAACATTTAATGTCATCATTTAATTCTAGGTGCTAACATTTAATGCTTAATTTCACTAGTCATGGACATTAATAACTGGCCGACAGCAGCTTATCATAACTGACCAACAGCATATATTTCCTATAAAAGCTGCCCCATAGATCCATGCATAGATGTAACATGCAACGGAATTATGCATAGATGAAGAATCTTGTCACACAGTCTCACACTGTCTTCTGAATCTTGACTTTCGTGAATCTTTAGCAATCCACTTTTATCACTTCAAACTTTAAGAGATGAGAGAGAGAGCGAGAGAGAGAGAGAGAGATCTGGACACCTTATTGGGTCCTAGATTACCCACTGAAAGGATCCCCCCCCCCCCTTATTGCTAGGGGTATTTGCTTTATTTCTTTGAAGAGAATGACTGTAAGACTGACTTTGGGATGGTAGATAAGCCAAACGCAAGACCTTCGGAAGACAAAGAGTAGGGCTGACTGCACACTGCTGTAGAAGCACCAATGATGACCAATCTCGACGCCAAAGCACACTTCCAAGGAGTTGTAGGAAGGTTGCGAACTGAGGCTGAGAGAAGGGACTGGTTGGAGACTTTCTAGGGCTGAATATGCAAACGATGAGGGCTGTGTATGCTGCGTTTTCCACCAAGAGGGTGGGAAGAAAACGATGAAGATATGAATGTTGAATTCTGTTGTGAGATTGAGAAGGGCTAATGGACTGAAGCACTTCTTCACAATGCTGATGATGATGCGTTTTCTGATTGGCTGAATGCTTGATATTATGATGGATGAGAGAATGCAATCGCTAGGTATTTATATGCTTGAATGGAGCTGGTGGGCTGGCTGAAGGGCAGGTTGGCTGACTTCGTAAAGCTACACGACTTGATAAAGTGAAAGGTATGGTGCCGACTGGATATTAAGCTTGGATAATAAGGCTAAGGCTTATGCAATGGATTAAATGCTATGGCTAAAGGAATGCTAAGGGAAGGGTCACATGCGCATGAGATGAATGCTATGCAATGTAGACCATGAGATAATGCAAACGCTAAGGCTTCTATGGATTTCTATATGCATGAATGATTCTCGTCAAGACTTGAGTGTCTGACTGACACTCTATGGCTTAGGAAAGACCTACATAGCTTGTGCCTGACATGTCCCGGACTCGGGCTCACAATGGGGCCACAGTATACGACAATCATATCCTAAAGGGTCCTGTTGTTGCTGGACCAACATATGGTTTTAGCCAAGAAACATGGAAAACATCATGCATCGTCCAATTGTTAGGCAACTTTAACTTCATGGAGACATCACTTAGTGTCTTAACTATAGGAAAAGGTCCAAAACTACAGAAAGAAGGCTTGGGACAACGTTTGTCCACTTGTTTCAATCTCTGTTTCATGATCCGCAGATAGACCCACTTCCCTTCCCTGAAGCGGACATCTCGTCAAGACTTATTTGCTTGTCTGTGCATTGAATATTGGCTAGGCTCAGAAGTGAGGCCCAAATTGTTTTGAGTACCAAACTCTGCGGAATCGACATATTGATCTTTCATGCTATCTAAGTCTTTTCCAGAGATCTTGAGAATGGTAGACTCTGCATGGTCTAGATGTTGGTCTTTCTACTAAGAGCATCTGCAACTGGGTTATGCTTACCAGTACTTGATCATTCCTCTAAACTGTTGGAAGATCTGACTCCATCTGGCTTGCCAATCACTCCACTGGGCACTTGGCATCGTCTAGAGCCACTGAATTGCTTGGTGGTATGTTTAACTCTTATCTTTTCTAGCTTGTCCTCTAAAGTCTTGGAAAGACGATAGGAAAACTTGCTAGGAGGTTCTGTCCTAGGGATCAAATCGATATTATAATCTTGAGGACGAGAGGGTGGGAGATCGTCCTTAAGTATAATGTCTTGATGACGAGAAAGGAAATCTGTCAACTGAGGGATTGAAGAAGAAGATGAGACAACTGTTATTGATGAGATGAAAGCTATCTGAGTACGAACATAAATCAATGCTCCATCCGCTCCCTTGTGGATAGCTCGTCGGGCTTGGATATGAGAAATCAAAGGAATGCTAAGAATGCTCCTATCCCCACGAATCATGATAGGCTCAGGAAAACCTTTAAAGATAGTAAAAGTGTCCTGCTCCCAATTGGCAATGGGTTCATACTGGCAAAACCACTAGATTCCTAAGATCATGTCACACCTCAAAAGAGGCGAGACAATGAAATCTCATTGGTATGAGGCCTTTTGAAAATGAGGCCTTTTGAACTTGAAAAGAAAACTGTTGTGCCTTTTGAGATGTGTGGGTGCTTAGACCAAGTGTAAACCTGTCCGTCTCTAAATGATAGGGCAGTAAGGTATAGCTCATGTTGGTAGCCAACAGGAGAGAGTTGGCGTCCTCAGAATTGTCCATGTCAAAAAGGACTACAAACTGGTAACCCTTGGTAAAGCCATAAGCTCTTTTGTGTGGCTGCAGCCGCATCCTCTTGTTGTCACTTGCACACCCAGTTGGTGTACAGGTGACATGGCATTCTAGGCGCTCATAAGCATTAAGCTGAGCACTCTTGGCATTAAGCATGGCATTCAAGCATTAATCCAGTTGTTCCAGCAGTTCATAAGCATTCCAAGCATTTAGGATATTTATCAGATCAGGTTAGACCTGTGGAACCAGCTGACAACAGATAAATAGGTTTTTTTTGGCATTTATGAGTCGTGGATGATCCAGTCAACAGGTCGACAGCAGTGTTGTGCCCGACCACCAGCAACATCTCATATATAAAGCAAAAATGCATCATTCATTCAACCATCTTCTTCTTCTCAGCGTTTTTGGCTTGAGGAGCAAGGGCATCACACATAGGCAACATTCAACATTGGACAGCAATCAGCCTCCAGCCTCCAGCCTCCCTACATAGAGGAAAGCAAGCAGCCAAAGGGTGGACCTCAGCATTGGAGAAAGGAACATTCAGTCGTCATCTTCATTTAGCATCTCTCTCTCTCTCTCTCTCTCTTCCTGAGAAGGATATTCATTAAGGACAAGCATAGATCTATTCATAGATCTCATTGTAACCATTGCATTTAATATAGCTGCATTGCATTTGCATTGAAACCATTCTCTTTCTCTTAAGTGTTTCTAAGTGAAGTTTAGTTAAGCATAAGGTTGTTTTACTACGATCAATCCCTCGCATGTCACATTCGTATCATAGCGTTACAGCCTACAGGGTAACCAAACTTAGTTCATGTTCATTTCATAAGTCATTTAGTAAGTCAACATGTTAGTCGCTTCCGCTGAGTTAAATCCAATTCTCAAGGTCTTGCAAGCCATCCTTAGGGTTTTTCCCTTAGGCATGCATCAGTAACCCATTCATTTGCATTCTTGCATAGCATATAGGGTAGCACATGGCTTGCATCAGCATAGTAGTCATCCTAGCAGTCCAGTGAAGATAGTCAGTCTACACATCTTGCATCTGCAAGGCATGCATGATTTACCCATGAGCTTTTTAGGGAAGAATGACATCCATCATCAAAGGAGCAAATGGAGTTTTGGGCTTCAACTGGCAATAATAGGGGGTTCTCTTCCACATAAGAAGACGAAAGTGGCTCTAACATCGCCTCAGGAGGTTCAGAGGTCCATGAACGACAGAGATGGTGTGTGAAAGGATTCCACAGACAGGTCAATGGTAATTCAGTTTTTTCCAAGTAGATTTATCAGCATTTGCCATACAGCTCTTGCAGTGGATAAGTCTTTGGCTCAAAGAATTCAACTCCTACAGTTGACCTCAGTCCCGACGGAAGAAGACAAAGTGGGGTAGTGGTTTCAGTGGAGGAGGATCAGAAGAGGAGTCCAAAGGTTGTCAGGTGTACCACCTAGCAACAGTTTAGTAGAGTGGAATGTCACGTGCACACCCAGTTGGTGTACAGGTGACATGGCATTCTAGGCACTCATAAGCATTAAGTAGAGCACTCTTTGCATTAAGCATGGCATTCAAGCATTAATTGAGTTGTTTCAATAGTTCATAAAGCATTCCAAGCATTTAGGATATTTATCAGATCAGGTCGGGACCTGTGGAATCAACCGACAGCAGATAAAGAGGTTTTTTGGCATTTATGAGTTGTGGATGATCCAATCAACATGCCGACAACAGTGTTCTGCCCGACCGCCAGCAACATCTCATATATAAAGCAAAAACGCATCATTCATTCAACCATCTTCTTCTTCCTAACATTTTTGGCATAAGGAGCAAGGGCATCACTCATAGGCAGCATTCAACATTAGACAGCAATCAACATTCTGCTAGCCTCCTATCTCCTACATAGAGGAAAGCCAGCAGCCAAAGGGTGGACCTCAGCATTGGAGAAAGGAACATTCAGTCGTCATCTTCATTCAGCATATCTCTCTCTTTCCGAGAAGGATATTCATTTAGGACAAGCATAGATCTATTCATAGATCTCATTGTAACCATCACATTTAATATAGCTGTATTGCATTTGCATTGAAGCCATTCTCTTTCTCTTAAGTGTTTCTAAGTGAAGTTTAGTTAAGTCTAAGGTTGTTTTACTACGATCAATCTCTCGCATGTCACACTTGCTTAGCATCAAATACCACGGATGGCATAGGATGGATAGAAAGGTAAGAGCTAAACCACATTGGTGGTAGTAGGCGGTGCTGGAGGAGCGGGAGATGCTCTGACAACTGTGGCAGAAGGCTCTTTGGAGGCTTGCTCTGCTTACCATTTCTGATAATCCTTCTTAACATGCCCAATGGTATGACAGTAGAAACATTGGTTTTTTGACTGGTACTCTCTTTGCTCCTTTCAGGAAGATAGCCTCCTGGAGTCCAGTGATGCATGCTTTAGCCTTTTCCTTAGGGGTTTTCTTAGGCTTGGATTCCTTACCCCCTAAACAAGAGCTAGAACTGTTGTCCGTCTTAGCATCTTTAGAAGACGGAGTCCTTCCTTGGCTGGGTTTTGGTACTAGACTGCGGTTGTTTTGGCTTGCCTCCGTTCATCTGCATTTCTTCATTTTGAGTGAGTTAAAGCCCGGTCATATGTGCTGGGTTCAAAGTTGTGAAGTGTGAACCGAATGTTAGGATCCAATCCACGAATGAATTGATCCATCTTGACCCGCTCAGATAACCCTAACTGTTGTGCTAAAGTGATAACCTTACCGGAAAATTGAAGCACGGGCGACCTGTTCTGTTTGAGTCCATAGAACTCATCTGCCAGGTTGGTCATATAGTGGGGAGGGAGAAATTTGGTCTTTAGGTCATGGACGAAGGTGTCCCAGTGAAAAGCTGACACTTGTGGTCGGTTTTGTATGTAAACTAGACCAATGCTGCCACCAAGTGACTGCCTCACATGTAAGGCGGGGAGCCGCTACATGGACTTTATCTTGTGGATCTGTCGGCTTAGCCAAAGGAAAATATGCATTAAACTGATGAATAAATTGATTGATAGCTGAATGATCACACTTATTGTCATACTTACTAAAGTTTGGCTGATTTTGGATGACGGTCGTTGATGTTGCGAGAGTCTGGCTGTTTGCACCTATGGGTGGAGAGAATGAAGAGGGTATGTTGAAACTTCAGATGCATGGCCTCTCTTTCCTGCTTGTGTTCGGGTAACATTCGCTCATGATCGAGCTCTCGTTGGTGCTCCCGAGCTGCGAGGTCAGCCTGACGCCGATCTTCTTCAAGCCTGCGTTGAGCTTCCTCATAGTCCCGCCTATCTGCTTTTTCTTTTTGCTTTCTTGCTTCTGCTTCAGCTTTTTCTTTCCATCGTCTGGCTTCATCTTCTCGTCTTTGTTGTCCCATCTGAAAGAAAAGAGAGATGAAGTCGGGGGTAGTTGGTGGAGTGGGTTTTGTTGCGGTGGCCTCCAAGAGTTGGAGACGCTCCATGAGAAGTTGGTTCTGAGCTCTCAGTAGAGCTATGTGATCTGCTGGTGGTGGAAGAGTATGGTCTCCTTTAAGGGAGATGTCTTCCTGAGGATGTGTACTTTCCTCTATAGACATTTTGGTAAAGTTTGACCATCCAAGGATGCTCTCATGCTAGGATGCGGTGTGTGTGGACAAGCTGGGTCTGATACCAATGTAGCATGCAGTGGAATTATGCGTAGATGAAGAATCTTGTCACACAAAGTCTCACACTGCCTTCTGTATCCCGAGTTTCGTGAGTCTTAAGCAATCCACTTTATCACTTCAAACTTTAAGAGATGAGAGAGAGAGAGGGATCTGGACATCTTATTGGGTCTCAAATTACCCGCTGTAGGGCCCCCTCCTATTGCTAGGAGTATTTGCTTTATTTCTTTGAAGAGAATGACTGTAGGACTGACTTTGGGACTGTAGATAAGCCACACGCAAGACGTTTGGAAGACCAAGAGTAGGGCTGACTGCACACTGCTGTAGAAGCACCAATGATGACCAATCTCAACGCCAATGCACTCTTCCAAGGGGCTGTAGGAAGGCCTCAAACTGAGGCTGAGAGAAGGGACTGGTTGGAAATTGTTTCTAGGGCTGAATATGCAAACGATGAGAGCTGTGTATGCTGCGTTTTCCTTCACCAAAAGGGTGGGAAGAAAACGATGAAGATATGAATGCTGAATTCTGTTGTGAGATTGAGAAGGGCTGATGGACTGAAGCGCTTCTTCACAATGCTGATGATGATGCGTTTTCTGATTGGCTGAATGCTTGAATGCTTGATCGATTAGGATGGATGAGAGAATGCAACAGCTAGGTATTTATATGCTTGAATGGAGCTGGTGGGCTGGCTGAAGGGCAGGTCGGCTGACTTCATAAAGCTACACAACTTGAATAAATATACTATATATGCTGCATATAATGTTGTTGGGGTAAAGGCATTATGCCCACCCTTATAGTGTGTACAAGCCCATAAGTTTTATAGTACATAGTACACTTAGTACTTTTAATGTACTAAGTGCACTATGTGTACTAGAGCAAATATACATGTGTGATAGGGGAGTCACACACTCATACTGTGAGTTGACTTATCCCCACATGTCTCTCTCTCTCTCTCTCCCCCTTCTTCTCTGTGTATGTCTCCCACACGAAACCCTAACTCCTCTCTCTCTCTCCCTTCTTCTCTGTGTATGTCTCCCACACGAAACCCTAACTCTCTCCCTTCAACTGGTATCAGAGCTCTGGTTTTAGGGTTACACTTTTTTTTAAAGGGTTTTTATCTCAAGGGTGCAGGCGTTCAAGGTGACATTCAAGGCCCCGTTGGGCGCTGCAAAACAGTGAGGGGGAGTGGCAGCAGTGCATAGCACAAGGCGTTGGCCACGAGTTGCAGCAAGGCGTTGGGCGTTAGACGCCTGGCTGCAAGAGGGAGTGGTTGTAGCGCTGGCCACTAGGTGGAGGTGGCGGCAACAAACAAGGCCTGGCCACAAGGCGTAGCAAAGCACACCACAGGGCAAAGGCAAAGACACAACAACTCGTGTACTGCGGAAACGCCATCGCTGCGAAGCTCGTGCAGAAACCCCAACGCGCCATCGTTTCAGTTCTGCGAAGCTCAGTTCGCACTTTCGGTTGGTTTTCAGAAGCGGTATGAAGCTCTTTGCGATGCCCATCAATTGCGGGAGCTCTACAGCGGAAATTCTATAGCTCCCTTCAATTGGCCGTCAAACACATCCACAACAAATTGTTGCACTGACTGTAGAAGCCCGACCAGCAAGCCATCTAACGCCTCTGGACCCGACGTCTTCTGCACCAATATAGTGAAAGAGTGCACAGAGCGGAAGCAGAGTGGCACTAGAATGTGCTGAACAGAGAGTGCAAGAGAGAGAGAGATATGGAGCAAACTATGCTGAATATACTGAACCAAAACAGTCCCAAGCAAGAGACAGTGATAGTCTCATAAGTGAGGGAGCAAACAAGTACAAGACTCTATGAAAAATGAGAGGCCAGCACCCACTATTTATAGTGGGGAAGAGCTGGCCGACTGGAGCATAGAAACAGGCCGACTGGAGCTGTTGGACATGGCTCCCTAGAAAAATGCCAGAATAGCTGGGAAAAATCCCAGAAAAATACTAAAAAAGGGGTGGCCAGCCCACAAGCAAGGGCCATACAAAAGGGGACCAAATGGGCACCATACAGAGCAGAAACTGGGGATGAAAGTGCTAACACCCCCTCTCAGCACCAGATGCTGAACAAACTCCGAGAATCCGAAGATGAGGAGCCAAGGAAGCCTGAGAAACCGGCTTGGTGAACAAATCTGCAGCATTCTCCGCGGAAGGACAATACTCCAAACGCAAATCTCCAGCAAGAACCCGTTCACGAACATAGTGATACTGAATCTCAATGTGTTTCGTACGAGCATGAAACACAGGGTTCTTGGCGATGGCGATGCAACTCTGATTGTCACACCAAAGAAGAGTAGATCCGGTAGGAGGACAGCCAAGCTCCTCCAATAATCTCCGCAACCATATCGCCTCACATGCAGCATAGCAAACTGCACGGTACTCCGCCTCGGTAGAGGAAAGCGCCACAGTAGGCTGCTTTTTACTGCTCCAAGAAATGGCTCCAGACCCAAGTGAAAAAACACAACCAGTGGTCGAACGCCGTGTATCTGGATCTCCAGCCCAGTCTGAGTCAGACCATCCAACAAGAGTGCGTCCTTGGCCATAAAAGATGCCAAAATCCAGAGTGCCACGTAAGTACCGAAGAACTCTGAGAGCACACCGCCAATGCTGCTGACGGGGTTTGGATGAGAAGGAACTCAATAAACTGACTGCGAAGCATATGTCCAATCGGGAGTAGGTCAACCATACCAAACAACCGACGAGAACCCGATACTGGCCCTGATCAGTCCCTGGAGAAGCATCAAGTGAAGAAAGCTTCTCACCAATATCCAAAGGAGAAGATACTGGTTTGCACCCAGTCATCTGAAATCTGTCGAGAATCTCCCGAGTGTACTTCTGCTGAGAGAAGAAAATGCCCTTCGAGGTCTGCCAAATCTCAAAGCCAAGAAAATAGTGCAAGAGGCCCAGATCCGTCATCTCAAACTCTGTCTCCAAAGCATCCATAACAGAACGGATCCGCACAGAATAAGAACCTGTAAAGATGAGGTCATCAAAATAGACCACAATGATAACAATCAACCCCCTCTCAAGGAGGATATAAAGGTTCGAATCTGCATGAGAGCGGCGCAGGCCGAGCTTCTGAAAGAACTCATCAATCCGCTGGTACCAAGCCCGCGGAGCCTGCTTTAGACCATATAAAGCCTTCTTCAGCCGGTACACATGATCCTGTTTGCCCGGAACAACAAATCCTGGCGGCTGATCAACATAAACCTCCTGTGTAAGCTCTCCATTCAAGAAAGCCGACTTGACGTCCATCTGGAAAACGGGCCATCTATGATGTCCTGCAAGTGCAAGAACGGTGCGAATGGTAGTCATTCGGGCCGTTGGAGCGAAAGTCTCATCGAAGTCGACACCGGGGCGCTGAGCATAACCCTTGGCAACCAACCTCGCCTTGTGCTTGTCCAAGCTGCCATCAGCTCGGAACTTTGATTTGAAAATCCAACGCACACCAATCACCTTACGCTGCAGAGGCCGAGGCACCAAAATCCAAGTGCCATTCCGTTCGATAGCATCCAGCTCTGTCTGCATAGCATGACGCCAAGACTCATGTGAAAGAGCCTCGTCTACAGAAGTGGGATCAGAAGGACCATTAATGATTGTAGACATAAGAGCATAATTAACGAACATGTTGCCCTCATGAATTTGTTTCCCTGTAACTCTGGAAGAACGCCGAAGAGAACCAGGCGGAGGAGCAGAAGGAAGCTCACGTAACCCAGAGTCACGAACTGTCTGATAATACCAACCAGGTACAGATCTGCTCGAACTCGCCGGAGGAGGAGCAGGGTCATCATCATCTGACTGAGAATCCTCAGCTGGAGGTGTGACAGTAACAGCGGGAGCAGGAGGATGAGTAGGAGGAGGAGAAGGAGGTGCAGGAAGAAGAAGCTCACCAAGCTCACCACCCCCCTCTGAAGATGTAGGAGTCTCGTCGAACACCACATCACGGCTCACAATAACTTTACCGGCTTGAGGATCATAAAGACGATATGCCTTGGACACAGTGCTGTATCCGAGAAAAGTCATGCGCTGAGACTTGGAGTCCAACTTGGAGCGGTGCTCCTTAGGCACATGAACATACGCGGTACATCCAAATATCCGGAAATGAACAACAGAGGGCTTCTCACCATGGAAAGCCTCATATGGAGTTTTGTCGGGAAGAGCAGCAGTAGGAGACCTATTCTGAATGTAGACAGCAGTGGAAGCCGCCTCAGCCCAGAAACGTCGAGGTAATGAAGAATGCTCAAGCATAGCACGGGCCATCTCCATAATGGTCCTATTCTTCCTCTCGGCAACTCCATTCTGAGATGGAGTATATGCTGTAGTAAGCTGTCTCCGAATGCCATGTGTCTTGCAATATTGCTTAAACTCCTGGGATGTAAACTCACCCCCTCCATCGGTCCTGAGAGCCTTGACCGAGTGACCGGTCTCTTTTTCCACCTCGGCTTTCCAATCACAGAAGTGATGAAAAGTCTCATCCTTGGTCTTCAGAAAGAAAACCCAAGTATATCTGGTAAAATCATCCACCATCACGAGCATGTACAACGCCTTACTCAAAGACGCGGTACTCATAGGACCACATAAGTCTGCATGAATGAGAGCAAGTGATGTCGAAGATCTGTGTGTCGCCTCCTTCGGAAAGGCGGCTCGGTGCTGCTTCCCCTGTAAACAAGAGGAACAAGGAGAAGACGGAGCCTTGATGGTTGGTAATCCATCAACCAACCCATCCTTCGAAGCTCGCTGCAGAAGCTGATAGCTCAAATGGCCAAACCGAGCATGCCAAAGAGCAGAAGAAGCACCAGAAGAAAGCAGAGCGGTAAGTTTGTAGAGGCCACTATCTTGGACTCCCTGAGCCAAGATGCTACCAGTCGCTTTATCACGAATGGTAATCTCATAACGAGAAAAGATCACCTCCGCACCCTGAGCTGTAAGAGCACTCACTGACAAAAGGTTAAAAGCCAAATCTGGAATATACAGAACGTCAGAGAAGTACCTCTTGTCCTCTTCAGAACGGAAGATGGGGATAGTGCCATGACCATGCACTGGCACAGAAGAAGAATCACCCAGAGTGATCTCGCCTGATCTGGCAGTGAAGTCCTCGAACCAATCTCGATGGGGTGTCATATGAGCAGTAGCACCGCTATCAACAATCCAAGACCGTGACTGAGAAGTCACAAGAGCAAGTATACGCCGAGTACCTGCTAAGAGAAGTATTCCATCATCCTTCTTGGGTTGAGACACCGCCGTTGAGGAAGTGTTCTTTGCTGCTTCATCACGCTTCTTCTTGTGACATTGGGGTGACTTGTGACCCTTCTTGCCACAATAATGACATTCAATGTCCTTATTCTTTGAAGATTTGTTGTCTTTATCCTTATCGGAATCCTTGGAGTTCTTGTCAGAACCCCCTTTACCTTTCTTTTGTTGAGACTTCCCTTTATCTCGTGCTGCCAAAGCTCCATCAGGGCCACCGGAGGTGCCAGTCCGCTCCTCAAAGCGAGACTCTATCTGCATAATGGAGGGGAGTACTTCCTCCCAAGTAACTGGAACAGGACGAGGAGAAGAAACCAAAGACTGGAAGTATGCATAAAACCTCTCTGGAAGTTTGGAGAGCAGCCGAATAGCCATATCCTCTGTGGAGATGTCCTTGCCACAAACAGCAAGCTCGTCCCGAAGATCTTTCATCTTCGAGATGAAAGCAGATAAAGATGGAAACGCAGAAACTGATAAGTTCATAAGTTGCTTTTCCAATGCCAAAATCCGACCCGGAGACTTAATCTCATAGAGATCTGCAAAAGCCTTCCAAACTTCATGTGCAGCATCAGCTGTACGCACATGAGAGAGAACAGCATCCTGACAGTTCAACATCAGAAAGGAAAAAACACGTCGATCATTCGACTGCCAAATATCAATATGTGCCTGAGTGACGAGTCACACCACCGGAAGCAAGGGTGGGAGGGGTGGCATTGGCTGGTGTAACAAGCCAATCCCAGAGATCCACGCCACGCAAGGCCGATTTCACCTTCACCTTCCATAGGGTGTAGTTGGAACCATCCAACTTGGCAGACTCTGCAAACATATGAAGAGAAGTGGGAGCAGCCATCACAAGAGCTTGGGCTCAATCTCAAGAAATGCACAATCTCTGAAGAAAAGGTGTCCTCCACAGGTACCAAGAGTGCCACCAAAGCCTGCAACACCACAAGCCCCCTCTGCAAAGGGAAAGAACCACTGGAGAGGAAAACGCAGCAATGAAGAAGTGCTGTCCTGTAGAAAACAGGCCGCCTGCAGTCCAATCTCCAGGTGGGCAATGAAACGCTGATCTCCAAGAGCCAGACGGCTGAATCAGTGAAGCCAATCTGAAGAAAAACTGACCAGCAGAGTGCTGTCCAGAAAACGCAGCAGCAAAAAGCTATGGATCTGGAAGAAAACGCAGAGGAGGTGGTGCTGAAAACAGGGCTGAATCTGGGGCAGCAGAAAGGTTGCTAAACCTAGAGCGATGATACCATGAAAGAGTGCACAGAGCGGAAGCAGAGTGGCACTAGAATGTGCTGAACAGAGAGTGCAAGAGAGAGAGAGATATGGAGCAAACTATGCTGAATATACTGAACCAAAACAGTCCCAAGCAAGAGACAGTGATAGTCTCATAAGTGAGGGAGCAAACAAGTACAAGACTCTATGAAAAATGAGAGGCCAGCACCCACTATTTATAGTGGGGAAGAGCTGGCCGACTGGAGCATAGAAACAGGCCGACTGGAGTTGTTGGACATGGCTCCCTAGAAAAATGCCAGAATAGCTGGGAAAAATCCCAGAAAAATACTAAAAAAGGGGTGGCCAGCCCACAAGCAAGGGCCATACAAAAGGGGACCAAATGGGCACCATACAGAGCAGAAACTGGGGATGAAAGTGCTAACATATAGCATCTGTAACCTGCAACAGCCCGTTAGCAAATCCCGCCTACTAAATTTGTACGAGGAAATTGGAGTGCAAATCAAAGTGCTTTTGTGCCAATTGGGTTGTTTTGCATGCAGGCACTGGCATTTGATGCTTTAGGCAATGTGTTGATGCCTGTCAAGCACTCAATGTGCCACTAAATCAAGGGGCTTTTATGTATTGGATGTATATGTGGCCAGGGGGAAGCATTGTGAAGACTCTGGATGCCTTCATGTGCATTAATGTACCATCCATGATCAGAAATTGATCTTGAATCAAGGGGCTTTTCAAGATTTTGTGCTTGTTGAGCTTGGCAAAGCAGCAGGGAAGACTTTTATGCCTTGAACCCTCAGTAATCCACTTGCAGTCAAGGGGCTTTTGCCCAATTTCTGTCCGGGACTGTTGTATGCAGTGGTGGGGACTGTCAAGGTCTGATTTTCACTCATTTGGACAGCCAGGAGAGCATTTATTGCTACTGTACTTGTTGGTACAGATTTGGTACAACTTTGTACAAGTTTTGGCATGGCTGTACATTGATTTGAGTGAGGAAAAGGCTCATTTTCAGCTGCTGTACTTGCCGGTACAGATTTGGTACATCATTGGTGAGCACTTAATACTGTTTTACAGGATTTTGGAAGGGGAATAGAGCACATCTAAGGTGCTGTCATAAATCTGCAGCAACCAGATTTTGGTGATTTTATCACATTCAGTGGGAGGAGAGTTGCATTCGTGCTTTCGCAGTGGGAGATAAACTTTGGGAGAACAACTGTGAGCACTTTGTGTGCTTTGGTGCAGTGTTTGCACATCTTGCAGGGAGTCAGGCATTGACTGTGTCAAAGGTTGCATATTGCTATGGCAACCACAGGTGAGAGCTCTTCATTGCTTCACATCAAAAAGCTTGAAGGCTCACATAATTATGATATTTGGCAAACCCAGTGCTATAATGTGTTGCTCCAGAAGAAGCAGCACAAGCCCATCAAAGAAAGGGGTGTAATGCCCGCTTCTCTTACTGCTGAAGAATGGGAAGATATGGATGAGCTGGCAAGATCCACCATCATGTTGTCTGTGTTAGACACTTTACTTTTCAGCATACGTGAAGAGAAGACAGCTTGGGGAATGTGGCAAAGATTGCAGGACTTGTATGCCCAGCAAAGTGCCTCAAGCAAAGTGTATTGGTTGAAGAAACTCATAGGTCTTCAAATGAAGGAAGGGGCGTCTATGAAAGCCCATGTAAATGAGTTTAATGGTGTTGTCAGCCAGGTCATCAATCAAAAGTTGGCAATGGACGATGAGTTCAAAGCCACCTTTCTCTTATGCACTTTGCCAGAGAGTTGGGGCACATTCAGGACAGCCACTAGCAATTCAAATGCTATGCTGTCATATGCAGATGTGAAGGGTGCTCTCCTTCAAGAGGAGATGAACAGGAAGAACAACTCTGCTGGAAAGTCCAATGCAATGAATGCACGTGGGAGATCCTAGCAAATGGGTAAAAGCCAAGAACGGGGAAGGAGTAAGTCCCGCTCCAAAAAGGACTTGGAATGTCATTATTGTGGCAAGAAGGGACATTTCAAAAAGCAATGCTACAAATGGAAGAATGATCAAAAGGAAAAGGGCAAAGGAAAAGACAAAGACAAAGATGAAGCCAAAGATGCAAAGCCAAAGGGCAAAAGTGGAGTCAAGATTGAAGAAGTCAATGTGTCACATGCAGGTGACAGTGAGGATGAAGTCCTATTCATGTCTTCACTTGATGCCCATTCACTACATGCAGGAGATGGTCATGGTATGCACTCGTGGATCATTGATTCAGGTATCTCCTTTCATGTCACAGGCTGCAGAGACTTGTTTGTCAGGTATACTGCTGGCAATGAAGGAGTAGTTTATTTGGGTGACAACCATGCATGCCAGATTCTTGGCAGAGGTGATGTGAGGCTTGTGTTTTCAGATGGCTCACAGCTTATGCTCCATGATGTTAGGCATGTGCCTGAGATCAAGAAGAACTTGTTTTCTACTGGACAGCGTGATGATGCTGGTTATGTTACCACATTTGGTGGTGGAAAGTGGAAGATTAGTAAGGGCTCATTGGTTGTTGCCAGAGGCTCTAAGGTGGACACTCTTTACTTGATGCATGCTAATGTTTGTCACCATGCTAATGTAAATGCAACCGAGCTGCCGGAAATCTCTATGTGGCATAGCCGGTTGGGACACATGAGTGTCAAAGGAATGGAGCAATTGTCTCGTTTTGGTTACTTGCCTTCTCTAAAGTTCTCAAGTTTTCAGTTTTGTGAGCATTGTATATATGGCAGGCAACTCCAATGCCCCCACAAAAAAGCTCTTGGACAGAAAGATGCTCAGTTAGAGCTTGTGCATACAGATGTATGTGAGATGCCTCAGCTCTCTTTGGGAGGGGCAAAATATTTTGTCTTTTATTGATGATGCCAGACGCAAGGTGTGGGTTTATCCTCTTCGTTTGAAGAGTGATACATTCTCAGTGTTTGAGAAGTTTGTTGCTCATGTTGAGAATCAAACTGGCAAAACACTGAAGGCTTTGCGTTCCGACAATGGTGGAGAGTATTCAGGACTTTTGTGATGCTAAAGGCATCAAGAGGGAGCTCTCTGCTCCTTATGATCCTCCACAAAACGGGATAGCAGAGAGGATGAACAGGACCATTCAGGAGAAGGTCCGTTCTATGTTGTCACATGCTGCATTACCTCATGGTTTTTGGGCTGAAGCTGTTATGACAGCCGTTCATCTTATAAACAGGTCACCTAACACGAGGCTTGGTGGGAAAGTGCCAGAGGAAGTATGGACAGGGAAGCCTCCGTCCTACAAGCACTTGAGAGTGTTTGGTTGCGTTGCGTACGTGCACATAAGCAGGGAAATACGCACCAAACTTGATCCTAAGCTCACAAATGCATATTCCTAGGATATGGTGACAGAGGTGAAATGGGGTATAGACTTTGGGATCCAGTGAATAGAAAGATTATACGCAGCAATGATGTCATTTTTGATGAAACATGCATGTATAAGGAGCCTGCAAGGCAACAGGAGCCTGGCAGAGTCATCTTTGATGATGATGGACATCATGGACAACAACCAAGGGCTGTAAATCAGCCATTACAGCAACAAAACCAGCCTTTAAATGGTGCTGAAAATGGTCCAAATGGACAGCCAGAGATAGCAGAAGATATCCCTATGGATATACCACAGTTAGAGGAGATACCGGGCATGATCTTTCAACCTTATGGCATGGAACAGGAACCACCAATAGGTGATATGCAGGCTGGACAGCAACCTGCAAATGATGGTCATTGGGTACGGAGGTCCACAAGACCTTCCAGACCCCCTAACAGGTTTGTTCCAGGGGTTGACTACTTGATGCTCATTGACTGTGGGGAGCCCTCATGTTATAAGGAGGCTTTACAGAGGGCAGACAAGGCTCTTTGGGAGCGTGCTATGAAGTCAGAGATGGATTCTCTGCATAAAAATGGAACATGGAAGTTGGTGCATTTGCCTACAGGCAAGAAAGTTTTGCCATGCAAGTGCACCTGATGCAAAGCCAAGATACAAAGCCAGGTTAGTGGCTAAGGGCTTCAAGCAGGAATATGGTGTGGACTTTGATGAGATCTTCTCTCCAGTGGTCAAAATGACCACACTTAGAGCTGTATTAGCTTTGGTTGCTCATGATGATCTGAATTTGATTCAGATGGATGTGAAGACTGCTTTTCTTCATGGTGATCTCCATGAGGAGATATATATGCAACAGCTAGAGGGTTATGCAGTGAATGGAAAGGAGAAGCTTGTATGCAAGCTGAAAAAGAGTCTTTATGGGATCAAACAGGCACCAAGGGAATGGTATCATAAATTTGATACATTCATGAAATCCCAGGATTTCAGGAGGAGTGACATAGATCACTGCTTATACACCAAGAAAGCTTTGGATGGCAGTCTATTGATCCTCATCTTGTATGTTGATGATATGTTGATTGCCGGGAAATCTCGTAAAGAGATGGATGCCTTGAAGAAGAGGCTGCATCAGACCTTTGATATGAAGGATTTAGGTGATGCAAATCACATTTTGGGCATGCGGATACTTCGGGACAGAAATCAGCATGTGTTGTATTTGTCTCAGAAGGAATACATTGGCAAAGTTTTGCAGAGGTTCAATATGGAAGGGGGGAAGAAGACTAGTACTCATTTGCCTCCATATGTGAAACTCAGTGCTATGGACAGCCCATAGTCGGATAGTGACAGGGCTGATATGGCCAAGATTCCGTATGCTTCAGCTTGTGGCAGTCTCATGTATGCCATGGTTGCTACCAGGCCGGACATTGCATTTGCAGTGGGAGTGGTTACTAGATACATGGCCAACCCTGGCAAGAAGCATTGGGAAGCAGTGAAAGGTGTCATGAGATACCTGAAGGGCACACAAGATATGTGCATCTGCTTTGGCAAACAGGATGCATTAGTGCATGGTTACACGGATTCGGATTATGCCGGTCATCCAGATAACCGGAAGTCTACTACCGGTTATGTGTTTACATTCACAGGAGGTGCTGTGTCATGGATATCCAGGATGCAGAAGTGCACTGCCTTATCTACTACAGAGGCCGAGTATATTGCAGCCACAGAGGCTTGCAAGGAGGCATTATGGCTATCTCGGTTAGTGGTTGATTTGGGTTATACAGGGGATATTCCATTGTTGCATTGTGACAGTCAGAGTGCCATCCAATTGGCAAAGAACCCTGTCTTTCATGCAAAGACGAAGCATGTGGATGTGAAGTATCACTTCATCAGAGAGGTGATAGAGAACAAGCTGATTCAGCTTGTCAAGATTCATACGGATGACAACCCGGCTGATCTGTTGACAAAGAGTTTGCCTCCAGAGCGGTTTGCTCATTGCAGACACTCGATGGGCATTGGATGAGGCCAGTTTTAGCCTTGATATGGCCTTGTATATTATCATGTACATGCTGATTTTTTCTTTTCCTTCATTTAAGGGCACTTTGCCTCTAAGTGGGAGGTCGTTGGGGTAAAGGCATAATGCCCACTCTTATAGTGTGTACAAGCCCATAAGTTTTATAGTACATAGTACACTTAGTACTTTTAATGTACTAAGTGCACTATGTGTACTAGAGCAAATATACATGTGTGATAGGGGAGTCACACACTCATACTGTGAGTTGACTTATCCCCACATGTCTCTCTCTCTCTCTCTCTCCCTTCTTCTGTGTGTGTGTCTCCCACATGAAACCCTAACTCTCTCCCTTCAAATGTTTTAATAATAAGTTGGAAGGGAAGAGGAGAAAAGGGAAGGAGTTGAGAACTTAGAAGGAGAGGAAGAGGAGGAGTGGAGGGAAAGATGGGGAGGAAAGAGGAGGAGGGAAGATGAGGGGTGGACCGTGGAGAAGAAAGAAAGAGGAGAAGGGAAGAGGAAGAGGAGGCATGGAGGAGTGGAGGAGGAGAAGAGGTGGTGTCACAAACCCCTATATTCTAGGGACATGCGGATGCGTGTCAGGCCTAGAAACATGCGGATGCATGTATGTATTATACCTGGGCATGTGTATGGATCATATGAGTGGATGCATATGAGTCCAAGGACATGGCAGGACATTTGTGGACTGTCGAGCGGTGCCCGTGTGGATTCCGGCCATGCACACATGGTGTGTTATGATGGCAGGCGGAATATTTTCAAGTACAAGAATGATGATAGGTGGTTCTCCAAGTTTACATGTGCACAATGCATAAATGGTGCATGCCATAACTTTATTTTACTTTGTGTGACATTGTCTTGCTGCCTGGACAATGCTTGTTATTTTGGCTTGTGAAGTCCGAGGGACCGGGGACGCCCAGACACCTTGTGGACACGTGTGTGCACTCCTGTTTGGGCCTAAAACTGTGGGCTTATGGGTTTTGCAGGTGGTAAGTGCGTCCACACTCAATTTACAGCTTACTTCATTTACTACTAAGGTTTATTGGTTTGCAGGTCCACACTCATTAGTAAGTGGCCGGACAACTTATAATGCGTTCGCATTTGGCTGGACCAAAATTAATGAAGTCCGGACAGCTTATGGCCATTTTCCATTTGGTTGGACCTAAACTTATAGAAACAGGACAAATGGAGCACTATGGGCTGGACACCTACCTGGACACCTTATGGGGACACATGTCAGCCAGCATGTGTACCCACCAGGCCCTTGAGGTGGCACCTGAAAAAGGCGCCTCCCTCAAGAGGCCCTTTTGGGCTGTTTTACTCATTATTCAACATACTGGAGAGCTGGTTGGAGCTTTGGGAGTTGCTACAGGGCTAGTTGCTTGCTTCCCGGACTCACACAAGCTTGGACAACGATCCCCACACTCTTCTAAAGGGCTGGTTGGTAAATTTCAGATTTCAGACCTGCAATTTCTGGTTATTGCGAGTTTTGGGCTGGTTACAGGTGTCCAAAGTCAACTTGGACAGTACAGGACAGCTCTAGGGACCTCCACAGGGCTGTAGGACCCTTTACAGGTGGATTTCTCGCGACAGAAAGTTGCTGTTTTGGACTGGTTATTGCACAAATTAGGCCGGACAGCAATGGAATATGTGAGCATGGATGTGTCTCAAGGATTCCTGGTATAGCAGGTGCTTAGGGCAAGCATTGGGGACACTTGCTTGCGGAGAACACAGGTTTCTGGATCAGTTTCTTGCGTGAAAACAGAGCCTAAAGATCCATTTACATCTTGTGCAGGGCGGAGTACCTGTGAGGATTGTGATACTCTTGTGCAGGGCGGATGTACCTGTGTGTAGGGCGGATGTACCTTCAGATTCTCTTGTTTGAAATGTATTCATTCATAATGTATTTGGAAGAATCAGGTGCAGGCTGGTGGTGAATCCCCAGGCACCCGTAATCTTGTACTTTGCAGACTCTTTTGGTAATATAACCTAAAGGGGGGGGGTCAGTCTATCATCGGCCCCTTTATGTGGTGTACTGTCATTTTCAGCTTTGTGGTTGTAATGCTCAAGTGTTAAGTGCTTAGAATCTTGTTCACATTTATACGATTCCAATACACGCGTCGGCCTCCCGTTTCATTGGTATCAGAGCTCAATTTTTCCCCTCATTGGAAAACGGTTTGAGGCTTGGAATCATAACTGGTGATCTGATTTGAGTATCATGGACAGCCACATTTCTGACAGTGAGGAGAACACACAGGACCGTGAATTTCATGGTGCAAGGGATGCAAGAGATGCTGCAGGCAATGATGTCTATGGAGATGCAGGTACTCATGACACTATGCATTCTGATTTGGAATCTTTGAGGCGTCAAGTGCGACGCTATAGGGCTGAAACCGAAGAGCTCAGGATGACCCGGATGTACAAAGGGTGTTGGCTGCGAAGGCAAAGGCTTCGGTCCATGAAGTCACTTTTGAAACAATTGCAAAGGAAATGGATGTTGAGAAACCCCGAGAGCTTGCACTTGCATACCTAATGGTTAAGGGTGATGTATACACCGAAGCAGATGGTAGATTGGCTTTCAAGAAGCCACCCCTCATGGCTGCCCGTGGTGGTGCACATGATGCACAACAAGCAGGAAGAGCACAACAAGTGCTGCAATATACTCGGCCTCTGTAGTAGATAAGGCAGTGCACTTCTGCATCCTGGATATCCATGACACAGCACCTCCTGTGAATGTAAACACACAACTGGTATCAGAGCCATGCATTGGGGACGGCGACAAATCGGAGATGGACAACGGCCTCGGTAGATTTGCCATCATTTTAGGCACCCCCTCCATTAGTTCACTGCTCGACGGCTCTATCTGATTTCTGTGAGGCGTGCAGTGAGTGAGTGAGGCCGGAGGAGGTCCAGTTGGTGGCATCAAGAAGCTGGGGTAGCGAGGAGGCCAGCGCTACTGTACCTGCAACCAGGCGCCTACAGTAGCAGCGCACGGCATGGTAGAAGCGATGACCATAGCCGAATAGAGGCAAGGCGTAATCACTAGTCTTTGGCGTCGACTGGCTGCTGGGCGTGAAGCGAAGGCTACGCAGGCGTAAACACGTAACTGGCTGCGAACCAAAACCAGGCGTACCAGGCGTAACTGGCTGCGAACCAGAACCAGGCGCATACCTGGTGGTAGCCTATGCAGGTTCGTTGGCTTCATCGACTTGTCCATGAGCAAAAGGCCTCTGTCTGTGGTGTCGATGCTATTCCACACCTGCGTTTTGGCCGCCCACGCTATGCGGTTCGACATGGAGGCAATCGAGACCAAATGCTTCTCTGAGGAGCTCAGCGCCAAGGGCCTGGTGCTCGCCAACTACCACATGGTCTCTGAGAATACCCCCAACATCTCCGTCAGGATCGCCCAAATGCACTTCAAGTGTCCCCAACTCCTGTGCTTTGTGGCCACCAGCAGTAAGCATACCACAGTGCGGAGCTGAGAGCATAGGTTGCTGTCTTGATCCTCTGTACATCAGCAGCTTCATCACCCCCCTTCTGCAACAGCATCAGATTTTCTGCAACAGCAAAAATCATCAACCCCCCTTTTCCTGCAACAACAAAATTCAGCGTGCAAATTGAAGAAAAATCAGAAATTACAAGGTATTTTCCTCAATTTTTTTTTGGGAATTGCAATTGAGCAAGTACAATCAACAATTGAGCAGGTACAGGTGTCGAATTGCTCAATTTTTGAGCAAAATTGGCAAAATTGGGTGACATTGGTCACAATCAGGATCAATTTGCAGGAAATTGGTCACAATCAGGATCAATTTGCAGGAAATTGGTCACAATCAGGATCAATTTGCAGGAAATTGGATGTCGAAATTTGGGGCTGTTGATGTAATTGTGCAATTAAGCACTCATACATGCTGTATGATTTGAGAAATCGCACATTTGGGCAAAATTTGCAGCAAATTGCAGTGCAAATCAAGGGGCTTTTGTGCCGATTGGATTGATTTGCATGCAGGCAATCGTGTTTGATGCTTTGGGCAACGTGTTGATGTCTTACAAGCACTCAATGTGCTTGTAAATCAAGGGGCTTTCATGTATTTGATGTATATGTGGCCAGGGGGAAGCATCGTGAACACTCTGGATGCCTTCATGTGCGTCAATGTACCATGTATGATCAGAAATTGATCTTAAATCAAGGGGCTTTTCAAGTTCGTATGCTTGTTGAGCTTGGCAAAGCAGCAGGCAAGACTTTTATGCCTTGAATCCTCAAAAATCAGCTTGCAGTCAAGGGGCTTTTGCCCAATTTCTGTTCGGAACTGTTGTATGCAGTGTTCGGGACTGTAAAAGTCTGATTTTCACTCATTTGGACAGCCAAGAGAGCATTTATTGCTATTGTACCTGTTGGTACAGATTTGGCACAGCTTTGTGCAAGTTTTGGCATGGTTGTACACTGATTTGAGTGAGGAAAAGGTTCAATTTCAGCTGCTGTACTTGCCGGTACAGGTTTGGTACATCATTGGTGAGCACTTGGTACTGTTATACAGTACTTTGGAAGGGCAACAGAGCACATTTAAGGTGCTGTCCAAAATCTGCAGCAACCAGATTTTGTTGATTTCATCACATAAAGTGGGAGAAAAGTTGCATTCTTGCTTCCGCAGTGGGAGATAAAGCTTGGGAGAACAACTATGAGCACTTTGTGTGCTTTTGGTGCAGTGTTTGCACATTTTGCAGGGAGTCAGGCATTGACAGGTTGCATATTGCTATGGCAACCACAGGTGAGAGCTCTTCATTGCTTCACATCAAAAAGCTTGAAGGCTCACATAACTATGATATTTGGCAAACCCAGTGCTACAATGTGTTGCTCCAGAAAAAGCAGCACAAGCCTATCAAAGAAAGGGGTGTAATGCCCGCTTCTCTTACTGCTGAAGAGTGGGAAGATATGGATGAGCTGGCAAGATCTACTATCATGTTGTCTGTGTCAGACTCATTACTTTTCAGCATTCGTGAAGAGAAGACAGCTTGGGGAATGTGGCAGAGATTGCAGGACTTGTATGCCCAACAAAGTGCCTCAAGCAAAGTGTATTGGTTGAAGAAACTCATAGGTCTTCAGATGAAGGAAGGGGCGTCTATGACAGCCCATCTAAATGAGTTTAATGGTATTGTCAGCCAGGTCATTAATCAAAAGTTGGCAATGGACGATGAGTTCAAAGCCACTTTTCTGTTTTGCACTTTGCCAGAGAGTTGGGACACATTCAGGACAGCCACTAGCAATTCGCATACTATGCTGTCATATGCAGACGTTGAGGGTGCTCTTCTTCAAGAAGAGATGAACAGGAAAAACAACTCTGGTGGAAAGTCCAATGCAATGAATGCACGTGGGAGATCCAAGCAAAGGGGAAAAAGCTAAGAAAGGGGAAGGAGCAAGTCTCGCTCCAAAAAGGATTTGGAATGCCATTATTGTGGCAAGAAGGGACACGTTAAAAAGCAATGCTACAAATGGAAAAATGATCAAAAGGAAAATGGAAAAGGCAAAGACAAAGAGAAAGATGAAGCCAAAGATGTAAAGCCAAAGGGCAAAGATAGAGTCAAGATTGAAGAAATCAATGTGTCACATGCAGGTGGCAGTGAGGATGAGGTCCTCTTTACGTCTTCTCTTGATGCCCATTCACTTCTTACATGTGGTCATGGTATGCACTCATGGATCATTGATTCAGGTGCCTCCTTTCATGTCACAGGTTGCAGAGACTTGTTTGTCAGGTATACTGCTGGCAATGAAGGAGTGGTTTATTTGGGTGATAACCATGCATGCAAGATTCTTGGCAGAGGTGATGTGAGGCTTGTGTTTTCAGATGGCTCACAGCTTATGCTCCATGATGTCAGGCATGTGCCTGAGATCAAGAAGAATCTGCTTTCTACTGGACAGCTTGATGATGCTGATTATGTTACCACATTTGGTCGTGGAAAGTGGAAGATTAGTAAGGGCTCACTGGTTGTTGCCAGAGGCTCTAAGGTGGACACTCTTTATTTCATGCATGCAGGTGTTTGTCACCATGCTAATGTAAATGCAACCGAGCTGCCGGAAATTTCTATGTGGCATAGCCGGTTGGGACACGAGTGTCAAAGGAATGGAGCAATTGTCTCGTTTGGGTTACTTGCCTTCTCTAAAGTTTTCAAGTTTTCAGTTTTGTGAGCATTGTATATATGGTAGGCAACTACAGTGCCCCCACAAGAAAGCTCTTGGACAGAAAGATGCTCAGTTAGAGCTTGTGCATACAGATGTATGTGAGATGCCTCAGCTTTCTTTGGGAGGGGCAAAATACTTTGTGTCTTTTATTGATGATGCCACACGCAAGGTGTGGGTCTATCCTATTCGTTTGAAGAGTGATACATTCTCAGTGTTTGAGAAGTTTGTTGCTCTTGTTGAGAATCAAACTGGCAAAACACTGAAGGCTTTGCGTTCCGACAATGGTGGAGAGTATATGTCCAAACAGTTTCAGGACTTTTGTGATGCTAAAGGCATCAAGAGGGAGCTCTCTACTCCTTATGATCCTCCACAAAACGGGACAGCAGAGAGGATGAACAGGACCATTCAGGAGAAGGTCCGTTCTATGTTGTCACATGCTGCATTACCTCATGGTTTTTGGGCTGAAGCTGTTATGACAGCCGTTCACCTTGTAAACAAGTCACCTAACACGAGGCTTGGTGGGAAAGTGCCAGAAGAAGTATGGACAGGGAAGCCTCCGTCATACAAGCACTTGAGAGTGTTTGGTTGTGTTGCGTACGTGCACATACGCAGGGAAATGCGCACCAAACTTGATCCTAAGTCTCATAAATGCATATTCCTAGGATATGGTGACAGAGGTGAAATGGGGTATAGACTTTGGGATCCCGTGAATAGAAAGATCATACGCAGCAATGATGTCATTTTTGATGAAACATGCATGTATAAGGAGCCTGCAAGGCAACAGGAGCCTGGCAGAGTCATCTTTGATGATGATGGACATCATGGACAACAACAAAGGGCTGTAAATCAGCCATTACAGCAAGAAAACCAGCCCTTAAATGGTGCTGAAAATGGTCCAAATGGACAGCCAGAGATGGCAGAAGATATCCCTATGGATATACCACAGTTAGAGGAGATACCGGGCATTATATTTCAGCCTTATGGCATGGAACAGGAGCCACCAATAGGTGATATGCAGGCTGGACAGCAACCTGCAAATGATGGTCATTGGGTACGGAGGTCCACAAGACCCTCCAGAGCCCCTGACAGGTTTGTTCCAGGGGTTGACTACTTGATGCTTACTGACTGTGGGGAGCCCTCATGTTGTAAAGAGGCTTTACAGAGGGCAGACAAGGCTCTCTGGGAGCGTGCCATGAAGTCAGAGATGGATTCTCTCCATAAAAATGGAACTTGGAAGTTGGTGCATTTGCCTGCAGGCAAGAAGGTTTTGCCATGCAAGTGGGTTTACAGGCTCAAAGTTGCACCATATGCAAAGCCAAGATACAAAGCCAGGTTAGTGGCTAAGGGCTTCAAGCAGGAATATGGTGTGGACTTTGATGAGATCTTCTCTCCAGTGGTCAAAATGACCACACTTAGAGCTGTGTTAGCTTTGGTTGCACATGATGATCTGGACTTGATTCAGATGGATGTGAAGATTGCTTTTCTTCACGGTGATCTCCATGAGGAGATATATATGCAGCAGCCAGAGGGTTATGCAGTGAGTGGAAAGGAGAAGCTTGTATGCAAGCTGAAAAAGAGTCTTTATGGGCTCAAACAGGCACCAAGGGAATGGTATCATAAATTTGATACATTCATGAAATCCCAGAAATTCAGGAGAAGTGATATAGATCACTGCTTGTACACCAAGAAAGCTTTGGATGGCAGTCTATTGATCCTCATCTTGTATGTTGATGATATGTTGATTGTCGGGAAATCTCGTAAGGAGATGGATACCTTGAAGCAGAGGCTGCATCAAACCTTTGATATGAAGGATTTGGGTGATGCAAATCACATCTTGGGTATGCAGATACTTCGAGACAGAAATCAGCGTGTGTTGTATTTGTCTCAGAAGGAATACATTGGCAAAGTCTTGCAGAGGTTCAATATGGACGGGGGGAAGAAGACTAGTACTCCTTTGCCTCCATATGTGAAACTCAGTGCTATGGACAGCCCACAGTCAAATAGAGACAGGGCTGATATGGCCAAGATTCCGTATGCTTCAGCTTGTGGCAGTCTCATGTATGCCATGGTTGCTACTAGGCCGGACATTGCATTTGCAGTGGGAGTGGTTTCTAGATACATGGCCAACCCTGGCAAGAAGCATTGGGAAGCAGTGAAAGGTGTCATGAGATACCTGAAGGGCACACAGGATTTGTGCATTTGCTTTGGCAAACAGGATGCATTAGTGCATGGTTACACGGATTCGGATTATGCCGGTCATCCAGATAACCGGAAGTCTACTACCGGTTATGTGTTTACATTCACAGGAGGTGCTGTGTCATGGATATCCAGGATGCAGAAGTGCACTGCCTTATCTACTACAGAGGCCGAGTATATTGCAGCCACAGAGGCTTGCAAGGACGCATTATGGCTATCTCGGTTAGTGGTTGATTTGGGATATACAGGGGATGTTCCATTGTTGCATTGTGACAGTCAGAGTGCCATCCAGTTGGCAAAGAACCTTGTCTTTCATGCAAAGACGAAGCATGTGGATGTGAAGTATCACTTCATCAGAGAGGTGATAGAAAACAAGCAAATTCAGCTTGTTAAAATTCATACGGATGACAACCCGGCTGATCTGTTGACAAAGAGTTTGCCTCCGGAGCGGTTTGCTCATTGCAGACACTTGATGGGCATTGGATGAGGCCAGTTTCAGCCTTGATATGGCCTTGTATATTATCATGTACATGCTGATTTTGCTTTTCCTTTACTTAAGGGCACTTTGCCTTTAAGTGGGAGGTTGGTGTGGGAGAAACAGGAATTAGGGTTAGAGTAGTTCATGTGGGAGACAGTAAAGATCATATATATCCTAAATGCCCACAGAATCCTAAGAATGCTGAGCCTAATGTGGAAAAGCCTCTTGTGAATGTTGTACCCGATGTGCAGGATAATATAGGGCATGAGCCCAAGAGTAGAGTCATATGCAAGGCTCGGGGCAAATTGAAGGATCAGCCCGCTTTGTTTCTTTTTGATGATGCTTCCACAGATAACTTTATATCCGTACGGATGGGTGCCGCCATAGGTCTCAATGTGGAAGACATGGGAATGCAAATGAATGCAGATGCCGCCTTTGAGGGCAAACAGGTTGATGTAACTCCGGTCATTGGTAAGCTCCGTGTACATATACAGGACTACCTCGACCATGAGAGCTTTTTAGTGGCTCCTCTTACAGGTTGTGATGTTTTGTTGGGGATGCCCTGGCATCACCATTTAGAGCCTATTTAGGCTTACAAAGAGAAGAAAATCAGCTTTGTACATAGAGGCCGTGAGCACTCTATAGATGCTGGTACTACTGGAAGTACCATACCTCTTGTAAGCCATGTACAAATTAATAAGGCAATAAAGAAATCAGCTTGTTCTTACTTGGTTTTTGTACGTGATACCATTGAACATTCTAGTGTTGATGCTAGTACATTAGATCAAGACAAGCTTAACTTTTTGAATGAGTTCAAAGATTGTTTTGCGAATGCTTTGCCAGCAAGGTTGCCACCCGAGAGGCCGGAAGATCATTGCATAGATCTAATTCCCGGTAGCTCTCCACCTAATAGGCCACCACACAGGGTGAGTGCTAGTCAACAAGAAGAGATTATGGCACAGGTGAATGAACTTTTGGAAAAGGGTTTGATTCGGCCTAGTTCCTCGCCATATTGCTCGCCGGTACTTCTTGTTCAAAAGAAGGATGGTACTTACAGGATGTGTGTTGATTACCGTGCCCTCAATAAGATAACCATCAAGAATCGGTTTCCGATTCCGCGCATTGATGACATCTTGGACAAGCTTGAAGGTTCGGCATGTTTCAGCCGAATAGACCTCAAGAGTGGGTATCATCAAGTGAGAGTGGCACCTCAAGATGTACACAAGATTGCATTTAGGACAGCCTTTGGTCTTTATGAGTTTTTGGTGGTGCCTTTTGGCCTTACAAATGCACCCGCTACCTTCAACAGGCTGATGGACAGGGTGTTCAGAAAGCATAGAAAGTTCACGGGTATATTCTTTGATGACATTATTGTATTCTCAAAGAATGAAGCCCAACATCGTGAGCACCTGGCTATTGTGTTTAAAGAGCTTAAGGAAAATCAGCTCTACATAAATACAAAAAAGAGTGAATTCTTCCTCCCAGAGATTCACTATCTTGGTCACATTGTATCAAAGGATAGTGTGCGCATGGATCCCGCAAAGATACAAGCCATGCAAGAATGGCCAGAGCTGAAACCAGTCCATGAAGTGAGGAGCTTCCTTGGTTTATGTGCTTACTACAGGAGGTTCGTCAAGCATTTTGCTTTCATTGCCCCTCCGTTACATGAGTTAACGAAGAAGAAAGCAATCTTTAAATGGACACAAGAAGAGAGAGATGCCTTTCAAAAGTTGAAGAGTGCAATCATCTCGGGACTGGTGCTCATTATTTCGGATTTGCACAAACCTTTTGTGGTGGAATGTGATGCATGTGGGGACTGCATAGGGGCTGTTTTGAACCAAGAAGGACATGCCATTGCCTATGAGATCAGACGCTTGTAACATGCAGAGCTTCACTTACAGGTTTATGAGAAGGAGTTGTTGGCTGTAATTCATGCTCTTACTATTTGGAAACACTATCTTTTAGGGGCTGATTTTATGGTCAAAACTGATCATCAAAGTTTGAGATACTTTTTGACTTAAAGTAAGCTCTGAGAGAAGCATATGAGATGGGCAAATTTCCTCTCAATGTTTCATTTTCAGATTTTACACACTCCAGGGAAAAAGAATGTGGTGGCAGATGCCTTATCTAGACGACCACCGGTTCATGCTATTACAGTTGCATACCATGAGGACTTATCGGATATGCGTAATACTTATCATGTGGATGAGGATTTTGCACATGTATGGGCTGATTTGCAAGAGGTTATTGCTATCCCATCTTATATCATAAGAGATGGATATCTCATGATGCAAAATCGTATGTGTGTGGTAAAGAACCTTCGCCATAAGGTTATGGATGAGTGCCATGCTCCTCCATATGTAGGTCATAGAGGCATTTTGGCCACAGCACAAGCTTTGGAGAGGTATTTCTTTTGGCCAGATATTCGCAAGGATATTGGAGCATATGTACGTGAATGTATGGTATGTCAAAAGGTCAAGTTTGACCGACATAAAGCACCTGGATTGCTTCAGCCTTTGCCTATACCAAATGAACCATGGGAAAGCATTGCTATGGATTTCATTATGGATTTGCCAAGGACGCCACAGGGAAATGATGCTATTTGGACCATCATTGACAGGTTTAGCAAGCAGGCACATTTCATTCCCGTGCGCAAGACAATAAAGCCAGATCATATGGCTAGGATGTTTTTGGCACATATATTCAAACACCATGGCATGCCTAAATCTATTGTGGGGGATAGAGATCCTAGAACCACAAGCTTATTTTGGCGCGCATTGTTTGACAATATGGGTACAAAGCTGAACTTCTCATCAGCTTACCATCCACAGACAGATGGGCAAAGTGAAATAGCAAATTCAGCCGTCCTCGACTTGCTGAAATCTTATGTATCCAACCGGAAATCGGATTGGGAGAAGTATTTACCACTTGTGGAGTTTGCCTACAACAATACGGTACATACTTCTACGTGCAAGGCGCCCTTTGAGATTATCTATGGCAAGGTGGTACTACCACCCATCCTTCGTACAAAGGATGAGATTTTTGCAGCAGATGTGTATGTCAGAGACTTGGATACTGCATTTGCACAGGTACGGACAGCCATAGAGAGGTCTCAAACCAAGAATAAAAAGGCAGCTGATAAGCATAGAAGGGATGTACAATTCAAACAAGGTGATTGGGTCTTGCTGAAATTTGAAAAGGCACGCCTTCGGAAGAGGCCAGGGAAAGGGGGAAAGTACCCTAAGCTTTCCAACAGGTACTATGGACCTTTTCAGATCTTGGAGAAGATCAATGATGTTGCATTTCGGCTTGTACTCCCAGATCATTGGAACATGCATAATGCTTTTCATGTGAGCCTATTGAGGCCTTATGTGGGACCGACGCCGTTTGAGCCGGTTTTGGGCAGATTGTTTTTCACAAGGAACGAAAGCTTGCGGGAGGCAAACTTGTTCGTAGGTACCTTGTGAAGTTCAAGAATTATTCAGCTTTGGATGCGAAATGGGTGGATGAGGCCTACTTCGAGGATTACCCAGATCTTTTGAAGGCCTATCTGGAGGCTTTTCAGTTGCGGTCAACTGATTAGAAGCCAGGGGGAATGTCACAAACCCCTATATTCTAGGGACATGCGGATGCGTGTCAGGCCTAGAAACATGCGGATGCATGTATGTATTATACCTGGGCATGTATATGGATCATATGAGTGGATGCATATGAGTCCAAGGACATGGCAGGACATTTGTGGACTTTCGGGCGGTGCCCATGTGGATTCCGGCCATGCACACATGGTGTGTTATGATGGCAGGCGGAATATTTTCAAGTACAAGAATGATGATAGGTGGTTCTCCAAGTTTACATGTGCACAATGCATAAATGATGCATGCCATAACTTTATTTTACTTTGTGTTACATTGTCTTGCTGCATGGACAATGCTTGTTATTTTGGCTTGTGAAGTCCGAGGGACCGGGGACGCCCGGGCACCTTGTGGACACGTGTGTGCACTCCTGTTTGGGCCTAAAACTGTGGGCTTATGGGTTTTGCAGGTGGTAAGTGCGTCCACACTCAATTTACAGCTTACTTCATTTACTACTAAGGTTTATTGGTTTGCAGGTCCACACTCATTAATACGTGGCCGGACAACTTATAATGCGTTCGCATTTGGTTGGACCAAAATTAATGAAGTCCAGACAGTTTATGGCCATTTCCCATTTGGTTGGACCTAAACTTATAGAAACAGGACAAATGGGCTGGACACCTACCTGGACACCTTATGGGGACACATGTCAGCCAGCATGTGTACCCACCAGGCCCTTGAGGTGGCACCTGAAAAAGGCGCCTCCCTCAAGAGGCCCTTTTGGGCTGTTTTACTCATTATTCAACATATTGGAGAGCTGGTTGGAGCTTTGGGAGTTGCTACAGGGCTAGTTGCTTGCTTCCCGGACTCACACAAGCTTGGACAACGATCCCCACACTCTTCTAAAGGGCTGGTTGGTAAATTTCAGACCTGCAATTTCTGGTTATTGCGAGTTTTGGGCTGGTTACAGGTGTCCAAAGTCAACTTGGACAGTACAGGACAGCTCTAGGGACCTCCACAGGGCTGTAGGACCCTTTACAGGTGGATTTCTCGCGACAGAAAGACTGGTTATTGCACAAAACAGGCCGGACAGCAATGGAATATGTGAGCGTGGGGATGTGTCTCAAGGATTCCTGGTATAGCAGGTGCTTAGGGCAAGCATTGGGGACACTTGCTTGCGGAGAACACAGGTTTCTGGATCAGTTTCTCGCGTGGAAACAGGGCCTAAAGATCCATTTACATCTTGTGCAGGGCGGAGTACCTGTGAGGATTGTGATACTCTTGTGCAGGGCGGATGTACCTGTGAAGAGGCTTGTGCAGGGCGGATGTACCTACAGATTCTCTTGTTTGAAATGTATTCATTCATAATGTATTTGGAAGAATCAGGTGCAGGCTGGTGGTGAATCCCCAGGCACCCGTAATCTTGTACTTTGCAGACTCTTTTGGTAATATAACCTAAGGGGGGGGGGGGGGGGGGGTTTTCAGCCTATCATCGGCCCCTTTATGTGGTGTACTGTCATTTTCAGCTTTGTGGTTGTAATGCTCAAGTGTTAAGTGCTCAGAATCTTGTTCACATTTATACGATTCCAATACACGCGTCCGCCTCCCGTTTCAGGCGGAGGAGCGGGCTGCACCAGGGAAGATCCGTGGGATGCGCGAAGTGGCAACAAGCAGCAAACAGGGGCGCAAAACGACAGCAAGAATTCGCTTTTGCACGAAATAAAGAACCTTCCGCCCGTTTTTTTGACCTTACTTGAGATTTGGGTGAAACAGCGTTTCGATGGAGAGGTTTCGTTTTGTTTTGCAACATTTCATGCCGTTACGAGAGGGCGAAACAGGTTTTTATGTAACTATGATTTATAGAAGGTCGGGTGGCTGCTGCACCTGTGTGAGCATGCGTCATTGCACCTCAAGAGTCCAGTGTAACATTCATGCAGGTCTTTCTGACAGTTTTGTGGCAGCTCTTTTTCAAATTGTAGATGGACAAGGAGATGGTTTTTATGCCTGCATTGAGTAACAAGCATCCACAGAATGGAGTTGATTTTGTTAGTTAACTAGTTTACTCTCACAATATGCTGTGCCCCAAGAGGAGGAGTGAGTTTGATTGATGACGATTTATATTTTGTTTGTTTTGCAGGTTCGTTCAGCAACTTTGGATACATGGCTTCCAGAGCAGGTGGCCTTCATGCAAGGTGGATTTCCACATATTCAGTGCGTGTAGTCTTGTTCATTTATATAACTCTTGCATTCTTTAGACTATTTTGCTAATTTGATCCTCTGGTTACAAGCAGGTATGGGAAATGCCAAGGCTAATGCTTTCTGGGAAGCAGATCTACCTAATTCTTTTAAGCATCCCAGTGAGAACGACCGTGGAGGGCTTGAATCATTCATCCGCTCCAAGTATATTTTCTTACCATCCTGAAATATTTTCTGGTGCCCTTTCAGTGCTTACAATCACCATTTACATTGAAGTCTCGAGATGGAAATTATAGGAGGGAGAGAGCTGGGACTCTAGGGCACTGAAAGCTCCATCTTCTAACTTGTCATGAGTTGTTTGTTAGGTATGAAACAAGAAGGTGGGTCCCAAGAAGCAACAAGTCTCCTACAAAGGCACAGGAGGAAAGACGCTTGACCACTGATCGGCCCAGAAGGAGCTTGGATAATGGGAAGGAGGGGAAAAATGCTATCTTTGAAAAAGGTGACATCAAGGGCCATGATGCCTCAGAGTTTCCAGAACCACGGAGACATGATCCAGAGGATGAGCATCATGAGACTTCTCGAGCTTCTCGGTCTCCGACTCGGCTTGCTGCCACATCATCTGCGTCTTCATCTTCCGAAAATTCTTCCAGCAAAGTGAGTGCTTTCTTTTGTCTCAAGTCTTCTACATCATTTTACGAAGCTAGTATTAGTACTTTTTGGTGTCTAAATTCTCATGATGCTACGTTTTTTGTGAGTGAGGAGACAGGAAGGCATTAGGCACTCGTTAATTTTACCTGCTCCAAAGCCACCGCAAAATCCTTTGCATCCTGTGCAGACTGCATCCGTACAAAAGGCGCCCATAGTTGAAGCTCCTACTGATCTTTTTGATCTTCTCAACATTGAAGAACCTTCACAGACTGGAAGTGTTACTGCTTCACTGCTTCCATCAGATGACCAATCCTGGGCTGCCTTCCAGTGTAAGAGGCAACTTCATGTGTGATTTCTGGGTGGCAAGTGGATGCTGCACGTTTTGCAGAGTAGAATGTCTGGATTTCACAGTATGCACATTTGTACGTTTGTTCTATATACATGCATATTGGTGAGCGTACCCAACAGGTGTTTTCATGGCCAACAAGGCTTAGGTGATGCCGTGCATACATGAGTTTTATCTACGAACAGAGTAAAAGAACATTATTGGGGTTGGTGTCAAATCTGTGGGATTTTGGGCTTCGTGTTCCTTTTCAATATTGAGTGATCGCAGTGTGCACATGTATGGCCTAGGGTCAACTGTTTGGGGTGTAAATAGTCGTTCCTAATTTGCAAATTTGCAGCTGCAGAACCTACACCTGTGGAAAATCCTGGCAATTCCGACCAACCCATCCCAGGTGCTGGTGAACCATTGAGTTCTGCACTGCCGTCTGCTTCTACTGCTGAATCTTCAACCAAAAACGACATCATGGCAGGACTAGAAGATCTTTTTAAAGGTTCACCAGCAGTATCATTAAAAGCATCTGATGCCCCTCAGCCTCAAAAGGATGTGAAGAAGGAGGATATATTGAATCTCTTTGGGCAGGTTAGATTCTGGGCTTTATGTAGTTTTGGATATTCAGAAAGCATCCAAAAATAACTATGGGTCATTAAGCTATTCGACTGTGACTTGTTAAGCAGACATCTATTGCATCCCCTTATGTGGTTCATCAACAACAGATGGCTGCTCTCTTAGCTCAGAGACAGTCCATGCTCATGGCTGCAGCTGCAGCGTCTGGGGTGAAGATGCCTAGCATTATTCCAGGAAACCAGCAACTGCAAGAGTCAAATACTGTATCTGGCAATCTAGCAAGTGGATCAGCATGGTCAGCGGGTGGTTCTCAACCGGTTGGAATGTTCAGCAATGCTGGAATTCCATTTGCAGGGTTGCGTTTTGGTCAGGTAGGGCCTGCAGAGATGCCGTAGATAATATAATATTGTTGCGTTTTTATATGAAATTTCAAAAGGCCGTGAATGTTCCATAGATTAAAAAATATAACTGCTGACAAAATTCGAAACTTGACATGTTCTCTCACCTAAGAAAAATTTATTTTTCTCCAAATGAAGCTTCCACAATCACAAGATTTCTTTATGGCTTTTGTGAAGGGGTCCTGTGTGTGTTTTAAACGCTTGATACTTGGTAACGTTAAGTTTGTGGGGGGTTTGACAAGTATAAGGGTGATTGGGATGCAGTTTTGTATTGTCATTGCAATCATGTGAAAAACTTGGGTAGAGCAAGGCTGGAAAATATTGTGCATTATCAAGGAAGTTCTGAAGGTGTTGTCACGGACCTTACCCATGGCAATGGGACTGTAGCTGAATTTAAAGCTAAGGCTTGCATAAGACAGTTGAATGGGAAATCTTGAATGTCGTCAATAATCAAGAGAACACCACAAATTGTCTGAGCGCTGTAGGAGGAAGAAAGGTTGGGCTGACAATATTATCGCTGACAAGTGCAGTGAGAAGAAAAAAGGGTGTTTTGGCTGGTGAGTGCAGTGGGGGGACAGCAGCCAGGGTGCAGCGTACTTGGGTCCTATATGGACACCAACTTGGATAAAACATGGGCATTCAAGCATGATCAATGTTATGACCCTAGGTCATAATAGATGTTGGCATCATGATGAGGCTAGATCCAAGCATGGACTTATTATTAATGGTCTAAAGTGACTTAAGTTATAAGCAGTGTGATACACCCTAAACTGTGGGACTGGTGGATCTTTTTGGAAGATTCCGGAGGGAGGACTCCCTAGGACTTCAGGACATAGAGTAGGCCTATGCTAGTCCAACGGGACACCTGTGGTATGGGACGCATGGGTTGTGGCTGGGGCAGGGCTTGGTGCTTGGCTAGCCTTAAGCTCGGAGGGAGATTTGGATCTATGGCTAGGTGGCAAGCTGCGAGCTCCCCCTAATGTGGTCCTTGCTAATCCTGCAAGATGGAGTCGGCCATGGAATACATCAAGGTTTGGGATTGGCTACCGCGCTCCTTTAGGTGCATGTTTCAATCGGTATCATAGACACACTATAGCTCCATGGCAGGAGCTTATGGTTAGGCTTGCTGGATCTATTTGCAGTCGAACAATTTCATTTTTTCCAAGGTATTTGTCCCAAGTTTATTGCTGTAATTTTCTGATGGAAGTAGATTATTGATCATATCCACAATGAATGATCGTCTCATTGGAGGGGGGTTGAAGGGAGCTACTAGTGTTAGAGTATCTACGCTTGATGCTTAAATTGGTGAAAATTTGATTAAGGGACTGGTTTTTAGGGCTTCAGGCCTGTTTTTCCCCTTTTGGGCTGATCAATTTGGCTCTAGATTAGTGCCTAATCACTGCTGGTCGACATGCTTCCAGTCACCTTTTGGAGGCCATAGGAGATCATGCATGCTTGATTATGACATAAACCATGCATGGGAATGGGTCGTTTGACATCTTTTTGACTGGCGACAGAAATGTGAAGTCTTGGTTTTCCTATGGAGTGACAGTCCCATAGGCAAAACACAAGTCCTCGCACGGGCCTTCCTGTGTGGAGTGACAATCCCATAGACAAGGTGGGCACAAATATCAGTCCTACCATGGAGTGACAGTCCCATGGATAAGATGCAATCCTTGTCATACACGGGTGGCAGCAAACAGGCTCCCGACCATATGACACAAAACTGGTCACACGGTGGCACAAAATTGGTTCCCGTCCATGTAACACCAAATGATTGACCCTTTCACATGGAGCACTGGCCCGGCCACACGTGAACACGGTACAAATCTGGGTGACAGTTCCATAGAAGTGGCTCGAGAAATGGAGATGGACCAAATGGTGACAAATAGTGTAGAAGATGCGCTTAGTCGGATCAGAGAGGTGAATACTTTGTCATTCACCGAGATTGCTATTGACTTATTTCAGTCATTGAGAGGGCTTTGCTGGCCTGATAGTTATTTTGGTCCATATTGGCAGAGGATCCAGGACGGGAGCTCATTGATTGACCAAAACTTAGTGACTGAGCAGTTTACCATTCAGACTGCAGGAGGCCAATGGATGATTCGGAATGGTTTATTGTTCCGTAATGACAAAATTTGTGTACCACATGTCTCGGACATTAGGTATAAGATTCTTAAGGAGTGTCACGACGCCCCTTGTGCTGGACACCCCGGGGTACATATAGGACATTAGCTTTAGTGAAACACACTTTCTATTGGCCAAAGATGAAAGGGTATGTAGAAGATTATGCCCTCAAGTGTCAGGTTTGTCAAGCGAATAAAGTTGAACGCTTTAGACAGGTTGGGATGTTGCATCCTTTGCAAATCCCAGGTAATAAATGGGAAAGTATTTCCATGGATTTTATTATCGGATTTCCAAGAACACAATTCTATTTGGGTTGTGGTGGACCGCTTGACAAAAATGGCTAGATTTTTACCTACGCGGAAGATTGTTATAGCTACGCAATTAGCAAGGCAGTTTATCGAGCAATTGTTTAGAATGTATGGTTTACCGCATAACATAGTCAGTGATAGAGACTCTAAGTTTACTAGTGACTTTTGGAGGCTTGTTTTTGAGAAGTTGGAAACAACTTTGAATCTGAGTTCCTCAGATATGGTCAGACTGAAAGGGTAAATCAGACTTTGGAGAACATGCTTTGTGCATATGTCTCCAAAAGACAAGGTTCATGGGAAGATTATCTTATTATGTTAGAATTTGCATATAGCAGTACTAAGCATACGAGTACAGGTTTTAGTCCTTTTATGCTTATGTATGGATCTCAACCTAGATCACCTGTTACCATGGGATTTTCAAGAAGCGCATATTTTTTTTTGCAAGATATGCAAGAAATGTTACAAGTTGCGAAGAAATCTATCAGAAGTGCTCAAGATAGAGACAAATTTTATTTTAATAGACATCGTTGACCAAGAGAGATCTCTAAAGGAACGATGGTGTATTTGCGAGTTCCGAAGATTCCGAGACATTACGGACGGGTCGATCTCCAAAATTATCCCCTAGATACTGCAAACCATTTCGGGTTACACGCCGGATTGGTTCAATTGTATATGAATTGGACTTGTCTTCTCATGTGAAAGTTCATTCCGTATTTCATGTCAATAGACTTAAGGAAGTACTGGGTGGAGCAGACCAATTAGTTACTCCTCAAGAAATCATAGATGTCGAGGATATGACATTTGTGCCACACAAACCGAAAAAGATTCTTGGATTTCGTGAAAGACGATTGCGGCATACGCTACTCACGGAATACAAGATCAAGTGGAAGGATCGTGTTGAGGAGAACGCTACATGGGAGACATTGACTACCCTTTAGAGGGACTACACTGGGTTTTTATTGAGCGTAGGAGTGAGGTCTTAGACGAAGGGGAGTATGTCATGTGCACAGAGTGTATCTACCGTGTGCAACACGCACACAAGACTAGCTTCAAGGCTTGGGGAAGCTTAGAGCTAGGCAGGTTGATTGGCGAGCTGGGCTAGGGATAGATTGATGGGTGGACACTCCAAGTATGGACGGACGGGTGCCCAGTGTGGACGCTCGTGATCGGCCAAGAGCCTATAAAAGGGTGGCCAAGGTTAATCAGTTGTTCATAGAGTCTCTCGAGTCTTTGCGAGAGCTCTACGGTCAGGAGCCTGGATCTAGTGCAGACGTGCACCTGCCGCAGCAGTCTCGAGGCCCGCGAGGGTAGCTCCGGGCGGTATGGGACGTCATGGGGTAGAGACTGGTCGGTGCGTCTTGCTAGTTTGCTCAGCTCGTGGCTCAATGGGGACAGCCAAGACTATTGGGTTTTGCCCATGGCTATCATGGTTGGGTGGTGAGATAGGCCTGCATCCCCTTCACGTTGTTTGGCTTTGTTTTGCAGGTTTCGAGTCGTGTTTCAGGAACGTTCTATGAGGAGATCTGTGGGGATTTGACACTGTGCCCTACTCATGCCCTAATTCATATGTTTTTCCCTGCCCTTTAGGGATTAGCCTTGGGATGAGCATGTCCATGTGCATGCACATGACATGAGGAGCTTTGTGGACACCAGCTACTCATTAATGTGAAAAAGAGCGAGTTTTTCCTCGCTGAAATTCAATATTTGGGACAAATTGTGTCAAAAGATGGCATGCGAATGGGTGGTGCAAAGATCCATGCCATTTTAGATCGGCCAAATTCGACTTCTGTGTATGAAGTCGGGAGTTTTCTTGGGTTATGCTTGAGACACTTTACCTTGTTGGGAGCACCTTTGCATGATCTTGTGAAGAAGAGAGTAAAATTTACATGGGCTGAACCTCAGATTGCAACTTTGCAAAAGTTGAAAAAATGCAATTAGCCAAGGGCCTACACTTATTTTGCCTAGTTTCTCCAAACCTTTTGTGGTAGAATGTGATGCATGTGGAGACTGCATTGGAGCAGTCTTGAATCAAGAGGGACATGCTGTTGCTTTTGAGAGTAGAAGAGCTGAACTCACATATGTTGTCTATGAGAAAGAGATGCCTTCAGTGATCCATGCCCTTAAAATCTGGAAGCTTTAGGTGCCGATTTCATTGTTAAAACGGATCATCAGAGTCTCAAGCGTTTCCTCTCACAACCAAAGATTTCAGAAAAGCATATGAGATGGGCGAATTTTCTTTCCATGTTTCATTTTTAAATTATGCATACACACGGAAAGAAGAATGTAGTGGCTGATGCTTTGTCTAGAAGGCCACAAATTAATGCTATTACTATTGTTCATTGTCATGACTTATCTGCAATGCCTCGAATGTACGAAAATGATGATGATTTTACTGATTTAAATGTTGGTCATACAGTCCCATCATACTCTTTGAAGGATGGTTATGTCTATATGTAGAACTGCATGTGCGTGGTTAAGGATTCGAGGCAAAAGGTCTATGTCTAGGTTTGTGTGTAAAGTTGCTTCGGTGTGATACGGCTACACTGAGGTAAATCCAGGACATGTTTGGAAGTGTGTCCACATGCTGAGGGTGCGGTGTGTTCCAAGGCGCAGCCAATAGAGTTTCTTCCTCGGGCAGGTTCATAGATTCATCTTCTAAAAGAAGGATATTGACCTGTTGACCTGCAATCTTTAATGAAGCAATTCTAGAATCCCAGTCAAGAAGACATCTACAATGGCCCATCCAATTCCTTCCGAGCAATGCTCCAGGAGGCATCACAAAGAATCTACCTTTGGTTGGGTGGTCTGCATTGTCAAACATTATTTTGCTCACTCCCAAACAATTGACCATTTGATTGCCAATTGGTTTGACCTTGGCTTCAGTTAATGACAGAGGTTTCCCAAGGGAGGCAGGATCTGCCTGTTTACATTCCTCATGAGTTGGAAGTGGTTCTAGATTGTAGGAAAAGATCCCTTTTGGAACCTGTCTGTATCTATCAAATGGAACGGCAAGTCAGCAATGATAACCCTGGGATAAGGGACACTAGCTTTTCTCAAATCTTCGTCGTCTCTGGCACGGTGATATTGGCTGCCATGGACATCAAAGATCGTGACTCTGCTCTGATGCATAGTTCTTCTAACATCTGTGTAGCATGTTCAACCAGATGAGCAGCTCACTTCTGGTGGCTTGACTGCTGCCTTGACTGGCAAATATATGGAAGGATGGTACCTCCTTGTGGTACTTGGGTCTGTGTGTCTCTGAACAAAAAGATTCTGTGTTTTGGTATGTTGGTATCTGGGATTGTCACAAACAGTTTTTTTTGTTTCTACCAGATTGGAGGAGCTACTTACCAGCAAAATGCAAGTGCACAAGCTTCCACACCCATGCCTAGGTATTTAGCCTGTTTTTCCTTTACGAAGTCTCGATTTTTCTGGTTTGCCAATGATCTGGCATGGATAGTTACTGATATGTTGCATGTGGATTTTCAGCTCAAGTGTGGGAATGCAGGGTGTTACTCTACCATATCAGTCTCTTGTTTCTTCTTCCCTTACTGCGTTAGGTGGAAGTGGCGCTCCAAATGGAATGGGCCAGGTTAATTCTGCAAGCAAACTGAGAACTGAAGCTTTCTCTGCTTTCAGTGCAAGCACTATGAATGGAATTGGTCAGGCCAGTTCTACAAGCAAAGCAAGCACTGCAGCCGCTTCTGAAATATCAGTTGTATCAGCAGGGGCTACTTATGATTTCTCGGCCCTAACTGCTGCAGCACTCTCGAAGCATTGATCTGCCATGGAAACTCACAAACTACCTCTTAATGCAATTATTTATTTCTCGACTGCAGGTCTCAAAAATATTATGTTTTGAAGTGTCTGTAGTGATCAATAATGCCTTGATTCTTCTACAAGTGCAGCTGATACTTCTGATGTAGATTACTGCTAAGACTCTGTCCATTTTTTTTGAAGGGCTTGGTGACCTAAATGAGTTTCTTGGCACGCTTATTTTTGAAGTTTATTTATGATCAAATTTACTTGGATCATTCAATCAATGAGCGTAGCTCTTGTCTCTCTATTATTTACATATATTTACACTGTTTCCCTGCTCTTCACACAAGGCCTTCATGTGGCTTGTGGAGGTCGCAATACGTTACCATTACCGTTTTTTTTAAAATTAAAGTGAGCATAGACTATATGCGCGGATGCTCCATGATGGTTAATCCACTGAGCTTTAAATTATCAAATCCATTCATAGCATACGTTATGTGCTATTGCATCCCTGCAAATGCCATCCGCACCCAGAGTAGGTACAAAATTCATGGATATACGTCACCGCAGTAGGCAATTCTTCATAGATAAAACTAGCAAATTGAGTTTCAACGATCACTTCTTTGGAGGTAAAAGGCAGGCTCAAGATACAATGAAGGCTAGCACTAAGGAGAACAGCCACAGCCACGGTGGTTAGTTGGGTAACAAAGAAACCTCCGTCCTTGAAGTGATTATTGAGACCTTGATGGGTCCTGATCACCTAGTATACTACTTTAAAGTGGACATGCAAGCTCCTTTGATTTTTAAGGAAAGATGAGCCTCTTTCCCCTTTCATTTTCGAGGAAAGATTCGCCTCTTGCCCCTTGATTTTTTTCATGAAAGGTACCCCCAAGTATATTTTTTAAGTACACGTATCTTTTTTTGGTGATACATTGTTGTCATCTCTTTGAGGTCACTTTAAGCAAACCTTTGTAGTTTTCATGGAACTTTAGTTCCCCCTCTTTGTTCAAGTGCACATGCAAACCACGACTACAAAAATACGTTTTCTTCTACCACCCAAAAAGAGGGGAAGTCTTGACTTTGGCTAGTTTCTCTATAAAAAAATCTATACACCGACTATTTATCTTGACCATTACTTTCAAGGCCAAGCATTTTTTTCTAGTCATGGAAAACTTCTCCTAGCCATTGCTTTCAAGGCCCACCAAAATTTGAATTGATTATTTTGGTCGCAAAATGGCCCTTTTCTAGCATTGGTACAAACACTTGTAGGAGTTTCCCAAGGTTTTGCTAATATATCCTCTATCCAATCTAGCTTTCCTAGTCAATTTCCCATGGGCATAATTCTGCCACGTGTAGTCTCCAATATTCCTTACGTCACATAGCCCAAAGTGATCAGCAGTGCGCTGCCAGGCTAGGAGCTCAGTCCCTTTTATGACTTGACCCAGACCTCTTAACCTGTCATTTTTGGATTCCACCATATTGAAGTCTCCCATTAGAATAAGAGGATCAGGGACACTTCTCAAGGTACCCCAGGTTCTGATTCTGATTGCCTGAGCACCTCCAGCATAAATACCAATGAAGGAGAAGGTTGTCATTTCAAATGCAGCCCACTGATCATACGTATCAATCCTCACGTCCTTCAGCTCATTCTGATGGTCCACATGCATGCCCACAGCCACTCCTCTAGAGCCCTGACAGTGGGCTGTGTAGATCCAGATGTGCTCTTTAGAGATGTTGAGCAACCTTTTTTCAAGCTCATCCCCGCTAACTTTGACTTCAATTAGAGCTATGAAGTCAAATCTACCTTGTTTCCTTAGCCATTGTTTCACTAGTTGGACTTTTGAAAGGTCAATCAGCCCCTTAACATTCAAAGTGGTGCATCTCATTTGCCCTTTTTTTGAGAGTTGACCTTTTTAGGTCCCACTTTGGAGGTAGCTTGAGGTGTGGTGGATCCAACCTGAGCATGCATTCTTTTCAATTCCTTGACTATCTCCATTTCTTTGGGAATACCGTTTTCTGTATCAGACATAGATTGCTCAGCCCTGTCTTGCTCATCTCCCAATGAGCTAGCCATCATTGCGTGGGGAGGGAGCACTTGGTCATGGTCCATTTGGTTAGTTTTGGCCAGAATTCTGGATCTATCCAGCATCATGGACTAAATGATCTCTAGGGAGTCGACCGAATCATCAGGGTCCGAGATGCTGTCTAGCAAGGCGAAGGAGTTAGCAAACGCCCTCTGGTGTCCCGCCCTATTCTGTCTAAAGGTCTTCCTCCTGTTGGGTACTGTAAACTTTTCTCCCTTGTCTTTTGAGGTAGAGGGAGCAAGGGGAGGAGGCACAGTTAGATTCTTATTCACTCTAGTAGGCTGAGCTTGGTTGGTGGCTGTTGGAAGATTAGGGACACTAATGGAACTCAAATTGGGGTATTTGGAAGGACACTTTCTGATAACATGCCCTTGCTTTCCACAGTGGAAGCATGCGTTGGGTAGGTGTTTGTACAGAATGCTTTGCTGGATGTTATAATCACCGCAATTGATTTCAATATCTAGATCCAGTTCCACAAGGACTTGAGGATGCCAAGTCGGGTTATAGTAATTCTTGGGTCTCATGCCTAGAACTTTCCCTATGGGGGATATAATTTTTTTGAGCTGAGGGTACAAGTAAAAGGGTAGGTTGGGAAGTTCAACCCACACAGGATAGGCTAAAGACTTTGGACCCTGAGAGTTAAAGTTTTTGGACCAACTGAAGAAACAGAAAGGGATGTTCCTGTACATCCAATACCCTGATCCTAGGACCTTTAGAGCCATATTTGAGTCTTTGAACAGAAAGAGGTAATACCCATTTGGGAGGGCTTGGATGATCTCCACCTCAATACCAATGGAGAGCCAATTGTCTTTGATCCAACCCCTAAGGAAATCTATTGGTGGTCTTGGCCAGAACAGTAAACCAACTAAACATCGGGCTGTGTAATCAATTTCCAAAGATTGAACTAGCTCTAGTGGAAGACAGACCAGAGGTTTAATGGAAGAGGGATTACCTGATAGGGCCATTACCTTTGCTGAAGATTGCTTGATGTTTTGAGCCTTTTCGTCGACTTGTTTTTGCAGTAGCATCAGATTTAGTTCTTCCACTTAGGCTCTGGAATCTTCCAACTATTTTTTGGTATATCCAAGAAATCTTCTAGCCCCTGCTCATATTTCATCATAGCTTCTCTATTGCCATCCATGGCAGGAGCCACTGTAGGAACTGTTGAAATGCAACTTGAGTACTCTTTACGGGCGGTGAAATCTGTGCAGTCTATATCCCATGCATTTCCAAATAAATCATTCATTTGCTCAGATTGAAATTTCTTGCAAATAAACATTGCTAGAGTGGCTTGTGGCAAGAGCTTACAAAACACGTGCACAAAAAGATGAATGGGAGCATACCAACTAAGACCTACTGATCGAGAGGGCTTTGTAAATTTTAAAGAGAATTGAATATCACTAATCATCTTTTGTTTGAAGGCATCTACACTCCATTTTTTTGGGATTGGCCACTCTAAACTACCTAATGAAGAGAATGAAAGCTTTTCAAGTCTTCCATAGTCTTTAGGCCTAGAGGGAACTATGTAAGAGTGTGTGAAAAAGAATATTCTATTGCCAAGAAGTGTCCTAGGGTTCTTGATGGGAAATAAAACCTCACCTATAGTGGAATTGAAAGCACTGAAGGTCCCTGTTATGCTCTTCAATGGTTGTTCCACTATATAACTTGATGGGAATATGTCCGCATACACAAAACCACCAAAAAAAAAGTGAACAACAAGGGTATAACAAAACGATTTGAATAGAACCACATTAGTGACAAAATACTTACAATTACAAGGAAACTTGGTTTTTGCCATTTGAGGAGGAAGATGAATGTCTGAAGCCATGTAGACATGTTGAACCACTGCCACCATGTCTACATTTTTGAGTTTTCTTGAAAGCTAGCAACCTTCCCTTGCAATGATGTTCCAAAAAACCACAAGCTTTGACTCTATATGTGGCCCTCTTAAGCTTGGCTGTAAGTAAACCCAATCATTAACCCTGAATCTCTCTCCAACCCAAATACCTTGCTCATCCTAGAGTTGTTAAGAACATACTTAGAGATAGATGGTGGGGCCTAAGGGAGGTGAACTGACACTAGTGGGGCTACTAGATAAAAAAGGTGATGTGATTGGGGTTACTAGGGGGACAAGCCTAAAGTATATCAATAAATACCTCTACTTTAGGTCCTAAAGCTAGTGGACAGAATGTGCACTCTCCCCCTCCTCCAATTGGTCCAAAATTGATTAAAATGTCATTAAAATTAATCCTTAAGGGCCCTTTTGGTAGTCCATATTTCCCCTAATGCTTACAAGAGAGAAAATCTTCAGAATAGGAAAGAGAAAAAAAATAGGTTTTGGCTTTGAACCTTATGAAAACGTGCAAACATTAAGAAACATAGTACATAAAAACTAATTTTGGTACTCAGTGCAAAACCTAAGTTAAGTATTGAGAGTTCGCAAAGCCACAAAGGCAAGATGGTACATCAGTTAAGAGACTATTTATTATTATTATATAGCAGTGCTTGATCTCCGGCTGAATTTTACCCACTGCCAGTTAATGCCTTCATTTCTTCATCATCAGTATCCTCTTGCACATCTTGCTCACCTTAAGCAGCAATTTTTAAGTTTCAATTGATTGGAAACCTCTCTATTATAACTATCATTAATTGAGCTTTTGAAGAGCTAACTTTTATTCAGAATTTTGAGCTGTTGATACTCATTAATTTTGAGGTTTTGATGCTCCACCTTATTCAGTTGCGTTGCTGGATTAAGATTGGGATTGATATTCTCTTTGTCAGGTTGTATGACAACCCTACAAATACAACACTACTCATTAAGATTGGGATTGATATTCTCTTTGTCAGGTTGTATGACCCTACAAATACAACACTACTCATTACTAACCCCAGCAAATAAAATAATATTGACTGCTAACATAAAAGACATGTGAATGGGAATGCATTGAGTGCAATCTTACCTTATGGCTTGGATTTTCTTCTTCAGGCCTCCAGAAGCGAGCCTCAAGTTCTTGACGTTTTTGAGCTTTCTTCTCCGTATGCGCGGTCCAATGATTGTGTCTTTTTCTCTATATTTGTGGAGGTCACTTCTTAGTCTGTTGATTTGAAACTCTTGTTCTTCCAATCTAACTTTATGTGTCTTGCATTCACCAAACAAGCTAAGAAGCTCAGTTGCTAAATGTTGTGAATAATGCCTCTCTCTTTCCCTCATGTAAGAAATTTACTTGCAATATCCTAGTAAGCCTTTGGCACCATCACCTACAAAACACAAGAGAGTTGTGGGATTTGAAAAGGGAGAATGTGAAGCAGTATGGGGGTCAATATGATAAATGGAGCCATCACACTAAAGGTCTATGTGTTTCTTCCCCGACAACCTCATATGATCTTTGACATTTGATGAGAGCAATAGTTGACCACTTTCGCGTTTTGGAATTGGTGCATACGCACTATTTACATCAATGTGCAGATGGTACTTTCTCTTAATGCTTTCATGATTAGACTCTTCAATAGAATGAGTGTGTACATGGTTGTTCTCCATTGAAGTGTTCTAGAAATGAGTAAGTATACTATATGAGGCCAGAGTGAAAGAATATAACTCGCCATGGTGAGAGAAGGCTTGCATTTGTCTTTTGAAATTAGAGATGAAGGTTCTAATTCCCTCCAAACTGTCTTCCGTGAAATAACATCCTCCTAAACTAACTTTATTCTTGCAGTTTCGAATGTATCATTCCAAAGAAGGTTCCAACAAACTTTAAGATGGCCGCCTGGGAGAAAATTTACCTCTCTAGTGGCTCAGAGACTACACTTTTATGACTTTTACGTTCTCTTTATTTTAACATTTCTAGATTTTTTTCTAGAGAGAGAAAATAAGAATCAACGATTTTCTTACAAGGCCCTACGAATGACCTCCAAAATATTCTAATGTGGCGAACGGGTGTTGGTGAGTTTCTATTTGTATTTTTGGACATTTGGATAAGCAAACGTTTACTTTTGACTTGCTTTTATTTATTTTTCTTGCTTGGTACAAAATACTAAACATATATATATTTTTATAGAGAGAGAGAGAGAGAGAGAGAGAGAGAGAGAGAGAGAGAGAGAGGGAGGGAGACCTTAAAGTGTTATGTAAATTATTAGTGTTGTGAGTGTTATATTTGATATCAAGGGTATATTTCTTAGGATGTAGGTGGCAAGGAGATCTTTTTCATTTGTTTATGGTGATGGCCAAGATATTGAAGGTAATTATTTTTGAGATTGCTATAATTTAGGTATTTTTGTTTTCCATAATCTATGTAATATTCATGGTGAATTGTAGACCCTCCATTTTGGGAAGAACAAGCAACAGCATCTCTAATTATCGAACTGTTCGAGAGCATTGGTGTTTTACGGTATATATAGAAACTTGTTTTGTATGTAGGTTTTGCTTTATGTTTGATAAATTTATATTGCTATTAATACATTCTTTTCGCAAATAGGGAATATCTTTATTTTTTAGAACCCAAATTCTTGTTGGGTTTGTATGGTCAAGACCCTTACAACGAGAGCTTTGGGCTCCTTGGAATTTACAGTCTGAGATTTACAAAAGATCGCGGATCAACTTCATGTACATGTAATGTTTGTGGACTATGAAAAGCCTGATAGGTTAGATTTTTGAGTCATAGGCACTAGACAATACATAATTTTTCAGTTAGCTTGTTCAAACCCCATTCGCCTCAAATATTGATCCACCAAATGAATTCTGTAAGTTTTTGTTGTTTTCCTTCTTTTTTTCCATGAGTCCTTAGTGTCTGGAACCATTATTAGCATGATTCATACTTCTAATCAGTCTGAATATGATTGAAACTTATAATCATTATTAAGGAACAAAAAACACCTAATAGAAACAATTCTTAAAATTGAGTTGGTTACATTACATTAGGTACATTAGTCTTGGGATCTTCATCAAGCTTAGGATCCTCACTAGCCTTGGGATCCTCATCAGCCTTAGGTTCTTCATTATTTGCCTCTCCTGATCAGGCCTTGGCTTAGTCTCTGCAGTCTACTTCGCCTCTGTCTTCTCTTCAGGCTTTGGCTTTGCCTCTTCAGCTTACTCTACCTCATCAGCCTTGGGTTATTCATTGTTCACCTCGTCATCGGGCCTTGGCTCTGTCTCATCTTCAGTCTTTGGCTATGTCTTTCCTTCAGCATTTGCTTGTTCTCAGTCATCTCCATGGCATTCTTTAGCATTAATCGTACCATGGTCACTCTATACCGCTCCACATAGTTGCTATCATAGTTATGTAAGGCGATCTGAATAAACAAAATTCACAATGTCAAACTGCAAATCTAGCTAAATCAATGTCCACCCGCCGATGATTCTTCCGCTTACCTTGGACATGAAGGGATTCATGGAGAAGAGACTCTGGAGAATATATTCTACATGGATCATCACTCTCCAACCATAGGAGTGTGAGTCTCCTTGCTTGAGCACTTGAACCTGCTTAATCTCTTTCTTATACAATTCATAGTCTCCATATAGGAAACCAAGAACATGAAGAAGCCTTTTTATACAACTGCATAATAAATAAGCTTTCACAATAAGATACATTGCCAACTTCAAGTAGCCATAGATACTAGAGAAAGGTGCTTTGAATGTTTACTTACAGTCCTAACTCAGGATGTGATCTTGGTATTGAATTAAGGGTCCACACGATTCTCTTATCCAATTCTATACACGTAAGGCTCCAATAGTTCCTGCAAAAGCATAAATCTCTAAAACTAAGGCATCCCCTATTATTTATTAGATGCATATGACTAACAAGATAGAGAATTAACATACCCTAATTCATATGGAAGAATTACTACTGTAACTTGGAGCATGTTCAAATACATGAACCACTTTTGTATCTCTTGTTGAGAAGTGCTCCTTTTTCTTAGCAATGGTGCCAGTTGTGAATTCAGAATAAACACCTCAGAATGGCTCTCTTGAGGAGGCTAGCACTTTATTAAACTGAACTCGTTGAGGCAAAAGGAAAAAAACTAAAGAGGGAAGGACCATATCATCAGTAAAGGTAATTCACATACTTACTTTAGGCACACATATAAGATAGTGTCTAAGATCTGTGCTGTCCTATCCGTCAAAGTCCTGACATCCACCATGTCAAGGGAGAGTTGTTTCTCACCATCTTCCATTGTCCCTTAGAATGTAGAAGTTCTACGAAAATCTTCTTGTTCTGGTCTGCTTCAGAATATGGATAGGCTTTCCCTTTCTTGGCTTCTTCTGAGAGGCAGCCTTTGCTGCCAACAATCCAAGCCCCTTACCCTGTCTCCTTCTTGCAGTAGCTTTTGTCCTCGCCACCATGAGCTATGAATAAGCCTGGAAGAAAGAGACATCTCTCTCTCTCTCTCTCTCTCTCTCTCTCTCTCTCTCTCTCTCTCTCTCTCTCTCTCTCTCTCTCTCTGTGTTTGTGTATGTCCTCTGTGTGTGTGTGTGTGTACGTGTTAGATCGCACCAGTGAGGCCTCTATCATAATTAGTGCGGTTTGGCGCGATAGGGAACTTCCCTTAGATTTGCAAGCACCATATCGTGCCAAACCACAAAAACACCTCACTCTCTCTCTCTATCTCTCTCTATCTCTCTTGACGCCTCTATCATAATTGTTGCGGTTTGGCAAGATAGCACACTTCAGTTAGGCTTGCAAAGTGCCTATCGCGCCAAATCATAAAAACTACTCTCTCTCTCTCTCTCTCTCTCTCTCTCTCTCTCTCTCTCTCTGGTTGTACTGTATGTGTATGTCTGTGTTGTATATGTTTCTCCTTGTGTGTGTGTGTGTGTGTGTGTGTGTGTGTGTGTGTGTGTGTGTACATCAAAAGAAAGACATACCAAAGTCGTCGATGCCTTTGTCGTGTTTGATGGATCGCTATCAGTGCCTTCTCATGTTGCTGGGACAAATGTGAGTCTCTCTCTCTCTCTCTCAGGTGCACCGTTACAAATAGAATAAAGAATGTGTCATTTTTATTATTCACAAACCACACGTGTCAATGGTCAACATCACACGTGTCAGTTATTACTATTACACGTGGACACATATAAAGTTATTTAAACCTCACGCTACTATTAATGGTTCTCATTTTTGAGAGAGAGAGAGAGAGAGAGAGAGAGAGAGAGAGAGAGAGAGAGAGAGAGAGAGAGAGAGAGAGAGAGAGAGCAAGCAAACTTACCTTTACTGCGCCGCCTGCTTACGTGTGTGGGAGTGGATTCTCTCTCTCGCGAGAGCAAGCAAACTTACCTTTACTGCGCCGCCTGCTTACGTGTGTGGGAGTGGATTCTCTCTCTCGCTCTCTCTCTCTCTCTCTCTCTCTCACATACACACACACACACACACACAGAGATACAAGCGGGGAGCCACGATGCTGGATCTTGAATTTAGTGCTGTGCGGGGAGGAGCGATGTGTGGATGAAGTCTCCAAAGCTATTGAGGACCACAAAAAAAGGTCTATTGACATCACTAGTGTGAGGACCCTGCGGAGGTTATGGCACGGATAGAGGAGCCACAACTTGTGAGAGGACAGACAGAGGATCAAGGATTTCCAACTGTGGAGCCAAGAGAATTGCGGCCAATGGGATGACAGGCTGTGTGACAGCCATTCTGGAGATTGGCTAACTAATAAACCTTGTACTCGGTCAACTCTTCATCTTATGTGAGCATTTACTCATTTTTGGGTATTTTCTTTTATTCTTTGTATTTATCTCATCCCAACACTTGGATTAATACAATTGGTCCATTGGAACCTTAATTGGACCATAATCTAAAAATCTCTGTGAAAATGTAGACCCTTAGGCTAAGGTCCCTTATACCATTTTCAATTAATTTCTAATACACATTGGAAAGTTTATTTTGAACTTCAGATTTAGGGGAATCCATTTTAGACATTAGGAGAATTTTTGTATCCAAAGATATCTCAATTTTGAATTATCTCTCTCTAGATATTTTCTCTCTCTAGGCCAAAACAGGGTAAAAAAGATCTTTCTTCTATTTCAGAGAGGAGATGATTATGAGAACATAGGGGAAGGTTCTTACACCTTTACATCTCAAAAGCCGGAGGGAGGAATCTGTTCGTACACCTTTACATCTCAAAAGCCGAAGGGAGGAATCTTACACTTACTGGTGTCCCATAATACCCCTAGGTGATGGATGCATGCGAGAGAGTCTGGAGACACACGAGAGAGGTGGTTCCCCCCTCTCTTTGGTCTTTCTTATTGACCCCTTTCACTGTAGAGGAGCTGGCGGAGGTGGTGAAGGCATTACCCAGGGGAACATTCCTCTCCCATTTACTTTGTAAAGCATCATAATGATGAGGAACCCCATTCTGAAGACCAGGATATGGGGACAGATGAACAGGAGAAAGTAGGTGTTATCAGTCTGGTGTCCCTTTCTAAACGACCTGCTCGCCCAGAGGCTCTCCATTAAGAGGGATTTTGATTTCTCAACAGAGGCTAAGGAGGAGAAAGGGCCAACTGTAGAAGAAGAAGAAGAAGAAGAAGAAGAAGAAGCAAGTTCTTAGCATTGACATGAAGGACAAGAAGGAGGAAATTGTTGAGAGCAATGATCTTGCATTAATTGATGAGAAACTTTTCAATTTTGTTTGTAACGCTGGAGCTGCCTGATGACTTCCACATTATTGTTGAGATGTTTAACAAGCATTTGCCAGAAGAGTCAATTTTGGACCAACATGCAGAGTACCTGTCAAAACAGAGGGATGGTTTCAAAAAATTAGTATCCGAAGGAAGGCTGCTGCTAAGGGATCAAGCTTATATGCACTTGCTGGATTGTGCACGAAGCAAGAAGGTAAATAATTTTTTTACAAGAAGTACCAGGAACTCCCATCTTCCTACAAGCCTACTTGGTGTACCATGCACATGAGTAACTCTACAGGCTATTGTATAGCCATTGGGATTCCTCTGCTACTTGCACTACCTCTATAAAGAGCTTCCAAAAAGGGGTGAAGAACTGCTCTATGAAGGTACTATTGAAGATGAGATTCCCCAAGAAGATGAGTTATCTTCTCAAGAGACAGAAGTTGAGGAAGAGATACAGTTAGTATAGGAGGAAAAGGAGGCGAAGTCTATGGATATTGTTGCTCTTAAGACATGCCAATACAGAGACCTCTGGATATAGATCTCTTTGAAGTAAACCAGTGTGGTCTAATATTGCCAGTGCTGCCAGAATTCATTGCGGATAACAAGCGTTATGTAATCTTATCTGACATTCAGAATATTTTCAGTCTTAGGGAAGATTTTGGGCTATGTGCTATTGCTAATTTTTCAGGAAGAGAGCAATGGTTTTGTCTCTCAGAAGATGACAGTGATGACTTAGCATTGGAGGAAAATTACAATAGTAAAGAGTTTCTCAGCATATGTTTGGGAAAAGCATAGAAGTTCAAAGATGATGGCTTTGTGTCCAAATGATAAGACCTTCATGGAGCTTTAGGCCAAATATGGCTATGATAAGTTGAATGACTCCACAAAGGAATGGATGAATAGAGTAGGAGAAGATAGCAAAAGTTCTATTAACCTTTGGCAAGACCAATTGTTCGTGATGAGACTCAGGTTCTCTCTCTCTCTCACTCTCTCTCTCTCTCTCTCTCTCTCTCTCTCTATGTGTGTGTGTGTGTGTGTGCATGTGTGTGAAAGTGATGTAGATTTATGTTTCCTTAATTATTTTGTTTTGCAGAGTACATTTGAAGTCAATGACGAATTCTTTTGTGGCATAAAAGGGAGTACTGTGGCCGAGATGCAGCTCTCTCTCCCTACCTACCCAAATTGTCTAAGGCAAAGATGATAATCTACCACACAATGCCATGAGCCAAGAAGGGAGAGTTACAAATTTCTTATTCAAGACATTGTTCCTGTTCCAAGGTGAAATAATTATTCCTAAAAGTTATGAGAAGATTATTTTGATAGAGAAGTCCACTGCCTTAGAAATTTTTGGATGCTACCCCGATTATGCCAGCACCCGAAGGGGTTACTTTCATACCTATGCTGCAGTAGCATTGTCTCTAGGCATAGAGAACCCACAAGAACTAGAAGAGTATGGCAAACACCATTTACTAAGGTATAAACGAAAGCCAGAACCACAGGAATGATAAAAGTCATTAGAATGGAAAGATACATTGTAAAAGACTAATGTGTTACATCTATCTGTCCAACGATGATTAAAAAAAATCTTTTATTCTCTCCATTTGTTTTGTGCTTGTATGGAATCTGAGTTTTTAAATGCTTCGGAATGCTTCAATCTCTTCCTTTCCATATGTCTGAGTGTCTACATCAATTTGGATGACCTCAAGGTTTCTTTTTTGTGTAGTTGTTGCAGTATCCTTCTATAGAACCATTGGAACTCTTCTTGTAGGCTGTTTGCTTTACTTTTTCCACCACCATGTTGTGTGTGCTTGAAATATGCATTTCAAGCCATATAGTGTGATTTCTCAAGCCCTTGTGTGTTCCAATGCTAGGACCTCCGTACTTGTTAATAAAGTAAGGCATGTGGTTGTAGAGAATATGCTGCATTCTCTTCTTTAGGTCTCCAGAACAACCGAGCCTCAACTTCTCGACGTTTTTTAGCTTTCTTCTCCGTATACGCGGTCCAATGATTGTGTCTTTTTCTCTATATTTGCGGAGGTCACTTCTTAGTCTGTTGATTTGACACTCTTGTTCTTCCAATCTAACTTTGGCTCAGTTTCTAAATGTTGTGAATAATGCCTCTCTCTTTCTTGCATGTAAGAAATTGACTTGCAATTTCTTGCATGTAAGAAATTGACTTGCACTATCCTAGTAAGCCTTCGGCGCCATCACCTGCAAAACGCAAGAGAGTTGTGGGATTTGAAAAGGGAGGATGTGAAGTAATACGGGGGTCAATAGGATAGATGGAGCCATCATACCAAAGGTCTATGTGTTGCTTCCCCGACAACCTCACATGATCTTTGACATCTGATGAGAGCAATAGTTGACCACTTCTGTGTTTTTGAATGGGCGCATACGCACTATCTAGATCAATGTGCAGATGGTACTTTCTCTTAATGCTTTCATGATTAGACTCTTCAATAGAATAAGTGTGTACATGGTTGTTCTCCATTGAAGTGTTCTAGAAATGAGTAAGTATACTATATGAGGGCAGAGTGAAAGAATATGACTCGCTATGGTGAGAGAAGGCTTGCATTTGTCTTTTGAAATTGGAGATGAAGATTCTAATTCCCTCCAAACTGTCTTCCGTGCAATAACATCCTCCCAAACTAACTTTATTCTTGTAGTTTCGAATGTATCATTTCAAAGAAGGTTCCAACGAACTTTAAGACGGCTGCCTAGGAAAAAAATTACCTCTGGCACTTTTATGACTTTTACGTTCTCTTTATTTTAACATTTCTAGATTTTTTCTAAAGAGAGAAAATAAGAATCGACGATTTTCTTACAAGGTCCTACGAATGACCTCCAAAATGTCCTAATGTGGCGGAAGGGTGTTGGTGAATTCCTATTTGTATTTTTGGACATTTGGATAAGCAAACGTTTACTTTTGACTTGCTTTTATTTATTTTTCTTGCTTGGCACAAAATACTAAACATATCTATACAGGATTAAGTGTGCTACATATCTTTAATTTTTTAATAAGTTGAATATGAACCATGCATCCTTTAAATTAAATGAGAGTAAAGATAGCGATGGTGGATCTTGTGTTTATAGCACATAAATTCTAAATGGATAAGAGAATATTCAAAGATTAAAAGTGCAAAATACATTATAATTAATTTCTCTTGAAAAATCCTTTTGAACTATGAAGGGTGTGAGCATATGGGGATTCCTTTTTGTACGTGGCATATTATTGGAAAGTATTTGCACCAAT